>NC_138378.1:102611881-102713095 GCF_054177405.1 Leptonychotes weddellii
CTTAACCAACTGAGCCACCCAGGCGCCCCCCAAATTTTTAAATTAAACTTTCCTGCTGATGTGCATGATTGTAGCACTTACAGAAGAACGACTGGGGAATAGAAATTTTTGCAGCTTAATGAACCCTAAAGTGCAGCCTACTTATTAAAACTTTAGGCTGGGGCGCCTGGGTGGCTCAGTCGGTTAAGCGACTGCCTTCGGCTCAGGTCATGATCCCAGGGTCCTGGGATCGAGCCCCGCATTGGGCTCCCTGCTCCGTGGGAAGCCTGCTTCTCCCTCTCCCACTCCCCCTGCTTGTGTTCCCTCTCTCGCTGTCTCTCTCTCTCTCTGTCAATTAAATAAATAAATAAAATCTTTAAAAAAAATAAAACTTTAGGCTGAGGATTAGATTTATATTACTGAATTAATCAGGAGATTGGAATTCATGTTGAGAAAAAAAATGGAAGTTGGAAAGGGTTGTTGTTACCTGAAGTTCTAAAATGTGCAGAAAACTCAATAGAAGAATGATAGTTTGTAACTTTGAAGGACTCTCCCAATAGCTTTAAATCCCTTTTGGGAAGAGGCAGGGAAATTAATAAATGCAAATGTCCCACCTAAGTTTTGAATTGAAAGTGCTAGGATGTATATAGTGAAATAAAGTCTAGAAAACTCATCCCAGGGCACCTGGGTGGCTCAGATGCTGAAGCGTCTGCCTTCGGCTTGGGTCATGATCCCAGGGTCCTGGGATTGAGTCCTGCATCGGGCTCCCTACTCCTTGGGATCCTGCTTCTCCCTCTGCCTCTCTCTCTCTGTCTCTCATGAATAAATAAATAAAATCTTTAAAAAAAAAAAAAACTCATCCCATTGATACCATGTAACCTGAATAGCAGGAAGCAAAAGCTAAAGTGTGCTCGTTTTTTATTTCATAATAGTAGGGTTCTTTATCTTATATAAATGATCCCAAAAAATTGAACTGCCTTCTGCAGGACATTCCATTGATATGACTACCTAAACTGCTCCCACTTCTGTGGGTGCCTGGCATGTGGGAGGAGAAATGTATGTCTGAAAGACTCAGCATTTGTGAATGAAACTTTTGGACTAATACATCTTAAAAATTACGTGTCTGTATATCATTTGGTCCAAGCCTTAGCCCTGCATTTTAGAAAATACATTTTGGCTTTTAATTAGACAACTGTACCTGTTAAACATTTTCTTATGCAACCAAACATATATTTAATATACAATTTTTTTTTTTACTCAAGAGGATCCTAGAAACCTCCTCTTTAAGAATTTTCACAGCAGCTTTTTCCAGAGAAGGAAAAGCTAGTAAAAACTTACCAGATGTGCTGCTTATTTATTAGCAACTTTGAAGGTTCAGATGGGGGAGTGTTGAAATAAATGCTAATGTTTAAAATTTTCTATATAACGTGGTGTAGTGTAATGATCAACGGCATGGTCTTTGTGAGTTCAACATCCATTCTACTCCTGACTTCCCCACTTAATTCCTGGCTGTGTGACTTTGGGGAAATTACTTAACGTCATTGATTTGTCTTTATAATGGGGATGATGATACTTTTTTTTTTTTTTTAAAGATTTTATTTATTTATTTGACAGAGAGAGAGACAGCAAGAGCAAGAACACAAGCAGGGGGAGTGGGAGAGGGAGAAGCAGGCTTCCTGCCGAGCAGGGAGCCCGATGTGGGACTCGATCCCAGGACGCTGGGATCATGACCTGAGCCGAAGGCAGACGCTTAATGACTGAGCCACCCAGGCGCCCGGGGATGATGATACTTTTCTCATATTATTATCTTGATTAATAAGATTATGAAAGCAATTTGCATACTTAAAGAAGCCTGGCACATGGTAAAGTTTCAATAAATAGCCCTTATTACTATCATCCATGATATTCCTGTTAACGATTCTTCAATTATAGCGTTTGTGAAATAGGTCCTATCTATTACTGGTATCCTAATGCTAAATGAGAAGTTCATTTCGTTTCATGCAGAGATTATGTAATACTTCCTAACTGGTCTTACTGCTTCTAATTTCTCTCTTCTCTAGTATATTCTGCATTTCCCTGTCAGATTAATCTTCATAAAATGCCATTTATATTACCTTGGTGACATGCCCCAGTTACTGACCAGGTCAAGTTCAAGTGCTTTAGCCTGGCATTCAGTTCTCTCTTTTTCTCTTCTTCTGAGATGAGCAAACTGTTTATTCTACCTCTGTTTTATTTAATACTGTTTCTACTTCGTGATTGTTTCCTTAAACTCTCTGTGTCTTTAAGCTAGGGCCTTCTTCTGATATCTCTGTTCTCTGAGCTCCTATTGCTACTTATTGTCTATAATTTTGGTATTATGCTGAAGTGCTGCTTTATTTGCTAGTTGATTCTTGAATCTCTTATTTCATCAAGTAAAATATCAACTCTTGGTAGGCCGGGCCAGATTTTAATACTCTTTTTTCACTCCTTTCTTTCCAAGTCCAACATAGTGTTTGATAAGAGTCTGTGCTTAGTACATATTTATTGGTCACTGAGTCACCCATACTATGCTTCAATCATAGGATATGAGTATGATACTGTTGATGATGGATATCCACCCAGGTGATACTGTTTTGGAAGCTGGCTCAGGCTCTGGTGGAATGAGCTTATTTTTATCCAAAGCAGGTAAGAGATTGGGAGAAATGAGCTGAATTTAGATGGGCAAAGAAAATATTCAATCTTTCATAATAACAGAAAGTTAAGTGGATAAAGATGTCTTAGAAAATATTCACAGGGCGCCTGGGTGGCTCAGTCGGTTAAGTGGCTGCCTTCGGCTCAGGTTGTGATCCCAGGGTTCTGGGATCAAGTCCCGCATTGGGCTCCCTGCTCTGTGGGGAGCCTCTCTCTCGCTCTGTCTGTCTCTCTGTCTCTCTGTGTCTCATGAATAAATAAATAAAATCTTAAAAAAAAAGAAAAGAAAATATTCACATAACTTTGTGATGAAACCAAATGCAAGCAACTATTTTTCTTTCCACCTTGTACGCTTATTCTAGTCATTCTCCCTCTAGCCCTCTCTCCATTTTCTGTGCTTTCTCTTGCACCCTCCATGTGTTTTAAGGCTTCTTCCTTTTTTTTAAACTAAACTTTTTATTGGGACATAACATAGCTATAGTGCATAGATCATAAGTGTGTAGACCCTCAAAGAATTTTTATTCATTTATTTATTTATTAAAGATTTTATTTATTTATTTGACAGAGAGGGACACAGCGAGGGAACACAAGCGGGGGAGTGGGAGAGGGAGAAGCAGGCTCCCTGCGGAGCAGGGAGCCCGATGCGGGACTCGATCCCAGGACCCTGGGATCATGACCTGAGCCGAAGGCAGACGCTTAATGACTGAGCCACCCAGGTGCCCCCCTCAAAGAATTTTTAATACTCAAGTAGTTATCACTCAGATCAAGACGGAATGTTGCTGCATCACAGAAACTTCCTCATGTTTCCTCTTAGTCATAATCGATTCTCCCTAAAGGTAACCACTGTTCTGCCTTTTACCATCATTGATTAGTTTTGCCTGTTTTGAACCTTGTATAAAAGGAATCATACAGTATGTACTCTTGAATGTGGCTCCTTTTCAACATTCTGTTTGTGAGAGTCAGCCATTGCATGTAGCAGTTCTTTCATTTTAGTGGCTATATAGTTACTCCATTTTATAAACAAATTACAGCTTATCCATTCTGTCAGTGGGCATTTGAGTTGAATATTATGAATAGTGCTGCTCTGAACATTCTTGTATTTGTCTTTTGGTTCATATGTGTACATGTTTTTTGTTAATAACAATTCCCGATGAATACTCAATATGAGAGAATATAGAATGTAGAGGGCGGTCAGCTGCAAAGTCTCTAAAAATTGTCAGTTGGTAAAAGTACTGCTTGAGCGGGGCGCCTGGGTGGCTCAGTCGTTAAGCGTCTGCCTTCGGCTCAGGTCATGATCCCAGGGTCCTGGGATCGAGTCCCACATCGGGCTCCCTGCTCGGCAGGAAGCCTGCTTCTTCCTCTTCCACTCCCCCTGCTTGTGTTCCTGCTCTCGCTATATCTCTCTCTGTAAAATAAATAAATAAAATCTTAAAAAAAAAAAAAAAAAGTACTGCTTGAGGGTAGCACCTGATCAAAAATCAAGAGGTATACAGTAAACATAAATATCTGTTCATGTTCCCATCACTTGATTTCTGGTTACTGTTATTTTAATTGATTATTGCTCCTGTTGACTGTTTGATTCCTTGGAGTGTCAGGGTTGCTTTGGCTGTTCTGGCTGCTTGTGCAGTTGTCCTTCCTCAGTGAATGATAGACTGCTGAACAGTGACTGAGCCTTTTCATGTTCTTTATTAGTGTATTCTTTTTTCAATAATAAACTTTGTTAGAGCTGTCATAAGGTGTATGTGGGTAGATTTTATAAAGAAACAGATAAAAATATACTGAATTAAACTTAAACCCTTTGTTCTTTCACCTAATGCCATCACATACAAACATAATCCAGTTTATGCTAGGTCAGGAAATTCATGCTGGCCTCCTCAAATCTTTTTTTGATTCTTTTCTGTACGTAGTTAAAGGCAGTAATTTCTTCGCAATTAGTAACTAAATCCTAAGTGCATTTGACAGAGTGAATTTATAAAAATTTGTGAGAGAGGAGGAGTGCCCATATTTCTAATATCTGTAGTATCAGAGGCATGTCATGGCATGAATAATCCCAAACTATGAGTGATCAAGAAATTATTGCTATTTACCTTTGCGATGGATTTTTTCTCCATAATTTTACTTTCCAATTGTTTAGCTTATGCTAATGTTAACATTAAATTCTGTCCCTTGAGAACATGATGAACTGCAGCTGGAGTTATATTTCAAAAGACATTCTAGAATTTAAACTTTTCATTAGTAAACTATAGACTTACCGATCTAGGACAACTCCCAAATGATACCAAATCACCTCAAATAGAGGTGGGTGGAAAATTAATTGCCTTTAATTAAAATGCAAATAGTCTTCTGCAGAAGCTGCACTATTACTATGCTAGACAGTTTAAAAGTTCTTCAGACACACACAAAAATACAAATATATTTTAAATATATGAAATGCCTAACTTCATCCATTACAAAAGAAATGTAAATTACAACTACAATGATAAACTATATCCAGTTTTTATTTTTTAATTTTTTTTAAAGATTTTATTTATTTATTTGAGAGAGAGAGCACAGAGGGAGAGAGAGAGGGAGAAGCAGGCTCCCTGCTCAGCAGGGAGCCCCATGTGGGACGCGATCCCAGGAGCCCGGGATCATGACCTGAGCCAAAGACAGTTACTCAACCAACTGAGCCACCCAGCTGCCCCTCTATTCAGTTTTTAGATTGACACAGATAAAAATTTGAAAACTCTTTGTTGGAGAAAGTATGGAGAAATAGGCACTCTACTACATTGTTGGTAGAGTGTAAATTGGTATTATTTTTTTGGAGGATAATTTGATAATAATTTTCAAAATAAAAAATTCACATACCTTTTGAGCTAGTAATTTCATTTTGAGGACTTTGTCTTTTCATGGATACAAAGGTTTAGGCAACAATTTTCATTGCAGTATTGTTATAGCATAAGACTAGAAACAAGCTAAATGTTCATCAGTAGATGATGATTTAAATAAACTATGGCATAGCCATACAATGGAACATAATAGCTCTTAAAAGGAATATAGTAGATTATTAATCACTGAAATAACATTGGTAAGTAGAAGGAAAGTATAGAACAGTATATATAATACCTGTATGTTTTAGTGTGTGTTAAAGGCAGGGAAAGACAGTTGGCACCAGCTATCTTGTGAAGGGTAAATAACTGGTAATATGGTTGCCTCTGGAGAGGAAAATTGATTAAGGATCTGGGATGGGATAGAGAGTTTTCTAACCCTGAACTATTTGAATTATTTTTTCACATCAGTGTAATACCTTTGCAGAATAATTCTTTACATTCTTTTATGAAATGATACAATACAATGAAATATCATAAGTTCTTTTTTTTTTAATTAAGTTGGATCACAAGGACGAGTCATAAGTTTTGAAATACGAAAAGACCACCATGAATTGGCTAAGAAGAATTATAAAAAGTGGTGTGATTCATGGAAAATGAGTCATGTAGAAGAGTGGCCAGACAATGTGAATTTTATTCATAAGGATATTTTAGGAGCAACTGAAGACATAAAAACTTTAACATTTGATGCGGTAAGTTTTCTAAAGTAGGTCCTATGATATTATCTAATACTGACTACATAGAAAACAAGGATCACACTTCTTTTGTATGGAAAAGACTCTTCATTATTTGCCCCATTTCTTTTTTTTAAAGATTTTATTTATTTATTTGAGAGAGAATGAGAGACAGAGAGCACGGGAGGGAAGAGGGTCAGAGGGAGAAGCAGACCCCCCGCCGAGCAGGGAGCCCGATGCGGGACTCGATGCCAGGACCCTGGGATCATGACCTGAGCCGAAGGCAGCCGCTTAACCAACTGAGCCACCCAGGCGCCCTATTTGCCCCATTTCTATCTGTAGGAGTAGGAGGAATATTTTCTTTTAATATCATGTAGAATTTAGAGCAGAGAGACATACTGAATCAGGTGCCAAAGCTGTTAATCAATGTGGGGTAATGACCAGATAGTAAGAGGAGTAGTTGAGCATCATGAACCTCAGCATTTCTAGGATAAAGGAATAATAATTTAGGAGCAGCTTTGGGAGCATATTGATCCCAGTGCCTGACTTCATGTTGTGAGATTTGGGGGAATAGCCCTCATCTGTTGGGGAACAGGCAAGAGGCATCTTTAGACAGTTAACATGAGGATGTAGATGAGTGTTCATTAAAGATACTGAGTTTGGGGGCATTTATTATGAGCATACCTCCAGAAAGTGGAGTGGATGGATTTGTGAGGAGGAGGAACAGTGAGAGGTTGAGTTAGGGAGAAGAAACAGAGTAGTATGAAGATAAAAGGATAGATGATGAGGGGATATTTTAGGCTGTGACCAGTGATGGTAGAAATGTGGGACATGGAGGTATTAGTTGGCTTCAGAGTTTCAGAATTCTAGTGTAAGTTTCTTATCCTTGATGATTCCATTATCATTTCATAGCTTGGCACTACAGACTGAGGTCTAGGTCATCTTTGCTTTTTTTAATTGGCTGTTGGAAAGTTGGATTATTTTATCATTTTCTGAGGAAAACTAGTTGAAAAATGAAGTTCAAAGAGATTTTTTTATCAGGACTGGTTCCTATCTCTAATGTTAATAAAGTCTGTGGTTTTGGTGACTCAGATTCCTGGACACAAAGACCACAGTTCTTTTTCCTCATCCTTGTTTGGCTTGCATATTACACCTCAGTAAGGGCCAGAAAAAAGGAGTTTCTCTACATAGGCCATCCATAAGAATGTTACAGATACCTGGAAGGTTAATTGGTCATCAGAAGTTTGCTTGATGGGGACGCCTGGGTGGCTCAGTCGGTTAAGCATCTGCCTTCGGCTCAGGTCATGATCCCAGGGTCCTGGGATCGAGTCCCGCATTGGGCTCCCTGCACCGCAGGGAGCCTGCTTCTCCCTCTGCCTCTGTCTCTCTCTCTGTCTCTCATGAATAAATAAATAAAATCTTTAAAAAAAAAAAAAAGTTTGCTTGATGATCATGAAACAACAAAGGACTTTAATGATATCATTGAAGCTTTGTAGAAACCTGTTGAACCATCCCTGATCTAAAAGAAAGAATATTCCTTACTAGATTTATTCGATGGACTCTCTTGAGTAATAGTGTCAGATGATTGCCAGTATGAGAAAATGTAGGAGGAGGAGCCATACTCCTGCCATCCAAAATGATGGTAAATTGAACAAATAAGGTGTTAAACTACAAAGACAGAGAACAAAAGGAGAAAAAAAATGTCTAGTAAAATATTTTTAACGAATTTTAAAAAGCCTAACCATCAGAAGATGAATGGACACAATGGAATACTAAAAATAGTATTATTTAACATAGTGAAATAAATGTACTATATCTACATCAGTAAATCTCAGACATGGTGCTTAGTGAAAAAAATCATTATAAAAGAATATGTATGGAATGGCCACACATAGGTAAAATTTAAAACTACACAAAACAGTACCATGTACTGTTTATAGCTATATACATATGTTGTGAAAGTATAAATTATTTGGGAACATTACCAACTTCAGGACAGTGATTACCTGAGGAGAGAAAGGGAGAGGGGAAGAGGGAACTAAGTTTTGGCATCCATTCAGCCTGGTTCACTCTTGGGCTCCCATAATAGCCAAGATGATCTTGGATAAGTTACTTAATCTTTCTGTGCCTCAGTTCTCTCACATATTAAACAGGAATGATAATAATAGTTCATATTTCATAGAGTTGTTGAGGATTAAATAAGATACTTCATATAAAGTGCATAGAACAGTGCCTGGTGTATAGTAAGCATTAAAGAATTATTAGCTATGACTTTCATCATTATTATTTCTTTCCTTTTCTCTACCTGTTTAAATTCTATTTTCCCCTCAAAGTTTAGATCAAAGGTCACCTCTTTCATGGAATGTACCTTACTCATTAACTGGGGGATTATCATCATTTTCTGAATTATTGAACCACTGTTTCTTGATTCAACAAGCATTTATTAAAGACCTGCTATATGCCATGTACTATGCTAAGACAAAAGTGAATTACACATTTAAAGGAGCTTTCAGTCTAGAAGATAGACAAACAATTACTGGAAAGACTCAGAAGCATTGAACACCATGGCTGTAGAAATTGGGTATCATGAGGTGAAGCTGCAAATGCAGTCTTAAGGGGCTAGATAATGAAGAACACTTGTATGTATACTAAGCTAGGGCATAGAGACATTTTCTTACAGATAATGGGAACTACTGATGAGTTCCTAAGTGGGGAGCAGAATGTCCAGATTCCTATTTTAAAGTAATTCATTTTTTTTTAAATTCCAGTATAGTTAACGTACAGCGATTCATTTCAGGTGTACAATATAGTGATTCAGCAATTCCATGTATTAGTCAGTACTCATCAAGATAAGTATACTCTTCCATTTTAGAGTAATTCTGGTGGAAGAATAAGGCTGTGAGTCTATGTAGAGAGCTATTGTAATGTTACAATAAGATACAATAAGGTCCTGATCTAAGGCATTAGCAGCAGGATGAATTTGAGAAATACTTAATAGGTAGGTTTGTGGGGCTGGATAATTTTAATCCAAACGGAAACAACTAAACCCCACAGATTCTCAAAAGAGAATTCAAGGTAAAGAAAATGATGACTCTCAACAAGTTTCTGGTTTGAGTGACTGGATGAATGGAAATGTTAATTGAAAATAGAGTATTCAAGAGGATTGGCAAGTTTCTTGGTTATCTGATTTTTGGTCCTTGTCAGTAACATAGACAAACTACAGCCGAAGAAGCCCATTTATATTTATCATGTTGACCCTTTGATTCAGTCATTGAGATCTTTCCTTGAAATTGAATAGGCATTTTAAACTCCTGTCCAAACCTGAATTCTTGATTATTTCTGCCAAGCCTGCCCTTCCCATAGTCTTCACCATTTTCCTTACTAGAAAATGACGTCTCCGTCCTTTCAGTGGCATAGGCTAAAAACACTGGATTCATCCTGACTCCTCTTACTCTCCTATCCTACAACCAATCCTAATTCTAATTGACTCTATCTTTTCAAAATATATACCACTTGTTATCATATCTAGTGCTATTTACTATTGCAAGTCATCGTCATCCTTCCTTGCCTTCTCCCAGTCTTTTCTATGTGTAGATTGAACGAATAAGTCAGAATGTACTTATGCCCCTGATTGTACACTCACAGTTCGTCTCTTAGCGTTTTCCCCCTTTTGTCTCCACTGCAACAGTGGCCTTCTCACACTCACCAAGTGTCTTACAGTCTCAAGAGCATTTGTACTTGCTGTCTGTCCATCTGGAGCACACTTCCACCCTATATTTCCACAGGGTAAGCTTAATCATTTTCTTCAGGTCTCTCCACTGACCAGCCTACATATAAAATAGCACTTCCTTTCCATTACTCTCTGCCCCTTATATTCTGCTTTATAATTCTGAAGTTCATCATGTCACTTATCCTCCTCTGACTTACATATTTATTGGATTTTTGTTTAATGTCTGTCCCTTTATTAGAATATATGGTCCCTTGAAACAAAATAGAATATAAGCTCCTGTTATATATCCTTACTACTTAGCAAAATGCTTGGCACATGGAAGGTGCTCAATAAATATTTGGTGAATGAATTAATAATGAATGATGACCCATTAATACTATTTAAAAAAACAAATAATGGAATAATTTCTAATTTAGTAAATATGTTGATGTGCCAACTACTCTTAGCTTTCCAGAGTTCTTCATCAATAAAAGCCACTTTGTTTTCTATTTTGACCATATTTGTTTTGTTGTAAATGACTTTGTTTTTTAAATTTCATTTACTCATTGTATTCATTTGACATCTTTTATGAGTACAGTTCTGTATTCTGCAAATGGATGAGGAATAAAGAACTAAGTCAGGATTCTTGCATTTTAGAATCTCTAAAATTAATACTCATAACTTACCTTTTGCACATAGAAATACATATTTGAGATCATGTGAATTTGCTGCCAAAATCTGAACTAAAGCATTAAAACTTTTATATATACGTATGCATTTGTATGTATATATGTGTATATGAGATATAGCTGAAGAAAGATTCCTGTATTATTGATATTGTCAAGTGCAAGACACGCCATTATGATTTTCATGTAGTCAAGTATTGTGACACATTGTATAATAATAAATATGCCTTTTTGAGAACAGCAAAATGACAGCTAATAGTACTAGAGTTTAAAAAAATGAAGACTTTAACTGGGTAATTGCTTTCCAAAGGTGTATCATTTTACCGCAGTAAGAAAGAAGACCTGTGCTTTGTTTAAACAAAACTCAGTCTGATTTGCTTTCCCCCTGACAGGTAGCTTTGGACATGTTGAATCCTCAAGTTGCTTTGCCTGTTTTATATCCAAATCTTAAACAGGGTGGTGTGTGTGCTGTATATCTAGCGAAGTGAGTAATGTGGCTATTCTTTGTAATGTGATTTTAAACACACTTTTGTTTTGTCTCAAGTAGTTGACTACAATGTTCATTTTGTAACCGAATTAGGTATATATGTCATCTTGTAAAACTGTTTTGAAACGACGTATGTCCCAATTAATTTATATTGCTGTTTAAATCACCCTTTACCTGAATGGTAAAATAAGATGCATCTTTCTTACAATTTAGAAGAAAAGTTTTTAAAAGTGTAATGTGAACAATAATGTTAAATCATAGTCTCTGTATATATATTTTTTTTACTTAGTAGTCTATGAAATTGCATGTTATGTGATCTAACTTGCATGTTTATATTTCCCCTTTGGTTTAACTATAGCATTTAAATTTGGGTTAAGAGGTATAGTGAACTTAAAATAAGTATCAAGTTATTATTGTAATAGAAATTTAAAGTACTTTTTTCACTTTTCTAAAAGTATCACACAGGTTATTGAACTTTTAGATGGAATTCGCATCTGTGAACTTGCTCTCTCATGTGAAAAGATAAGTGAAGTCATTGTCAGAGATTGGTTGGTTTGCCTCGCAAAACAGAAAAATGGAACTTTAGCTCAAAAAATAGAACCTAAAATCAACACAGATTTACAATTACATTCTCAAAAGAAAATTAGAATTGAAGGTGAGATGTTTCAAGAGGATGACCATGGTGAGGTTCGATTTTATTTCATCATGTTTATAATAATAAATGGAGGATAGGTTCCTGAGTGTACTGACCAATGATTATAAAACTATTTCTGAGGGGGGCGCCTGGGTGGCTCAGTTGGTTAAGCGACTGCCTTCGGCTCAGGTCATGATCCTCGAGTCCCGGGATCGAGTCCCACATTGGGCTCCCTGCTCGGCAGGGAGTCTGCTTCTCCCTCTGACCCTCCCCCCTCTCATGTTCTCTGTCTCTCATTCTCTCACTCGCAAATAAATAAAATCTTAAAAAAAAAAAACAAAAAAACAAAACTATTTCTGAGGGATTTGTTCTTTTTCCCTAGAGAAATTGAAATGTATTTATTCTGTTAAATTAAAATCTCTAAGGGGCAGAAAAATGACTTTTCTTGCCTTTTATGTAAAATTCTGATACCTTTGAAGAATTGATATTTTTGTATCAAGGAGGTCGGCTTATGAAATACCTTAAATATATTAAAGGATGTTTTTAATTTAGGTCAGTGATTATTACTGAAGGGAAAGAATTTAATAGGACCTGATATGCAAATAGCTAATATTCCAAAAAGCAACTTCCAAGATGCTACTGGAATTCCTCAAAGAGCTAAATTTAGGTCCTTGTTGTATGATCATTATGGTCATTATTTAGGCCATGAACAAGTTTTCAAATATCCATTGATTGATGATATATAGGCTTATCCATTTGGTTATAAAACCACATATAAGTTTATCATTTAATCCTTGACAAATTGTTTCTGTAAGATAACTAGCAGAGTAGCTCCAAAACAAATGCTGAAAAAAAAATGTTTGAGAGAAAAAACTTAAAGGGGCAGTAGTTTGTATTTTAACAGTTTTATGAACAAATTATAAAATATTTTATATAGCTTATAATATATATTTTGTTCTACAACAGAAGAGTCACATTCTGATTTTCCATACGGATCATTTCCCTATATTGCTAGACCTGTACACTGGCAAACTGGTCATACAGGTGAGTGATGTTTTCAGGCCATATTAAATGTTGTTTTCTTCTAATTTTGTAATGACCTTACTTTTTTGTCTCCTTAAATTAGCTTTTCTTGTCAAGCTGAGGAAGTTTAAACCACCACATAACTGAGTACCTCAGATGACAGCAACTGATTAGAAGATGGAAAAGTACCAAAATAGAACTTTATATTGTGAATCACTACTTTCATAGGTTGGAATTGTTAGCTATTACTATGAATCGTATAACTTTTACATACAATTTTGAAAAATAACAAAAGCTAAAGGAAGATGTGTAACATTTCAAAACTGTTTAAATGTCCCATTTGACACTTGTCTTGTAGTTAATTTGACATTTTGTAGTTAATGATTCCAAGTTGGTTTAGTTGAGCCATCTCATTCTTCACTTCCTGTAAACCACTCCATAGATTTGTCTTTCTTCATAAAATTAGTTTTCTTTTCTTTCTTTGATTGATGGTCATTGGCTACCAAAATAAAATATGCATTTTAAGATAAATTTTATGTATCTGTGTATTTTAAGTACATATTTTAATGGCTTGTATCTATCTTAAAAAGTAATCTGGGTTATAGTAAATAATAGGAAGAAAACTGATAATGATATAACCATCTTAAAAATTATAACAAAAGGGGGCGCCTGGGTGGCTCAGTTGGATAAGCGACTGCCTTCAGCTCAGGGCATGATCCTGGAGTCCTGGGATCGAGTCCCACATCGGGCTCCCTGCTCAGCAGGGAGTCTGCTTCTCCCCCCTCGGGCCCTCCCCCCTCTCATGTGCTCTCTCTCTCTCTCTCTCATTCTCTCTCTCAAATAAATAAATAAAATCTTTAAAAAAAAAAATAACAAAAGATGTAACAATTCTTGAATCTCTTTTATCCTTCTCAGAATCATTTTAACTCATTTGAAAGAACATCAGAATTAATTAGGGGTTTATTATTCATAGGCATCAGTTATTTAGCATTTACCAGGTGCCCTGCATTGTTTTAAGAACTTTATAAAGTTTTTTCATTTATTATGTGTAGCTCATCTTTAAGGTTATCCATATTTTACAGATAAACAAAAACTTAAGAGTGGTTAGGTTATTGTTTAAATATAGATGTTTTATAGGTTTTAAAGGGTAGTGCCTGGGAAGATAAATGCTGCTATTCCTGGGTTTATCCCTTAGGCTAGAGCTATTTAAAATAATATATATATTCTAAATAACATTTTACATATTTTTCATTATGTGGAAAATTTTAACATGAAATCTCTGCTTTTTTAGACTATAGTCTAAAAAAAGTCTAGACATTAAATAATCACACAAATATAAAATTAAAATTGTTATAAATGCTCCAAAGAAGTACAGAGTACTATAATAGGGATTTTGCTCTGGTTAAGTAATTACCTGTGCAAGTGACAATTGAGCTGAGACCCGAATGGTAAGTACAAGCTAATTATAGCAGGGAAAATGAGAACAAAAAGGCCAGCGATGCTGGGGTTGAGTGAAAGAGACTGGAAAAATAGGTAGGGGTCAGGCCATGCAGGATCTTGTATATCTCTTAAGGAGTTTGTCCATGCTAAGAAAAATGGAGTCTCACTGAAGGATTTAGTGAAGTGACGGGTAACATGTTTAGATCTGTGTTTTGAAAAAAAATCACTCTGCATTTCAGAAACTGATTGAATCATAAGCAGAGTAGTCTTCTGTTGTCATATTTCTAAATGGTAACTATCCGAACACTCATACAGTAATAATGGCTTTATAGTTTTCATAACATTACCAGATATCTAGAAGCTCTGAAGTACATTTTAAGTTCTGTCAAGAAATACTTCCCTTTTGGGGTGCCTGAGTGGCTTCGTAGGTTAAGTGTCTGCCTTTGGCTCAGGGTGTGATCCCAGGGTCCTGGGATTGAGCCCCGCATTGGGCTCCTTGCTCAGTGGGGAGCCTGCTTCTCCCTCTCATGCTCCCCCTGCTTGTGCTCGCTCTCTCTAATAAAAAAAAAAAAAAAAATTCCCTTTCTTCTGCCTTCTATTTAACCAGTAATAAAATTCTGTCCTTCATGTATTGTTTTGAATGCAAGCTCTAATTGTACTACTTGGAGAAGGGGCTGGCTTAAGAGCGAAGAGAAGTAGTACCTTCTACTATTTCTTTTTTTTTTTTTTTTAAGTAGGCTCCATGCTGGGCATGGGACCCAATGTGAAGCCTGAACTCATGACCCTGAGATCAAGACCTGAGCTGAGATCAAGTCAGACACTTAACCGACTGAGCCACCCAGATGCCCCATTCTACTCCTATTTCATGTAGAATAATTAGTTTCTGTTCAGTACACTGTGCTCAATAGATGTTGAATTGAACAAGACTTCTTTAACAGTGTCCATTCTAATATTAAGCTAAATTGAAAACCAAACTACATAAGCAAATAAGCATTTATTTATATGGTTAAAATTCAGCTTAAGCCCTTTCTCCATGTCTCCACTAGAACATTAAGCATGTTTACAGTCTTACTTATGCGACAGATGCGATCTTCTAAAATTAGCTTCCTAAATGCACATCTGGCTTTCATCTACCATACTGTAAACTCCTCCAGATTTGTGACTGACTCAACTGTCTTCCTAGTACCTTCCAGAGGTCCTACCTTTTCCACCCAGTAAATGGTCAGTAAAAGTGTGCTGATGGCTATAAGCCTATACTTGATCATGTATTGTTTTATCTGTTGACTTGGTTCTAGGGAGAAATTTAGGAATATAGCTCATGGACTGTGGGAGAATTGGAGTTTGAACTCCGTACTTCAGAGGCAGTGGGGACGCCTGAAGATTCTATGGTCATGTAAAAGGAGGTATTTTTTTAAAGTTAGTCTATAAGTCTATAGTCTACGAGTATTTAAAGGAAGGAAAAAACAAGCGAATTAGGAATTAGGACACATAGTATACCTTATGAGTTGATTGGTAGTAATCTACAACCATGAGGTGAGGAAAAGGGGCAGATGTAAAAAATATTGTGAAGGAATAACCAGATGAGCTGGTGATTCATTGGATATAGAGAGAATGAAGCTATGTATTTTCAAAGTTTTCTCTGTTTATCAGGAGCCCTTTCCCTTCCTTTGCTAGGCAAAGCAGGACTTAGTCAATGCTCAGCTCATATACTACTTCCTCTAAAAAGTCTTCAACAGGTCTCTCACCCTACAAAATTAATTCTGGGATCTTTGTGTTCCCAAATGTTGATCATATAATTAGCATTGCCCTATTACATCATTAATTTATAAACCCTCATTATGTCTTAAGTATTAGGATTTTAAATCTGCATGACTAGAACAGTTGTAGTGACTGAAATAAGTTCAGAAAGGGATTTTTTTTTTGAGGAAAAATTATTTGGTTTTAGATTATATAACAGTTGCAGTGTTCCATGCCTGCCTATGTGATCCAGGAATAGGGTTTGGTATATTGCTTTTTTCCTTTGGCTTCACTCTAAAATCTGAGGCGTCCTCTGCATATTCACGTTTCAGATTAATTTAGGTGTCATAAAGCTTAAAACAGCATAAGGTAAAGAGAAAGTGTCATTTAGTATAAAAATAGGCTATATATTCAGATAGAACTGGGTCCTATCTTGCTGTTTTTGTTGTTGCTGTTGTTTTACCTTGAAACTGTGACTTTTCTGAGTTTGTCACTAAAATGTGTGTCATGATGCCACTTAAAGATTTCTTGAGGGGGGTGGTCAGCGTTAAATGAGACTACCTTTGTAATATGCCTGGTACAAGATTGGTGATTGTGAGGTACATAAATTCGTAAAGAATGCCTTATTTAGGGGCGCCTGGGTGGCTTAGTCAGTTAAGCATCTGCCTTTGGCTTGGGTCATGACCCCAGGGTCCTGGGATCGAGCCCCGCATAGGGCTCCCTACTCAGCGGGGAGCCTGCTTCTCCTCTCTCTGCAGCTCCCCCTGCTTGTGCTCTCTCACTCTCTCTCTCTCAAATAAATAAAATCTTAAAAAAAAAAAAAGCCTCTTTTATCTCCCAACCTTGTCAAAATAACAACTATTTTGTTCCTAATAAATGTCATAAGCGTGTTTATGTAAAACTTGTTTTCTGAACATGTTTTGAGAAGAAATTTTTAAAGGTAGAAAAACAGGTTTTTACCTGAAAAGCAAGAAGTTGCTTGCTTGTGTCTGAAGATAGAAGCATTGATAAGCATCTACTGCTATATTTTAGCACAGAAGCCTGGAGTACAGTATCAGCTCTTTGTGTCTCTTGTAGAATGATGAATTGAGTTTTCTGCAACCATAAGCCATTAAGTGATTCCAACCACCTTATGTGGACTTAAGGAAGAAAATTTTGCTAGCAGAGGTCACTACTGGCAATCAGCAGCTGCTGAGGCAGTAAGAGACGGACCACTGCTCCTGAATAACATTGTGTTACCCTTAAATGTCCCCACACCCCTAATAAGCTCACTTCCAATTAAGCCTACTGAGGGAAAATGGATGTATATGTTTACTGGTCAAGTGTATGTATGATCAGTTGTTTTTCTCTATTTTGTCTACCCTCTGTCATCCTGAAACAAAAGGTTTTACATTTAACTTTAATACTCTGAATAAAAGAGGATTGAATAAATACTTGTTCCTTCCTGTAGAGGATCTGTGTATATCCTAAACCAGGGATGGGATGAAAGCACAGTTCCATTTACAACTCCCTTAAGTCAAGGGCTCCACTTCTCATCCACAATCCCTCAAAGTCATGCTCGTTTTTTCAAAGCAAACTGACTGGAGAGCCCCTTCCTCCCTGGGTGCACTGTGCTTTCCTGTTGAGATATCAAAGCCTAAAATACAGTGTTACTACTCTTGATATCTACAGGCGCCAGTCTGAGTAAACCATAACTACTTGTGTTCTGCTTTCTATAAATATCTGTTCAAATTGTGGCTAGAACTGTCTCCCAATTCACTCCATACAATCTTTCATCAGGAACTTGATTCTTAATACTTTCACCACCTCCTCAGTCCTTAGTAGTCTACCAAAAGACTAATGTGGCAGCTTATTTTCACCACCAAAGGTAGGATTTCATCAAAGGGGGTAGTAGAACATAATAGGAATTCAGGCTGTAGTCTAGATTCAGACAGACCTGGGTTCAAATGTCGCTCCGCCACTTTGGGCAAATGATTTAACCTCTCTAAGCCTCAGTCTCCTTATCTGCAAAGTAGAGATAATAGTATTTATCATAGGGCTGGCTGTGGACATTAAGTGAGATTATCAATGTAAAATGTTTAACATATTGCCTGGAACATTTTAAACATGTAGTAAATCTTACAAGAATCAAAGAGTGCAGGTAAAAATTGCTGGGATAGAGGAGAAGGATGCTAAAAGGCAATTTTTATTTTATAATTTAGTCTATGGTAGATCCTACTTACCTTCAGATAAAAGTGAACCAATAAAAATTATGCTTGGAGGTGTTGCAAGGGAAGAGACTAAACTCTCAGTCAAATTTGTTTAGTGATTACTAAGGCCAGGGAATGGAACAATGACTGAGATGTGATTCCTACCTTGAAGAGTCTTAAGAGTTTAGTTTCTCTTTTAATAAAACTTCAGTAGCCACTGTTAATCTCATAAGGATACAGCAAAAATAAATATGTGATATTCTGAAATAATACAGGTCTCATTATAGAATTTAAGAAGAACCATAAGAAATCTGTCAGTCCTCTATCTTACATGGGTGAAAATCTAGAAGAAGGGCTTTATAAGAAGTAAAAAGGATCACTGCTAGTAGAGTGATACCTTTATAAATATAATTTGAATGAAAATTATGGTGTGATTGACTGAAAGTATTTCCAGTTCATATGATTATTTTCTAATTAAGGTACCATTGTTCCAAGTCATTTAAATCCCAACGAAAATGAAATGTGCAAATAAATATGATACTTATACCATGTCATGATTAAAAATCAGGTTTCCTAAGACTAATGACATGGGGAAATGCTTTATGATAAAGTGAAAAAAAGCAGCCTTAGATATAGTATACTTCTAATTTTTTTAAAATAGAAGATAGAAAAGTGTATAGTGTTACAGAACTATAATGATCAAAACAGGATGGTATTTGCATAAAACTGACCCATAGAGAAATGGAACAGTATAGAGAGCCCAGAAATAAACTCATATATGGTTAATTAATTTATGACAAAAGAACCGAGAAGTGGGAACAGACAGTCTCTTCAATAAATGGTATTGTAAAAACTGGACAGTCACATGCAAAAGAAATGAAGACCACTATGTTATACTATGCACAAAAAGTCAACTCACGATGGATTAAAGACTTGAATGTAAGACCTAAACCATAAAACTAGAACAAAATGGGAGGACATTCATCTTGCCAATGGTTTTTTGGATTTGACACCAAAAGCAAAGGTAACAAAGCAAAAATAAACAGCAGGATTACATCAAATTAAAAAGCTTCTGTACAGCAAAGAAAACCATCAGCAAAATGAAAAGGCAACCTATGGAATGGGAGAAAATATTTACAAATCATGTATCTGATAAGGGGTTCATATCCAAAATATATAAAGAACTCCTACAACTCGAGAAAAAAAAATCCAATTAAAAAATGGGCAGAGGAAATGAATTGACATTTTTTCAAAGAAGACATATAAATAGCCAACAGTTACACAAAAAGGTGTTCAACAGCACCAATTATCAGGGAAATGCAAATCAAAACCACAATGAGATATTTCATACTTATTAGAATGGCTATTATCAAAAAGATAAGAAATAACAAGTGTTGGTGAGGATTTGGAGAAAAGGGAACCCATGTACACTCTTGGTGGTAATGTAAATTGCTACAGCCAATATGGAAAAACAGTATAGAGGTTCCTCAAAAAATTAAAAATAGAACTATATGATCTAGCAATTCCATATCTGGGTATCTATCCTAAGGGAAAAAATCACTCTCTCAAAAAGTTATCTGCACCCCCTTGTTCGTTGTAGCACTTAGCAATAGTCAAAACATGGAACAACCTAAGTGTTCATCCGCTGATGAATGGATAAAGAAAATGTAGGGTGTGTGTGTGTGTGTGTGTGTGTGTGTGTGTGTGTGTGTGTGTGTGTGTGTGTGTGTGTGTGTAGACTAACATTCAGCCATATAATATTGGAATGGAATATCATTCAGCCGTAAAAAATAAGGAAGTCCTGCCATCTGTGACAACTTGGATGACCTTGAGGGCATTATGCTAAGTGAAATACTTTGGACAGAAGAAGAAAAATACTGTGTGATCTCCTATGTGGAATCTAAAAACAAAACAAAAAAATGAACTCACAGATACAGAGAACAGATTGTTGTTTGCCAGAGGTGGGGATGCACATTGGGCAAAATGGGTGAAGGTGGTCAAAAGATACAAACTTCCAGTTATAAATCAATCTTGGATGCAAAGAGCAACATGGTGACTATAGTTCACAATACTGTATTGCATATTTGAAGGTTACTAAGAGTATATGTTGTAACTTCCCATCACAAAAAAATAAACTATGTGTGGTGATGGACTTATTGTGGTAATCATTTCATAATACATCAAATCATTATGTTGTACACCTAAAACTAATACAATATTATATATCAATTATATCTCAATTTTAAAAACTGTATAGAAGAAAACCAGTAGTTAATCACTGATAAAGATTACAAATTTATTTTCTTTTTGAAACTTCTATTGAATGAAACATTTCAAAGAAAATGATTCAGGGTCTTCAAATACTTAATACTTTAAAATACTTGAGACCCATGGTGTGTTAGGTTTTCAATTTAACATAAGTCACACTAAACATCTTTTAGTTTAGATAAGCTACCACAAAAACAGATACTGACACAAGACAAAAACTGAAAAGGAGAAAACTTTCAATGCTAATTTAACTCATATTGTTCTAGTATATAAAATTATTATGTACCCCTGCCTGTAAGGACTGACCACAGGTCAATAAATAATTTGGATTTGTTAATAACTTGCATAAATCTAATTCTGACATACTACTAAATCATACCTTGAGAATAGCTATAAGCTTGAGAAGGATCGACTACCATGTCCATTGAGAAGGAGTTGTGTGATTCCTGAGAATGTTTCTCCATCACCTCTACTGTATCACTGGATGAAGATGATGAAGACAATCCCAGTCTAACATATCTTCCTTTTTTACCACAGAGTGAACAATCTACTGGTGTGGCACTAGGTCCCTTGGGCAGTTGAACTTCATCTCTGTTGTAGTTTCTAACAGCTCCACTGTGATGCACAGAGCGTTCCCGTTGCCATATATAATGGGTTGGAGCAATAGCCATAACCTACGGGGGAAAGCTTTCCTTTAGAATTTTAATAAGATTTTAAAATTTGGTAAAATTAAGTACAAAAATGACTCACAGCTATCTCTAAAACTAGATCTAAAAACCCAAGTTACTGATGTTAAAAAAAAAAAAAAGATATCTCCGTTAAGACAGTATAGGGGTGTGTGTGTGTGTGTGTGTATAAAGTGAATCACTGCTTGAATCCTTAAGACAATACAAAGTACTTAAGTTATTTCAAATATTTCAACCTTCCAGGTTTTTCAGTTCTGATTCTAAGTTTGGGATAGATAATACAGTTTAGTCCAAAACAACACATAATTCTTAACTTTGGAATATATTTGGTTGAAAATAACACTAAGGTTTCTAACTATGTATGTTAGGCTAATCTTAACATGTTTGCACTTATGTCAAGGGAAATGGTGAATAAGAACATGGGTAAGTTACTTAACTTCTCTGTTCCTCAGTTACCTTATCTGTAATATGGAGAGAATAATAAAGTCTCCTTTAGAGGGTTTTTGCAAGAATTAGATGAGGAATTAATTATAAAACACTTAAGATTCATTGCTACATGTTGGGCTAGATAAAATACTGCCTTTTGAGTCAGGATAGCCTTAGTTCCTTAACGTGGCTCTGCCACTTGCTAAGTTGTAGGATATTGGGCAAGTTACTTAGCTTTTCTGAGGCTCAATTTCTTCATATTTAAAATGGGGATACTATCTGCCTCATAGGAGGGTTATATATGTGTAAAATCCTTATCACATAGTAAGCAGCTGGCAAATGATAGTCATTTAAGAAGTCAAAGTAGGTAAATACACCTACATATGTTGACCCCATGACGTCTAAAATTTCTAAGCAGAGTGTTAGAATGTTATTCTAAGCAAAAAGGTTTAGTTGCTGTTATCAATGATCAAAGTAAATGAGAATTGTAGAATTTGTTAGTTAGGCAGTGCCTTATTAATGCCTAAACCAGTGATTTTCAACTTGTTTCAAGAGCTCTGAGTTTTCATAGACTATATCAGGTGTCCCAGGATGGACTATGGGAAGACCAATCAAGCAGAGAACCTCAGTTTAGGGGACTGTGTATAAAATTTCGCTTGGAAAGAAAGAAGGCTTTTGTTGTTAAAAATGAAAACCTTAAACCCCAGATTGAGACCAGTCCACTTAGAAAACAGGGTACCTGTGGCCTCCCCGCAAATGGCATAAAGAATGCTAGCTATGCTAATTTTTTAAAGTATATTTTAGGATTGAATTTATTTTATAATCCACTTCTTAAATCCTTCACAAAAATTTTCAACAAACATGTAATAAACATAATTTTTTGAAAGTAGATGTAAAGATATTAATTCTAACAATAAATATTTCCATAACAATATAAAACTAGGTTCAGAGCTACCTGAAGTGAGGAAGTAGAGTGTCAGAATTTCTTATTCCTTCCATATTTATCTATTTCTTCCTCAACACTTGTACATCTTTATTTCCTATTTCTGGAATGTCCTCTCCCTTTTGTCTTAGTATTGCTTTTCCTTCAATGCCAAGCATAAGTCCCACCTTTCTAAAAACTCCAGTTTTTAGATTGTACTGTTTTATTGTTAATGCTACATTAGGACTTTAGCATGTGTCTAGTACTCAGATATATCTTTTTATGAATGTAACCAATCCACTTAAAGTCCTCTGGGCGGGAATAGTCTTAAACACCTCTATCAAATGCCTTCCACACAATATTATGTAGTCATTGTATATTTCTTATTGATAGATGAAAATAATTAAGAATTAGGGGCCACTGACATAAACTTCCAACAACATGATTTTTTAAGAATCCTGTAGCAAAGTCTAGTGAGAAGAGCAGAGAAAAATAGGAAGCAAAGGGGACAAAATAGGTTTAGTAAACCGTTCTTTGTATAACAAACTAGGTATCAGTCTCTCTAAATGCTAACCCAGCTAGAAAAATGCATGTACACATACTTGTATACTTTTTAAATATGTTTGCATATATTTTATACATACAAATATTAGAATATTATTGTGATAACAGCAAATTGCAAAGAAAACTGTAAGAGGGTCAAGAAAGTGGGATTTTGGTCTTAATTCTATTAGTTCTATGACCTTGGGCAAATTACATAATCTTCTGGGCTATAGGTATCTTTTGAATAATGAGAAAACAGGTCACTTACAGTCCTCAAATTCTGTGATCTATGAAAGTAACTTCTTTGTTTTGTTTTTTAAAGATTTTATTTATTTATTTATTTGACAAAGAGAGATACTTTGAGAGAGGGAACACAAGCAGGGGGAGTGGGAGAGGGAGAAGCAGGCTTCCCGCGGAGCAGGGAGCCCTATGTGGGGCTCAATCCCAGGACCCTGGGATCATGACCTGAGCTGAAAGCAGACGCTTAACGAATGAGCCACCCAGGCGCCACTGAAAGTAACTTCTTTGAAGCTTTAATAGCACTTGATCTACTACAAATGTTATCCTAGTTTTTATTTTACTCTTCTCTCATTTTTAGTGGTTTATTTTGGTGTCTTGATGGGTGTTCCAAAACTTAATACTTGGCCCTGTATTTCTCTATATATTCTACTTCTCTTTGATCTCAAGGGATAGTATAGTGTGTTAAAAACACTGACTCTTGGGGCGCCTAAGTGGCTCAGTCGGTTAAGCGTCTGCCTTCGGCTCAGGTCATGATCCCAGGGTCCTGGGATCGAGCCCCTGCATCGGGCTCCCTGCTCCATGGGGAGCCTGCTTCTCACTCTCCCTCTGCCTGCCGCTCTCTCTCTCTGTCAAATAAATAAATAAAATCTTTTTAAAAACCCCACAAAACTGACTCTGGAATCAAACTGCCTAGGTGTGAATACTAGTGTGCTGCTTGACTAATTGTGTGACCTTAGAGAAGTCATTTAGCCTCTCTGTGCCTCAGTTTCCTCTTCTGAGATTAGCTAGCTAGCTGTAAGAATTGTTGTGAAAGTTAACACATATGCAGTACCTAGAACAGTACCTGACAAATGCTCCCAAAGTATTAACATTATGTTCACCTTGATCTCTTATTACTCTACCAAGCTTTAAACATCACTTATATGTGATGACTCATACTTAACTCATACATGTTGACTATTCACTTATCCAAATATCACCTTAAATTCCTATGTCTGATACCAAATTCCTTATTTTCCCAATAAACCAGTTTGTTTTTTTAGTGATTCCTATTTCCATTATGGAATCCATCACCCTTTCTGTTCTACAGATTTGAAACTCTGAAAGCTCACTCTCCCATGGGCCCTATATCCAACTGGTCACCAAGTAATGACAAGTATAATTTCATAACATTGATTTTTCTTTGGCATCGCTATCTTCAGCACTAGGTTTACACCTTCCTTCCTGAACTATAGCAAGTTTAACAGTTTCCAGTACCTTCCCCATATTGGGTCTCTGCTGCATACGGTCATTGGATTATTTTGTTCAACACTCTTGTTTATATCACATCTCTGCTTTCTAAATTCTAATCTGGAATCGAATAGTAGCTGACAGACAAATCAGCTCGGATGATACTGTGCCGTCTAGGCCAGAGTACATAATAAGAACAGAGAAAAGCTTCCTCTTGATAAAATTGCTACCCTCCATCAAGCATAAAGGGACCGGAAGTGGAGTCTAACTCTTTCTCATCAGATTGGCATATTCCATAATCTGTGAACCAATCTAGAAATTAAGCTATCATCAATCTAAATAAATTCCACCTCAGAGGAGCTGATATCCAAAAAGGTAAACTGATTGTAAGAAGATAATAAGGTCAGAATAAATAGGGAAATTGTCTTTACTCTTTTCTGGAGAAGCCCTACATATATTTTTCAATATAATCATACCTCATCTCTTTCCAAAAAAGGATTTGAGGCAGCTGACAAAAAGTAAAAAAAAAAAAAAAAAAAATTCATTAAACTAGGACCCAAAAGGGAAACTTTGGCTAAAGGGAAAAAGCAGACATGCCGGTAGTAAAAGGTGATAGAATTAATGTAGTTAGGGATAAAACTTGGCTCTTAGCTTCTTTGCAGCAACCAACGTTAAAAAAAAGAGACAAATTTAAAAATTCATACTATCTGAAAGGAGAGAATAAGTTTTTTGATAGTGGTATATAATGGAAAGATTGCCAACTTTAAGTACTAGCTGGCCCTGCCACTTACTGAATGAATGACAATGGACAAGTTACAACCCTTCTAAGCCCCAGTTTATTCGTCAGAAAAATGGAGAGAATACTTATGCTATTTAAGTCCTTTTTTTAAATGCTATTTAATTCCTGAGAGAAAATAACACAATAGACACAAATGTGTTTTCCAATTAACCAATATAAACAGTGGGAAGCTAGCTGTCAGAGAAAACAGAACACTGGGAAGTCATTAAATGTGAAGTTCTGGGTTTACCACTTAGTTGATGTATGATCTTGAGTAAACCTCAATCTCCTCAGTCCTCAGTCTCATCAGATGTAAAATGAGAATGCTACAACCCTCACAGGTATTTTTGTGAGGATAAGAAAATTTACATGAAAATATTTATGAATTTGTAGAGCATAATGCAGATGTAAAGTATTATTATTGTAAGCCAGTTTGTAAATACTATCATAACTTGGGCTTACTTGAGGATGAGGGTTGGCAGTATGCCAATACCTGGCTCTCAATAACAAATGCATAGAATACTTAACTAAATTTCTAACAGTATGTCTTGCCACTTAAATGCATCAAACTTCAGGGCAAAGATGATATAGTACTTCTTTATAACAACCCCCCACAACACTGAACTTAAGTGTCTTACTCCTAAGTTAGCTGTTAAATGAATAGTTAAGAGAACAGGATAAAGTCTAGGTAATTTCCTTTCCTATATACCACCATGATTCAACCGTACCTGGTTGGAACAGCCATAAGAAAGCCTATCTACCTATGTGCCCCTGTTGTAAGAGGCAGTGCTAAGTCAGTCTGGTGAAGAAATTTTATAGTTTGTTTTTTTACTATACGGATAAAAAGGTATGAAAAAGAATTGCAAGCTTTAAATTCCATTCACGCTGTCAGTCAGCAGTATTTACTGACTACCTACTATGTGTGTGGCATATAGTTCTAGGGATTGGGGGGTACAATGAGAAAATAAAGATCATGCCCTCTTGGAATTTATATTCTAGCAGGGGGAAATAGACATTAGCAAGATAGGTGAAACAGAGTATATCATATGATGGTTAAGTGCTATGAAGAAAACTGGGAAAAGGAATACAGAGGAATAGTGGGAGGTACTACTTGTTATTTTAGCAGCTTTATTGAGCTATAACTCAAATACCATACAATTCACCCACTTAAAGAATACAATGGCTTTTAGTATATTCAGAGTTGTACAACCATTACCACAGTCAATTTTAGAATATTTTCATCACTCCATAAAAAAGGAAATCACACCCCATTTCTCCCTCCCCTCAGCCTCTGGCAACCTCATCTACTTTCTCTTTGGATTTGTCTATTTTAGACCATTCATTTAAATGGAATCATACAATATGTGGTCCTTCGTGACTGGCTTCTTTCACTTAGCATAGTATTTCCAGGGTTCATCCGTGTTGTAGCAGGTATCAGTACTTCATTCCTTTTAATTGCCAAATATATCATTGTATAGCTATACAATATTGTTTATCCATTCATTTGTTGATGGACATATGGGTTTTCACTTTTTGACTATTACAAATAATGCTGCTATGAATATTCACGTACAAGTTTTTGTGTGGACATAACTTTCATTTCTTTTGTGTATATAACGAGGACTGGAAATGCTGGGTTGTATGATAACCCTTTGTTTAGCCTTTTGAGGAACTACCACACTGTTTTCCAAAACAACCACACTATTTTAAATTCCCACCAGAAGTGTATCAAGGTTCCATTTTCTCCACGTCCTTACCAACACTTGTTATATTTGTCTTTTTCATGATAGCCATCCTAGTGGTTGTGAAGTGATATCTCCTTGTGGTTTTGATTTTGCATTTCCCTGATGGTTAATGATGTTGAGCATCTTTCCATGTACTTTTCTGCCCATTTGTTTACCTTCTTTCAAGAAGCCTTTTCGGATCCTTGCCCTTTTAAAAGTTGAGTTGTCTTTTTATTGTTGAGTTGTAAGAGCTCTTTATATATTCTAGATACAATTCCCTTATTGGACAGATAATTGGCAAAAATTTTCTCCCACTTTGTGGTTTGTCTCTTCACTTTCTTTATGGTGTCCTTTGAAGGACAAAAGTTTTCAATTTTGATGATCTCATTTTGTTACTTGTGCTTTTGGTATCATCTCTAAGAAACCTAATTCAAGATAATGAAGATTTATCCCTATGCTTTCTTTTAAAAGCTTTATAATTTTTAGCTCTTACATTTGGGTCTTTGATCCATTTTGAGTTAGCTTTTATATATGATATGAAATAGGGGTCCAACTGCATTCATTTGCATGTGGATATCCAGTTGTCCCAGCACCATTTGTTGAAGACTATTCTTTCCCCATTGAATTTTCTTGGTACCCTTGTCAAAATTCAATTGAACATAAAAATGAAGGTTTATTTCTGGACTCTTCAATTTTATTCAATTCTGGGAGATACTAGATACAGGGTGGTAAGGAAAGGTTTCTCTGAGTTGATATTTAAGTAGAGTCCTGAATGAAGGAGGAAGTGAAGCACACTGATATCTGGGGGAAAAGCATTCCAGGTAAAAAAAATCCTGAGGTGGGAATGTCCTTGTTGTGTTTGAAGAATGGCGAGGAGGCCAGTGTAGTTGGAGGGAAGTGAGATGAAGTAAAAGAGATAAGAGTTGGTGGACCAGGTAGAACCATGATAAGGGTTTTGCCTTTTCCTCTATGTGAGATGGGAAGCCTCTGGAGGCTTTTGAGTAGAGGAGTCATGATTTGACTTATTCTAAAAGATTTTGGCTGGCTGGTGTGTGAAAATAGACTATAGGAGAGAGATTAAAGAGCGACTACTTGGAAGGTTATGGCAATAACTGAGGCAAGAGGGGACAATCAAAGTAGGGCTTAGTGGTAGAGGAGGTGAGAAATGGTAGGATGCTAGATATTTTCTTAAGGTATGGATGTGAGAAGTGAAGGGCAACAGTTTTTTTGGCCTGAACTAGAATGATCAAGTTACGACTTATTAACACGTAGAAGATTATAGGAGGAGTAAGTTTGGAGGTCTATGTGGGGGAATCAGAAACTGGATTTTCAGCATGTTAAGTCTGAGGTATCTACTAGATAATGAAATATGGATAGGAGATTTGATATGCACATCTAGATTTAGGGGAGAGATCTGTTGTCAGTGTTGAAGCCTTGAGAGACTAAACTTTTCTTTCAATCCCATTACACAACTGAGTTTACAGCTATCTAAAACTTTTTAGTCTTTTACACATACACCATTAAGCCATACCATTCCCTGGCTGTTTAATAGTCTGATGCCAGCACTGAAGTAATCCCAGCTCCAATCGTATAAATTAAGTTGCTGCGGTTATAATGCAAGTTGTTCTTAGGAGTGGGTGGGCAATCTGCCGTGAGGTGAACATTACCTATCCCGGCCTCTTGCCTCTGGTACCCGCTCCATGCCTTTAGCTGAGTGTCATGGGGCTTGAAGTGTTTACTTTGAAAAAATCAGAGTGTTCAAATAAGGCCTACTATCATGTCCAAGAATGGCACAGGTGCACAAATTATCCACTGGGGAGGTAGTGATAAAAAATAGCAATACAGGACTCTTTCAGTGCTCTGTAATTGGAATGAGTTGTTTAAATCCTTTAATGAGGATCCATTAATTTGGGGAATGTATACACACCCAATTTTTCATATTTTTCTATTGAATTCAATCCTGAAAAAACTTGGCCTATTCGGTCTTCTAAGTTATTTTTGAATCCTTTCATTTCCTCCAACATTCAACAATTCTCTTAATTTAATCCACAATTATGCATGCTTTCTAATATCTTCATCTCATTAATAAATATAATTAAGAAGGTTAATTCTGGGCAGAGTTCTATGACATACCTTCAAAGTATTCCCTGAAGTTTGACACTAATCCATTAATTGGCTCTTTTGGCCTATCATCATTTAACTGGATATGACTTCATTTAATTATAGCATTATCTAATTCACATTTACCAAACTTTACTGAACCAGTACTGGCTTACAATGATCACTGCTTTCCATTAATTTTCTACTCTAGAATATTTCTTTAGTTTGAAACATTAACTCTTTTCTTTATTGAAAACCAGAACATTAGATAAAATAACCCATTTTTGTTTTTTTATCTTTAAATTTTATTTAAATTCAATTAATTGACATATAGTGTATTATTAGTTTCAGAGGTAGAGTTCAGTGATTCATCAGTCATATATAACACCCAGGGCTCATTACATCATGTGCCCTCCTTAATGCCCATCCCCCAGTTACGTCTATCCCCTCTCCCCCCTCTGGCAACCCTCAGTTTGGTTCCTATAGTTAAGAGTCTCTTATGGTTTGTCTCCCTCTCTGGTTTCATCTTGTTTCATTTTTCCCTCCCTTCCCCTATGATCCTCTGTTTTGTTTCTTCAATTCCACATATGAGTGAAATCATGATAATTGTCTTTCTCTGATTGACCTATTTCGCTTAGCATAATACCCTCTAGTTCCATCCATGTCGTTGTAAATGGTAAGATTTCATCTTTTTGATGGCTGAGTAATATTCCATTGTATATATATATACCACATCTTCTTTATCCATTCATCTATTGATGGATATCTGGGCTCTTTCCATAGTTTGGCTATTGTGGACATTGCTGCTATAAACATTGGGGTGCAGGTACCCCCTCGGATCACTATGTTTGTATCTTTTGGGTAAATACCTAGTAGTGCAATTGCTGAATCATAGGGTAGCTCTATTTTTAACTTTTTGAGGACATTCTATACTGTTTGCCAGAGTGGCTGCACCAGCTTGTATTCCTACCAGCACTATAAGAGGGGTCCCCTTTTCCTGCATCCTCGCCAACATTTTTTGTTTCCTGACTTGTTAATTTTAGCCATTCTGACTGGTGTGAGGTGGTATCTCATTATAGTTTTGATTTGTATTTCCCTGATGCCGGGTGATGTTGAGAGCATTTTTTCATGTGTCTGTTGGCCATTTATATGTCTTCTTTGGAGAAACGTCTGTTCATGTCTTCTACCCATTTCTTGACTGGATTATTCTTTGGGTGTTGAGTTTGATAAGTTCTTTATAGATTTTGGATACTAGCCCTTTATCTGATAAGACATTTGCAAATATCTTCTCCCATTCTGTAGGTTGTCTTTTGGTTTTGTTGACTATTTTCTTTGTCGTGCAAAAGCTTTTTATCTTGATGGAGTCCCAACAGTTCATTTTTGCTTCTGTTTCCCAAAATAACCCATCTTTTAATTTTTTGTGTCTGTTTTATCTTAATAGAAACTTACTTTATGTATTATTCTATGTGAAAAAAGGTATGATTTTTAACATATTTAAATTTATTTAAATTTTAGACCATGCAGTTTGCACTTCAATCTTGGGAACTTGAAATTTCACAAACTTTATTTAATGGAAGTTATTATTCAGCTCGAAATGTTATTAACATATTTTGGAATGTGCACACTATTCTTTCCCAATATATCTGTGATCTTTTAGACTAGATAAACACAAACAAAAATACTTACTACAGAAGTAGGCTGCTCTGAAAAACAGAAATGACAATTTTAAATTATTGTGGTATAAAATTAAAACATCAACATTGTAATATACAAGTTGTACTCATGGTAACCATTAGGGTTAACAGTCTACCCTTACATATACAAAAAATTAAATATTAGAAGCACATTAAAAAACAAGACATGGGAAATTACATAAAGAGAAAACAGAGATCACGTATATAAAGTACTTAAAAAATCTTACCTCCTCACAGCATCGCCTGCTTACAATAGCCCTATAGTCAATTCTATCCCAGAGTTGGTCCCTTAACTTTAAGAAATTAGGGAACAATTTTCTCCAGTTTTTCCCTAAAGCCCATGGAAAAATTTCATATTTGGATTCTTCTTCATCTTCTTCAACTGTATTAGCCAGATACCTAACAAAAAAGACCAACAACTCAAAAAAGAAATGGGAAAAGGACAGGAACAGGCAGTTCATACACACACACACAATCACTTATAAACATATAAAAGACATTCAACCTTACTCATAATTAAAGAAATGTAGGTCAAAAATAAAAATACAATGAATTTTACCTTGTTGAGTTCTGGATAGTTTTGTATTCCTATAAATCTTGAGCTTTGTTCTGGGATGCAGTTAAGTTACTTGGAAACAGTCTGATCCTTTCAGGTCTTGCTTTTATGATTTGTTAGGTGGATCTGGAGCAATGTTCAGACTGGGGCTAATTATTCCCCACTACTGAGGCAAGACATTCCTGAGTACTCAATATCCTGTGAATTATGAGTTTTTTCAGTCTGACTGGTGGGAACAGGCACTATTTCCAGCCCTGGGTAAATGTAAGGCACTGTTCCCTCTAATCCTTTCTTATGGTTTTTCCCTACACCCAGGTAGTTTCCTTATATACATATGGGAATCCGTATCCTCTTAAGTACTTGAGGGGGATCAGGCATGCACAGAAGCAGGAAAACATGACCCATAATAAAAAGAATCATCAATCAAAACTGACACATGTTAGAAATAACAGACATTAAAACAGATATATTAATTCCAGATGTTCAAAAAGATAAGAAGACACATTCAAATTGTACTTCTAGAGATGAAAATTACATATACAATGAAAAATACATAGAATGGGATTAAGAGACTAAATATTGCAGAAGAAAAGATTTGGGCACTGAAGACAGCAATATAAACTATCCAAAATGAAACACACACAGAAAAAGAAACAAAAATAACAGAGGTGAAACTGGAGTCCCTAACAGGTTTTGGGTGCCCCCCCAAAAATATTTGAAGAAATAATGGCTGAAAATTTTTGAAATTTGATGAAAACTATAAAAATACTAATAAGCTCAATGAACCCCAAAGCACAAAATTCAAAGAAAATTACACCAATGCACATCATAATCAAATTGTTCAGAACCAGTGATAAAGAGAAAATCTTAAAAGCAGTCAAACAAGCAAACAAATAAAAAAGACAAGTTAGATAACACAGAAACAGAGATAAGGACAGAGATTTCCCAATGGAAATAATGAAAACCCCACAGACGACTTTCCAAGAAAAATAGGCAACTTACAATAAAAAAAAATTACAAAACACGTAAGAAAACAAGGCACCATAAACAGAAACCGATCCTGAAGTGTGAAGATGCTGAAATAAACAAACACCAAAGGAAAAAAGGTCTCAAAAGCAGTAAGAAAGGAAGGCAAATGATCCCAAGTGGAAGGTTTGAGATGCAAGAAGGAATAGTAAGCAAAGATGTAAGTATGTGGGTTAATCTAAATATTCAGTGTATAAAACGACAATAATAATGTCTCTAAGTTTTTGGAGGGCTTCATGTAGAACTACAGAATTGTAAAACAAGAAAATGTAAGTTGAAAAGGGGGTGACTGGAGTTAAAATGCTTAAGGTTCTTGATTAAAAATAACTGGGAGAGAGCTTCCTGGTGGATGAACATGTGGAGATCAGATGTGCTGAGAGGGTACAGAAGCTCCATGCCCTTTTTCCATATCCTGCCCTATGCATCTCTTCCATCTGGCTTTTCCTGAGTTACATCCTTTTATAATAAACTGGTAATTTGTAAGTTAAAAAAAATAAGTAACTGGGAAAACTGCTAAAGGAACAGATATAGACTGCATAATTTTCTAACAAGTAGAGGAAAAAAAAGTATCAAAAAATAAAAATTTAAAAAATTTCGATCAGAAAGAAGATAAAAATGGAGTGGAAAGACTTTGAGTTAAAACTTACTCATCAGTGCTAACAGTTGTGCTATTCACCTCAAGTATTTTTATATGTAGTTCCCTAGTTAAGTCTTTAAAATTATATTCACACATTTCCAACTGCAGTATTATATCTAGGTAGTGGGTAGAAAACGTTTTGAGATTGAGATAGATTTTCTTAAACTACACTGTTTCTAGTAGAATTCTGACCTATCCAGAAAGCCATGTTATTAAAACCATTTAATAGATCACAAGGCCAGTATGAACTGTCTAATACAAAGTCAATGGAAGAATTGGAAAACAAACTATATTCCTTGGTTAAAGTTCAGTATGTTAAGTAAAACAGTTAAGTCATTACTAAAGGTATCAGATATGAATAACTTCTACGTTATAGACATAAATCTACAATTAGTTTGTCTACAGCGTTTTCACAAGCTGTTTAATGTAAAAGGGCAATGATGATGATTTTTTTTTTTAAGATTTTATTTATTTATTTGAGAGCGAGAGCGAGAGAGAGATAATGAGAAAGAGAACATGAGAGGGGAAAGGTCAGAGGGAGAAGCAGACTCCCTGCTGAGCAGGGAGCCCGATGTGGGACTCGATCCCGGAACTCCAGGATCATGACCTGAGTCGAAGGCAGTCGCTTAACCAACTGAGCCACCCAGGCGCCCAATGATGATGATTTTAACTATAAATTTACTGGAAATTTCAATGAGAATATTGAGAATATTTTGGCTTTTAAAACATATCTAAGTCCAAAAGAGGAGAATTTGGGATAATTCATATGGAGCACTCTGAAAAATGTAAAATGTATAATACAAACTTAAGTGGGATACTTAATAACAAATCTTAGGCATAGAGCAGGGTAAGATCAGTGAAAAGAACATAAAAATATCCTATTAAAGTAAAAAAGTAGATCTTCTATCTATAAAGGCCTATTCAAAGATATATATCAGGTTTTAAAAAGCCTCTGTTTTATTTTTTTATGAGTTACAATGTTAACTTTATTTACTTATTTCTTTAAGTAGGCTCTATGCCCAATGTGGTACCCAAACTTACAACCCAGAGATCAAGAGTCGCATGCTCTACCAACCAAGCCAGCCAGGTGCCCTGAAATAGCCTGTTTTAAATAAGGTATCATGTATATTACAAATAAGAACCACAAAAATCACTTAGTAGAAAGCATACTTACAGAGCAATAAAGAAATTTATCCTGGTATGCTCATTTATAGTAAATTTAGCTCTCTTGAAATAAACAAAGGTCATAGCCAAAAGATACTATAGGGAAAAAAGTAAAAGTTAATATTAATGTTTCGCTTTCATAAGTAAAACAGCTTTAAAATAGTTATCTTTGAGATGAATAATAAGCTAAAAACAATAAAGCATTACTTATCTTTATTACAGAATTACCTATTTATTTGGGTCCTTACTTTTTGGCTTCCTGTAATCCATGTGAATGGTGAGAAATAGTTCTGAACCATTTATCATGATTAAGATAAATAATAAAATAAATTTTATTATTGCCAATATATTTTGAACCAAAATCCAATTTTTTTCTACCTTAAATTTCAAATCCATAGAGAAGTTGAAATAATAATAAAACAAATAACCATACATCCTTCACATAGATTCACCAGTTCTTAGCATGTTACCACATTGGCTTGATGCATGTATCTATACAAAAATTTTTTCCTGACTCCTTAATTGCAGACATCCATACTCACTTTTTATTTATTGACTGACTGATTGAATGATCAGTCAGGGTGGCATTACTGATCGAATTTTTAAATTGAGGTATAACTGACAAAGTTGTATATATTTAAAGTTTACAATGTGATGATTTGATGTACATTGTGAAATGAATACCAAAATAGAGTTAATGAACACATCCATCATCTCACATATTATCTTTTTCTTTCCTTTTTGTTAAGAACACTTGGGATCTACTTGCTTAGCAATTTCATATACTTACTTTTTAAAATAACCTTTTAAAAATAACTTCTAACCAGAAATTAGACTATATGACTATTTTCATTGGAAAACAGTGTTTTAAATGTGTTATTAGAAAGAAGTATCTAGCCTGGTATTAGGATACTATGCCAGGTCCTATCTGTCCAAATTAAAAACAACTTATAGTACTGATGTATTAGATTCCCTCTCATAAAATGCCTATTTATCCTATTCTTCATAGGATTGACTACAAAGGTGACTCCAAGTTTTCAAGGTAACTTTCAGTAGAGAACTCTTGAAACAGTGTTAAGATATGGTATGCTGGTTAGTTACTTTAAAAACACTGCCCCCTGCTGTCCAGCAATTTTAATTACTGTAATGCACTTAAAGTTGAAAAGTGTAACTCCACATGCACATATCTACATAGATATTTTATATGAAGGCATTACTGTTAATTTTTTAAAATATTAGTGACTTTGTGAATATGTTTAAAAATATTTCATGTTTTAGAAATACATCATCTTAAAAAATTTATGGATAAAGTATTAGGATGTCTGAGATTTGCTTCAAAATAATCTAGTTTGGGGAAGAAGGATTAGAAGAAACAAGCAGAGCCATGAGTTGATGATTATAGTAGCTACATGTTAGGCACATGGAGGGTCTTTGTTCTATTTTCTCTACCTCAAGGTATATATATTTTAAATTTTCCAGAATTAAATTTCCAAAATTAAAAATTAAAAAAACCAAACTCTAACTTTATCTTTGTTACCTTAAGCCTGAAATAAAAAAGTTCATATCAATATTAACTTAATAAGTATTTAATCATAAGCTAGTCTTCCATTCATCCCTTTCCCATTGGTTGGCACATTAAAATTAAGTGTGATGTGAAGTCATGCTGAATTTTCTGATATGTCTACCTGGTCTAAGATGGCATTTACAAAGCTAAAATCATAACTGTTCAGCTGAATCTAAAGAGTATAGAAATATCATGGTCCCTAGTATGTAAGCACCATGATGATCTTTTATGAAACACTGATTCTTAAATAAAGAACATAATAAACTAATTTTACTCTACAAAATTATTGGGATTTGTTTATCTAAGTTACCTACAAAATATTAAAATGTATAACAGACTTCCTTAGTGGAATGAATGTCAGAATATTCAGAATATTCTTTCCCCACAGCCTGATAAAAGGTAATAATTCTGATCAAAACATTAAGTCTATACTGATTCTTGCTTTCAATCAAACAAATATGGACTTAAGGCCATTTAAATCTAATCAATAATATTCTACAATTCCTCAAGTATAAAGTGAATCTCTGATGTATGCTAATTTCAAAAATTAATGTGTAAGGATTTCACTTTGAAGAAGCAATGCAGGCTAGTTCTTTTCCTAACCTTAATTAATATGATTGAAAATTCTTATAAGGTTTTTTAAAGTTCTGATGGTCTAGTAACATAATAATGCAGTTACTGATTACACTGTTACCAAATTTACCTTGTCTGCAATTTTACAGCAGCAGTCCATCCACAAGAAATCTTGAATTAAATCGTCATCTACAACAAAAGATAGCTATGACTTGTCTTTTAAAAACAGAATGTTTCCTTTTGAAGAATTAACTTCTAGATAGAGGATTATAAATGATGCTTAGAAAGCAAACAAAAATGGCTGGACCAGTGTTGTCTAAAATGTAGTCTGCATTTCTTTGGTATATTTACCACTGCAAGCACTGTACAAAAAGCTACTGCTTTACTTTGGGTTTCCCATCTGAGTTGCTCAGACTGGAGCGCAAGTGTTAGAAGTGTTTGGTTTCTTGACTATCCCAATAGTTCTTTGAGAAAGATGTCTTGGGTAACTCTAGAACAGCTCTTTATTACTTTCCAAAATCAATCTTTACTGGTGGAAATGGAATCTGATAAAAGATAACTCAGTCTTTAGTAAATAATGACTTAATGAATATTACTTGTTTTCTAAATATGTTTTACTCTTTCTACTACTTTCCCCTGTTAGATCCCAGGGTATTTTTAGTTTTGAATTCTTCTTTTCATCTCCTATTTATCTCTGTCCAATTATCTATTATCCAAATACCAATGAAAATGTCTAAATAAAGAAGATTCATAATTTATTAGCTATTTATAATTAATATTTAATTTTGGAAAAACAGTATTATGACAAAAGATCCACAAAAATACTTTTAAAAATATGCAAAAAGTAGGTCAAAAACACTTACTCAATTTTAAAAGGCTAAAATATATAATCCCCAAATATATGAGTAGTTGTCAGAATATACTCTGAGAAAATCTGCTTTTTCCCATTCCCCCCTTCATTTTAAGTTAAATAACAAACAAAACATAACTTCTTTATACTAATTTTTACATCCTAGAAATATCAATATAGTCAAATATACGGAAAGTTCCAAGAGTAAGTACTCATTTTCTTAGACTAATTAATTTCTGCCTTAATTCCATTTTTTTTTAAAGTAAACTCTACGCCCAATATGGGGCTCTAACTCGCAACCCCAAGATCAAGAGTGAGTCGCATGCTCTACTGAATGAGCCAGCTAGGCACCCAACTATTTCTTAAATTACTTATGGTAGAGCCAGGTATTTTCTCTTACTTCTCATGATTAGTTACGAATAATAAAAACATTTGTGCATAATAGTTTTGCACTAGTCTTAAAGAGAAAGGGAAACTTATATTAACAGCATTCTAGATCCTGACAGGGAACATCCTGGTAGTTCAACATTTTTCTACTTACGTTACTTACATTTTTTCTTCTTTATCTCATCTTCTTTTTTGCTTTTCTTTAAATCTTAACCAGCTTGCCCTCCTTTTTTCTCCCTCCCTCCCTCTCTCTCTTTCTTTCTTAAGATTTTTGTCTTCTGAGTAGGGTAAACACTCTTGTCCGCAACTCTCTTATACATGGGACACTTCTGCCTGTCACCTGGATTTAACAGACTATGGTATCTACTTGACTTGGTTCATTCCTACAGATATTTACCAGATTCATCTATCCTACTCTTTAATCTGTCTACCTTACTACCTTACCTTAGAAAAAAAAGAATCTTCCCTTTCTTGGCTAATAGAAGTAATATAAAGAAGTTTCTTTTTTAAGAACTTTGTCAGCAAAGTAGCATTGTCTTGTGATCTGAATAAATTTAAACCCAATTTCATTATATGAGCATGATGATAAAACATAATTTTTAACAATATTCCCCCCTATGTGAAGTGCCTGGCTGGCTCAGTTGGAAGAGCATGCAACTCTTGATCTCAGGGTATGAGTTCGAGACCCACGTTGGGTGAAGAAATTACTTAAATAAAAATAAAATATTAAAAAAATATATCCCCCATATGTAATACTGAAACTTATCGAGGTTGACCAATCTTCCCACTTTGCTCAGTTTTAGCACTGAAAATCCTGGGAAACACCTCAGGCCTAGTCAAACTGGGTCAATTGGCTCATCTGAGACTTTATGTAGTTATTTTACTTAGGTCACCCAAAACTCATGATATGAACTTGAATTGCCCAGAATTCACATTTGACACTTGGATTTAAGTAGTCCAGAAGCTAGATGAGTCTGAATTTCTAAACCAAAAGCAATCCAAAATAAAAAATCCAACATTAAAACAAAAACAACCTAAGTAAAACAAAAACAAATTTTCTGAGACAGAAAATTTGACATAGAAAATAACAACATCCTCTTTGATTATTATGAAAACAATAAAGTAGATCTTTAGATTCTCTCATTTTTAAGTACTTTACAATTACCGCTATTAAAATATTTTAAACCTACCAAATAATTTAAAGAAAGCAGTCATTTCCTGACGCTGTATAACTAGACAGGGTCCTTTGGGGCGTTTAGACTTGTTGCTATTATGTGCATTTTTTTCAGATGCTGGCCAATTATCTTTAAAAATAGGACGCTTCAGATTAATGGGTTTTTTAGGCTGATGTGATCTATTTGACCCTGATTTTACATGAACAGTGACAGTAGGTGGTGTCTCACAACACAGCTGATTATGTCTCATTTTGGTTTCCCAAGATTCCTGTAAAAATAAAACATATAATTATTTACCACACTCGTGTTCATTTCTATATAAAAACAACTAATCAGATGACATTACCAGATGCATTCACATAAAATGTTACTGAACTTGCTACTAAAATGTTATTTGTGATAGTGACCCACAGAAGAAATTGCTTTTGGGAATTCAGTGCTAAGAAATGCTATGCTTTCTTTGGGTAACTGATATACCTTCTCTTCCCAATAATAAGATCCTGTATACCATTTTGCTTTGATGACTAGGGATCCCAAAACCAAATTTGGAAGTTAATTATAGGAACTATGCTGAGTCTATAATCTATTTGTGGTATTTTTTCCTAGTATTTTAAAATTCTGCTTCTATTGACATAATTTTGTCATATGGTTATTATATGCCACTTCAAATTTTTTATAGAACAAGGCAAACTATTTCCAGAACTAAATTATTATCATACCAAGTGTTATATTGAAAACAGTCCCCCCCACACACAAAATATTTTCTTACTGGTTAATTCTTTGATATGTTACACAATTCACTTATTCAACAAGCATTTACTGGTATTTACTGAAAAGTTAAAAACACTTCCAGCAAAGAAATGTAGGGTATATGTGCTTTGAGGGAGTCTCATAAATTTTTCACTCTAATTTTTAATTATTTAAGTGACTGATAAGTGTACATGAATGTACAGTGTTATAATCCAATAAAATTAGAAACAAAGTTAATTCATCAGTATTTAACAATATGCATAACCACTACTATGTTTGGTGGTAATCAGTTCACATAATTACTACAGTTAGTATTACTTTTGTGGTCAAAGTATTTATAGGATAGGAAATGGAGGTAAGCATAGGCAAAGTAGGAAACTACTCTAAGACCCTAATGAGAACCTCTAAATCCATAACTCACAGTGACCCAGGCGGCCATGCCTCCCTTGGTGTTCAAGGAGTTAGGTACAGATTCTCCTTCCTGACCCACAGAAACTTCCCTGCTGAAGGAAGGAATGGAAAGTAAGATTGGATATAGTAGGGCTAGATCAGCAATGTCCAATATAATGTGAGTCACATATGTAGTTTTATATTTTTAAAGCTGTATTACAGAAGTACAAATAAGAAAATGACCTGAATTTTAGTAATATATTTTATGTAATCTAGTATATCTAAAATATCATTTTAACATGTAATCAATATAAAAATGAGATATTTTACATACTTTATTTTTCAAACTAAGTCTTTGAAATCTGGTGTGTGTATTTACACTTACAGTATATCTCAATTCAGTTGCTAAATTTCCAACAGTTAGAGTGAAATGTAGTCCTACCAAAACAATAGTATGTAAGTAAAAAATATTTTACACTCCTTCAGTACTTAAAGTAAATAAAAGTAAAAACTCTTCAGTTGCACCATCCACATTTTAACTGCTCAACAGCCACATATAGCTAGTAGCTACATATTAGACAGCAGAGGGCTAGATAATGAAGAACTAGGCAGAGGAAATTATATTCAATTGATTCTATAATTGCTTCTTTCCCTCTGTTTCACTTTCCTCCCCTCACCTCATCTTTCTTCTTAGATCCTAAGGTCCAACCAAATTGAAGGCAATTATGGAGTTGGGGTTGGGGGTGCTACAAACTCCAAAGAAAAAGGAATGGGTGATAAATTGAACCTTGAGACTTGCCTAAGAACTTTCTGCTCTTTCCCACCCACCTCATCTGGGAGACGGCTGGAGGTCTCATCAGCATCTTTTTTTTTTTTTTTTTTTTAAGTAAGAGCAGCCTTTCAACTAGATGGAAAAAATTAGTCAGGCTTTTCAAACTGGGGTGAAGGGGCTAGGCAGGCTTGGGGGTGTAATGTACCAGAATATAGAATAACTATGGCATATCTCCCAGGAGGTAAGTTTTACTCAATGTTAAGTAAATAACTTAAAATAGTGTTATTATATTAGGACAACCATGGATATATTGTGAAATAGAATGCAAATACTGTCAACCGAATAAATATGTTCACAGTATAGCTTTACACTATTCCACTAAACTCTTATGTTTGTGTTGGGATACTTCAAATAAAATTTGAGGAAATAGAGAAAGAACTGTGTGAAATTCCCCAAATAGAGATTCATTGAAGTTAATCAGCAAACACTGGCATGAAAGTTATGGAGGAACCTAAGGAGAGAAGCTATCAATGGTACATTCTTGGTCAAATTCCACCTTGAGATAGTTTTAAATTTTGCTCTTTATTTAGAAATACTGAGAGAATAGAGTTCTCATGGCAAGCAAGAGGAAAAGAATGCAAGGCAAATAAAAATATGAGCCATTTCAGGGGGCATCTGGGTGGCTCAGTCAGTTAAGTGTCTGCCTTTGGCTCAAGTCATGATCCCAGGGTCCTGGAATCAGGCTGTGTCAGGCTCCTTGCTCAGCGGGGAGCCTGCTTCTCCCTCTCCCTCTGCCACCCCCCCGCTTGTGCTCTCTCTCATGTGCTCTCTCAAATAAATAAATAAAATCTTTTTTAAAAATATGAGCCATTTCAGAAAAAGGTAAGAGACAGGAAGAAGGGGGAGCTAGGAGAAACTATGCTCATATGGCAAAACCATTTAATGAGTTTTTACACAGACTCCACCAACATGAAAAAAAATACCAGAATTCACACTTGAATAGGATGTCTGGGATTTTTTTTTTTTAATAGACCACAGCTAATCTATAAGCAACTGAAATAATTTCTTTTCTCTGGGGGTAATATAAGAGTGTTAGGGGTGCTGGTTCACAGAATCATACAATAGAAGTAGGATTTGGGGGTAATATAAAGAGTGTTAGGGGTGGTAGTTCACAGAATCATACAACAGAAGTAGTATTTGGGGACTGGTGTGCCTATATGAAAAATCTAATAGCAATATCCAAAGGCAATTCAGGGCAGGCAGGGAAAACTTAACTTCCCTATAATTACAGTCTCACACTAAGCACTTAATATGTGCCAGACAATGTGCTAAAAGTTTTACATGCATTTTCTCACTTAATCCTCAGAATATTTCTATAAAATGGGCATTATTTTATCCTTATTTTCTAGATGAGAAATTTGAGGCTCAGGGAAGAAGAAATTTGCCCACGGACACATAATTAGTGAATGATAAAGCTAGGACTTGAATCTGGGGCTGTTTGACACCAAAGTCCCATATACTTTAACCACTAAAACACTGTTCTAAAAATTAAATGAAGTCATGTGTAAAACACTTGACACATGGTAAGTAATATTTTACTCACTGTCATCTTGCCAGGAAAACAAAGCCAGCTTATGAGCTTTCGCTTTATAAAAATTTAAGTCTAGCATTTGCATTTAAATGTGCACATTACATTGTGACCTACATTGTTAAATAAGCCATTGCTTTAGGGAAGAAAGATGGGCTTATCACCTTTTTGCTAAAATAAAATAATTCTTAAAAATAATCCTTATTGAAATGACTATAACATTTTTTTTTATCATAACCACAAAATTTAAATTGTTAAAAAACAACACAGCAAATTGAGGAAAAATATTCTGGCAAAATTGCTGGAAGCTTTGCAGGGGCTATTATCAAATCTCCATTATTTTGATGTTTTAAATATTTTCTCTAATTTAATTTATCATCTAATGGTTATAGAATACTTTTAGACTCGGCCGAGTGCTAGGTGCTACAGTACTAGTAAAATTACACAGCATAGCTGTTTCAATAAGAAGTTCATATCTGATAAGAAATCCAACCCATTAGCGAATAAACCAAGACCCTTCGATGAAGTGGTGGGAATAAATGGAAACTAGATTGAATAGAATTATAGGAGTGATTACAAAAGGGAGTGTTACAAAAGGAAGTGCAGGAGGTGTGAACATACACCCTCCTTTTTCTAAATGTGGCAATCATGAGAAGGAAGAAAATGAAAAGCAGCTGGAAGGGACAATAGTCAACGGAGAATTTGTTTTTCTTTTTAAAGACAGGATTCTTAAGTTTGCCTGAAGGCAGAAAGGAAGGAGGAGCCAGTTGAGAGTATATGTTAAAATACTGGAGAACAGACCCTTATTAAGACCTGATTCTGTCTAGCTAATGTGACCTTAGGCTATTCAACTCCTGGGAACACCCATTTGCTCACTAATGATATTAAGATAATAGAAACACCGGTTTTCTTAGAACCTGGTACATATTAGAACCCAATAAAAATTAATTATTAGATATTGTTAATAATACATATTTAGTAGGGTTAACGAGCAAATGAACTATATGCATAATGCCTAGCACAGTGCTGAATCCTTCACAAAAACTCGAAATACAGCAGCACTATTATTGTATCTTTTTTACAGGTAAGGGTATCTTTCAAGGAAAGAAGAGTCGGATATGACAGCCACATTTCATCTCCACTAATAAATATAATTTAAATGTTAAAATTTTATTGGTAACAGAGATCATAGGTATTTTAAAATGTGCTTTTGCTAGAGAGTAAAATTTGTTAACAGGCAGGATCTCAATTTTAACATAGCGTGGGTTTTTCGGTCTTTAAGTGTTCAATTACTTCACAAGTTTCTTTTCTTTTCTTTTTTTTTAAAGATTTTACTTATTTATTCATGAGGGACAGAGAGAGAGAGAGAGAGAGGCAGAGGGAGAAGCAGGCTCCCAAGGAGCAGGGAGCCTGATGTGGGACTCGATCCCAGGACCCTGGGATCATGACCTGAGCCGAAGGCAGACGCTTAACCATCTGAGCCACCCAGGCGCCCCACAAGTTTCTTTTCTAAAAATTGAACCTAGCTGGCCTGCAGCCGTGCTGGACATGTAAGGAAAGGGCACCGGGAAACTGTAGGAGAAGGGCTCAGGGCAGAGCACTGAGATGCAGCAGCTCAGATCCGCGACTCTGGTGCCGTCGCGCCTGGGGACGAAGACGTGATGAAGGGGACCCAAGGAGAAGGGGCGGACTCACTCAAAATACCACTGGCTCACCCGGAGGATAACGGCGGGCCGGGACCGCCCCCCCCCAACCCCCCCGTCCTCTCCTCTGGCCGGCGCGCGAGGGGTGCCAGCCAGCGACAAGCCGTCCAGGCCCGCGGCGGGAGGTCACCGCCCGGCACGTGGGAGCGCGTCGTCCCTCCGTGGTCCCTGGTCCACAGTCCGCCCCGCGGGCTAAGGCGCGAGGGCGCCGCGCCCGCGAAGCCCCCACAGAGCGACGGAGGGGGCTGCGCCGGCTCGCCAACACCACCGCGCTTCGCCGCTTCCCCCCGCCGCCGACTCCGACCTCGACAACCCCCGCCCCTCTCCCGAGCCCAGGCCCCGGACGCTGGGAGGGCTTGCTCCCGTCGCGGCGAGGGAGCCACTCACGGGCGGAAGCGTGTATGAAAGGGGCCGTGACGCCGCCCCATCCTCACACACGGTGGGCGGCGGGGCCCGCTGCAGAGGTATGGAAGGACCAGGAGCAGCTGCAACTGGAGGGTGGCCGGCGAGGCCCGAAGCCGGGGCGCGAGCGGAAGATACCTGCGAAAACCTGGGTCTAGGGAGCGGGCGCCGGGCCGCCGGACAGCCGCCCCCGGACGCTCCGAGGCCTCAGGCGGTTGCTCACCACTCGCTCCACAGAGGCACTACCCGCTCAAGAGACCTCCCGCCAACCAGGAGCGACGCTCGCGCGGGCCAATCAGCGCACAGAGCCGCCGCCGGGGGGCGGGGCCTGCCCGAGGTCGCGCGCGCCGCGACCCCAGTTCCAGCTCGAGCGCTCCAGCTTCCGCGCGCCGGGTGCGTGCGGAACACCTGAACCTACCTGGGCTTGCGGACCCTCCGGGCCCGGTGCTGGCAGAACGCCACCACCCTCCCAGATCTCTTCTGGCCTCCTAATTTAGCCCCTCCCACGTGGACGCTTATCAAAGCCAGGCTTGTATTCGAGCCATTTACCTTCCCTCCGGTTAGATGGAGAGGCCCTGCGGGGCTGGGACTTCAGGTCTTCGCTAACTCCCTTCTACTTCACAGCACCAAGCAGGACGCCTTGCACACACGCACTAGCAGATACTTGATAAAGACAGGCGTCAATAGTAGGAGGACAGAGAATCAGAAGTGAACTTTGCGGGCGCCTGGGTGGCTCAGTTGGTTAAGCGACTGCCTTCGGCTCGGGTCATGATCCTGGAGTCCCGGGATCGAGTCCTGCATCGGGCTCCCCGCTCAGCGGGGGGTCTGCTTCTCCCTCTGCCCTCTTCCCTCTCGTGCTCTCTGTCTCTCATTCTCTCTCAAATAAATAAATAAATAAATAAAGAAGTGAACTTTGCAGCAGCAATTGTAATGCCCACAGTTTCTGCTATGTTAAATAACTATATAGACAGAGGAAGAGACCACATAAATTAAAAAAGAAAGGTGTGACTACCGTGGCAGAGGTTATGTTACACTATTCCGTTAAATCTACTGTTCTAAGCTGTAAATTCTTCTACAGGAACCTTTTCATTTTGGTCTCATCGTAGCCCTTGGCCAGGTGCCTGGGATGTAATTGATGCTTAGTAAACGCTTGTTCTCATTCTACTTTCTAAATATATCTCCCCACTATTATCCATTGATTCTTTACTCCAGGCTTACATACTTTCTTTTCTCAGAGAAGGTCTTAAACTTTCTTCTTTGAGCTGGCATATAATGTGCTCTCTCTTTTTCACCTTCATTTAAATTTTCTATCTGATATCCATCCTTTAAGACCCAATTTAAGTCATCAGCCCATCATCTGAGTACTTAGTAAGTTTAAGACTGTGCCATTCTTGAATTCCTGCAGCACCTTCAAAAGTTCTGATTTTTGCAATCTTATTAACCAGCTTTTTGATAAAATTATTTTATTATGTGTACATATAGATACAATTTTACATAAATGGCGTTGCATACGTACTTTAAAAAATGGAATGTTTGAGGGACGCCTGGGTGGCTAAGTCAGTTGAACATCTGCCTTCGGCTCCGGTTATGATCCCGGGATCCTGGGATGGAGTCCCGTGTCGGGCTCCTTGCTCAGCAGAAAGCCTGCTTCTCCCTCTGCCTGCTACTCCCCCTACTTGTGCTTGCTCTGACAAATAAATAAAAAAATAAAATCTTAAAAAAAAATGGAATGTTTGATAGGTACAAAAGAATATATATAGTAACATACATGCAGGCAGCAGAGCATAATAAAACAAAAACTCGAGAAGCCACTACCCACCAAAAAAGGATGAATCTTAACACCCAAGAAATAGAACATAAACAATACTGATAAGATCCTGTATGTTTCTCCTCCTCCCCTTACTTTCCCTGAAGAAGTGACTTTGGTTTTTCCCATTCCCTTAAGATTTACTGTACCTTTAAACACAGATTTTGGGGCACCTGGGTGGCTCAGTCGTTAAGCATCTGCCTTCGGCTCAGGTCATGATCCCAGGGTCCTGTGATTGAGTCCCACATCGGGCTCCCTCCTTGGGGGGAAGCCTGCTTCTCCCTCTCCTACTCCCACTGCTTGTGTTCCTGCTCTCCCTATCTCTGTCAAATAAAATCTTTAAAAATAAATAAACACAGGGCGCCTGGGTGGCTCAGTTGGTTAAGCGACTGCCTTCGGCTCAGGTCATGATCCTGGAGTCCCGGGATCAAGTCCCGCATCGGGCTCCCTGCTCGGCAGGGAGTCTGCTTCTCCCTCTGACCCTCCCCCTCTCATGCTCTCTCTCTCTCTCATTCTCGCTCTCAAATAAATAAAATCTTTAAAAAAAATAAACACAGATTTTGTTTGTAAATTTAATACTTTGTATTCTTCATAGTTTGAGATTTTAACATGCTAACACAGAACACTGTAAATCATTTTTATTGTTGTATAGAATTCTGTTCTATATATATACTGTAATTATCACCATGCTCTTGTCAATGGCCATTTGGGTCATTTTTTGCTACTCTGAAAGCTATGAGCCTTCTTGTTACACAGACTTGGTTATCAGTGGCTGTGCTTCTGTAAGACTATATTAGTTAGTTATAGCTGGCACAGATTAGTTGGGTGGTCTGATTGGTTGGTGCCCATGTTAAATATTCAACTACTACTGCTTGTATATGCCCCATGGTGCATGCGTGTAATTTTCCTATAAATGCTTTAAAGGGAAAATGATGGGTTTTGGGGTATGCAATTTACAAGATTACAAATGCTAATCTCATTTCCCAGGTAGCTGTACACATTTTATTATTTTATTTATAAGTAATCTATATGCCCAATGTAAGGCTCAAATTCCCGACCCTGACTGAGATCAAGAGTCATATGCTCTACCAACTGAGCCAGCAGGAGCCCCTAGTTGTACCAATTTTAAGAGCTCCCATTAGTCTACATCTTGCCAACTTTGTATTTTCAGACTTTTTGTGACTAGATTATCTTTTATTAAAGTATGTCATAGAGAACACCTTTGGATTTTTTTTCAGCACCCTTTTTTTTGGAAATATTCTACTCAACCTCCCAAACCACTTGGGTGCAAGGATAGCAGCTATATTCATACAATATCATTTCTCTTCTTCACTTGTTGGGAGTCATAAAGGCCTTTCATCCAAGCTGGGCCAAATTCTATTCCTGGAATTTTGCACTAGGACCCAGAATTCAGTGTGGCTGACTACTTTCTTATATTGGAAGCAACAAAAACTCCTGAGAAGTATCAGGATGGAACAATAAAACAAAAGGATTGCATTAAATTTCTCTCTAGAATACTTTTCTTCACTGTACCTCATTTTTTTGTTCCTTACTGAAAATATCTTTTCCCATACTTGCTTCTGCCTATGACATAATCCTTATTTGTTAAATTGAGGCAATAGTTTCTCCACTTTGAAGTTTAGATTCCTAATTTTAAGTGTTCATAAATACTAGGTGACTTTTGAAAGACAAAATGTTACACTATACCACTTTTCTAAAAATGTTTGAAGTAGTTCACAACAAAGGTGACTTTAAGGTCAATTAAACAGAGAACCTAGACTACAGAAAGGGGGAGGGGCAAGAAAGGAACCATAAAGATCTTGGCAAGTTTGATTGTGAACAAGAGGCAATTTCCCCCAATATGCCTGTCAGGTGCTGGCTGGGAAATGTTGCTTCAAGTAACTAGACACAACTCATATTTTTAAAATTAATTATTATTTTTGAGAGAGAGAGCATGTGAGTTGTGAGGAGGGGAAGAAGGTGAGGGAGAGAATCTTAAGCAGGCTCCACGTTCAGTGCAGAGCCCGACATGGGGCTCAATCTCACGACCCTGAGATCATGACCTGAGCTGAAATCAAACTGGACACCCAACTAACTGAACCACCCAGGCGCCCCACAACTTCTCATACTTACCAATATTTTACCAAATGAAGATTATAGTTTTGACAATACACTGAGGATAAATGAAAATTGGAACTGTATTTTTTTGGACTATGTTCTCCAAAAGGTCAAGGTGTCAAAACAGTAAGTTTTGAAACTCACTTGCATTCATTAAAAAAAAACATCTGCATGCCTACTATATGCCAGGCAGCACTCTAGAAGCTAGAGATACACCAGTGGGAAAAAAAAAGACAAAAATCTTTGCCTATATGAGCTTACATTCTAGTCACAAATAAACTGAGAAGCCCAAAGGCTTCTAAGGGCCAAATACAACAAAGTCTTGGAGGAATGCCCAACATACTCATCAATCTGTACAATGAATAATTGATTTTCTTTAAATAATGGAATAGACCATAGTTTCTGTTAATCTGTCAATGAGCACACCCAAAGAGTTTAGGGAACTCAGCTAATGAAAGATTTAGGTACCTCATTCAGAACAGGTGTTACAGTACAGTAACAGAAAGCTTTTAACCTAGATCTGTGATATTATCAAATTAACCTCAATGGAGTTACCAGGCCCCAGCCTTTATCTCTTTATTTGACAGAGAGATAGGAGAGCACAAGTAGGCAGAGCGGCAGGCAGAGGGAGAGGGAGAAGCAGGCTCTCCGCTGAGCAGGAAGCCCGATGTGGGACTCGATCCCAGGACCCTGGGATCATGACTGGAGCCAAAGGCAGACACTTAACTGACTGAGCCACCCAGGTACCCCAGGACTTGTTTTTAAAACTCCTTTCTTTAGTTAGATACTATACAACAGTTACATGTTGAAAGTTGGGTACTGGGCTTCACACATTTTTTCTGAGATAATAACGTAGGTTATTAATTTGGCAAATTGAGTAGTTTCATGAGTTCTACCAAAAAATGATTTCTCAAGTGACTCCACCCCTCACACCTGCCTGAGAGCTAGAGAGACCTGAATGAGAAAGTAAATTACAGTGACAAAGAAGTTTATAAGTCAACCAATGTAGGAGGTGGTGGCTGAGGAAGTAAGTTTTAACTTTTATAATTTTCTAATTATGGAATTGTTTAGAAATTCTGGAATTCAAATGTACAGGTAAAATCCAATTTTAACAGATCAAAATTATTACACTGAATCTAAATTTCACTTTTGTTGAACAGTTTAAAGAGAATAAAGATAATAAAGCTCTATGTGTGTACTTACACAGAATCAGTTTATGCCTTATTTAACTCCTGTTCATTTCACAAGGTATGCTGTCACTTTAAAATCCCTTTAACTACTTCTTAGCTGTTTAAGGAAATTATAAAACACTGAAAACTATTAGCAAAAAAGGACATAGTATTTCTAAGTGGATGCCACTGGTATAGTCAGGCTATTTAGTGTCTTCTCAGGCACAGCTTTGATTCAGAGATGGATCATAAGGAAATGAGGTGGATTAAGTCAATGTACATAGAGCAGAGCAAACCTGACCACTTTTCTTCTCTAAACACATTTTTAGTATATAGATGTGAAAGAAAATAATTGTTCTTTTGGTTCAAGAGTTATGGTTGCCAAGGAGACAAAGGAACGAACATACCTGAACTTACAAATGAAGATACTATTTCAGTCCCTTGGCTCAATGAATACACTTTTATGTTAAGGGACACATCTCAAGATGTTCCTGGCTTTCCCTCAGATGAATTTTTTTTGAAAGGCATATATATCCCTTGAACACTTTTTTTTTATATATATATATATTTTTAAAGATTTTATTTATTTATTTGACAGAGAGATAGAAGAGCACAAGCAGAGGGAATGGCAGAGGGAGAAGGAGAAGCAGGCTCTGCACTGAGCAGGGAGCCCGATGCGGGACTCGATCCCAGGACCCCGGGATCATGACCTGAGCCGAAGGCAGACGCTTAACCATCTGAGCCACCCAGACGCCCTCCCTTGAACACTCTTAACACTTCCAATTAACTGACCACGTTTTAAAGCTTTAAATTCTTCTTGCTGGTATTCTGACTCAACATTTTGCACAAACCAGTCTTGACGATCATGATTAAATTTGTCCCTAGGCAAAACTAAAACGACGAATGTTAAAGTTTCAAACACAAGGGGTAGCACACATTGTAGTTGTTTTTTTCCATTTAGGAACTAACAAAAATGTAACCTAATAATCTGTGATCCATCACATTAGCATGTTTAATTTTAAATGCCATGACATTTGGATTAAAGATAAATTTGAATATAGAAATTAAAAATCAGAGAGGAAGAATGATATAAATTAGTGACACTAGAATCACAGGATATTTTTCTCCTAAGAAATGAAGTTTTATTTATTTGAAGTAGCAGTGTTACCAACTAAGTAATATTTGTAACACATTATATGATAGAAACTTTTAAAGTGGTTTTAAGACTGCCTGAGTAATTTTTTTTTATTATTATTTTTAAAGATTTTATTTATTCATTTGAGACACAGAGATAGAGAGAGAGCATGAGCCGGTGGAGAGGCAGAGGGAGAAGGAGAAGCAGGCTTCCCGCTGAGCCAGGAGCCCGATGTGGGGCTCGATCCCAGGACCCCGGGATCAGGACCCGAGCCAAAGGCAGAAGGTTAACCATCTGAGCTACCCAGGCGCCCCTATTACTATTTTTTAGTAATCTCTATACCCAACGTGGGGCTCAAACTCACAACCTTGAGGATCGAGAGTCATATGCTCCTCCGAATGAGCCAGCCAGGAGCCCCGTTGCTTGAATAATTTTTAAACATAAATTTCTATCCTTCAAATTTAGTGACCAATATTAATATGCTTAGTGACTATTTTTTCATATTCAATACTGAGCTCGATGAATTATTATAAAAACACAGTAAGTCCCTGGGTGTTATATGCAAACAATGAATCATGGAACACTACATCAAAAACTAATGTAATGTATGGTGATTAACATAATAAAAAAAAATCTAAAAAAACCCCACAGTAAGTCAAATCCAAATTAATATGTTTTGACAACAGTGAGATTAATAAAAGACTGCCCTGTCTCCTGCCAAAGATTTATTTTTCTAGATCGCTTCACTATGACTACTAAGAGTACATCTAAAATTCTATTAGAAATTGCTCAACTTACACTCCAATTAGGAAGATATTTAAATCACATTACATAAAAGCCTGTGTAACCTAACCTAATACATCATATGTAGTATATGAACACCTCCAGAAAAGAATCAACTCAATATATGTCAAAGATGTTAAAATTTTATGTTTGAACAGAATGTGTGTTTAAATGTCTCATTGTAAAGGGGGGGGGGGGGGGAAGGAATAAAATGACCAGTCAGGCTTCATATCAATTAGACAACTTTTACTAAATGAGAAAACTACATTTAAAATGTGCTTTAAAACAAAATGGAATTAGAAAAAAAGACATATGCATTTGAAAGAACTTTGCACTGTGCTGAAAATCAAATCTCTTGCAGTAATACAATACGCCAATTCATAAAATGTAAGTTAACAGAATTCTCAATTGAACATTTTCAAAGACAATATTAAGGTCAAGAATTTCACATCAATGGTAGCACATACAGAAGAAGGGCTTTATAAATATGATGTCCATCCCTATGAAGCTTACAAATTTGACAATACTCAATAAAAGCTTTTAGAATCACATCCAAAAGGGTCGCATCCAAAGAATCACAAATCTGTGTCCTGTAAGTTCTCCTTCTAAAATCTTTATGTTGACTTTTCTACTCCTTGTCATTTGTTAATACTAACCCTTTAAAAAAAGAGAACAGGAAAAGAAATGCTGCAATAAACCCTTGATCATGTACAGAAATTATTGCTACTATAGTTCACTACAAAGCATGTCTATATAATATTGTATGAACTTTGATCATGAAAAATCAGAATAAAAATCTTTAGTGACATAAGCCTTACAATCGTATACAACATTCACATGGCAATATTAGACAGTTAAGCACCCAATAACCATAGTTGACAAAAATGTCCCACTGACCAGCATTCATTTAAATACATCCTTCGTACAGAGGGAGGAAAAAAGAGATAGTGTCAGCTTTCCAAGGCTTGTCAAAAAAGGATTCTCATGTTCTGTGGATCTAAAAACAAATAGCAACAAGAACAACAACAACAAAAAACCCCCAAAAAAACCCAAAAAAACAAAACAAAACAAAACAAAACCAATGCAGGTGAGGGTGTTACCAGAAAGTTAAGCATGCCAAAAGGTGTTTCGTGCGAATTAAAACCTAAAGCCAAGGTACCACATAATCACATTACCAACTAGTTGGGTAACACTATATGAGCCTTATCTTAAAGTTAAATGAAATGCTACTGCACAATAGAGCATCAATAAGTTAAAAATTAGAGTGCACAAATCCAAATCAGTGGCAATTTCTGTATAAAGCAAAATATTCACTATCAGCTGTAAAGTTTGCCCAGTCAAACTGTTTGATTCAATCACTGGATTGGACAGTTTGCCTATTTTTAAAAAATATCAATCTCTAAAATTCCTTTTTACTGTAATGAGGCGTAAGTTTTCTTAGTAAGATCAAACAGGTACGTAAGTAAATAAGCAAGGGAAAATAATAGTTGGTGAATGTCTTTAAAGCTCTTCCCACATTTCACTTGTAAAAATGTTCAGGGAAAAAAAAATTAAAATATTTGCCATTATTCTAGCAAAAACAGAACAAAACAAAACAAAACAAGCCCAAAATAATTAAACAACCAAGCAACACTAAAACCACATTACACAGATGGATCATCATGCTTTCATCTGGTTTAACTATCACATCTAGTTTAACTGGGATGCTTTTCAACTTTAAAAACTGTGATACGTGAAGATGTAACTTTAATGGGTAATTTTGAATTTGGATTTAACTTTGCTGAATATTATAACAGAGTATACTTATTACAATACAGTGTAGCACATCTTTCTATTAGAAAAAATTTAAGATCCTTTACCCGTCTCCTTAAGTTAAAGGTGTGACATCATAAAGGGTGTCAAATGGCTGGATGGTTTTACAGTGCACACTTATATATTATGAAGTATGTCCTTAACAAATCTGATGGATTCTTTACAGAATTCCTTTCTTCACCTTTTCTTCGGTGGATTAGCTGTTCGAGGTGGAGTGACAGGACGTCCTGAATTCAGTCCACCATACTGGTACTTAGCTTTCTTTTCAGATGGTTTCAATATCTTAAAGTAAATTATTTAAACAGTGTTATTCTTTCAAGTGCAATAAGTTAAGGAAAACTGTTATAAAAGTGGACTTTTCAAGAAATAACAAATTGTAAATAAAATATTTACATAATTACACAAATTGCAATAAAAATATAGAAAAAACCAGAAAAGTTTCATGAACATTTCTCACATTTAAAGTGTGCATAGATAACTAAATATCTGAATATTGCTATTATTTGTCATTCCGTTAATAATTTAGTAACAAAAGCTCAAGCACACAAATCCTATCAACTACCCAATCCTTTACATAAAAAAAAAAAATTTTTTACTTTAATTACTTTCTTTATTTTGAGAGAGAGAAAGAGAAGGTGTGCACATGGGGGAATTGGGGGAGTGGGTAAAGGGAGAGAGAGAATCTTAAGCAGGCTCCACTCCCAGCGTATCACCATGGAGCCAATGCAGGGCTCAATCTCATGACCCTGAGATCATGAACTGAGGCAAAATCAAGAGTCGGACACTTAAACAACAGCCACCCAGGCACCTCAGGTGAAAAAAAAAGAAAGAGAAGAAAAAGAGAAAGAGAAAGAATTGAACTACCATATCTGTATGGTGAGTGAAGAACACTTAGTTTATGAGTGAAAGATTGAGTTGGCTACACACATAAAAAAATGCTCATCATCAGGGAAATACAAATCAAAACTACACTGTATCACCTCACACCTGTCAGAATGGCTCAGTTTAACACAGGAAACAACAGATGTTGGCGAGGATGTGGAGAAAGGGGATCCCTCTTACACTGCTGGTGGAATGCAAACTGGTGCAGCGACTCTGGTGGTTCCTCCAAAAGTTAAAAATAGAACTACCCTGCAATTCAGCAATTGCACTACTGAATATTTACCCAAAGGATACAAAAAAATACTGATTCAAAGGGATACATGCATCCTGATATTTACAACAGCATTATCAACAATAGCCAAATTATGGAAAGAGACAAATGTCCATCGACTGATGAATGGATAAAGATGTGATACAGATCTACAATGGAGTATTACTCAGCCATAGAAAAGAATGAAATCTTGCCGTTTGCAAAGGCACGGAACTACAGTGCATTATGCCAAGCAAAATAAATCAGTCTGAGAAAGACTAATACCATATGACAGAACAGAGGAACACAGGGGCAAGAAAAAAAAAAGGGAGACAAGCAAACATTAAACCATAAAATAGACTCTTAACTATAGAGAACAAATTGAGGGTTGACTGGGGGAGGTTTGCAGGGGGATAGGTTAAATGGGTGATGGGTATAAGGAGGGCACTTGTTATGATGAGCACTGGGTGTTATATATAAGTGATGAATCACTAAATTGTACTCCTGAAACTAGTATTATGCTGTATGTTAAAGGACCCTACCACTACTTATTTAGACAGTAATTAGTCACAAACTCTTTAATCTTACTTCATGTGTAGATCTCAAAAAATATATATTTATACATTTTACATATCATAAGTCCAACTGTTTAAAATGTACAAGTCGACGATTTTTAAAATACAGAGTTGTACGACCACTGCTATAATCTAATTTTAGAGTTTTTGCCACCCCAAAAGAAATCCTGCTCCCATAAGCAATCACTCCACATTTCCATTCTCTACTACCCGAATAACTCCCTTCAACTCCAAGGAAACACTAATCTTTCTCTATTGATTTGTCTTTTCTGGCTATTTCACATAAATGAAGTCATACAATATGTGGTCTTTTGTGACTGGCTCCTCTCACTGAGATAATGTTTTTGAGGTTCATTCATGTTATAGCACGTATCAGTACTTCATTACTTTTAACTGTCAAACAATATGTCATTTAATGGATATTCCACATTTTGTTTTCATTCTTTAGGTTTCCACGTTTTGGCAATTATAAATAATGCTCCTATGAATATGCATATACCTGTATTTGAGTACCTCCCTTCAATTCTTTTGGGTATACCTATGGTGGAATTGCTGGGCCATATAGAAACTCTATGTTTAACTTTTTGAGGAAGTGCCAGTTTCCAAAAAGCAGCTGCACCATTTTACATTCCCACCATCAATGTATGAAGGTTCCAAATTCTCCACATCCTCACCAATACTTGTTATTGTCTGACTTTTTTTTTTAATTTTTTTTTTTTTTTAAAGATTTTATTTATTTGAGAGAGAGAGAATGAGAGACAGAGAGCATGAGAGGCAGGAGGGTCAGAAGGAGAAGCAGACTCCCTGCCGAGCAGGGAGCCCGATGGTCTGACTTTTTTATTGTATTTATTCTAGTGGGTGTAAATAAAGCTTTAACCTACATTATAGACAGAAAATTTCAATATTTACACAAAAAATGTGTAGAAAAGATATATAAAGTATTTCTTAGAACTATTCAAAGTGTCACAGTGTCTCAATGAAAAAGAAATTAATCCAATTCCATTATGCTAAATGTTGAAGGATAAGGTCTAGTTCCTATGCTTAAATTATAAGTAAGAAGTCACATATTTACCATTCAATTGTACTAGCTAGTAGAAACAGTAAAATACAATAAAAGGAAAGAAGGATGGGAAAGCCCCTTTACATTTAGAGAAAGAGGAATATAGTACATGCACGAGAGGAACATAAAACCCTTTGCAAAAACAAAGCATTGAAGTTGTTTTGTCTGTGAACAAGAATGATTTTAAAGTAGCACACTATAGACAGACTATGGACTCTGAGAAACAAACTGAGGATTCTAGAGGGGAGGGGGGTGGGGGGAATGGGTTAGCCTGGTGATGGGTATTAAAGAGGGCATGTACTGCATGGAGCACTGGGTGTTATACGCAAACAATGAATCATGGAACACTACATCAAAAACTAATGATGTAATGTATGGTGATTAACATAACAACAAAAAAAAAGTAGCACACTATAAAGCCAGAGTTGGTCTATTTCTTGCAAAAGGAAACAAAAGCTAAGTTATTAATTGAATTCACATTCTTTTAGTAGGTTAAGACCCTATTCCAAGAAATGATACAGGAATTTAACAATTTAAACATCTGCATCAAGAATGATTAACTTAGGTTCTCCAAAACTCTAATATTTGATATATACCAAAAAGTCTGGAACCTTTGTGAACGAAAACAGAAATCTCTAACAAATCTGTGATAATCACTTTTTTTTAAAAAAGGTCTTTATTTGAGAAAGTGAGAGACAGATCATGAACAGAGGGGGAGGGGCAGAGAAGAGGGGAAGCAGACTTCCCACAGAGCAGGGAGCCCCACTCGGGGCTTGATCCTAGGACCCCGGGCCATGACCCGAGCTGAAGGCAGACGCCCAACCGACTGAGCCACCCAGGCGTCCCAGATAATCACTTTTGAATAAAACTAATTTATATGTATTTATATCATACCTGAAACGAACACATCAAAGTTTCATCCACACTCATCATTCCACCAGCATTATCAAACTCGCCACAGTAATTTGGGGCTGAAAATAGGGTAACCAATTGTCGTTTAGCAAAAAATTCATATCCATCTTCTACCACCTGTCAAAGGAAAGGTCAAAAGAAAAAACACACTTATTTATAGCTAATTCTCAACTGTCTATATAATTGAGATTAATGTGACAAAGACCTAAAATTTAACACTATTTTGTTTTGGGAGCTTGATTTTTATTTTTAAGCTTGCCTTAGAATATTAAAATTGGTATGCCTTTTCTATAATGGTAAGGATTTAGCTTAAATGAAATAATACACTTGTGATAACTAAAATGTTTAAAAATTACACCATTCTAAGGCTCTCCATATGCTAATAAGTACAGTATCTATAGGAACATTGGACATCAAGTACTTCTTAGATGATGGCATTATATCACAACTATGGAGTCCTTAATTCTTTAATGATTTAACATGATTTCTAGAATCTGTTGCCAATTTCTGAATGATTTAAACAACTTAGGTTTCTCAGCTACAAATCTGAGAAGTAGAAGCAATGACACGTAAATATTTTATATTTATTTATGGTAGGCAAGAATAATTTTTGAAGTCTTTTAGGCATCCTTTGATTAAGCAAAATTATCCTACAATACTTGCTAATAAGAAAGCACCTCCAAAATAATTTATTTTTTATTTATTTAAAGATTTTATTTACGGGGGGGGAGGGACAGAGAGATTAAGCACGCGTGCACAAAGGGGAAGGAGCAGAGCGAGACGGACAAGCAGACTCTGAGCAGAGCCCAATGTGGGGCTTGATCTCAAGACCCTGAGATCATGACCTGAGCTGAAACCAAGAGTTGGACACTTAACCGACTGAGCCACCCAGGCTCCCCCAAAATAATTTACATTTTAAAATAATTCCTACCTTAGTATCAGGTACATGCTCCTACTGTAATCACATCACGGTAGAATTTAGATATTAACCTTTTCTGTCAAGATCTTGGTCACCGTTATCTACTCCAGCTCAGCCATACATAGTGTTTGGCACTCAGTATATCCTTTTAGTTCTTCTTTTTTTTAAGCTTTGAATCCCACCTTTTTTTTTTTTTTTTAAGATTTTATTTATCTATTTGACAGAGAGAGAGCACAAGCAGGGGGAGGGGCAGAGGGAGAAGCAAACTCCCCGCTGAGCAGGGAGCCCGACGTGGGGCTCAATCCCAGGACCCTGGGATCATGACCCAAACCAAAGGCAGATGCTCAATGACTGAGGCACCCAGGTGCCCCATATCATTTTAGTTCTTAGTTTGCTTGTTCACTTGTTCATTCACACATTTACTAAATGAACAGGTTTATTGTAAAAGGATATATTTGTAGTTTGTGGTGTTTCCCAGCATAAGTCTCTTAATTCTAGAGATAATATGTTTGAAAATAAGCAGAATAGGATTTTGGAAGGGTCTGGAAAAAAGATTGTCCAAATCAACGTAGCTCAATAACTTGACTTTTAAAACAAAAACATCGTGCATTTTTGAAATGAGATCAGTGAATGGAAATCTATACCTGAAAAATTTTATATCAGTGGGCATCTTATTAGGAAACTTAGCAACTCTGCACTGTTCCCTAGTAGTAGGCTTATATTAATTAGTTAAATCATTAATACAATATTTGCCAAAACTGCCAAAAGCAAAGGATTTGGGGATGTGACTTCATTTCAATGGAACCAGGAAATTCTGCTAGAAAAAAGGCATGTGACACACAACATGCACAGAAAATGAAAAGCCAGTCATCTTTGCTTATCCACAGGATCAGATAAAGTAGTCAAGGGTCATGGGGAGTAAAGCCCCTCCCCCAAAGAGAGAAGTATTGTGGAATAGCATATACTTAATAAACCGCTTTAACAAAGAAAAAACAAGGAATCTTTAAAAGTATTATACTTAAAATTTCAAATACTTTTAGTACTTTCAAAAGTAGCAAGAAAAAGTTATAAAAATACCTGTCAGTGAATGTATTTCATACCAGTTACATTTTAGAGAACATGAAGACTTGATACATTAAATCATTAAAATAAGCTTTTGTTAATTCATTTATTCAAACACTAAATGCATGCAGTATCTAAGTTTACAAGGCATGGATTTTTAAAAGTCAACAAGTCACAACTTCCTCCCTAAAGAGTATACATTATAGTAGTGGGGGTAGACATTAAGAAAAAAACTAACACAAGTAAACCTAAACTGTATATATGAAGTAGAATTCAATAAACTCTCTTTACTCACCACCCTGGTTCAATAATTACCAGGATTCTGCTACATATGTTTCATTTATCCCTTTCCTTTCTGCCTTTTTTTTTTTTTTTTTTTAAGTAATCTCTACACCAAACGTGGGGCTCGAGCTCACCAGGCTGAGATCAAGAGTCGCATGCTCTGCTGACTGAGCCAGCCAGGTGCCCTTCTGCTGATATGTTTTAAAGCAAATCCTAGACATGTTATCTTACCTCTATATACTTGAGTATGCATTTCTAAAAGAATGGACATCCTTCTTACATAATAATGCTATTATCACAAAGCTAAAACAACGATTCCTTAGTATCTAAGACCCAGTCTATAACTGAATTTTCCCAACTGTCTCAAAAATGTCCTTTAATACTATTGTCATTGGATTCTTATCTAAAATACATAAACATCATATTAAAATGGGATCAAATGTTTCTAGAAAGCTTCAAACACCAAAAAAAAAAAAAAATCTATTAGTTTGAAACATTTCCTCCCAAGAGGGTGAAAAAGGGTTAACAATTTATTAGATTGTTAACTATGAGATTAAGCTATAGGCTTCACCTCTCCTACTTTCCTTGTATAATTAACTTTCTTGGATCTCAGTTTCCTCAAAAATAAAAAAAGCAGATTTGTGTGAAGTTAATATTAAAATATTCAAAAGTTTTATATCATACCTGATGAGCTCGACAAATCAAGTCTAAATCATGACGATTCAGAAATTTACTGACTACATCAGCTCCAAAAGTGAAGGAAACACCACGATCATTTTCTCCCCAGCCTTGCACATCCTTATCTGGGTCAGACCACAGCAAATCACAGAGCAAACCTTTAAAGAATAAAAACATGGCAATGAAAAAACAAAACAAAGTTTATAAAATAAAGTATATCTGTTATCACATTTCTTCTCGTGCCCTCTTACCCTTTAATAAATAGTAACAATCACTTGCTCCCTAGTCTCCCTGCCTACCACATTTAGCCACGTTTGCGAGCCCAACCATATCAATGTAATTTTGCCTGGCTGAAAGTAGCACTTTTCAACTCTTTCCACATACAGGAAACGTGTGTATGGCACACTCTAAGCACACAATGTATGGAAAAGGCTATTCATCTTTTGTACATAGTTTCTCCATACGGATAAGCAATTGACCCAGCAGCATTTCCTGAATTGAGGATACTTACACTACTTCTGGGTGCCAACCTATTCAATTAATCGATTTTATTTATTCCTAAGCCAGTAAGACACTGAAGTTTTTAAATACATCTATATATTTGGTAGGGGTAGTATTTCCACTTAGTATTTTTCTTCAGGATTGTCTTGGTTACTTTCAATCCTTTGTTCTTTCACATATATACTTCCAAATCAGATTGTGTAATTCCGTGAATCCAACTGAGATTTCACTGGAATTGTATTTGACCTAATGATCAATTTGAAGGAAGAAAACATTTTCTGTAAAAGTTTGGAGGATTTAAATGAAATATGGATGAACAAAATCAGAACGGATCCCTGGCTTTAGTTCTGGGCGTATAAGAAAAGAGGTCAGAGCTAAAAATACTTATCTGAGTATCTCCGTCATGCTCATTATTGTATAATCTTAGGAGGGACTCAGACTACCTTGGGAATGTCAAGTGAGAAGACCAGTAAATGAACTCTAAGGAAGCAAACATTAAAATGCAGGCAGAGGAAGGAGAAAGGGGAATGAGCAAAAAATACTGGGAAGGAATAATCAAAACAAAAGGAAGAGATTAGAACAGTAGAGAGCTCCTGAAAGGGGTAAGAATTATCCAGAAGTAGGAAATGGTTAAGATTCAAGTACAATGAATAAGTGGAACAGGACTAAAAACCAAAAAATGTGCCACTTACAATTCTATCAGCAGACCTTAACGAAAGCAGTTTCTTTTTCTTTTTTTTTTTTTTAAGATTTTATTTATTTATTTATTGAGAGAGAGAATGAGAGACAGAGAGCAGGAGAGGGAGGTGGGTCAGAGGGAGAAGCAGACTCCCTGCTGAGCAGGGAGCCCGATGCGGGACTCGATCCCGGGACTCCAGGATCATGACCTGAGCCAAAGGCAGTCACTTAACCAACTGAGCCACCCAGGCGCCCAACGAAAGCAGTTTCTTGATGGATGAGAAGAAAATGGTTAAAAGTCAAACTATAGTGAGATGAAGAGGGGGTGGATGTTGAGATGGTGATATTAAGTACTTTTGTAAGAGTTATAGTGCTAAGGGAAGGAAAAACCAGTGCTAAGGGATGATTTATTTTTAAAATAAGCCAGTTTCAAGACTTTTTTTTTTGTAATTTATAAACTTCATAATATAGGTTCTATCAGGAAAGGAGAACTTTTTGAGTTATGATATAGTTTGTCTTAATAGGGGAATTATCTAAAAAACCTTGTAAAATTGGTGGCGATGTACTCTTAATTTCTATTACTATTTTCTAAGCTCCTGCTATGATGCTTGAAGAAGTCCATCAGCATACAAAACCCACTGGGATAGTCTCAATTTACAAGCTTTTTCTGATTTTCAAAGACTCACAAACTGATTCTTTAGAACACACAAAAACACCAACCCCAACACACCACCAGTGCTCTATAATACTTCTTCCAGTTTGTTTCCACAGGTGAAGCAATGAGCAGGAGGCCAAGATGTTAATCTTTAATTTTAAGGTGACAATAAAACTAGAATGTAGTTACTTTCGGAATTATTTCGGAAATATGACAGTCTGGATGCATATAAAATCAAATAATGGTAACAACAATGTGGCATTTTTCAACCTTAATGGAATCAAGACAAGAATCTCAGAGTCAAGGTTCAACATTTTATAATTAAATTCCTAATGAACAAGCATCTTAATCATTTAGCTGTTTTTAAAAATGTATTAATTTATAAATTAAACTTCTGAAGATTACAGAGAACACCCAGGCTTAAAATGTCCATTTTCAGCATTTCAAAAACTTGCTTCACCTTTGAAAGTGACTTACGTCTGAACTATGTTAACAGAATCTGAAGATGTAATGACTTGAAATATATATTTATATTGTACCTTATTTAAAAAACAGATTTTAAATAAATGGCCCATTATTTTTTTTATTTCTAAATTCCGTTATAGTTAACTTAAAGCGTTGTATTAGTTTCAAGTGTACAATATAGTGATACAACATGCCTTATTATTTAAATACTAGTTTCTATTAGGTTTAGTCAAATATATTCTATAATTATAATCAAAATCTGATTAAATGCATGCTTTTTTACCTTTTGTACTCAACACAAATTGTTACTTGCACAAGTAAGTTATGAGGCAAGTTACTACAATATGCAATGTCAGTGGCTTACTGACAAGAGATCTATACACCTCTTCATAATGGTTGATGTTTAATCATGAGTAGCATTTTGAGTGATATTATCAGGCTTTCAGTACACTGAGCAAAACGATCCAATCATACTTGAAATCAAATAGCCAAATGCATGTTCTTAACAGTTCAATTTCAAGGTTTAGCCATGTTTTGCTTAGGTATTGGTTCATGAATATTTTTTAGTGACTACTTTTTTATAGACTCTTTGGATCTTATGAGTAGAAAATGGAAAGAAAAAAAAAAAAGAGTAGGAGATGTACTTAGTAACCATCTAGTCCAGCCCTACTTATGAATAATCAACTCCCCTTTACAAAATTACCAATAAACAATCCTCTTATCAGTAAGTTATAAGACCTTTGGTTTTTCATTTACATGGTCTTAATATATAAAGGATTTCTAGACCCTATGGCAGTCTAAGCAATCCTCATTTTGAAGATGTTCAAGTTTGTTGAGAACTGATGAGTATGATACATACAGGGTGAGCCTGATTACACAAATAATAATGGGACAATTAATCCAATAACGTAATTTATTAAGAAAAAAAAAGGTCTGGTAGAAACTGACAGGACAGTTTTGCTTATGTTAATGCCCCCCCCCCCTTTTTAAAGTAGGCTCCATGCCCAGAGTGGAGCCCTACTCGTGGCTTGAACTAGGGTGCTGAGATCAAGAGCTGGCTGCTTAACGGACTGTGCCACCAGGTGCCCCTATTAATGCTTTTAATAGTGAGACAGTGTGATATAATAAAAATACATTTGGTCTTTGTTCCCATTCCTGGCACAGAGCTCCTAAAGCCTTTGGAATTTCCTGAGTGACAGGGATATCTTTTGTTATTTATAAGGAGCCCCTTTCCACCACACCTGAGTTTATGCTAATGAAGTGGTTCAGGAGCCCCTAGAGCCCTTCAGGATGGGGCCAGTCAACAGAAAGACCAAACACATGATTAGAGGGTTGGAACTTTCAGCTGTCCCCTCCGTGTGGAGAGGAGGGCTGGAAACTGAGCTCTATGAAAACTCTTGAACTAGACTTGGGAAGCTTCCGGTTGTTGAACATACTGATGCCAAAGAGTATGGAAGCTATTCACCAACCAATGTCCCCTCCCCATACCTTGCCCCATGAAATCTCTTCCATTTGGCAGGTCCTCAGTTGTACATCCCTTTATGATAAGGTGATAAATGTAAGTAAAGCATCTGAGGAGGGAGTTGTGGGAATTTCAGAATTTTGACTGGGCAGTAGTTTGGGTCTCCAGAGAATACCACTTGAGGCTGACAACCTAAGCGGAGGCAGTCTTGTGGAATGGAGTCCTTACTCTGTGGAGTCCTGGCTGACTCCAGGAGTTAGTGTCAGAACTGAATTAAACTGTTAGAAACTCACTTAAGAGTTGGAGAATGGGGTGTGTTGTGGAAAAACGGTGTGTTGTAGAAAAACCACATACACTGAGTGTCAGAAAATGGCACAAAGAAAGGTACTGATATTTTCAGCAAAAGGTGAAATGAAAAGCAGAACAACCTTACTGCATTCAGTTCATAGGTTATCATAGCACTTTATGATATGAATGCCATGATTAGTACACATCTCAGTACATACACTTGCACTCAACTATGAATAATTACCATTTAAAAGCCGAAAGACAAGTTAGGCAACTGTGCCCAGAATTTATTTATAAAATTACATTAGGCTCATTTGTTAATCAACACAGCAATTTATCCTCAACTGGAACTTATTTGCTTTTGTTCTGACTTGCTTCACTTACCCAAGAGTTATTTTGAATCTCTGAAGAGTTAATTTTCATTATTCTTTCACAAATTTTTCACAAAACTCACCATGTATCTCTACGGCTTTCTGAACTCTACAAATTTGAAATATAAAAGATGCAAAAAATAACAGAAAACTACTAGATAATTTTTAAAAAGGCAACTGTATCTTCAGCTAAGAAAGATTATTTTAATTAAAAAACTTATGATTAAATTTTTAAAAAATCCTTAAAAACATTTTTTTTTTAAATTTATTCTTTTTAAGTAGGCTCCACACCCAACTTGGGGTTTGAATTCTTGGCCCTGAGATCAAGAGTCCCATGCTCTAACAACTGAGCCAGCCAGGTGTCCTCCTTTTGACTAATTTTTAACAAGTCTTTGAAGGACATAAGCAATGCTGATATGAATGAGGCCATGATAGGAAGGTAAGGGGAATCAATAACAAGATCTTTTGTGATATATAAGTTTAACAGAACCATACTACGGTTATATATGAAATTTAAAAGTATTGCACCTCAGGAAATAATTAGTGGGAGGTGAAATATATTACTACACTCTAATTAGCTTATTGATGATTAAAAAAGCTCTATTATTTATTACATAAACCAGTCCTAATTCCACTAAATATATAATATAATTAAGTTCAAATATGTAAACATTTTATGTAAGACAACTAATTAAAGTTCGCTATATACACCCAACCTGTATCAGGGACATCAGTGGGTCTCATAATTCTCCGAATCTGCTCCATAGATTGCAGGTCTGGTGATAGTCCTATAAATAAAAGATGAGTCTTACTACTGACATCTAAACAATTTTCACTCAAATAAAGAAGCACTTAATCAAAGTAGATTCACTATGTGAAATTAAACACACTTAAGGTGTTCTTTTTAATGTTATCTTTAATATACTGAGTTATTAAATAGAATCCCACTTTGATGTAATCGAACATTATGATTAGGTATTCTCCACTTTTCCCTACCAGGGTAATGAAATTCCCTTTCATTACAAAAGATTTCTCAAGGAAAGAAATCTTACCACTCTTCTTTCTTTCCAACCATTTCTTGCCCTTCTACAGGAACATATCCAATTTCAATACTTCCTACCACTTCTGTCACTTCTTACTACCCAGTCCTAAATATATTTATTTCCAAGTTTAAATGCCTCATTCTAGCCCATAAGACCTTCCTACATCCCACTCCAATATGCTCATTATTTTCATAAAAGCATAACTGTTGATCAGAAGGATAAGCAAGAAAATACCCTGCAATCTTTAGACTAGTATATAAATATAAGCTAGTATTTCTCTTTTATAGATAAATCCAAGTGCCATCACATACTTCTAATTTCTATTTTTAGCCATACCAATGTGCAAGAGCGACAATTTCCTAAATGTTTAGTATCTACTATAAAATACGTTTCAACTAATATAGTGATTTATGTTCTATCAAGAATAAATCATTTTTTACCTCAGGCCTAGACAAGTACATCTACCTTTTCAACATTTCCCCACTTAATTCTTCCTGCATATTGATAAAAAAATAATTTTCTTACAGTATTTTCATTGAATTATTTCCATGTACAAAAACCCAATATGATAATTAAACCATTCAACAAACTCCTTTGCTCAGTATTCAAATCTCTATAATCTGATATGTATCATTCCCCAACATGTACTTGACATTCTAGTTAGGCCAGTCCTCACACATTCCTTGAACTAGACAACATAAAAAAGACTCTCTCAAATTCTCTTTGCGTCTCCAAAATCCTCTAAAACCCACATTTCCATAAACATTTGCCCAACAATTCTCTCCCTTTCCAGACTTCACAAAAATTACTGTCTCTCCAAGTACTCTGACATAATTAAATTCCTTTCATTACACAGTATGTTTTGAAATACATTTTATCTTTTTCTTTTAAAGATTTATTTTACTTATTTCAGAGAGAGAGAGTGCATGGGGGGGGGGGGGAGAGGGAGAGAAGCAGATTCCCTGCTGAGCACGGAGGCCCACACAGGGCTAGATCCAATGACCCCGAGATCACAACCCAAGCCGAAACCGAGTCAGACGCTCAACCAACTGAGCCACCCAGGCCCCTGAAATATACTTTTGCTTACTTTTTTGGAAATATACATTTTATCAATAGGTTTTTAATTTCTCAAGACAGCCAGATCATACATAATCTATATCTTTTCATGGCACCTAGCCAAGTGCTAGACACATATGTTAGTTTTTCAAATGAACTTTCATATATGCTTATTTAACAAGGCATACAGAAAAACTTATTCTGGGGCACCTGGGTGGCTCAGTTGGTTAAGCGTCTGCCTTCGGCTCAGGTCATGATTCCAGAGTCCTGGGATCGAGCCCTGCATTGGGCTCCCTGCTCCCTGAGCCTGCTTCTCCCTCTCCCTCTGCTCCTCCCCCCCCCGCCGTGCTCTCTCTTGCTCTCTCGCTCGCTCTGTCTCAAATAAATAAAATCTTAAGAAGAATTAACTTATTGTATCAAAAAATTATCTTAAGGATGAAAGTGGACATATTACATATAGCCCAGAACTCTTGGCATATGGGAATAGTAAACCCAATTACATCTGGATTCTGATGAAAGGTATTTAATATAGGCAGGAAAATAATCATGATCCTCTCATTTTTACTGATAGTAGAGGTATCTTTCTGTCAAAACTAAGGCAAAGGGAAGATGTTTTTTCAAACAAAACTATAGTTATCCTCCTTGCATGTGAAATTTAAAGACAAGTACTAAACTAAATTTTCATTTTCATTATTTATAAATAATCATAAATTTCTGGTTACTAAAAGAGATTTTAGCCATGTTTAGAACAGCTCTAATGATTTTTCACACAAGCACTGCTTTGTTTTCCCATAGCATGCATCTTAGTTACTATAGGTCTTTTCTAAACAATAAAGGACAGTAAGAAAAATCCATAAAGCAAATCTATTAGTTTACCTCCATGACAACAAAAAATCTTCTCATCCACAATGGCAGCTATAGGCAGACAATTAAAACAATCGGTGAAGGTCTTCCACAATTTAATATTAAACCTTCGTTTGCCTATGAAAAGAATAAGCAAATAGAATAAATAAACCTATTTTCATTTGTTATCTCATAGCTACAGGATTATGAATAATTTCAATTTTATTCTTTATACAGCACTTTCTTTTTTCTGTAATAAGTATTTCTTGTACACTTTTAAAAACGTAACATTCAGCACCTTCCCGTAAAAGTTAAAAAAAAAAAACCCTCAAAGATTGTGCTATGTATTTTATGGAACAACTATATCAAACACTTTTGTTTTTTAAGATCACTATAATAAAGTAATTTTGAAACAGTCTAATAGACTATTAGTTTATCTTTTCCATTTAACATGCACATTAGTTAAATACTAGCCAAATAAGCTGAAGTGAAAGGGGTGCCCCTGGAGACTGTCCATTTTGACTCTAAGGCACTCAGTAATACAGCATAAATTTACTGCCAAGAAAGGACAATTTCCAAGTGCCTGACTGGTATCCACTTCTGAGTGAATTACAACCTGGCACTACAGCAAGTATAAATAGAGACAAAGGCTATAATTTTCCTTAGTCTAGAATAAAGAGCTACAACAAAGACAATCTCAAGTGTATGTTCACCTTTTTAGAGTTACCTGATTTTCCTGAACTGGGCAATAAGTTGCAACAACTAACCCAGGGGAGGGAGGAAACACACAAGCACTAATTTCCTATGTTTTTATGCCATAACTTGCCTCTCAATGAAAAAGTATAACTCAAAGCAATGTTTAAAAGCTATTCTCACATACATTATTTCATTTGATGTCATTTCTATCCCTGACGATATTCAAGCCCATATTTTATCCTTAAGAATGCACTTCTATTCCTGATACAGCTTTAGAAAAGTGGTTATAGTTAGATGTACTATAATCCACTTACTGTCTGCTAGTCTGATTTAAACAGGTGAAACCACACACTACACCTTAGAAATATGCAATGTAAAATCAAATGTGGCATCATTCCTATTAGAACACAGCTCCATGAGAACAGATTATCTGTCTTCTGCCCTGCTACATTCCTAGTGTTTAAAATAGTGCCTGATATATAACTTCCTCAAACATTAGTCAAATAAATGACTATATATAAACCAAGGAGGTAGGAATTTGAATAGGACTCTACTATATTTAAGGATGGAAAAAAGCAAAAATAGATTCTAATGGAGAATTCAGCACCAAAAAACAATAAATTCAATTTGAAAATCACTGTAATTGGTTCTAAATTATAATCAGCCAAACATATATTCGTACCCATGGTCTAACAAGCGCAAATTCGAATGTAGTAATTTAGTAATAATACTTGGAAAACACTACTACAAAACACAGATCAGGGATTTCTTATTGATGAAAAGGAGTACAGTAAGATACACCAGAGTTGTTAGTATCCTTATCTCTGTAGGTTTATAGGCATAGATTAAAATTCTAGGGGCACCTGGGTGGCTCAGTTGGTTAAGCGACTGCTTTCAGCTCAGGTCATGATCCCAGGGTCCTGGGATCGAGCCCCGCATCGGGCTCCCTGCTCAGCCGGAAACCTGCTTCTCCCTCTCCCACTCCCCCTGCTTGTGTTCCCTCTCACGCTGTCTCTCTCTCTCCCTGTCAATTAAATAAATAAATAAAATATTTTAAAATTCTAATACTAAACTTCAACTTTTAAATAATTTCATACAACTTTTCAATAGTTCTTATGACATAGGGCCAATGAGAATTTCCGTCATATCATTAAGAACGCTGAGAACTAAAATCTTTAAATAGACACTAGAAAACTAGAGGCTATTATCTATAGTGACCTCTGTTTCATGTGGATATTTTACTCTGTAAACTAATTACAAGAGGGCCTTTCAGTTGAGTAATAAGCTGCAGTCAACCTGAAACAACATGACCAAGGAGATCCCACAGAACCAGTTCAATTAGTAACATGTTTCCCAGTTTCAAGGCCCTCTTCCATGAAAGACTCTTCTTGGTCCAATACTTGATAAATTGTATTTTTAAAAAAACTGAATCAAAGGAACTCTTTTGAACCGGAAAATTATCTTAGGGAATATTAGGGAATTTTCCCATTAATAAAAAATAAATTTTTATTTTTACTTACATTCATCATAGAACCCATAAATGCGATTGATGCTAGCACACTCATGGTTTCCTCTTAACAGAAAGAAGTTCTCTGGATATTTGATTTTATAAGCCAATAGCAAACAAATGGTTTCCAAAGACTGCTTTCCTCTGTCCACATAATCTCCTAAGAAAAGATAGTTGGCTTCTGGGGGGAAACCTCCATATTCAAATAATCGCAGTAAATCTGTATACTGTCCATGAATATCTCCTGAAAATAGAAAAAGCCAATTTTAGAACACCTGGTTACTGTGGGAAGCAGCTTCAAACGATTCCCAATGTTTACACCCCTGTGCAATCCTCTCCCTTTGAATGTGGGCTGGAGATGCTAACTTGCTTCTAACAAACAGGATATAGCCAAAGAGGGATGGGCTGTCACTTCTGAGATTAGGTTACAAAAGATCATGACTTCCATTCTGCTTGTACTCTCTTGTCTTCTCTCATTCTTGACGCTGAAGCCAGCTGCCTCATGGAGAAGCACAGGTGGCAAAGAACTGAAGGAGGCCTCTGGCCAACAGCTCATTAGGAACCAAGCCCTTGGTTCATCAGTCCATAACAAATGGAACCCTTTCACCGTTGAGCCCTGAGATGACTGCAGTTCCAGATGACACCTAGATCACAGCCTCGTGAGAGACCCAGAACCAGAGGACACAGTAAGCTGTGCCTGAATTCCTGATGCACAGAAACTGTGAGGTGGTAAATTCATGCTATTTTAAGGCATAAAGTTACAGAGTAATCTGTTACACAACAGATAACTAATACAGTTACCCTTATTAGCTGGTAGTTTAACAAAGGTTACTCTGTTATACCAAAAAGTGAGACAAATAGCCATAATTTAGAAATATTTAGTATAACTAACTTTTATTACCCTCAAATTATTTCTATATCAAAGCATTTTAAAGAGTACCTTAGAGAGAATTGGATTCATTTTAAGATGTTATAAATAACTACATTTGCTTCATTTAGATCACAGAAGAGATTATTTCCACAAAATTTCTTTTTTTTTAAAAAGATTTTATTTTTAAGTAATCTCTACACCCAACATGGGACTTGAACTCACAACCCTAGATCAAGAGTCGCGTGCTCTACTGACTGAGCCAGCCAGGCTCCCATCCACAAAATTTCATGCTACCTCTTACTTAAAGGTGATACACTAAGCTAATTAATGTATTCAACAAACATTTCCTTAGCTAGTACCTTTTATTAGCTAGGTACTGTACCAAGGAGCACCAAGCACATGACTTAAACACAAGAAGAAAGAGAAAAAAAGTATTTAAAGAGCACACCAAGCTGCAGTTTACAAGGTATGAATGTGGATCACTAAGAAACATGCAGGACAATGAAAATTTTTACATATAGAAATAATTCTTGATTGAGTAAAGATGACAATTAAGTCCATAAAAGCTATGTCATAAACACTAATAGCCACTACAAGTTATCAAACCAAAAGCCAGTATGATACAATACTTACCCCACTTCCCACTGTTATGTGAACTATAGAAAAATACTTTCTGTACAACAATTTTTCTGGCTATAACAATGTGATCACTCAACCTATGGTTTTAAGTTTTTGTTTTTGGCCAGAAGCCGCTAGAAGACTTAAAACAAATATAAACTGTAATGCTATATAATCTTCAAAGTAAAATCACAACAAAAGTAGAACACCATGGATACTGCCATACTGACCCCCAAAACTCTATTCTTGTTTTTTTGTAACTGGTGTATCAGAATGCCTATTTTTCCACATCCTTGACAACACTGGATTATCAGTTTTTGACATTTTTTTTTTCCAATGTGACTACAATTTGGGATTTGTTTTTAAACTGCATTTCACTGATTACTAGTGAGGCTGAGGATCTCACGTTTATTGGCCATTTGAATTTCTTCTAAAATCTACCTTTAAAAAAAAAATCTTTCTCTTGTCTTTCTTATTTGTTTCTAAGAAACAATCTTTCATAGCAATCTTTTTATGTGATGTATATCTAACAATCATTTTCTTCTTGTCTCTAACATCATTTTATGAAAGTTTCAATTTTTATATTTTATGTAATCAAACCTTTCAATCTCTCTTAAACACAAATTTTAAATGTTCTCTCTAGATCACCCTCAGTGTAAATAGGGGAGAAAAACTGGTATTCAAAATAGACTTTCCAACTCTACCTATTTACATACCACAAATTTTCAGCGGCGCTTCCAACTCCAAAAGAATAGGCTGGCTGAGAAAGATCTCCCGAGACTTGATACATAAGCCCCGAACTTCTGCTTCAGTCATCTGCACAATCTTTCCTGGACGACATCCTCGTACTGTTAAACAATAAGTAAAATGGTCAGTTTTAAAAAATTTATCTATAAAATAATAATCCTTAAAAAAAAAAAGTCATGCCCATATTTTGAAGATCAGGAGAGTCACAGAGGAAGCAAACTACCAGACACCCTGTTGTGTCCTATGGCTGACAGTAAGATCATTCCAGTGATCTCTGGCTTCCATCTCTATTGTTGCTGGTTCCTAATGATGCTCCTCAAGGCTGCTGCCACAGAAACGCAGTCCACTTTGCTCTCCAGGGGCCAACCTCATAGCCCAAGAGACCCAAACAGTTGCAGGGACAGCACCTCTGAGGACAGCCCACTCTCTCAGCAAAGTCTTACACTTAGGAAAAGGCCAAAATACCATCATTAAGAACCAGTGGTTGGGGTGCCTGGGTGGCTCAGTCATTAAGCATCTGCCTTCCGCTCAGGTCATGATCCCAGGGTCCTGGGATCGAGCCATGCATCGGGCTCTCTGCTCAGCAGGAAGCCTGCTTCTCCCTCTCCCATTCCCCCTGCTTGTGTTCCCTCTCTCGCTGTCTCTCTTTCTGTCAAATAAATAAATAAAATCTTAAAAAAAAAGAACCAGTGGTTATGAAGAAAGGGAAATTAAACAAAAAGTAGCTGTCAGCAGATAAGATTTAGTTTCACACATTTCCTTGGAATATCAGGAGCAGTCCTAAGAATTAACCACCCCCACCTCCATTTTCTGATCAAAACAAATTTAAAATTAAAATTTAAAAGGTACCAGATAGTTATTAAATTTTAATGCATTATTATGTTCACAGTAGGGCATTATATAAAAAACTCTAAAAGCTATTTAGATGGAGGAAAGCCATTTGTCAAATGAATGAGCAATAAAATCCATGAACTAATAAGTAACTTCCGGAATGGAGTGGGGAGGAATGGTACATGAGAAGTTCCTTATTTGCCCTATTGAACTGAACTTGTAATCATTTCCTCTCATCATTATCTTCTCCACTGGCTCTCTCTAAATAGACTGCTAGCTCCCATTTAATCTTAACTGAAAAAGGCATTTAAAAAAAGGAAGCAGAGACTGTATCTCTATATATCCCTACCACTTCCCACTTCCAATTAAGTCCACACATTTCTTCTTAAAAATTGCTATGATTCTTTTGTCAGGTCAAGAGGTTTTTTGTTTTTTTTTTTTTTTTAAAAAAAAGGCCCCCACATGCAAAAGCCATCCATGTATCTATTCCATTAATACAGTAATATCTAAGTAACAGAAGAAACAGAGACATTGCTGAAATGTTCTTTAGCAAACAGGTCAGTTAATAAGATCATCCCTGAAATTCAAAACATGATCAGCAGAACTGTTTTTATTATAAGAACTTTAGCATAGCTTCTGTATGAGTACTAGCTCTCAAATATCAATTACCTACTTCCCATGGATATTTGGATTTTTCTAAGACCAAAATGGGCACCTTACTTTGTACTTTCCATTAAGTATCTACAATACTAGCTTAGATTCAATTTTCCGTAAAATTTTTAACCTTGGCATTAAGTTTTAAAAGCATGGGAAATGATGGTTACAAAATACAGTCCTACCATCAGTGCATCAAGTACCTATCTACTTTTTGGTATACTAAATAGTATTTTTCTCAAAGGATTAAAGATCTCTTGTTGATCTCAGATGACAATTATTCACCTAAAAATAATTATTTAAAGGTAAGAGCAATGGACAAGACAAACAAAATACTTCTGGCTCCTAGAAAAATTTCCACAATTTCTGTTATGATTCTGTAGTAATAAAACACTGTTTAGTTACCAACATTTAGCTGTAACTTGACGACAATCATTATTAAAACTAGTGTGGGTCAATTTGATGTGTCAATTTAAAGTCTAAATTACGGTGGGGAATATTTTATCTCATTATTTGTTTTATTTTCTCTGTAAATTATGTGTTTGTTTAATTTTGACCTCCCAAGTAATTTACACTAAGGTGTACTTTGACTAACATTCTTACAGAGCTAAAAACAATTCAACTTATAAGTCATGCTAATCCACAGAAACTAAAAATTTACCCAAACAAAAACACGCCCCATGAAATTTCATTGATTTTAAGATGCATGTTTTTCCCTAATTAAGATCTTTGAGTTAGGAGATGCTTTACAATCAATAATTTCTTACAATTTTAATTGGCAGTCACTTTTTGCCTCTCAGTGGCATATAAAATAGTAATGCATTTCATAATCAAATCACTTCTAAGAGTTGATGAAATTAGGGAAGCTAAGGGTTTTTCTAAAGGTTAGGCATTTGACAAATGACCGAATTTTAGGAATAAATTAGCTAAATATTTGGGAAAAGATGGTAGCCAGCTAAGGGCAATCCCAGCTGTCTGTCAATTCAAAAGTCCTGTTCCCTTATGTAGTCCCACCAGTAAGTACACCCAAATTTCCAAGAGCATTTCAAATTTCTCCCAGTCATCTGAAAAAAAGGAATAAATCAAGGCAAGCTGTTACAAAGGGGAACTAGATCATTACAATATCCATGAGATTCCAGAATTTGGGTATATGAGTTTAGATACAAGTATCTAGTTGGATTATGAAGATACTATAAATCTGCATAATTCATTAGGTGCAAAGCAATTTCACATCAGTCATCTCATTTAATCTCTTTGATATCCCAAGAATCAGAAAGGGTAGTCATTATTTACACTATACAACAGAGTTAAAAACCTTGCACAAGATCAGGGAGCCCAGGTTTTATAAGACTAGAGGGAGTAAAAAGCAGCAGAGAAAAATTTAGAGTAACTCCAAAACTCTGTCTCCTCTACTACCACAATAATTTTTTTAGTCAAAGGTTTCCAAGAAAAAAATTTCAGCAGGTAATAATTGCAAACCAGGTAAAAACACCATTAGAGCATACTGTTTAGAAAATACTGCAAGGTATCACACATATACAGTACAGTACACTAACATTATGGGCATTTACTCAATAAATCCAGGGCAGGGACGCCTGGGTGGCTCAGTTGGTTAAGTGTCCGCCTTCGGCTCAGGTCATGATCCCAAGGTCCTGGGATTGAGTCCCGCATGAGGCTCCTCGCTCAGCGGGGACCCTGTTTCTCCCCCTGCTTGTGCACTCCATGACAAATAAAATCTTTAAAAAATATATTTTAAAAAGAAAAAGTAATCACCATCCACAGGCAAGATACAGAATACTTCCAGCAGCCCTGAAGGTTCCCTTATACCCTTGACCATACAATAATAATGCCCAAGGTTAGTATTCTTACCTTCTCAGTATGATTAATCTGATCCATTTTTGAATTTTGGATAAATAGAAATATACAGTATATACTCTTTTGCTCATTGAAATCTATCCATTTATTGTGTTCAGCAGCCACCTGAAGTATTGCATTGTATCAAACACCATACTGCATCTACCCATTCTATTAAGTCACTTCCACTTTGGCGCTATTACAAATGCTCATGAATATTTGCATACATTTCTCTTGGGTATATATAAAACATAGGAGAATTGCTGGGTCATAGGGAAGGCTCGGCTTAAGAAGCTGATATAGCGGGGCGCCTGGGTGGCTCAGTCGTTAAGCGTCTGCCTTCGGCTCAGGTCATGATCCCAGGGTCCTGGGATCGAGCCCCGCATCGGGCTCCCTGTTCGGCGGGAAGCCTGCTTCTCCTTCTCCCTCTCCCACTCCCCCTGCTTGTGTTCCCTCTCTTGCTGTGTCTCTGTCAAATAAATCAATAAAATCTTTAAAAAAAAAAAAAAAAAAGAAGCTGATATAGCCAGTTTCCCAAAGTGGTTATACCAATTTATAATCCACCAACAATGTTGCTTCACATCTTTACCAACACTGGGTATTATTAGTCTTAAATTTTAGCCGTTTCATTGGGTGAATGGTAGTATTCAATGAGATTTTAATTTGCTTTACCCTGATAACTAATGTTGAACATCTTTTCATATGCTTAATAGGCCACTTGGAAATCCTTTTTTGTGAAGTTCATTTGGACTGTCTTGTAAAAAACTGATCTGTAGAAATTCTTTATATATATCCCAAATGAATCTTCACGGTGTTTTACATCTTGTTCGAGAAATTTTTGCCTCCTCTAAAGGTATTGCCTTATGTTTCCTTCTAGATTCTTTACTGTTTTCACCTATATTATTTGATAATTCATCTTAATTTTGTGTCTGGTTTGAGGTAAAGGTCAAGTTTCATTTTTACCCACACAGATATCCAACTGATTTAGCACCCTTTTGTAAAGGCCACCTTTTCTCCACAGAATTCCAGGGGTAGTGTTGTAGAAAAATTAGGTGACCATACACAAATGGGTCTATTTCTGGAAATTCCATATAGTCCCATTAACCTGTTTATTTTTACATCAGTACTACACTGTCTTAATTACTGTAGCTTTTTATAAAGTCTTGGTATCTGGTAATACAAGCATTCCAACTTTGTTAAGATTGCCTTTGCTAATCTAGGTCCTTTTACATTTTCAAATATGTTTTAAAATTGGCTTTTCCATTTCCCCACACCCCAACTTGTGAGAGTTTTAATTGGGAATGAGTATAGTCCAGGAAGAATTACCTTAACAATTTTGAGTTTTCCAATCTATAAACATGATCTCTCTCCTTTTATTTAGGTTGTCATTTGTTTCTCTCAGTAATGCTTTGTAGAGTTTATGCGGCACATTTTCATTAAATTGAGGGGGCATTGCTTTGTAAACCTGTTTTCTTATTTCATTTTCCAATTGTTTGATGTTAGTATACAAAAATATCATTGATTTTTGAATACTGACTTTGTTTCCTATTCTAACAGTCTGAAGATCCCTTTGGATTTTCCAAGTATACAATCATATCATCTGTGAAGAAAGTTTTACCTCTTTTCCAATTTTTATATCTTTTACTTTTCACTGAATTGGTTAGGACCTCCATGACAATGTTGAAAAAACTGTGCTAATGGTCTTCCTTGTCTTGTTCCTGAACTCAGAGAAAAAAGCATTCAATATTTCAGCATTATGATAGCTATAGTTTTGTACATACTCACCTAGTTTGCTAAGAATTTTTTATCATGAAGAGTGCTAAAATTTATCAAATATATATATATCTCATATATTGAGATAATCATATAATCCCATCTTATTCTGTTAATATGATTTATATTGAGTATTCAGCTTCCCTTGGATTCCAAGAATAAACCCCACCAAATTAGGACATTATCTTTCTTATTGTAAGATTCAATTTACTAATAATTTGCTCATGATTTCTGTGGCTATATTTATGAGAGATATTGGCTGGTAATTTCCTTTCCTTGCTATCTGTCAGATTTGCATATTAGGGTTGTGCTGACTTCAAAAAAAAAAAGTTGGGTAGTGTTCTGTCTTTTTCTGTTTTCTGTGAGAGACTGTGTAAAATTGGCCTAATTTCTTTAAATGTTTAGGTCAGCAGTGAAACCAAATGGGCATGGAATTTTCTTTTTCAGAAGTATTTCAAGTACAAATTAATTTTAACATATGTAAGACTATTCAGATTTTCTATTCCGTCAGTTTTGCCAAAATGAGTTTCTCATCTAAACTATAAAATTTATTAGCATTATTTACAAAATCTTATTGTCCTTTAAAATACATATGTATAGCTTTTCTCTGAACCACTTGAGAATAGACTGTATACATCATGCTCACTTACCAGTATATTATTTCCTAAGAATATTCTCTTATATATAGCACAGTATAAGTTATCAGATTCAGGGAATTTAACACTGATATAAATCTTTAATGTGAAGAATATACTACAATTTTAATAATTGTCCTTTTTTTTTAAGATTTTATTTCTTTGACAGAGGGAGACACAGCGAGAGAGGGAACACAAGCAGGGGGAGTGGGAGAGGGAGAAGCAGGCTTCCCGCTGAGCAGGGAGCCCGATGCAGGGCTCAGTCCCAGGACCCTGGGATCATGACCCGAGCCGAAGGCAGACACTTAACCACTGAGCCACCCAGGCACCCCTAATAATTGTATTAATCACGTCCTTTATAGCATTTTCTTCTGCTCTCATACAGAATTCAAGCCAGGATTATATTATTGTTTTTATCTGTTCCACTTCTTTAGTCTCCATTACTAGTCATGTCTCCTGTATCTTTTTTGATATTGGTAATTTGTTTTCTATTTTGTACATTATTAGTATTTCTAGAGGGTTTTTCATTTTATTAATCTTTTCAACTACTTTATTTTAAAAAATTATACATTTGCTTTTTGATTTCTGTTCTTATCTTTATTATGTCTTATATCTTTCCTTCTACTTTTTGGGGGGTTATAATTTGCTTATTCTTCTATTGTCCTGAAATAGAAGTTTAATGTTCAGACTCCCCCCATATATATTTAAAGCTATACATATCCCTCTAAGCATTGCTTTTTGCTGCAATTACACAAACTTGACACGTATTTCATTATTATTCAGGTCAACATATTTTATAATTTTTACTGCTATTTCCTCGTTAGCCAATAAGATATATAAAAATACACCGCTTATTTCTAAATATTTGAGAATTTTCCAGTTATCTGCTACTGGTTTCTAGTTTATCATTACTGAAATCAGAGAATCCGAGACCTCGTTTCTTTCAAATTTACTGAGATATGCTTTATGATATATCATATGGCATATTTTAGTAAATGTTCCATACATATTTGAAAAGTGTATACATCCTGTAGTTGTTGGGTAAAGTGTCCCGTGTGTGTCAATTAGGTCAAGTTTACTGTGATGTTTAAATCTTCTAGATCCTTGCTGATTTTTTTCTTCTGTTAGTTACTAAGAAAGGTGCATTAATTCATCTACATGGTTGTGGTTTTGTCTATTTTAACCTTTTGGTTTTTTCCTTCTTTTGTTTTAGATCTATAATATTAAATACCTAAAAAATTTAAGATTTGTTATATCTTCCTGTTGAATTCATCCTTTTAACATTAATCAATACCCTTCTTTAGTGATACTTCTTGCCTTACCTACTATTTCTTACATATATAGCAATCAGGCTTCTTTTGGTTAATATGTATATGATGTATTTTTCCCATTCTTGTACTTAACTCACCTGTGCCCTTAAATTTAAAGCATGTCCCTTGTAAATAGTAGAGTTAGGTCTTCTGAGCTTTGTCTTGACTGTTTACTCCTTTCTTATTTACTGTAATTACTGACAAAGTTAAGTTCTACCATCCTGTCATTTGCTTTGTTATCACATGTTCTTCATTCCTTTATTTCTCTTTTCTTGCCTTTCTTTGGAATAATCAATTATCTTTAATTATTCCATTTTCTCCTCTATTAGCTTTTTAGTAACACATTCTTTTTCTTTTGGCAGTTACTCTAGAGATAACAAATGTTATTTTTGACTGAGTTATCACTTTCTAGCTTTCTGTTCTACAGTTGTCCTATATTGCTTCCACATATTTGAAACCCTACAAGCCATAACTATTATTTTAAATAGTATTAACTTATATTTACACATATTTATCCTTATTATTGTTCATTTATTTCTGCAGTTCTGTTCTGGGATCATTTTCTTTCAACATGAACTTTAATATTTTCTAGCACCAGTCTAAATCAGTAAGTTTTCTCAGCTTTTGTGTCTTTATTTTGCCTTCACTTCTGAAGGACATGCTCACTGGATTTAGAATTCTAGGTTAGCATTCTTTCTTTTCTTTCAGCAGACTAAGAGGCTTTTCTGTTTTCTGGTATCTCTAGTTCCAGGTGATATATCAACCATCACTGTTCTCCTGAAGGTAATGACTTATTTCCTCTGGCAGCTTTTAAGATTTTCTTTTTCTTGATTTTTAGCAGTTAAGTCTATGATGGGTCTCAATATGGTCTTATTTGTATTTTTCCTACCTGGAATCCACTGAGCTTTAATCTGTTTTGGTATCTTTCTCAGTTTTGGAAAATCACTGGTCAACATTACCTCCAGCCCTATCTCCTTTCCTTCTGGGACTCCCATTATGTATGTTAAGCCTTTCGACTGTCTCCTGCTTTATTTCCCCTCCATATTTTTCTCAGCACTGCGTAATTTCTAAACAACTTTTTTTTTCCTAGCTTACTTCTCTTTGTTTCTAATGTGCCAGTAAGCCCAACTCTCAAATTCTCATTTTTAATGTATTGTTTTAGTTGTAAAGTTTTCAGGTCTCTGATAAAATTTTCCATCACTTATCTTGAACATATTAAATGAGTTACAGTCTGTGTTAATTTGAATATCTGAATTATCTATGGATTTGTTCCCTTTTTTCCTCTTGATTTTTGGTCAGTTAAGCCTACATTGTCCTGTAGCATTTTGCTGAATGAAATATCTGATTATGAATGAAAATTGTGTAAGTTCTAGATGACATCCTTCCTTTTAGCAGTTAGTAGGTAGAGTGACAGTGACTTACATTTTCTTGAGAGCTGTGGTCTACTTCAGTTTTGCTCTCAATCTTAGGGAGTGGCCATGATGGAGTACCAATGGAAAACTCAAGAGTGTAATACAGCCCCTCTAACTTAGCAGTCTTCAACTTTTGCCTCTCTGGCACTAGGGTGATGCTGGAATCTCTGCTCGGAATTTTAGCTTTCCAGGCACTGTTTTCTTCTGGGTTTCTTTGAATCTTCTCTTGCACATGAGTCCTTAAAAGTCAGTCAATGACTTTAGGGGGACCTGACTACAGATTTTGGGTTTAGAGTCTATGTGGTTCTCTCCTCTTTTGGATTTAAGTTTCAACTGTTTTAATGGCCTCAGATGTGTACCTCTCCTCTGGTCCAGTAAAACTGCCACTTTTTGTTTGGGATCTATTCCCCTATACCTCCAGAAAAAAAGCCAGAGTGATTGGTGAGCTTACTGGTGCTTCCCTTTTCTCAAAGATCAAAACCCTCAAACATTTCCTGTGTTGGTTGCTCAAGTAATTATAGAAAAGGACATAAAATATGATTATTGGCCACACATTAGATTCAGATGATTACATATAAAGAAATTTGAAGAATACCTTGCAAAGGCCTAGACACTATAGGCCCTAACCCCGTATTTTACCAGTCCTGAATGAATGAGTCACACAATTTTGGTGGGAGCATCAAAACCTCCTCCTCCTGATAGGTAATCTTTCTGCACAATCATGTCTACATCAGGAAAGGGGGAAAACATGAAGATCTGAGGATCAACTCTGGCCCAATGCCTGGTTTTGTGAATTGTTATTTTTTTTAAATGGGGGAAAAAAGACATAAAAATTATATAACATTTCAGTGTCCATATATAATGTTTTACTGGAACACAACTACTCTTTTTTTTTCTTCCTCCCACCCTCATTACGTATTATCTATGGGCACTTTCACCATACAGTGGCAGAGTACATTAGTTGCAAGGGAGACAGGGAGCACTCCCCCACTTCACACTGCTTCTTATGGTACTACAAATTGCAGAGATACAGTTATAACTCAACAGTGTCTTGAGTGTCATGCTTGTTGCTGTACTGCAACATTTTACTTTTACTACAGTACATACTCATCATGTCAAAGCAGAAAAACAGAATGCAAATGTTACACTTTTAAAGCACAGTGGAGTGTGGATTATTTTGTTACTGAATTAGATGGCTAGGCATTGTATTTATAACATTACAGCTATGCTTAAAATATATATATTATATATATTTTTTCACATTACCAGACTAAGCACTCATCACAACATTCCCATTTGACCAGAAAGCAAGTCAGAAAAATTTAAAAATTTTAAATGGAGTAGAATTTCTTCACAAAAATAAAAATGAGACTGCAACCAAAGTTAAGTTTCTAAGTGGCTCATGTTTTAGCAAGAGAGAAAAGCCATTTTACTAATGGTGAGTTAATGAAATCATGTTTGATTGGAAAAGCCAAAGAAATATGTCCCAAGACAATAAACTTGTTTAAGATTATTAACCTTTCTGTAAAAACAGTTCTTGAAGTGTTGAGGACAATGAAAGCAACATCAATAATCAGTCAAAAAAAAAAACAACAAATGATTTTGAGTGGTTTTCCTTGGCTCTTGGTGAGTTCACAGACATTACCAATACTCAGCTGTTGCTTATTTGGGAGCCAATACTTCATTAAGTGACTGGAGAGTTAGCCTCTATGAATTGTCTATGTGGAACTACAGGCAAAAATTCAGTCGGTAAAGTGTCGGCCTTCGGCTCAGGTCATGATCCCAGGGTCCTGGGATCGAGTCCTACATCAGGCTCCTTGCTCAGTGGAGAGCCTGCTTCTCCCTCTGTCTGCTACTCCCCTCCCCCCCGGCTTGTGCTCTCTCTTGCTAACAAATAAATAAAATCTTAAAAAAAAGTTAAAAAAATATTTTCAAGAAGCTTTTGAGAAAAACAAAACAAAAAGTGATGGTGGCAAAAATACACATGGAACACAACAAAAAACCCAGTTGGACAATTTTATAAAGCTTATGAAATTTTAAGGTGTTTATAGCCTATGAAGCAACTGCTCAGCAGAAAGACATTTTATTTTTTATTTGTTTTTTGGGGGTGGGGAGGGGCAGAGGGTGAAGGAGAGAGAATCTTAAGCAGGCTCCTAGTCCAGTGCAGGGCTGGGATCTCATGACCCTGAGATCATTACCTCAGCCAAAATCGACTTAATTTAATGAGCCATCCAATTTAATGAGCCACCCACGTGCCCCAACAGAATGATTTTTTTTTTTTTAAAGATTTTGTTTATTTATTTGACAGAGAGAGACACAGCGAGAGAGGGAACACAAGCAGGTGGAGTGGGAGAGGGAGAAGCAGGCTTCCTGCCGAGCGGAGAGCCCGACACGGGGTTCGATCCCAGGACCCCGGGATCATGACCTGAGCTGAAGGCAGATGCTTAACGACTGAGCCACCCAGGCGCCCCAACAGAAAGATATTTTAATCTATGATGTATTGTTGAACCCGTGGTATCACTAGTGAATGTCATTAGTGTTCATGAACTTAACCATTGTCAGTTCCATGGATATTTGTCAGAAATAAAAGCTGAGTATCTTGAATTGCCCTACCACACAGCAGTATGATGGCCTAGTCGTGATAGTTTTATTGTGATTTTTTTGAGCTCAGGGCAAATTTTCCGAATGACAATAATCACTATCACTACTACGGGGAGTTTTATAAATTAAGATTTTGCTGCAAACCTGATAGTGTTTCCTAATGATTCAATCTAAAATTGTAAGGCAAAAAATACTTAACACACGAAAGGTATACTATGGTAAGTCATTCTGATAACTAATGTTGCCTGAATCGCAAGCAAATGTCAAAGCTGCTTTATACACTCCCAGGGCTGTCAAAAGTTAAAACAAGATCTTCATTTCCTCACAGATTTGCATTGGATATATTTTCTAAGCTCAAACCACAGTTCCACAACATTCTTTAGATCTCAGTGCTAGTGCAAAATCAAAATCTACTTAACTGTGTAGTTGAGGAGCTTCCACCTAGCCCTCTACTGGAATTGGTTCGTGTGCAATGTGATGACATGCTAAAAGGGAAATATCAAGAAAGGAGTAATAGAATTCTATAAATGCTTTCCAAATGATGACTAAAATCATTAACTAAAATCATATGCTTGTGGATTGATACCAGTATTTGGCAGTACCGATCTGTGTTAAAAGATACCTTCCAAGATGAAATACAGAAGATCTCATTACAGATCAGCATTAACAGATGAACACTTGCAATCGAACCTCAATTAAACAAAATGTTATCTTCTCCCAAAAGAAATCCCCTCCTCCTATCATTAAACAAATTGTACTCACTTGTTATATTTCAAATTTCATATTCACGTAAAAACTTTTTCAATGCAGGTTTGTCTTTTAAGTTACAAATGGTATGTGAAATATAGGTTTTTATGTGTATTTTGTGTATACTAAATTTTGTTTCAATAACCATCTGCTATTTTCTCCAGCAAGTTCTTACTAATAACTGCCTTCTCTGAAGTAGAAAGGATGCCAAGAAAAAAGCAACCCCACTACTATCTATCATGTTTGCCCCATGAAATCTTAGTAATCTTCATGAACCTTTAATATTTTAATTCACACTCTATCGTGCCCCCCAATTCACTCAAGTTTACATATAAATAGCAAAGTTAACTTAAATCCAGACTTCCTAAGTTTCCTAATTTTTTTTCCTGTAGAATGAAATGGCAATTTCTCCATATTTAGCACGTAAGTCTCCCTTTAAGCCACAAAAAAAGGGAAAGGTAAAATTTTTACAAGTGGCTTAAATGTGGAATTTGGGTTTTAAGTGAATGAATTAGGCAGCTGTCATAATTTCAATTTATCTTAAGTCTGCTGATAGGAATAATTAATGTGGCCTTCAGGAGCTCTGTGCAATACCTCAAACCGTAATACTGTGTATATACATGAACATATTTTTCTGAGAAGGCCTATGGCTTTCATGAATTCTCCATGGGGCCTGTGAATAACTGTAAGTTAAAAAGGGATTCCAGATACACTGGTAAACAAATAATGAGAAAAGAGGAAAGAAGAAAAGTAACAGATACAGGTGAGAGCCAGATGTTTCAGGAACAGAGGAAGTGTGCCCTAGCTCTATGGGACCAAAGTGTGATCCCCTTTCCACTATGTTGACATCTGCACGGTACAAGAGCAATTGGGCAAAACTGCGAGCACCTGAGCACAAACCAAAGCAGTGGTTTGTGGCCGAACTGTACTGGTAGTCACTGATGGCGTTCGCTGCCGTGCACGTACAGAGAAACACAAAAAGTCCAGTTTCACTTAAGAATGCCCTCGAGTAGTAAAAACAATCAATTTTATTAAATCTCCACCACTGAGTATGTCTTTTTAATATTTTGTATAATGAAATGGAAAGTATCCATGAAGCATTTCTGCTGCATACCGAAGTGCAATGGCTGTCTTCAAGAAAAGCATTCATGTGACCGTTTTAAATAGTTTCAAGCCGATCTAGCCACACTTTTCACAGAACATCTTTTTTATTGTAAAGCACAACTGACAAACTATTTACACTTAGGTATTTAACAGGTACTCTTGAAAATGAACAAAGTGAGTCTGTCATTTCAAGGAAAACAAGTGACAGCATTTGTGCTAATGATAAAACCCAAGCTTTCAAGTGAAAATTAAAATTCTGGAAACCTTGTATTTAACACCATGAATTTGACAGGTTCTGATATCTTGTTGTAGAATTAACAAATATGATTTTTTAATATTGTGTAAGATGTGTCAACATTTGAACATCGGCATAACTTGGTTTAGCTGATGTTTTCCAAATGACCAGTGCATGTTACAGAGAATGTGTAAGATACATTTAAAGTGCAAGATCAATGGATTTTCATGTAAAGTAACAAAAAAAACTTCACTGATATTTCAGATTCCACATTACAACTAAGTTTAAGAAATTACTTGTTCATTTTTGGTATAACATTAAAGAATATCCACAATGATCTAAAAAGACTATTAAAATACTCCTTCATTTTCCAATTACGTATCTGTATGATTAACTTCTATAAAACCAGACGTTGGAGAGATTTACTTATCACTATTTTTGTTGTTTCAGAAACCATTATTTATGTTAACATGTAATGGGTTATCTTCAAATGAATTAAAAAGAGATATTTTAAAATTGTTTTATTTTTAATACAGTACTAATAACTCACATAAACAAAAACTCTTGTCCTCCATTCTTATTTTATTTATTTATTTATTAAAGATTTTATTTATTTACTGACAGAGAGACACAGCGAGAGAGGGAACACAAGCAGGGGGGAGTGGGAGAGGGAGAAGCAGGCTTCCTGCGGATCAGGGAGCCCAATATGGGGCTCGATCCCAGGACCCTGGGATGACCTGAGCTGAAAGCAGACACTTAACCGACTGAGCCACCCAGGCACCCCATTCTTTTTAGTAGTATAAAGTGGTCCCAGGACTCAAACAGTTTGGAACCCACTGCTCTAGTCCCTAGCCAAAAGAAGGCATACAACAAATCTCCTTAAATTACCTTTCACCGTGTTCTGCCTAGAAATATCTCTGTCCCTCAACACCAACACTAATATGCCAAACCAGACTACAAACTCTGGATGATGGAAATAGGAAAGAAATGTTTTACACATACATACACATATATGAGGAAAGTGGTTGTATGCAATTAACACAATGTAGAGGTCGCAATATATGTTAGATCCTCACAAGGAATGGCCTTCTCAAAAATTACTATGGGGAGTGCTCAGGGCTCAGCAGCATAAAAAGTCCTCTATTTTCTCAGTTCAGGTTTATACTAAACAGTAACAGCAGCTAACATTTTCTTTTATTATGTATCAAGAATTGTTCAAAGTGTTTTATCTGTTCAATCTCTACAGATACATTATGAAGTAGATACTTAGCATCATCCCCAATATGCAGAAGAAACTAGGCCAGGGCTGAAATTAAAATACATGCAGAACCTGTACCCTAAACCAGTATAAATACGGCCTCCCACTGTATCAATACTGATGTATCTTTTTTTTTTATTCTTATGTTAATCCCCATACATCATTCAATACTGATGTATCTTGAGCAAATACGTAACAGTAAACATCTGATTATCATTCAGGATTAGCTACTGCAGTTAAGGCTTATTTCATAAAATACATTCCTTACTGTCACTATATAATTTAGATCTTCCTCTCACTCAGAAGCCTGGTCATTTTCTCTGATTACTTTGGCTCAATTATTTGATAAATATTCAAATAACATAGTTGAAACCTACTAATACCTATGAAGTTTCCTTCTCAATTTACTAACTGAAATAAAAGTCATTATAACCGTGAAATATAACATTAAAGAAAGCTATATAATAGATGTCCTTAAACTTATTTTATTATGAAAATTAACTTTTGATTTTTCTCAATCTTGAAAATAGGAGGTAAAACTAGGGGAAAAGTTAAAGTGGTGTTAGACAAATACTCAAAGCAAGAAAATGCTTTGGTCAACCTCTGACTGACTAGAAGGGAACTTTGGGATATTCTGATGAACATTCTGGGGATGAAATTCCTTTACAGTGAGGGGCGCCTGGGTGGCTCAGTTGATTAAGTGTCTGCCTTCGGCTCAGGTCATGATTCCCAGGGTCCTGGGATCGAGCCCCGCATGGGGCTCTGCATTCAGCGGAGAGCCTGCTTCTGCCTGCTGCTTTGTCTACTTGTGCTCTCTCTCTGTCAAATAAATAAATAAAATCTTAAAAAAAAAAAAATTCCTTTACAGTGAAACAAACTGTGTCAAAACCTCTAAATTACACAGTGTTGGCACAAACCAGGATCCAAAGGCAATGTTGCCACTATTACATAAAGATCTTACTTGTCCTTGCACAGATGCAGGTAAATATGGGAAGGCAGAAAGAGCCCTGAGGCCAGGGATTTTCAGGAAACATATATATACCCTCATAAATCACTCTGCTACACATGTGAATAGAAGTAGAATAAAGGACAATTGCCACTGTCCTTTTACTAATTTTTCTACTGCATTACAAAAGTACCCACCTAGACCAGGGACTGAATTCCTCCATTATTGGGAAAAGACTGGCTACTGGTTATTTATACTTACTTAACTTCAGAATGAGTTTCTGCATTTTTAGTCTTCTACCTCTAACTGAAGAATAAAGACTATTTCCACTAAAGCATTTTTAATTTTATCTAACAGATGGAAAGTCTCTGTCGTATGGTGTATTTCAGAGAATTAGGTGTAAAAAAAAATTGCATTCCACCTACTAATAACCAAGACTTCAAAGGTAATCCAATTCAATCCTGGAGAAGTGTAGAGGTTGTACAAGAAAAGAGATGTGACTCTGATCACTTTCTCCTTCCTATATTCACTGATCCTCTATTTTCCCAGGAAAAATAAGCCTTGAAATGGCTATTTACAGCTGCTAGAAGGGCAGTGACTGCTGTGTGAGGGTATAAATTTGTATCCACTCAAAATTAAATCCTAGAAAATTCAACTGGGAATTCCCATCACCCACACCACACCGCTGCTAAACCTACTGCATTTACAGACCATTTCTTCTCTTTGCATCCCTATATCCCAAGTCTTCCAGGATAACCTTTGTTTCAGAAATACTTAATGATTTCAGTTATTATTTCTAGATATATCGACATATATACCAATATTATTTTACCTCTGGTAAAACTGAGAACACATGCCCCCGGAATGAACACCGTTAAATAGTAAACATGGAAAATAAGATAATAGAGGGACAACAGCCTACTAGATACAATTTGCAATCTTCCCCATTAATCCTAAATCTTAATATATAACCCTGTCTCTGGATTCAGATGTAAACAGATTTCTAAATCCCAATGAATTCTAATCTTGGATTTAAATATTTACCAAAAAAGCTCCAGCTCTGCATTCATATAACAAAACAGAAACACTTCTGAACTACTTCAAACTTTTTCTCTCCTTACTGGAATGAATTAACAGGAAAACAAACCTAATTTCTGAATCAGTTAAAAAATGTACCACCTTTATATATCCTCTACCTTCTCCTCCAGGAAGAGGCAAGAGAAGAGAGAAAGCATCCCTCAGATGATCTTCCCTACTCCCCAACCTGCTCTTTTCTAACAGACTGGCCTTGGATCTATACACAACACCTTCCCTGTGGAAGCTGAGGTTGCCAGGAGCAGCTAGACTAGCACTTCCTTTAAACCTGCCTAAACCTTTAAACCGCCTAAACTTTAGACTTCTGGGTCATAATTAAACAATTTAAATTGGGGGGGGGGAAGGCTTTGAACAGTCTGGCAGTTCCTCAAAAGGTAAACATATAGACTTACTGTATGACCCAACAATTCCATTCCTAGCTGTATACCCAGAGAAGTGCCCACACAAAAACTTGTACATGAATGTTTATAGCGGTGTTATTCACAATAGTCAAAAAGGGGAAACAACTCTAATATCCACCAAGTGATGAATAAATAAAAGGTGGTATATTCATACAGTGGAATATCATTCATCCACAAAAGGAATGAAATACTGAGACATGACACAATATGGATGAATTTTTAAAACATCAGAAGAAGCCAATCACAAGAGACCACATATTACATGTTTTCATTTATATGAAATGTCTAGAACAGGCAGAATCCATAGAGACACAGAAACAATAGTGGTTGCCTAGTGCTGGGAGAGGGCTGAAAGAAAAAAAGGAGTGTTGGCTAATGGCAACAGGATTGTTTGAGGGTGGTGGTGGTGAAAATGTTCTAAAATTGATTGTGGTGATGGCCGCACAACTGTGAATATACTAAAAACCATTTAATTATACACTTCAAATAGGTGAATTACACATATCTCAATAAAACTTTTATTTAAAGAGAGCTTTAATGTGGTTTTATTAATCTATTTCACTTTTCAAATCCATTCCTTTTTTAACCTTCAAAAGGACGTATAAGAAAGCTTCCTATTTGCTTAGTCTGTCTCAGCCTAACTGAATTTTTAGAGTACATGATCCACAAGAAAGGAAATGATCACAGTTCCACAAATTCAGACATAATACACACACAGTATATACACACATATAATATACATAATAAAATACACAATATATATAATAGGCATGTGTTAATTATCAACTGGTAAAGCTGAGTTTTTAAACACCTGGATCAAGTCTGGTTGGGAACAGAGCTAGTGGGAAGCAGTTTCTCATCCTATCCTCTTCCCAAACACATCAATCTTCATTCCATTTCACCTCCTCCCAAAATAAACACATTTATAATTTGAATAAAGTTTGCAAGGTGATTATGCTATACTCCCACTGCCATCCTAACTCCTTCTGGAACTAGTGATCAAAGTAAAAAGCTTTCACTGGGTTTTCCAGAACACCCATAGGAACTAGATTTAATTTATACAATCAGTCAAGAGCACTACTATAAGCCACAAGAATGTGGTAACAGGGTCACTACAGGGGATAGCATGGCAGGCATCTTTGGCTTTTAGTTCCAAGTAAAACTTAACCCAATATACTGGAGGAATATGCATTATTCACACAATAAATCAGTATAGTGTTTTGCATTAAATAACAAATTTTTTTAAATGTTCTAAAGGCACTTTGAAATTATCATCAACCACATGCCCACTCAAAAAAGAAAAAACACAAAGCAACTCATAAAATACAGTTACTAAAAGTGTTACAGCTGATTGGCAATTTGATATAATAAAAAAAAAAGTCAAGAGCATGTTTTGGAATTACAATTAACATTTTAAAATGAGATGAAGTCCTGCTGATGTTTTCCGCTAATGTGGAGACATTCTGACCAAATTTTAACTTTTATGTTCATTTAATACTTAAAAAAAAAATCTAACTGTAGCTATTCTGCTAGGCAGCTTTACAAAATACCATCATTTGAATCTGAGTTAAATTTAATGAGCAAGTAACATCACTGAAAACCAAGGCAGACAAAACAATTTTTATTTGAAGACTAAAAATAATTACTTTTTAGAAAATCCAAGTCTGTTCTGGATGTCTTTGAATAGGTCTAGATTTTGGAAGTGGAAAAGAAAAGGAGCCTGCAGACCCAAGGAGGTACTGTCAAACTAAATATACTTCTGGGATTAAGAAGCAAGTAATGAAACTCTACTGATGGGAGTGTGTTGAATATATGCACCAAGAGGAGGCTGGAAAAGCCCAGAAATCACTTTAGACTGGCAGCTCCTTTTGTTTTCTTTTTGGATTCCTGGTGACTAGCATAAAGCAGGTCAATAAATGCTTGCTAATCTAAAAGGGGAAAATGTCTAAACTAGGTTTCTCACCAAAAAAAAAAAAAAAAAAAAAAGGGTGGGAGGAGAAACATTATCCAAAGCCAGAACCAAACATTTAATCTGAATTCACAAAACTAATGGAATCACTCAGCCTATCTTTCTCCTTCTATATCTTCCTTCCAATAAACTTAACAAGCCACTAGTGAAGTTTCTGTCATTAAAAAAAAAGTATATCTAACTTAAAAAATTCAAGATCAAACATTTAAAAACACATAAATCTACTGTTTTATGCCTATAAAGTATTCATATATATTAACTGTATGAAAAATAGAAGAGAAGAAGTTGAGATACAAACATCAGGTTTTTAAAATACTTAAATTTACAAACCAAGTCTGGATTTCCCCCAAAAGTTAATGAGACATTAAAATTTTTAAGTAGTTTTATTTCCCTCTTGAAACAATGCACAATTACAAAACACAATATTTTTTCAAAGTAAATATCTCATAGACCCAGCAAGATGTTCACATCTGTTAAAGTCTACCAAGTCTTAAGCAGTGAACACTGACTACAGGCACCAGGGGGCCTCGCAGGAATAACTTGATATTAGTAAAGGAAAAGGTAAGTAAGTTTCTGGTAAAACTTTGCTTCTTATTCAGTCTTAAGACTGCTGGGAGGCTTTCACATCTGGAGCAAATAAACTGTAGTTTGTTACACAACGGGGACACACAGAACTGATGAGATACCGACACATCGACTGAAAAAAGGAACTAGCCCGCCACCCCCCCAATACAATCTTCTTTGATTATTTCCCAAATGTAAGTATATACTGCGCTTCATTGTTGTAAAGAGTTACCTTCAGGTAATCTGAAAGCAAATAGTAAGTTAGTGCATATGCACTCCGACGTTTCCAACAGAGAAGACTAAATTTTCTTAAAGGCTTATTTTCTTTTCTACACATTCACAAAGCAGTTAGTGGTGACGCAAATTTTAGGGTAAAGGGATTCACTGGCCGAAGACTACGATTAACTCTGAATATTATCCTGGCCTCTCTCTCTCTCTTCTCTTTCCCTCAATCCCCCAACCCAACCTAAAACTGTTCAATAAAAACAGAAGGACCCGGAAACTTCAAAAGCCGCAAAGACTTGTAAATGCCTTTTAAACACAAGAGAGGCTTCACAACAGACCTTTTTCTAAGTTTGTGCAGAAATTAAATCCTGCTCAAACCTGTTAAACTCTAACCCGAAAGCTAATCCCGTCAGCAAACGCGTCTACATATTTCTTTCTTGAGTGCATCTTCAGCTCGATCAAAGACCTCTGTTTTACTCTTTTTTTACCCAAATTTATTTCCAATAAATTGGAGGTTCTTAACTCCCGCTAATGTTAACCTCTCCTTAAACAGAGTTCGTCCCATAGCATCATGTAAAAATGCAGAAGAGATCCAACAACTGTCTCAACGGGAAGGTTTTTATAAAATTCACTCCCGGAACAAGAATCGGAGACAGCCAAGGGCAATGCACAAAGAGAACAGAGAAGAAATACACGTTCCACGGACATACAACGCACAGAAGCTCGCATCCTCGCACCCTCCTTGGGAAGGGTCACCCAGCACCCTTGGGCTCCTCGCAGCCCCCGGCCGGCGCGACGCCGTGACGGTCCCCGAGGGTCCACGGAGACCCTGCCCGCCGAGGACGGCCCCTCTCGCATTGCCTCCCACCGACCGTGTTCCCGGAGGCCGCTCCCCCCGGCCAAGCAGCCTCTTCGCTCCCTCCTCCGCGGCCGCCGCGGGGCCGGAACGGGGGTCCCCTCGGGTTTCGGCGGCGGAGGGGGAAGAAGGGCTGAAGGGGGCGCCCCCTCCCCGCGGCCGGCCGGGCCCCGCACTCACCCTCCAGCAGTCGGGTGATGAGACTGTCCACGTTCAGCTCCCCGTCCGCCATCTTGTCGGCACCAGACGCTCCTTCCCGGCAGCGGGAACAAGGGCTTCACGGCGGCGGAGGCTGCGGCGACCGCTCGGCGTTCCCTCACCTACAAGTCACGCGGCGTTTCGACCCCGGTTCCAACTCCCCCTTTTCCCCGGGCCCTCCCCCCACCCCCTCCCCACCAAGTAGTGGAACGCGCGTACACTCGGAGGCACACACGATAAATAAATAAATAAACAAGTGGGGCCCCCACGAACCGGGCCGCGTCAGACCCAGCCGCCACCTCCTCCTCCTCGGCACCGCCCAACTCCGCAAAGCTCACCAGCGCCGCCGACGGCCCCACCCGCAGCGCCACTCACTGCACACCGCCCTTCCCCGCCACCGCGCCACGCAGCCCTCCGCGCAGGCGCACGGCGCTCGCCTCCGCGGCCCACCCCCCCGCCACGGCCCTGGCCTTCCGCGCAATCGCACTGGGCTCGGTTCTCCCGCCGCTGCCGCCGTCGCTGCCTTCGCGCAGGTGCGTCGCCCTCCCTCGCCACTTCCACTGCGCCGAATCGCCGCGGCGGCGCAGGCGCCCCGAGGCTGGCGGGGTTCGCTGGGCTGGGGAAGTTCCCATTACGCGGAGCGCGCGTGGGCAGCGCTGACCTTCCAGCTGCCCAGCTGCCGGGGTCGGGGCTCTCTGCCGGCAGCGTTGTTGGGCACTTCCCGCCTCGTTTTTCTTTTCTTGGCTTCCTTCCCTAGTTTTGCAAGCAATTCTTCATGTTTCCGTTAACCGGGAAACGTGGACTACATTACCCATGTTGGAAACCCAAGTTTACGTGTTTGGGAAGCCAGAAGGGGTTACTATGCTGGAAAAGTTTGACATTGCAAATAAGGGTTTTATACCCTATTGTTCCACAAGGCTAGTTGCCCAAGTGTCTGGATGAAATACGTTAAAGTGGGCTCTGGAACGGTCAGCAATAATATTTTACGTGGGTACTGCTCTCTACCTTCTGTATCCTGCTTCCACACATCTTACAACTCCGTCCACTCTGTGCATACTATTTTCCCCCAGTGCTTTTTTGTTCAAAGCTCCATTATATTGCTTAATCATCCTGCCTTGTAATTGTTTATGCATTTATCTCCTACACTGGACTGTAAGCTTCTACAAGGTAGACCCACCAATTATCTGGCACACGGAAGAGGAGGACAAAGAAACATGGAAGTTCAGTAAGGTTGGTTGCCCAGCTGTTCTTTCCACCACATAGTTCTGCCTCTAGAAAGGCAGGAGGAAGAGTAGCCACGCGAACGACCTAGGGAAGTCAGAGTTTTTGGCCTGTTCTAAGAAAGCGGTCAGATCAAAGGTCTTTACTCATTCCTCAGGTGTTTGTCCAGAAACTCCGACAAGGTGCGTTCCCAAGCTCAAGGCAGTGCTTTTCCCACTCACACATCACGAATACTAGGTAACATTGAGATTCTTGTATATGCTCTGACACTGTTTTAAGTGTTCTACATTATCCTATTTAATCCTTAAACCAGCCCTATGAGGTAAGTACCATTCTCTCTACTTTGTAGACGGGATTAATTGAGGTACAGAATGATTAGATACGTAGCCCCAAATTACACAAGTAAGTAACAGATCTGGGATTCAAACCCAGGCATCTAGTGCCAGAGTTTGCACTCTTAACAATTGTGATATACTCCCTCTCAGTATATGTAAACTGAGATGCTTAAATATGCATGTGCTATCTCACAAACTTGGAAAGTAGAAACCATAGGGGTTTTTTTGTTCGGTTTTGTTTTTTGTTTGGTTTTTTTGTTTGTTTGTTTGTTTGGAGGGCCAGGGAGGAAGCATTGTCCAATCAAGTGCTTTATAATGGCCCAAATGACTTACAGAGCTAGAATTTCCTTTTTTTTTTAAAGATTTTATTTATTTATTTCACAGAGAGACAGCGAGAGAGGGAACACAAGCGGGGGTGGGGGGGTGGGGGGGGAGAGGGAAAAGCAGGCTTCCCGCAGAGCAGAGAGCCCGATGCGGGGCTCGAACCCAGGACTCTGGGACCATGACCCCAGCCGAAGGCAGGCGCCCAACGACTGAGCCACCCAGGTGCCCCCAGAGCTAGGATTTCCTAATGCCTTTTTTTTTCTTCTAACTTTTTCTCCATTTGGGATTTAGCTTGTACATTGACGGTGAGCATAGAACAGGTGACAATTATAATGGTGATCCTGTCTGGAGTAGTTTTCACAGACTCTTATTGCCAGTTCATTTGGGGGCTTTTGGGGGTGAAGAAATGGTTCATCACATTCTTGTTCTATTAAAGAACATTTTTTTATTCCCTGTTTTATTCCAAAAGAAGGGATTTAGGGTAGCTTATGAAAATACATGTGGTAGAATAAATTAAAAATAAGTACAGAGAAAAATAGGACAAAAGAAAACAAAGTAGGAAAGATAAAATAAAGCCAGCAGTTTTGTATGCAAAGTGCATGGTGTAAGGTACTGTTGGTTTGCTAGGGATAGGCCACAGATATAATTCTAAGCTTTTTAGCAACCAGAGAAAAGATCAGTTGCAAGTGGAGTAAGTATTCTAGCTGAGCTGGAACTGGGACTTGAATACACCAGCTGTGGAGTTGGATGCCACTTTCCCAGATCTCTTCCATGAAGCTCTTAAAGAGTAACAGGATGCTTGGGAACAATTAAATAAGTGATTGCTTATCTTCCAATTTTCACGGAGCCCATGGACCCCATGAAAAAGAACTTTGAACCCTGTCCACAATTAGGGTTTAAATACACACGGACAGATTTAATGGACAAGGGCACCCAAAGGAAACTGTATTGCACAAGGAGAAAGTAAGCATCTGAAGAGAAATCACCACAAGTGGGGCAAAGAGAGGCCAGTCTCAGCAGAGCTGTGGGAGTCAGAGGGATTGAAGAGTAGTCCTGAGTACTGCCTGCAGACATCCCCTTCTCCAGGTTTTCTAGTGCTTTGGAATCCTGGGAAGGAAAGGGCGAGTATAAAAATGAAAGAGCTATATCCCTAGAGGCCCAGCCAAATTTTCTGTGGGATCTCCTTCCAAAAGAATTATATAAGAACTCAGATTCAGAATTCCTTGGATTTTGAAGTTTAACTGGTGCATATACTATATATTGCTTAACACCCCAGCAGCTTCTGGGGCAGCTCACTATAATCTGAAACATTATTTTTTTTTAAAGAAAATCATATGAATATTCACATCGTGTAAGATAAATAAAACTACATTATGTCTCATATCAGTCTAGGTCAGATTTGCCATTAAAGTAGCTCCCCCCCTCTGAATAAAATGTATTTAATGAAGGAAATTTGGAAGACAAAGATAAAATATAAAAATCACCTATAATTTCACAAGCTATAGATAACCACTTTCCTGTCTTATACCTGAATATAATCCTATTTTATAAAATTGGAAAAATAAAATAAAATTGGGATCATGCCTCACTTCCATTTTATCCTACTTTGTTAAATGAGGTTTGGTCCCACATTTATGTGGAACTCAGTTTTCAAAGTTTATTTGGATTTTTTTTCCTACCCTGTTTGCATTTTCTTTTTTTTAACATAGATTTTTAAAAATTATTATTAACATATAATGTATTATTTGTTTCAGGGGTACAGGTCTGTGATTCATCAGTCTTACACAATACACAGCGCTCACCACAACACATACCCTCCCCAATGTCCATCACCCAGCCATCCCATCCCTCTCACCCCCTTCCACTCCAGCAACCCTCAGTTTGTTTCCTGAGATTAAAAGTCTTTTATGGTTTGTCTCCCTCTCTGGTTTTGTCTTGTTTCATTGTTTCTTCTCTTCCCCTATGATCCTCTGCCTTGTTTTTCAAATTCCACATATCAGTGAGATCATATGATAATTGTCATTCTCTGATTGACTTATTTAGTTTATTTGGATTTTAAAATGTGGATAAGAGTGGCTTCTAGGTGGTTGGTTAAGCGTCTGACTCTTGATTTCAGCTCAGGTCATGATCTTGGGGTCATGGGATAGAGCCCCATGTAGGACTCTGCGCTCAGTGGGGAGTCTGCTTGAGATTCTTTCTCTCTCTCTCTCCCTTTGCCCCTCCCTCCATTTGCTCGCTCTCTCTCTTTCAAATAAATCTTTAAAAAATGTGAAGAAGAGATTGAGAACAGAGGAAGAGGTAAGAGGTGGAGATCTGGAGGCTGGAGGAGACAATGCTACAGGCACTAGCCACAGAGGCTGTTGGAGCCACCATGAGGTTCAAGGGGAGGTGGGTACCAAGTAGAGAGAAACCCCACTTGGCAGATATTGACACTAAGGAGACTCTTGGCCTGAATATGAGCAGTATCCTGTTGGCAGAATGGAGAGCATCAGTTAGGGAATTCAGCAACGTGGAAGCAGAGACATGAGAAGGCTGCCAATGGCAGCAGACATTGGTTGGACCAGGCACTGTGGTGGGCAGCAGCCCTGTAGAGCACCCACACCTGGAAATCAGAAGACTTGAGAGCACAGGACTGACAGTTGGTGGTTCTGATTGCCTGTAGGAAACTGCCTCTCAGTCTTTTTGAACATGTGGCAAGACTCAGGAAAGGGATCACAGTAAGGTCCTGCTCCTTGTTAGATCAGGATTGTTAATCTCACAGACCAAAGGGCAAACTGTGAGCTGGGACTCCCAACCTAGTGGGGCTTTAGATAGCGGTGTGCTGGAGCCTGCTTACACTGGCTCATGAGAGTCAATTGTTAAACTTCCAGGAATTCTGCAAGCCAGTTGTTAAACAGAGCCATTATTTAAAAATTAAATTATATGGACTTACAAATAAATTATACTAAAAGCAAAGGTAACGATTACTCAAAACTCATAATGTCCTATTTTGCTACATTTTACTATTATGTATAGTCTAGTGGTTGTTTGAATTTATTGTATCTGTATGGGGGAAATACTAAACAATGATATGCTACTGTGTATCTCTTTTCCAACTCCATGTTCAGTGACATCACATTGGCCATGGTAGGAATATTTACACCAAGGAAATTAGCAAATGCTGTGAATCTATAGCTATTTCTGCCACATAGCTTGCTGTTAAACATTTGCCAGTACACCACTGGGCTTAGAGAGACATTTGGGTTTCACATGCCAATATTCTTGGGTAATTACAGGAATGTCTATAGAGGGATATTAGACTTTGTGATATCAAGGGATTGGGGAATCATAATTTGGGGTATTAACAACATCATGATCTTATATGTACTTACTAACAGAAAATGCCTGGGACCCATCAGTGCCCATTAGACAAAGGCAGACCAGTGCTCAGAGGACCCCAACCATCACTATGTTGAGACCAGAGAGATGTCCCTGTGGATTGTCCTCAAAGAAGAACATGGTGAACAGCAGCCTCATTATTTCTTTTAGTAAACACAGCACAGACTTTCATAAGGATGTTTTATATGCCTTTCAAAATTGGCCAATAGCCAATATGGTGTGAAAGTAAGTAGGTTTCGGTAGCAAAATGTGGAGGCTGTGATAGAGATGTACAGCTCTTTGCTGCACTGACTAATCCAAAACAGCTTTATAAATGAATGAATTGACATTCATTGGGCTGTCCTTCTATAAATATGATTCCTCTTAATCAAGTCTTTATTAAGTCTGAAGTGGGAGCAAGTTCTAAATTTTACTAGATATAGCTTGAGGGCAACCATTCTGTCTATCAAATATTATACGCTTTGGTAGTCAGCTCAATTCAAGGATATTGAGAAACCGTACAAAGACACATGCATCAGAGAGGAGCCACCCCTCGCAATACAGAGCCAGGCTGAGGTGGTACACCAGGTCAGGGCTGAAATTTTTTCTTAAGATTTAGTTTTGGTTTCATTTCTTTTTTTTTTTTTTAAGATTTTATTTATTTATTTGACAGAGAGAGAGACAGAGAGAGAGAAAGCGCACAAGCAGGGTGAGTGGGAGAGGGAGAAGCAGGCTTCCCGCTGAGCAGGGAGCCCGATGCGGGGCTCGATCCCAGGACCTTGGGATCATGACCTGAGCCGAAGGCAGACGCTTAACGACTGAGCCACCCAGGTGCCCCAGTTTTGGTTTCATTTCAATACACATATGAGAGAATAACCAAGTACCAAAGTTATCAGCCAAGTCATAAGGCATGTCCTCAGGCATTTTAGCCCCTCAAATTATAAAGCCAGATATAACCAAGTGCCTCTTCCCTGTCCTTGGCCAGTAACTGCCACCCTCCCAATTCAGACCCCCAAAACACATACAAACTCTCAGTGGAGCATTGTCTCTTTTATTTTATTTTTTATTTTTTTAAATTGTTATGTTAATCACCATACATTACATCATTAGTTTTTGATGTAGTGTTCCATGATTCATTGTTTGTGCATAACACCCAGTGCTCCATGCAGAACGTGCCCTCTTTAATACCCATCACCAGGCTAACCCATCCTCCCACCCTCCTCCCCTCTAGAACCGTCAGTTTGTTTTTCAGAGTCCATCGTCTCTCATGGTTCGTCTCCCCCTCTGATTTCCCCCCCTTCATTCTTCCCCTCCTACTATCATCTTCTTTTTTTTTTTTCTTAACATATATTGCATTATTTGTTTCAGAGGTACAGATCTGTGATTCAACAGTCTTGCACAATTCACAGCTGGAGCATTGTCTCTTAAGCTAAGTTTCTGGTATAACATTCATGATAAAATGATTGAAAATAAATGCCTAGTAATTGAAGGAGTTAACTGGCTATATAGAACCGTTAACTATAAGACAGTGAGAGTTGAATGGGCAGCTACCACAAAGGAAGACTATTTAATTTTTGAAGAGTTTATCTGTGGTCCTTATTTTTCTCTTGTAATTAGATTACAGGGCCAGCTGTCTATTTAGGTCACTCCTACTTTGTTACAATAAAACCATGTCATCTGCAGGTATGAAATTGTTTCTTTTTAGGTGCTCTCCCATCCTGCTCATTCAAGATACGAGGAAATAACTAAATGTGTTTGTAGGTGAAGAAAAATATACAAAACATGAAAGTTTGTTTCAAGTGAAACAATTTAAATGTTTTGTTTCTAATGATGGCTGCTCTCCTCATACAGCAAATCCAAATTACGTGAGTCACCTTTTCAGTTGGAGAAGGTTTACTTCTGAATGGTTTCACAAGTCTGTTTCAGTTGGTTTTGGTAAATAAAACAAAGCATTTTTAAGTTTTCTAATGTATTATAAAGTGAGTAGCTCTCCCCTAGAACCATGTTAAAATTAATGGCATGTATCTCTTAAAACTAAACCCAAATATGTCTGTGAGCTATAAAAAATATTTATTGATCCAACACTGATATAGGTCCTGTTACATAGGAAACACTGGTTAAATAAAATGTTTATGAATTATTATTCAAATCTCGATTGAAACCAAATCTGGTCTCTTATAAATACTATAAATTCTTAATCAAAATGTTCTAATGGTACTTGTTATTTAAGGAAATCTTATAGTGAGTGGACCTCTAAAGCAAAGTGAATAATGAACCAATTAAGTATTTATGAAACATTTAGTATATTTGATTCTCTGCTGAAGACATGATCCCCCCAACTATGAAGTAGTTTACTATGTGGGGAAATGACCACAAAATGATTTGGATAGTGGGAAAAGCATTGGCTCAGAGGTAGGAGACCAAAGTAGCTGAATAACCTGAGACAAATCTTTCTCTTTCTGAATCTTGGCTTTATTACCTACAAAATTAGTTCATTAATAAATGATCAACAATGTTTCTTCCAGCTCTAACAAGTCTTTGATTCTAAGACACACAAGTGAAACCGAAAATGTAACATAATACTGTACAGGCTGTCCCCAACTTAGGAACTGGATCAACTCCAAAAGGTCAATTGTTTGGAACACAGAATATATTTTCCCACAGAGACTGTGGTACAAATGGCAGTTAAATTCCCGGATCAGTCTGCAAAATCAATTTAATCCTTAATGTAACTGTAGGAAAGTATCCATGGTAATACAGACTCTAACCACTGATTATAACAAAGTTTATGGGGAAAAGCCATTGAGAATTCTAATTTGGAATGGCAGAAAACATCTATCAGTGTTTCCCACTACCCTGTGCAATAGGCATAAAGACAGTTCCAATTGTAATTCACAGGCTGATGTGGGCCTTAAATGTGAGACTAGCAGTGTGGATAGTGAAGGAACCTGAGATACCTCTGATCCCATAAGGGGGGTGGACTGAGGACAGTTCATGGTGTCTAGGGGTTTGGTTGCCAGGAAGGAGTTGGTTCCAAACCAAAGGACAGGGACTGTAAGGGAAAAAGGGAGTGAACATATGTGCTGGGAACTTTTTAAAAAAGAATATTACTTTTGATCTCACTCACTTTGTAGGTGAGGAAGTTGAGATCTGGGAAGGTTAAATTGCATTGTCTTAATAATGAAACTAAAACTTGAATCTGAAACTTATGATTCTTAGCCCAGATAGCTATCTACCTCTCGCTCCCTCCCTTCCTTTCTCCCTCTCCCCACCTCCCTTCTCTCTCTCTTTCTCTCTACTCCCCTCCCCCCGATTTTTACTTGAAAGCAATGGCATTGTGCAGGGACCTACTCTTTTCATCCCCTCTTTCCTGTGCAGGAATCGCCTAAAACCCTGCACCTTCATGCCCATTCTCATTTAAGTGTTCATCCCCTGGCAGCCTGGCCAACAATCAGCACAACAGTTTTCTGTTTTGCCCAAATGTGTTTTAAACAGTGCCACCAGCTCAAAGAATGACTTTCTAGTTGCTAAAAAAAAAATGTTGCCCTGACCCTTAATATTCCAGTCTAGAGAATGTGATTGAGTAAACCTAAATCCTAAATTCTGGTAACATTAGGATACTTCTTTTTTTTTTTTTTTTTTTTTAAGATTTTTATTTATTTGGGAGAGAGAGAATGAGAGACAGAGAGCATGAGAGGGAGGAGGGTCAGAGGGAGAAGCAGACTCCCTGCTGAGCAGGGAGCCCGATGCGGGACTCGATCCCGGGACTCCGGGACCATGACCTGAGCCGAAGGCAGTCGCTTAACCAACTGAGCCACCCA
>NC_138378.1:102713195-102741755 GCF_054177405.1 Leptonychotes weddellii
ACATTAGGATACTTCTAATAGTGATGCTTCTGTTAAGACAGAACCCAGCCTGGCTGGGAGAGCCAGGGTCCCAATGCCCAGGTGACAGGCATGGCTCCTTTGTCAGAAAGAAGGCTTCTGGCTGGCAGTTCCTAAGTGTACCATGTGCTGGGAATTTTTACTGGCATTATCATATTTAGTCCCCCTGAAAATCCTGTGAAATAAACATTTTCCTTTATAGATGTGGGGATGAAGGCTCAGAGGCGTTGAACAACCAGACAGCGGGACTTAGAGGTTGGGCTAGTTAGGGACCAGCTCTGGAACACTGTTGTGACAGGAAGTGGGAAGACATGAATGGAGGGGTGGCCTGGGTCCAGTGGATGCCGTCTGCTCTGATGGCAGGGTGAGTTAGCTCATGGCAGGCTAGGAGTGAGCAGAAGGTGGGTGATTTCACAATGGGTGGTTGTCTTCGTGGATGAGAAGGAAGGAGGGGTCATTCTCAGCCAGAGCCAGGGGAAGGTTGGAGTGCCTACCCCACACACCTGAGAGTGCTCCCATAAACAACCCTTATGTGTCCATATTCTTATGCCAGGCCTGCAGGCCTAGGGCTCAGGAGTGTGGTCCAGATCCTAAGCCTTTTAGAATTCCGAAGAGGGAGAGGGCAATGAAGTCAGGTAAGGCCTTTATAGAAGTGATGCAACCAAAGGACATGAATAGGGTATGAAGTATTATGGGGTTAACTTCAGTGTCTTTCAAATGAAGTGGCTATGTGCTTATTGTCAGGATCATCTGGCAAGCTTTTTCAAAACACCACTACTGTTTGATTCCCCTCTTCCCACCAAGGAAGTCCTATTTCATTCTCACCATTGGGAGCAGAGGGGTACATATTTTGAAACAATTCTGATAGGAACCCATGCATACCTCATCCACTTTTCATTTGTATAGATCTCCAAAAAAAAAAAAATATATATATATATATCAATCAAAGAGACTGACTCAGAAGAACAAGGGGAGGGCTCTTCAGGCAAAGGGATCATTTCTGGTGAAGTTTGTGAAAGTGGAGGGAGTGGGGCAGAGAGGTACACCAAGGTAGTGGTAGGACACAGCGTGGGGTAAAATCTTAATAAGATGGCCCAGCAAGAAGGAACTGGAATGCTGGGCCAGAGAGTTTAAACCTGAAGCTGTTTGTAAAAGGAAATGATTAATGTATTCACTTGTTCAATAAATATCTGTTGAGCACCTACTCAGTGCCAGGCACTGTTATGTGCTAGCTATATAACAGAGAACAAAATAGTCTTTTCCTCATCAAGTTTATATTCTGGTAGGGGTGGTATAGGGTGACCAATCCATCCCAGTTTGCCTGAGACTTCTGGGATTTTAGCACTGAAAGTCCCTTGGCCCAGGAATCTCCTGGGCAAACCAGGATGGTTGGTTCCCTAGGAGATGGACGGTGTGCGCGCGTGGTGGTGAGGGTCAGGATGAACAACAAAGCAGGGGAAAAGACTGGGGATAAAGAAGAATGTACTTTAGATAAGGCAGTCAGGGAGGATCTCTGTAAATGTGACAAATGAGCAGCGATCTGAACAGAATGAGAGAGAGAACCATGTACACATCTCAGGGTGGGTTGTAGAGGGGTGATTACTTCTAGCAGAAGGATGCTCCTTGTAAGGGCCCTGCGGTGGAGACATGCTTGGCACAGATGAACAGCAATTTTGGCAGAGGGGTTGAGAAGAAGAGTCAGATGCAGAGAAGGGCCGGATAGAGTAAGCCATGTTAAGGACCTAAGATTATATTCTGAATGTATTGGGAGTCACTGGAGGGTTGAGAGCAGAGACATGACCTAATCACTCAGAAGGTGGGGATACAAGAGCGGAAACAGGAGGAACATTTAGGAAGCAACTTCATTCAGAAGTCTTGAAGAGCACCTTTCAAAATGTTTGATCAGAGAACGAGCAGGATATAATGCCATTCAAGTAAATTAGCCTGCTATCATAAGACCACCTGGGCAGGATTGGGCTGACCCTAGCTACCCTACAGTGACGGCACTGGGAATGAGGAGGAGGAAGCATCTGGAGTTACCTTGGAGATGGGATTAGCAGAAGTCGGTGGTGCAGGATTTACAGGGGGATGAAGGAGAGTGGTGGATCAAAGATGATTCCTAGTTACTCTTTCCCATGCTAGTTTTCCAGGTTTGAATTTCTCCCTCAGTTGTTCAGATCCAAACTTCATGGAAGAAAAGAACGTGTTATATTCTTTTCTTCCAGAATGAGGAAGATTCCATGATAGAGTAGCAAGAGCAGGAACTTGGGATCATACAGACCAGGGCTCACACCCCAGCTCCACCACAGACAAGCTCACCCCTCAGGCATCTCTTCTACGTTCTGGGGACCTCAGTGTCCCCACTAGTAAAATAGGAATAATGATGTCTCCCTGGTGGAACTAGTTGGGAGCACTGAATGAGCTCACACTCATAAAGAACCTAGTTCAGGACATGGCAAGCCCTCAATCTGGGTTCGTTCTCTCCCCTTGTTTGCACCCTTGGAGTTGAGTATGTATGCCTACCCACTTTCAGAAGTGATCAGTATTTTATAAGCCATTTTGTGCTCTTTGCCCCCTTCCCCTCTCCCCAGCCCACTTATTCCATAAACACATTTCTGTGTATTGGCGGGGCTTAGCCTGTCATCATTTGGTCCCTCTTCTTCATCCTCACTGATACTGCCTCTGTGCAAATGTGCCTCTCTTTTCACTTGGGCAGCTGCAGAAACCTCCCTGGTCTCACCCTCCCACCCACACTCTCACATCTTTCAGGCCCTGCACATCATCTTCAAGGTGAAAGCTAAACACTGAGCAGCACCTTGCACAATCCACTTGCCTCTGCCCACTTTGCCATATTCTGTCCTCCCTGAGTTGCCCCCGCCTTTGGCCTGCCCTCCACCCTCCACCCCTGCCAAGTGCACAAGTTCATTCTCAGTGCTCTCGTGGTACTTTGCACCTACTGCTACTTATCTCTCCATTATTTCTGCATAAAAGGGCAATGGTATTTTGTGCAGGGGTCAGAGTTCATGCTCTGCAGCCACCCAATCTCCATTTCATTCCCAGCCCTGTTACTTATCAGCTGGGCCTAATGAGTAGGGATTAATTTAAAAGATGATGATATTTCTCTATACTGGAATACTTGAGCAAGTTATTTCATCATTGTGCTCCAGGGATAATGACAATACCCACCTCACAGGTTGTTGTGAATTGTAAGAGTTAATACATCTAAAGCACTTAAATAGTACCTCCTACTTAGTAAGTCCTCAAGACACATTGCCTGTAATTATTACATCTATCTCCCTGAGTTTGAGTTCCATGAAGGATGAGACTAGATGTCATTCTCTTTTTAAAAAATCTTCTATCTCCTCTTAATAGTCCTTCAAATATTTGTTGAACGAAGAACTAAGCAAATCTTCTTTGAAAGACTTTGTTCCCCCCTTTACTTAGCTGTTTCTTGACTGCAACATTTGGGCTATGTCCAAACCTTTGTTAATAAAAAATGCAGTTATTAGTATTTTTGTGAACTTTTAATTTTCATTTCCATTATTTCCCTGTAGTATATTTCCCAAAGTGGAATTATCAGTTAATGAAAGGAACAATTTTACAGCTCTTATATGTATTTACAGAATGTTCTTTGGCAAGACTTGTTCAGTGACAACTGAAATAGGAAGCTAGTGAAGCAATGGTTTTATTTTTCTGTACAGAATATTATGCAGCCATTAAATAATATGTTTCTCCACAATTTGACCTCACTGGGTTTTTATCATTTCTATTTATTTTTGCTAGTTTAACAGGTGGGTAGTAGTACATTAATGTCATTTTAATTTGCATTTTTAATGAGCTTCTTCATTTTTCCAGATGATGATTTACTACAATTGTAATCAAATGTGCAAATTTTTGATTCACTCCCCTAGATTATTTATGGAATATAATTAGATACGGGTCATACATATTTGAATCTATATATTTGTATCAATTACTATCAATATATTTTGGATGGGCAGATCATATCTTTTATATTTAGCATAGGTATTTTTCTTCATTCTGTGTTTTCCTTTAAATATATATTTTATGATTTGATGTATTTTGTTTGTTTAACTTCATCTAGTTTGTCTCTATCAATGGCATCCATTAAGTAAAACAGTAGAACGTTAGGGCTTGGAGGAACTTTACTGTCATTGTTCTTATTCTTTTTATGGATGAGGGTTCTGAGGGCCCAAGAATCTGATTTACTTAATGCCACAGAGTTGTCATTTTTTTAGTAGCTGAAACCAAATTTTCTCCAGTAGCTGGGGTGAGTAGAATGTTTTCTAGTTTTAAATAAAATCCCAGATACTCCTGTGTAGAATGGGATTTGCTTGAGCCATGAGAAACGTAAATGTAATGTTTAAACTACTCAGAGCATGAGAAGAAACATTTAACACCTTCTGTCAATTATGTATTGTACTCTGTGTGTGTGTGTGTGTGTGTGTGTGCGTGCACGTGCGCGCGCGTGCACGCACAGACACACACATGTTGATGGCTATCTGCAAGTGATAAGGAAAAAAGCAAAAGAGAGAGAGAAGGAGAGAACTTTGACTCCTCTCAAAAGTCCTCCTAAACAGTGGTCCATTTGCTCTGATGTCTACAATGATGATTATCACAGGGTTTTTCATACTGTAAAAAATTAGAAATAACTTAATGCCTAATGGTTAAGAGTTTAACTATGGTGCTTTCATAGAGTAGAATACTAGGGAGCATTACAAATCATATTGTAAAAGAATATTTAGTGACAGTCTTAGATATACTTAATCTATTGTTAAGTTTTTAGAAAGTGAACAATAAAGAAGTTAAATAAATGAAGTCATATATCATGTTCATGAATTGGAAAATTCTGTATTAAGATATCGATCTTCTGGGGCACCTGGGTGGCTCAGTCGTTAAGTGGCTGCCTTCGGCTCAGGTCATGGTCCCAGGGTCCTGGTATTGAGCCCCGCATCAGGCTCCCTGCTCCGTGGGAAGCCTGCTTTTCCCTCCCCCACTCTCCCTCCTTGTGTTCCCTCTCTCGCTATGTCTCTCTCTGTCAAATAAATAAATAAAATCTTAAAAAAAAAATATATCCATCTTCTCCAAATTAACCTATAGATTCAATGGACTCCTAATAAATATCTCAACTCACTGGGTTTTTCTTGGTGGGGGGCATCATGGTGGTCACAGTTGACAAGCTGTCCCTAAAATGTATATGGAAATGCAAAGAATTCAAAATAGACAAAAAAATCTTGAAGAGAAGAACAAATTTGGTGGGTTTTACTATCAGATTAAAAGATGTAACATAAAATTATAGTAATTAAGATACTGTGATATTGGTGCAAAAATGGACAAACTAGTAGAAGAGAATATAGAGCCCAGGAACAGACTCACACATATGTGGCAGAGGAAAATGGTCTTTTCAATAAATTATTATGGAGCAGTTAGGTATTTCAATGAAAACAAATGAGCTTTGAACTCTACTTCACACCATACACAAATGGCTAACTGGAGATGGATCGAGACCTAAATGGTAAGACAATAAAGCTTCTGAAGAAAGCATAGGAGACTATTTTCATGACCTCAGGGCAGTCAAAGACTTCTTAAACAGGATACAAAAAACAAAGGAAAGATCAATTAAGTTGGACTTCATTAAAATTAAAAAGTTTTGTGAAAGGGTAAGTCACAGACTGAGAGAAGATATATATAGATATATATATGTATGTGTGTATATAATATATAAATATATATGTATCCAACAAAGCACTTGAATTCTATAAACCAATAAGAAAAAGACAAACAAGCCAATTTAAAAATGGGCAAAAGACTTGGACAGGCATTTCATGGAAGAAGATGTCCCCTAATGTCTGAAAAAGTGTTTAACATCATTAGTCACCAGAGAAATGCAAATGAAAACCACAATAAGATATCAACTCGTACTCTTCAGAATGGCTAAAATTGAAAAGACTAAGAATATCAAGGGTTGGGAGGGTATATATTGGAACTCTCACACATTGCTGATGGGGACTATAAAATAGTACAGCCAGTTTGGAAAACTGGCCCATCTACAAAAGCCAGATCTGACTACCCTATGACTTAGCAATTCTACTCCTAGGTGTATACCCAACAGAAGTGAGTGCACAGGATCACTAAAATACATGGACAAAATGCTCATGGCAGCCTTATTTTTAATAATCAAAATTTGGGAACAAGTTAGTATTAACTTTGTGGAATTTTAGACAGCAAAAACAAACAAAAGTCAATCCACTGCTACACGTAACAATATGGATGAACCTCACAGCCATCATGAGTGAAAAAAGGAAGACACGAAAAGTGTTTACTGTATGATTCCTTTTATATGAAATTCAAAAACAGATAAAACTAATTAAAAGTAGTACAAGTCAATATAGAATTTACCTACAGGGTACAGGGATACTGACCAGGAAGTGGCAAGTAAGAATTTTCTGGAGTGCTGGAGTGTCCTTTATGATGTCGAGGTGGTGGTTAAACAAGAATATACTTAAATAAAAGTGTATCAGTATGTATATATAAGATTAATACACCTCATTCTCTCTCTCTATATATATATTACACTTTAATAAAGAGTATTACAGGTCATTTTAACTTTCTTCTTTTTGCTATGTGTTCTAAATGTTATCACCTTTTTCTCAGCTATATTTTCCAAAAAAGTCGAAAATGAAGACATGATGAATTGTAACAAGAGAAAAAAGAAGTTATTTTTAAAAGCTAGAACTCAATCTCAGCTACCTACCCAGATTTAGTGCCTTGAGCCCTGGACCCAGCTAAAAATAGCACAGGGCCTTTCCAGCCTGTGACCTGGGAGCTGGGCTACGTTTATCAGACTCAGCTGGCCAGTGAAATGGGGTGGGGCCAGGCGGAGCCTTGTGGGTCTGGTAGGCGTGGCTCTCAGCAGGCTGTTTAGGTCATACCCGCCATCAGAAACTGGCTGTTTCTTCCCACTGCAGACTGAGAACGTAGGCTCCCAGCTTACTGCGAAGTGGAAATGAGAGGAACAAGAATCCATACTGATTAGAAGGGGAGAGGTCCAGCGCTGTAAGCAGATTGGATTTAAAGGAAGTCAGAGTAGCTAACCCAGTAGCTAATCCCTTGCTCTTCACCAGGTTAGACTTCTAATTTTTGTTTGGGCAAACCTGTGTTCATTTTCCTACGACTCAGTTTTAAATGTTATGCTTGAGTTTGAGGAAATTAGTTGCAGAGCTATTTAGATTGCAACGATGAGAAAAGATCCCTGAGTGGTTTTGCTGCTGAATCAGCTTAACCTGAAGAATTAACTTCATTTAACCTCTTCCTTTAATGTGCCCATCTCAAATGCAGGAACGACTAGTAATTATCCGTGTCACAGGGATGTTTTGAGGCTTAATTAATGTTTATAAGCCGCTCTAAAGTATTCAGATGAAGAGAGAGTTGATAGGAATGTTGCTGTTCTAAGTTCCATTTACAAACTGACAAGTTGCAAAAATGGGGTGTGGTACCGTGCTTCCAAGTGAGCCAGCATGGTGTCTCCAAGATTCCACCTTATTTAATTAGAATCACTATCACTTGGCCCATATGACCCAGGAGGACTCTATTTCTACATTTTGTTCATTTGTTAAAGGAGAGTGTAAATATGAGGGTAATTCATAACAAGTGACAACATTCAGGGAGGTGACTTTAAACAAGTTCGTATGTTGCTGTTGTCAGTAGACAGAGAAATTTTAGCCCCGACCTGAAGTAAGAAGCAAATTTACTTTCTTTTTTTTTTTTTTTTAAAGATTCTATTTATTTATTTGACAGAGAGAGACACAGCGAGAGAGGGAACACCAGCAGGGGGAGGGGGAGAGGGAGAAGCAGGCTCCCCGCAGAGCAGGGAGCCTGATGTGGGACTTGATCCCAGGACCCTGGGATCATGACCTGAGCCGAAGGCAGTCGCTTAACCGACTGAGCCACCCAGGCGCCCCACAAATTTACTTTCTTCTTTTTTTTTCACAATTGAACTTTCAAGACAGGGCTAGGATGTGTCAAACTCCGAGATCATATAGAAGCTTTAAGTCAGACATTGTAGATGCCATTAGAAGCCTTCCCCAAAATAAATCCATCCTGCTGCATGATTTGAAATGGCTTAGGATACTATCTTTTTCATCCTTAAGAAGCAGACACCCTGAAATCTCATCTATGAAAAACAATCCGAGAGAGGCTAGTAAGACTCTGTCAAGAGCACACTTTTCCTTATTACAGTAGCCAGTAAACTTGGCTTTGCTTGATAAAAAAATTTAAATCTGTGATCAAACAGTAATGTAGTGGGCTGAATAATGACAGTGAAGATGGGAACAATAACGTTGGTGGGAATAATAATAGCAAGCATGTATTTTGGGCTTACCAGGTGCCAGACACTGTTCTAAGAGCTTTGCATGTCTTGACTCACTTGATGCCAGCAATAACCCTAGAAGATAAGACCTATTATCATCTCTATTTTACAGACAAGTAAACTGAGGCTTGGAGAAGTTAAGTAACTAACTTGCCTGAATTATATAGCTTAGCAGCTGGCAGTGTTTTCAAAACATCAGTGTGCTTACAGTTCCCCAGAAAACTAGTTAAAATTGATGTTCCCAGCCCAAGACCAGAGATTTTGATTCAGAAGTGTGGGATGGGGCCTAGAAAAATGCATTTCTAATGAACACCAAAGGCAAATTTACTGTAGGTGGCCTTTTGACCACCCTTTGGGAAACAGTGGCCCAGACTTAGAGAAATGAGAGTCTGGGAGTCAGACTTTGCCAGTGTTTCTCCAGCACTAGCCTTCCCTGTCCAGCTGAAGAATAGATCATTTGCCCAGCTGGGACTGTATGTCCTCATAGTGAAAAAAAAAGGCTGTATCAGGCTGACATTGGTTAATGAAAATAGCCCTTTGACACATCCAAATTGATTTGTTCAGGTTCCATATTTAACATTTAACCTTCTGACTTTTTTTTTTTTTAAGATTTTATTTATTTATTTGACAGAGAGAGAGTTAGCGAGAGCAGGAACAGAAGCAGGGGGAGTGGGAGAGGGAGAAGCAGGCTTCCCGCCGAGCAGGGAGCCCGATGTGGGGCTCGATCCCAGGACCCTGGGATCAGGACCTGAGCCGAAGGCAGACTCTCAACGGCTGAGCCACCCAGGCGCCCCCTTAACCTTCTGACTTTAATTTGATTTCTTAACAGATCTTCCTACCAGGAAGAGTGTGTGCCATGAGATATGAATTTCAGCTGGTAGTTATAGCTCTCACAGGTAATGAATAAATGGCGTTGTGATTTATTAATCAATCTATTATAACTCTGGTTAATGTGAATCAATTCTCTCCTGAATGAACTGAGAACAATGAGTTTAGGAGCCTGCAAACCTCAGAGCCAACATACATTTTGAGGCCTGATTTATCCTTTCCTTAGCACACACACATCACTGAGCTGGAAGATACATTTTGAGACTGAGAATGTTGATACCCACATCTCTCCAAGAGGGTAAGTTTATCAGGTTTAATAAAATGATTCACAAAAAGTCATTCACGTGGCTTTCATCTTGCAATTCATCAAAAAACATTCACGTATCCTTCTATCCTTGGCTTTTAAACATCTGACCACTGAGATGTTGAAGGGCGTGATGATGAATTTTCCACATCCTTGCCCTTTTGTTCTTCTCAAATGCCATTTGTCTGATTTGGAACATGTATCACTTGGTAAATCTGGAAAAGACACACAAATGGGCTTGGCCAGAGACAATGCTGTGGAGACTGAACCAACCCATATTATACACCCACTTTTCCTTAGAGCAAAAACATGAGGCACTGTAAAGCAGTTATAGTTTCCATGGTCCCTCTCCATGAGGAAATATCAAGGTATTTGCCTCTCCATACATTCCACATCCTATGCTCTGGATAAGACATTATTGCCACCCTCCTCCTTGCTGGCCACACTCCAGCTGCACTACCCTTCTCTTCCCGTACTCACCAAACCTGCTCCACCCCTTTGTCCCAGGGCCTCTTCTACCTGTAATGTTCTTTACCCACATCTTGCTGTGATTGGCTCCTCTGTGTTTCAGGTCTCAGCTTAAATGTTGCCCTTCAGAGAGGGCTTCACCGACACCCATCTGAAGCAGTCACTATTGCATTATTCAGTCTCATTCTCTGTATGGCACTTAGCAGTTGCTAATATTTTTATTGTTTATTTATTTGTTTTTTTTAATAGTCTGTCTCCCTCAACTATAATGTAAACCCCATTGAGTCTAGAATCTTCTATTAGGGGGCAGCTGGGTGGTTCAGTCGGTTAAGCATCCTACTCTTGATTTTGGCTCAGGTCATGATCTCAGGGTTATGGGATCGAGCCCCGCATCAGGCTCTGGGCTCAGTGCAGAGTCTGCTTGTCCCTCTCCATCTGCCTCTTTCCCTACTCTCTGTCCCTCTCTCTCAAATAAACAAATAAGTAAAATCTCTTTTTTAAAAAAAGAATCTTCTATTAGATCGTATTTTCACTCTTGTATCTACAGTGCACAAGACTATGCTTAACACAGGAGAGATGTTTGGGGAGGAAAAAAAGGAAGAGAGTGGGGAAAGCCATTTCTGATCTGAGGCTGATTCCAGTTGTCAGAGGCATCCAATTGGCTATTTCTTTGCTTAAGAGTAAAATATTTTTATCCACCTCCTTTGGAAACAAATCAGAGATCTTAAAGATGTGTTGACTTTATTGCATAAGACTATTTAACAGAGGTTAAAAAAAACATGAGTTACACTGAGAGTCTTTGCTAGATATTTGTCATCATTAGCTCTTTCTCAGTAGTTATTGCAATATGAGATCAGGTGCTTGAATTAGCATCAAAGTATAATAAAAACTGTTATACTAAAAGGCTTTCTTCCCAAAGAGCTCAAAGATACCTTGTTGGCAACCAATGGGGTAATAGTAAAGTATCTTCCCATAGAAATAGGAAATGAGGTTGCCTTCTGAGAGTTCAATCAGTAAGACACACACACACACACACACACTCTCACACAGATTATAAGTTGACTGAAGGAGTAAACTGATAGGTAACCCATGTGTAACTGAAGACTTTGGAAACACCCATAACTTCAGCCAAGGTGACCTGGGGGTGATTTTAGAATGGCAAGCACCAGAATGTGACTGTTAATTTAAAAAGTGTAAAGCTAGTCAATTGTTTGGAGAAAACCTGGATGAATAGAGGTGGTGGGCAGAGGTTCTGTCAGTGTATAGCATGGAAGACCTAAGCCTAAGAAGCCAGAAGTTGAGAGCACCTTCCCAAATACTGTTCAGGGGAGAAGCGGCCTTGGCTCAGGGACTTGAGCTCTCAGGTCTCTGTGGCAAAGGATTAGCCATCTACCTACCTCTCCTTACTCAGATTTCATGCTCTAAGTACAGAATTGAAATCATTTTGTTCCCTGTCTACAGGGAGAAAATGCCCCCTAGTCTGCTGATATGAGGGTCCATTTGCTAGCTGGTTGCATTTATTATTAAAATGGGATACACTCTATTTATTTATTATTATCATTTTTTAAGTGAGTGCTAGGCCCAGTGTGGGGCTGGAACTCACAACCTTGAGATCAACAGTCCCATACTCTAGTGACTGAGCCAGCCAGGCACCCCAAAAATGGAATACACTTTAATTTTGGCTATACAGCATTTTCTGTGAGCTTGGGTTAGTGTGAAGCTACCCCTGAGATAGTGTTTGAGAGCAGAGTGACTTGTGTTGGTTCCATACTGCAAGACAGAGAATGGACCAGAATTTATATTGCCCGTGACAGGCTGGCTCTGAGAAGATGAGGGCTGACCTAAGCTTGGTTCCTTCTCTCAAGTTCACCAGTCCTATACCTCATGTGACTTCCTGAGGAGATACTGAGTGAGGGAACGATGAGAAGCCAGGAACGTATTCCAGCTGGATGCGTCCTCAAGAACTGCAAGTTCTCAATGGAGGAACCACAAGTACTCTAGTCCATGGGGTGACAAACTTTTTCTGTAAAGGACCAGATAATGAACACATTAGGCTTTGCTCCTTGAGGAGACAGGTGAGCCCAGAAAAGGGAACACAGATTGCAGGGGCCAGACAAGAGCTATCGCCTCCTAGAACCCTTGGGAGAACTAGGGTTATCAGAACTAAAGTTGGGGGTGGGGCAGGGCAAGATGAGGCTTTCTAGAGAACGCTAAAGAGGAAATACCACTTGGCCAGGAATGAGATGAGCTCAGGTAATTAATTGGTGGAAAGTACCAAATCCAAGGGGTCTCTGAGATGTCTCATAAAGGTCTTCAAGCTACACACTCACCCCTCTATGGGTTTGTAACTGACTGGTTCTGTTGGGTTCTGTCAGTACTCTACCATTTATCTGGGCAAAGGGATCTTCCTCAAAAGCTTGGATAACACACCTAAATTGCACCCCAATGAATGAATGGATATCATTTTGAAACAGGATCCTCCAGCTACGAATGACTATCTGTTTACTTGAGGGGTTACCAAGACTTAATTAACCAGCTTTGCTGTTTGGGGTAAGTTTAGAGACAGTCTAAATATATTTTTTTCCATGATAGCTTTTTCATTATATGTTTTATTCTTTGGAATTTAAATCACTTTTTTTTTTAATTCTCTATGCTGTACTTTTTATCCCTGTGACTTATTCATTCCATAACTGGAAGCCTGTACCTCCCACTCCCCTTCACCCATTTTGCCCATTTCCCTACCCACCTCCCCTCTGGAATCTATAAATAAATTCTGCATTTAGAGCATGAAATCTGAGTAAGAAGAGGTAGGTAGATGATTTATCAAATTCAAAATATGCAGATGAACATGTAAGTGTAACTGACCAGAGGGGAAACCAGGATCCCAGAACAATTAGGGAGTTGGTGGAGGAAATGTAAATAGAGCCTGGGTTCCAGGTTCTAATCTTCTATCGTCACTCTACTGCAGTGATTCTCAAATACTGCAATGGACAAGATGGGTGGCAGCATCTTTTGAAGCTGTGTAGTTTGAAAAAGCTCTTATCCCTCCTTACCCCCAGTTGACATTCGCTGATCTACAATTCATCTTATGTTGCTTTGGATCTTCTTGAAACCCCTTCAAATAAAATTTAAAAAGCCAAACCAAAACAAAACAAACATGAGTTTTATAACGCAAGCTGGAGAATGGTTCTCCTTATTTAGAAGCAGCCAACAGAAGAGCTATAAAGAACAGAATGATTCCTAAATCAGCAAACCCCACAAGTTTGGATGATGCAAAACCAAGAGACTGTGGCTGGGATCAGTCTCATTCACTGGCAAGAAGCCGCCCAATAAATCACAAGATAGAACCATTTTAAGGCCTCTCTTCTAAAATAGAAGAGGGGAGTGTGTCAGACTTGTATTTATTCTGAAAGGAATAAAGATAAGTAAATTCTTTTAGAATTTCAATCTGTGGCAAGCGAGTAACTTGAGTAAAGTGATGAAACCATTCTCCACAAAATGAGGGTGAATTGAAGGTGTGCTGCACTTGCAAAACACACCCGTATTAACACCACTCCCACCAAGTGTAAGAGGTAGCTGCCGGGATTTAGGTAGGGTAATAACATCAGGAAAACATTAAGAGGAGCCTGGAGTAGATGAAGGCTGATCCTGACGTCAGCATTGAAGTACGTGGCTGCACCAGTCTAGATATTAAACACCTTATCTGAAATAATATGAAACCTAGAATCATCAGGTAGAATCATGTACATTTTGAGTTTGAATGGACCCTAGAGAAGTTATCCAGATGGAAAAACTGAGTCCCTCCTCCGAACTCAAAGTCTTCTCCTTGAATAGCCCCATTGTCTGAATCCTCTAGATTGGGCTCCTTGACTGCAGGGACTATATTTTTTTATCTTTGAATTCCTAACACCTAGCACAGTGTCTAGTGCTTCATAAGTGTCCAATGATATTTGTCAAACCAATCAGAAGAAGCAAAAGTGTAAATCCTAGGGCAATAGGAAACAAAAATGTGGAAGAAAAATCCTTCTCTGTTCTCCTAGGGCATGGCAGGGCAAAATCACCCCAAAAAGCAAAAGTGAGTTTGACCTCAGTGTATCTTTTTTTAGGTGAACATCCCAAGTCACATGAGCATTTGCTAGACTGCCCAGAGCTATCACCTCTATCATTGCTACTAACAACAGGGCTTGCTTATTTTGTCTTATTTGAGTGTCAGAATGAGTTCATTCACGATGAAGCGCCCTGCTTTAATTACGGCAGAAACAAAAATTGGGCAGACAAGTGATTTCCGTTCAAGGATCTCAGAAATGTTTCCCTCTTGAAACCTGAAGTATTAAGGGAACATCAAAACAACATTGTTTGAAGTTAAAAGTAGAGGTTACCTCCTCATGGAAAAAGATTAAATGTAATTCTATCCACCTTATGATTATAATCATTTGTCAGATTTAGTAACTGTTGGGAAACAATCCTAACTTTTTTGCATCTAGATTATTTGGTTCTTTTCTCTGAAAAGACTGAAAATACTATGAGCCCTTAATTTCAATAGCACAAAGAATTGTGCATTGCATATTTATAAGTCAGCCACAGGACAAAGGGAAGCCATAAAGAATTAAACATTACATTCTCTTAAGAAATCGTTTTTTTTGGTATTACATAAATATCTTTGTGCTTTTCCATTTTCTCTTTGAAACCAAGTAACCCTATGACATTTCAAACTGAAATAACTGCACATGCAATTTTTATATCGAGGCTAGGATGACTTTTTTTTAGAACCAAGTAAAATTAACAACACACGGCATATTATTCATTGTCCTATGACCTTTGCTATTTAATTTCATATTCTGAAAATGTTTGTTTCTAAATTTAGTCAGGAAAATGAGGGAATGTCATGGTTGCTTTGTTGGCTGTACATTACAGGGATTATACATAGAATTTTCAAACGTGGATGTTTAGAAAATATATATTGTTTGCCCATTTGGCATGTGAAAGGTTTAATAAAGCCTGGTAATTTGGATTTACAGAGGGACTCCCCATCCAAGGTCCAAAAAAATTCTAAGTAACCGTAAAGGGCAGTGCCTGGTAAGGTCAAGGACAGGAGGGGCACGTCTATTGCCATAGGGGCCAAGAACCAGTGGCTGTTGATGTCCCCCAAAAGCACTACCGCACTCCCTCACTATCCTCACTCTCCCATTTTCACCAGAGACTATGATGTGGTTGGTCCAGATCTGGAGTTCAAAAAAAAATTTGTTTTTAAGTTGTACGATCCCTTCTTTCAAACAAAAACAAAACCAAGAACACAGTCTGCACTACGCACGAGGTGACAGGGATCTGCTGTGGCTGATGTGTGGTTTGGGACTGGGGGTCAGACACACTTCAGTGGAATCTAGGGGCGCATGGAACGGGATCTTGGAATCATTGCTCCAGTGTGCCACCACCAGAAGTCAGCTCACCGTTCCTGCTTAGAGTGGTTGCCGCTGCCCAGGCCAGAACCTTGTGAGCGGTGGGACAAGTTGTGCCCTCTGCTTGGTGCCCAGACAAGGGGGCTGCTGAGGGCTGCGAGCCAGCCCTGGCTCCTCCTGCCACATGCAGTGCCTTGGTTCAGGGCAGCTTCGACAAGGAGGAAAGGGTACCTTTCGTGTGTCATTTGCCTGAAGAGGATATGATTTTCTTCCTAGCACAGAAGTCTTAGGAGCTGGAAAGGCCTAGGCCCAAGGCAGTGGATGTTCTTGAGAGAGTTTCTGACCCCACTCCTGTCCTGATATTTCTGGCCTGCCTGTCCTTGGGGTTGTAGTGCTCCCGCTAGGGTGAGGAGCCCCCAGATCAGTACCAAAGAGCAGTATCTGCTTGGCTGTCAAGTCCTGAGTGGGAGGCTCTCTCTCAGCCCAGCAGCTTGGCCTCTGGGCCCACCCCCCGCCTCACTGTGAAGTGGGATGGGAAGCTCCGAATGGGCCCTGCCACCAGCATTGGGAAATGTGAGTGCCTGGGGCCCTTTTCTGCTTTGGGCTCATTCCTGCTTCTCCTCTCCCTCTTCCTTCCTTCTTTCTACTCCTTCGCTCCAAAGGAAAAGACTCTTAAACCTTTCCCATCTCCAAGGGTGTGGGGGCATGGTTCATTCCCTTTTAGGTGAATTTTAAGTGTACTCAGAAAATTATGACCACGCGAAGGAATTCCTGAAATTTTTATTTTTATTTTTGGAGAGAAAGGCATAGATTTGGGCCATCCCTCAAACTCCCCAACTCATACCTTATATTTACCTGGATAACCTGGACCGCTCAGGAAGCAGGCCAGACAAGGGCACAGACGGAGGCCCACATAAGCTACATCTACACATTGATAATTTGTAAAGAAAGCTAAAAGATGTTAGCTAACATGTGTCATATCTTTCTGTCTTGACAAATCAATGACGAAATCCGAAAGCATTTACAAAGCTATGGTCTTTATGTGATGAAAGTTGGCAATATACCAAAGATGAGTACATTTAGTTATTTTGCACATGTTTGGATGAGCTAGCAGTGTTTTGTATGAGTAACGAAAGGCATAAATAATTCACAAATCATTCATTTATTCTGCAACATCTATTTTATTTTCTTCATTTCAGCAAAACCACTAAATGTGTTGTTACGTAAAGATTTTCATGTCATTTGTGTTCAACTGATAGTAATAACAGGTTAAAAATAAAGTGTAATTGTTTTCAAAATGTTGAAAAATTGAGTATATTTTTATCAAAATGTCAAAGCAAATGGCCAGTTTGAAGCTATAATTACTTTGTATATTTTCAAAAGTTATTATTCGAAAATATTTATATTATCTATTGAAATTAAAAGGCAAACTAAAAAAAGAATATATGTATACACCAACGTTTTAAGTGAAAATTATTTAAATATGGCTGAACTTTTAAATTTAACTCTATGAATATTTGGTGGACTCTTATTAAATACATTTATATACAAATTATCACCATCCTAGTGTTTAATATCCATCTGGTTGTCAATATAAAGAATTAGCCTTATGTTTCATGCATGCTACAGCCACATTTATATATTTATATTCGAAGAGTAATATGAATTGTTTGCTGTTGCAAAATATCCTCTGTCACTGTGTCCTGTTGCGAATACCATCTCATTGTCCAGTACCTGCAGGATTGTGAGATAGAACACAAAAAGAAGCAAGAACAGGGATGCTCAGCACTGCTGGGTAATGATACCTCGTTATGCAAGAGTGTATCGCATTCACACTCTTTGAGAGAAAGGATTTGACAACTTAATTAATTTGTCTTCTCTTACCTAGGAGCTTCCGCCATTCAAATCTTTCCAAAGCAGTTTTTATTTCTAATATCACCAGCAGCACAACCCATGAACCTTCTTTTGTTTTGAAGACGTAGGGCAAGAGAGAGGTCCAGCAGTGTTTCTGTGAGTCCTGGATGGTGTTATCTCAAGAAGACGTGTTTAGGGTCATGGGGCGCACTGGGCCAGCATGGCGTGATGGATCCCAAGGGCCAGAGGCACCCATATGTCCCTCTGTCACTAGTGTATGTGTGGTAAACATGCGGTGCAGGGCAGGGGTCTCTGTGGTCTGGTATCAGGGTGGTACTATCTGGAGTTTTGGGAGAAATCACCCTAAAAAAATCCTCCAGTGTCAGAATTCAGGAGCAGATGTACTTCCATGGTAGAGATTCTGCTATAACAAGCAAATTGTGGGGGTCCCTGCGTGGCTCAGTCAGTTAGACATTTGACTCTTGATTTTGGCTCAGGCCATGATCTCAGGGTCGTGAGATCGGGCTCCGGGCTGGGCATGGAGCCTGCTTAAAATTCTCTCTCTCCCTCTTGCCCCTCTCCCCACCCCAGTTGTGCACGTGTGTGCACACACACATGCTCTCTTTATCTCTTGAAAGAAAAAAAAAGCAAATTACACATAACAGTTATGCTAAAATTTCACTTCCCATTTTGCTGTGAGAGTAGTTCTTTTTTTTTTTTTTCCTTTTCTTCCCTTCCTTTCCCTTTTGTTCTTTCTCTCTCTCTCTACCCTCAACTACCCTCCAGCCCCAACACATATTGCCAGCACAAATCTAAACTGCTCTGGGATCTACCAGTCAATCTGCATTCTGACCTTGTTACCAGATTCCTTCCTTCCTTTCTTTCTTTTTTCTTTTTGGTTAACAGCCTTATTGAGATATAATTCACATACTATACACTTTATCCATTTCAAGTATACACATCAATTTTTTTTGTATGTTCACCGAGTTGTTCAACCATCTTCACAATCAACTTTAGAACATTTTCATCATCCCAAAAGGATGATAGTCATAGTTATTAGTAGACACTCTCTATTTCCCCTTGAACACCTCCCTGCTCTTTCCCCTCCCTTCCTTGACCCCAGGCAATCACTAATCTACTTTTGTCTTTATAGATTTGCCTATTATGGACATTTCATATAATTGGCATCCTACAATATGTGATCTTTTGTGACTGGCTTCTTTCACTTATAATGTTTTCAAGGTATACCCATGTTATAGCAGGTGTCAGGACTTCATTCATTTTTGTTGCTGAATAATAATCCACTGTGTGGATAGACCACATTTTATTTATCCATTCGTCAGTTGATGGACATCTGAATTGTTTCCACTTTTTGGCTATTATGAACAATGCTGCTATGAACATTAGTGTGCAAGTTTTGTGTGGACATGTGTTTTCGTTTCTCTTGGGTGTATACCTAGGAGTAGGATTGCTGGGTCATATACTAACTTTTTTATGGGTAACTTTTGAGGAATTGCCAGACTGTTTTCCAAAGAGGCTGCGCCATTTTACATTCCCACCGGCAATGCACGCAAGTTCCAATTTCTCTATATCCTTGCTAACACTTGTTATTGTCTGTCTTTTTTATTTTAGCCATCCTAGTCGGATGGAAAGTGGTGTCTCACTGTGAGTTTGATTTATAATTCTCTAATGGCTAATGACCTGATAGTTTTTTTAAGTGACTATTCTTGATGAGAAAGAACAAAAGTCTTTGTGAATGCCCTCACTCAGTGCCTTGCTTACGGTATTTAGAAATAAATCAGCTCATAAGACAAACATATTGGAAGGGACCTGGGACCCAGGGCAGGCTCCTGCTTTGCCACAACTCACCTACGGTGCTGGGTGTTCATTGCTTCCACTGTTAGAAAGTCCTGATCTTTAGTGAGAATTTTTTTTTTTTTTAATCTGAAACATTTCGTCACTGGGTCTAGCTTTGCTCTTTCAAGCAAGGCAAGCTTTCTCTTCACCCTGCACCCTTCTCCTTCACTTGACTAAATCTGTCCACATAGTTGTAAAGACAAGTGTTGGCCGTCCACTAAGTTGTTAACTTTTTCCCTCCCCTTTTCAGTTACTGAACACAGCCGGAGGCTGGTGTGTGGAACTGGCTGCCTTATCAGGCTGTGGCAACTCGGCAGGGCTTCTCAAGGGAAGCCCTGCAAGTCAGAGGGTACAGACCAAAGGGGAAGGGCGAGTGGAAGTAAGTTGAAGAAACAGTCTGAAATCACCTTGCTTTGTTTTTCGTGACTATATTGATTTTGAAATTCCAAAGAACTTTACAAGAGAGTACGTGAATTTTATGTTTACTGAAAGGGAACACATGTTAAGAAGGTGTTAGAATGCAGTCTATAAAAACAGAGGGTTGGCCATTCTGTTTCCTGCATGAAAAAAGACACAGCTCATTTCCCTCAACCTGGCACACGGAAAAGGCAGCTGCCGTGGCTGTGCGTGTGTGTGTGTGTGTTGTGTGTGTGTGTGTGTGTTGTGTGTGTGTGTGTGTTAGAGAGTGCCAGTCCACCCATCTCCCCCACCCCTCCATGAACCTGATGTTCCCACTCTGCTTCCTGTACAGTTCTATGTTCTCCCTCCTCAGACCTCTGATGAGGATTCTCTCTCCTGCTTCTCCTCAAACTCTGGAACTCGGTGGGCAAAATGCCCTAATTTCTCCTATTTCCCATTTCCGAGCCCCCATACTTCCTCATCTAAACTGATGATTTTCTCCTGAAGGCACCGTGTCCCATTCCCCCTCTCTCAGAGACCCCATTCTCCTCTTGCTCTCTGCCACCACCTTCGGAGTCTGGACTGCTGTGTGGGCCTCTCTTCTCATCTCCTCAAGCTCCAGTCTCTTTCTACTCTGTGCCATGGCTGCCACGTTGATTTTCTGGAATCACAGACCCTCCCTCCCTATGGAATTAGAAGGCTTTTTGTAATCTGAACCTCTTGCCTTTGGCAGAGGGCACTTCTTGGCATGGTTCTAGCCCAGTTACCCAGCAGCTACAAGGGGCTTTGTGTGTGAGTGACTAGACCCTAGGAATGGCTCACTAAATTCCCTCCTTTTCCCTGCAATGCACAGAGCCAATGCTCCTCTCATAGCCTTTGCACTGGCTGTTCCCTCTGGCTGGAGCACCCTTCCAGGTGTTTTCCCCCGGGCTCACTCCTTCCATGACTCAGATCCCAGTTCAGATAGCAATTCCTCTGAGCCCCTTCCCTGACAGCCCTCACGTGTAGCTCAGTGACAGAGGGATTTCTGTCTGCTTTGCTCACTGCTGTATTCCTAGCACCTAGAACAGTGCTGGCACATGGCAGGCACTTGATAAATACCTGCTGAGTTATTAGAACAAAGCAGCTTCTACAGAAAGTACTGGGCTGCCTAAGTTCTGCCATTCTGTGGGCAAGACAAGAACTGAGGAATGAACAAAGAAGGGAGGAGCAAAGAAGAGGAGAGAGGCTATGAGCTCTTGCAGGGTGGAGACAAACGTGGATAGCTGGAGACAAAATAGGGCATAGGGTTTGGGACCCTGTCTCCACCTTCTCCGATGTGGAAAATAATCTCTGTTGTGATTAAAGCCAAATGCAGGTTTCACTTACAGACAAGGACATTGTTGAAGACATCAGAAAAGGAGACAATGTCTCCACCATCCCTCCAGGTTTGATCACCAAAATAAGAAATGGGCAGGTAAGTGTTGATTCCCACTGCATTTTAGGTGATTCCCTCTCTAAAAATATCAGCAAAAATGGGATCCAAATTCAAAGAACACACATTGTCTAAATGGTCTGAAATTTTAAAAAGCAGTTTCCTCTAAAGTGCACATAATTTCCTAAGACTCTTTGGCTACTCACTAAAGTGTTTTTGTTCGTGACTGAGCAAATCACCTGTCATGGTAGAAACTGACAATATATAAAGGACGCTCCCAACTCAGAACCCCATTGTGCAATCATGCTTGATCTCTTTTGTCAAACTGGATCTTCTGCTTCCTTTGCCAGCTGAAATCAAATGGATGCATTAGGTCATGGCATTAATATGAAAATTTTCACACTTGTTTTTCTTTCTCCTTTCTTACCCCCTTTTTATTACATGGCACAAGTCAGATCCTAATTATGAAAGTGAGGAACTCCAGCAGCTTGTTAGCACACTGAGACTGAGCAATGTGGCCCATCTTGTTTCGGCCTCTCTTGGTGAGAGCCCAGGGGTATTAGTCACATGATTGTTTAGGATGTGCAACCAAGCAAGGCTCAAATGACATCACCAGAGTGAATTACTCTGGGACTTTGCAAATCTACAATGCAGGATTTGCCAGGGAAAATTAAACCATCAGCTTTTTTTTCCTGCTCCCATCCCCACCGCCCCCACCCTCCAGGCATGTAGTCTTCTTTTTCTAGTTGCTTTGCTTCCAAGAGGAACTTGGTCTAGTTTTTCTTTCTGGTACACGAACGTGTCATAGAAACTAAAGCTTCATAGATGTGCTATCATTGCCACTTCAAGTGTTTTAATTTTTTTCTCAATATAATTATCCAGTGCTTTAGACATCTGTATGTGCTGTTTTCCCATGTCTCTGGATTTTGGTGTGTGATGTTTCCTCTGTCTGTCATGACCTTTCCCCTGGCTTTCATTTCAAATGACTCTTGATATGTGAATTTTATTTACTTATTTATTTATTTATATTTTATTTTTAAGTAATCTCTACACCAAACGTGGGACTCAAACTCACAACCCTGAGATCAAGAGTCCCATGCTCCCCCAACTGAGCCAGCCAGGTGCCCCTCCTCCTATGTGAATTTTATTTCATTTTATTATTTATTTATTTATTTATTTATTTATTTTAAAGATTTTGTATATTTATTTGAGAGAGAGAGACATTGATAGGGAGAGAGAGCCTGAGCAGGAAGGAAGGGAGAAGCAGACTCCCTGCCAAGCAGGGAGCCCAATGTGGCGCTTGATCCCAAGACCCTGGGATCATGACCTGAGCCGAAGGCAGCTGTTAACTGACTGAGCCACGCAGGCGCCCTTCTATGTAAATCTTAAATACATATGTTTAGAGTTGTTGCATACCCCTGATGCATTAAAACCTTTATCAAAATGTAGTGACTCACTTTATCTCTAATAGTGCTTTTTTTTTGTCTTAAGCTCATTTGTTTGATACTAATAATAGCCACATTAGCTTTTTTTTTGGTGTTTGCCAGCTCTGTATTTTTACAGTACTTCTATTTTCTGTCCTTTTGCATCCTTAGAGTCCAGCAAGTCTCTTATAAAAAGGATATCTGGATTTATGTTTTTCAATCTAACATTTTCTGTATTTTTTAACAGGCCAGTTTTGTCCATTTACATTTATTGTGATTACTGATAATTGATTATTTGAATTTATTGCTATAATCTCATATTTTGTGCTTTCTATTTGTACTGCTTTTTCTCTGCTTCCTGCTGTCCCGCTTTTTCTAATGTGATAACCTTCAACTTTGTGATTCTTTCATTTTCATAAACAAGTTGGATGTGCTACTCATATGGGAGGATTGAACTAGCAGGTTTCTGTCTTCTTGTTTCTTAGAATTTCTCCTTTTAACTAGGCCAATGAGGAAATTCTAGAGGATATGCATGACTATTCATTGTATTATCAAGAAAGAAGAATAGCTAAGAGAAGACCTGGAGAAAAACTATTTCTTAACAATTCTCACTGGGGTCTAGAGCAGTTTTAACAGCCAGGTAGCTGGTTCTCAAAATGATGAGTCAACATGGTGTGTAATGCTGGATACAGAAAGATGGGATCTGTGTAGTACAACTGCTTCCAATCTAAGGACGGTAGCTAAGTGCAATCCTTGAGAGTTTGCCATGCCTGTACTATCTGTTGTATGACTGCATGAAGAAGCAATTCTCCCATGATTTGTCTCTGTTGAATCTACTGCAAAACCGTCATTCATTCAGTGTGCCATAATGGTATTTGGCCTTCTCTTGGCTAGAAATCCATCATAAACAAACAGAAAAGGGAGCTGTTAAGTTGTGACAGGACTCAGTTATAATTGGATGCTCAATGATCCAGGATATGCTTACATCATTTTTTAAGATTATCATTTAAATATAAATATTTATTTTTAACATACTTATGTTAAGCTTTGCTTTGTGGTATCTTTTTTTTTTTTGGATTTTTTTTTCTGGAAAAACAAGTATATCATAGCATTTTAATAGCCTAGAGTTTAGTATTTGAATCCTGGTTCTTCCACAGACTAGCCATGTGATCTAAGGCAAGTGACTTGATCATGATAAACCTCAGTGTCCTCATATTCCCTGTGAAACTATTGATAAATCTACATAGAGGGTTGTTATGAGAATTTGATAAATTAAAACATAATAAATTATGAGGGTTTTGGCATAAAGTTAGTATTAAAAATAGTAGCTATTATTATGATTTTTTTTTAAATAAATAAGGAACTTCTTGGAGTCACTCCTTCTTCAACCCCCTATTCCTTAGCATGGAATAATACATCTTGAGTTGGAGCTGGAACTAGGGGATGATTGATCTCTTTCCTTCAGGGATTTACTAGGCTGAGTATGGTAGAAATCCCTTTGAAGTTTAAGATGCTCTGAAGGAGGTCAAGAGAGTGACTTATACCCTCACGTGTGCTATCCTGAGCCAACAGATATCAAGGGTGTTGGTAAACTCTGTTTCAGCAGATGTGTCCTCCTTGATAAGGCTGGCATGACCTTATGCCCTCACATCTTGATTTCCTCTCCAAACCCACTTGGAAAGCTATCAGGTACCATATTGCCACCAACCTTCTCATTCTCAGGAATCCCTATTTCAAGGGCTGGAGGGAGTCCTGTCCTAGCATGCTGAGTTAGAATTGGGAGTTCATCTTCCTATAGCATGTGATTATTTGCAGGTGATGTGTGCTATCAGACTCAGTACCATTAATAATGGGTAGAAAAAGACCTTTAGGACCCACCTGAGATTCTAACATCTTTAAATAACATGTTTCCCTATAGAAAATGTGTTTTCAGTTCCAAATAACTGATTTACAAATAAAATATTGAAACATAAGCCATTAGGAAAATGGGGCTGCAATCCTGCATCTCTCTCTCTCTCTCTCTTTTTTAAAGATTTTATTTATTTGAGAGAGAGAGAGCAAGAGAGCACACAAGCGGAGAGAGGGGCAGAGGGAGAGGGAGAAGCAGACTCCTTTGCTGAGCAGGGAGCCCGATGTAGGGCTCCATCCCAGGATGCTGGGATCATGAATTGAGCCAAAGGTAGATGCTTAACCAACTGAGCCACCCAGGTGCCCCAATCCTACACTTCTTTAGGGCAGGAAAAGGAAGGAAAATTCTGCCAATCACCTGAAGTGTAAGAACAGTTGAGCACTGTGCATTTTTCTAAACTGGAATTTAGACAGGACAGCAGATGAGCAGTTTCTTGCAAAGAGCAACACTGGCTCCTTAGTGACCACCAATGATGGGGACATTGAGTTAGGTTTGAGCCCATAGCCAACCCTGTGCTCTTGCTTTATCTGGATGCCTCATTATTCCTTAGAGAGTCTTCCTCACAGGAAAGAAGGCCCCCTTCCCTCCCAAGGCTTTCTGGAAATTTCTGAGTATTGCCTAGAGGGGTCCTCTGTGTCTATACGCCTTTACCCAAAATTGCCCTGGCTCTAAGCAGCTCCCTAAACTCTCTTTCCAAGATCATTTTTTTTTGTCCTTCTGTCACTCTTATCTCTGGTGTTTGACTGCCCTGGGCATGGATCTCTCACCAATCAGTCAGTTAGCAGGTAGATGCCAAGAGTCCACTATTGCTCAGGATTCCTCTAAACTCTGTGAGAGTATAGAAAAGAAAAAGACAGGATCTCTGCTCTTAAGGAACTCACAAATGAATTCAGGAAGCAGAATATCCTAGATCTTAAAACACAAGATTCAAACCAGGCAGCCCTGATCTGAGTCCTGGGCCCACCATTTCTTAGCTGTGTACTTAGGGTCTCAGTTTTTTCACCTGTACAACGAGGATGATAAAAGTAGCTATCCAATAGTGTTGTCATGAGGACTGTGCTGCAAGATAAAGCACTTAGCAATGCCTGCATAAACTAAGTACTCAATGAATGTCAGCTCTCATCATTGTTATCATTATTCAGAAAGTCTGAGGTAGGGTATAGACTAGTCTGAGCTACATAGGAACATAACAGCACTTTCCTCAATGCCCTCCTTAGTCTTCCCAGACTTGGGGGAGGAAGTGCTTTCTTGTGCCTCACGGAAGTGGATGGGGATGGACTGGTGGGAGACTGGCCTTGGCACAGCGAGGAGCTGCTGTTGACTTCCTGGCGAAGGCAGGCTTCCTGTTTTGGCTCAGTTCTGCACCGGGCATCTTGTTGGGCTTGGAAACCAAACAGGTGGCACTTCCTCTGTCTTTGAAGAATTTGCCAGCCAGGTGGAGCTTCAAGATGTACATGCAAGGGGTGCCTGGGTGCCTCAGTTGGTTAGGCGACTGCCTTCGGCTCAGGTCATGATCCCGGAGTCCCGGAATCGAGTCCCGCATCGGGCTCCCTGCTCAGCGGGGAGTCTGCTTCTCCCTCTGACCCTCCCCCCTCTCATGTGCTCGCTCTCTCTCATTCTCTCTCTCTCAAATAAATAAATAAAAAAAATATCTAAAAAAAAAAAAAGATGTACATGCAAGATGCAGATTTAACATAATAATGAAGCAGCATCTTAATTAACAAGATATGGTAACTGTGATAAATGTTTAAGGCAAGAAATGCTAATTGGTGAGTCTAACTTCTGGACTTACGGGTAAAATTTTCTGAACACGTTAATAGCACCTATAACTCTGTGGCAAGCACCGCAGAGACATCCTTTTCTTCCTGTCCTCTCCCACCAGAACCTTGCCTCTTTGTCCCCTGGGTGTGTTGGTATTTCTCTCCCCAGACTGTGGTCTGGACCGCCATGAAACACAATTCTGAATCTTGCGCACAGCTTTGGTGATTTTGGATGAAAGGCTGGAGTGATCTGCTAGGGGACCCCCGTGTCTGTTTTCATTTTGAAAGCAGGGAAAGGCTCTCCCTTTCAAGGAGTCCCATTGACTTTAGGTGACTGCTAACTCCAGCCTTTGCAGAGGAGAATGTTTACTTTGCAGGCTTAAGGACAGGGCTGGCTTTCTGGGAGTGTTGCAACAAAGAGATTCAGTTAGAGGCCTCCGCGGACCTCCTCCCTAGCAGAGCTGCTCCAGCCGGCACCGTGAGGGTAGTTCCACGGAGTTTAGGATTTGGGTGTGAGACAGAGCTCTTGTCTGAAGGTTTTTAGCCAAATGTCTGTGTGGTTTTGCCTTCTGGAGAAATGGGTGTGTTCAGCAGCAACCCTATCTCCTGGACTCATTCTCTTAGTTGGTTAAGAGACTGTGAGAAGAAAAGCAAAACCAAATTAAAAACACGGTCATGATTCTATAGTAGTTAAAAATGTCCTTATGGAATTTGAAGGCACCACAGAAATCATCTGCAGATAGGAAAGACTAAAGCCCAGAGAAGGGAAGTGTCTTCTTCAAAGTCACACAGCAAATGAGTCAAGCGCAAACCCTGAAACCCAGGTTTTCGGCCACTGGTCCTGTTCTCTTGTCATTATTCTACTTCCGTTGACAACCATGGAGAGTTCTTTCTTCCTTTCATTGGACGCTTCTTCCTTCCCAAACCCCCCAAAGAGCCAAGATGATCCAGGAAATCCTAACTCACTTCCAAAGGCACTTTGTTGTCTGTTGGCCATGCTGTATGGCTTGCTATTTCAATTAAGTTTTTCGACATTTCATAGGAAATATGCAAATTGCCACTGACTCTAAATAAATCAGAGTTTATTCAGGGTTTATAAATAGGGACAATCTCACTTTCCTCTCATTCTCTCTTTTTCCTTGGCTTTATTCCTTCCACTCGCCTCCGTGAAGATAATTTCTTTTTTTAAGGCTCTACTTGGGATACATGTTTTATTGTAATCCTTAATATTTTCCTTCCATCCTGTCTTTGTATTGCCATCATTAATAATGACCAATGCTATCACAATTTATATTTTGCAGAATTTCTTAGTATATTAATTTTGTGGTGTTAACTCTCAACTTTTCTAATGAGGAGGAAGGTGCAGATAGGACTGGGTAGAGAGACTTTTGAAAATGTGGGCAGGGTGTTTGTGAATGTCTGGGCAGTGGAATATTTTTGCGGCATGGTGGGTGTTTTGAACTCTCTGGAAACTAACAAGCAAGCTCCACACATACGCTTGATGGAAGTCCTCCAGGCTTTGGATAACACAGGAGCCTTTCAGAAGTCTGAACTGAGTCCAAGTCAAATTACAGCCCAGTGTGCTTGTGCGAATGGCAGGCAGTGCAGATCAGAGGGAATGACACTGATCCGGGACCCCCAGGAGCCCAGTGCTGTGTCTACCACTAGCACTAGCTTCCCCGTCTATACAAAGGGATAATAATAGCTCTTTCCTCATGGAGTTCCTTTGACAATAAAAATATAATAATGTCTGTAAAGTGCTGAGCACAATACCTGGCACATAATAAGCATTTGTTATTTGAACGAGGTGCCAATAGGCTTCTGGGGGGACTGAGAGTCAACTAGAGAAGGCCTCCATTTAGGCAGTGAGGCACCAGGGCTCCGGCCGTAGGCTTTGAAATTAGACAGGTGGGTGTACATCTCAGCTCCAGCCTTTTCCAGCTGTGTTACCCTGGACAAGTTACCTAACTTCTTTGGGCCTCACTACCCATCTCTGAGTGTTATTGCATGGATTAGCGATACAGCCCATGTGAAGCTCTTGGCTTAGTGCCATGGAGAGTTCGTTCTTCCTTTCATTGGACGTATTCAGTAGATGCTGAATAATTGTTGGTTATTGTTCCGGATCCTTCGAGAAAGGGGCCACGAGAAACCAAAGGCATGAGGCAAATAAAACAGTTGTTAAACTGGGCGAGTAGAGGGGTTAAAAGAAACTAGGAGAGCAAGATCAACCTCTTTGGGGGCCTATATTAGTCTCCTGTGGCTGTTGTAACAAATTACCACAAACCTGGTGCCTTAAAACAATGGAAGTGTGTTCTCTCCCGGCTCTGGAGGCCAGAGGTCCGAGATCAGTCTCCCTGGGCTGAGACCAAGGTGTTGGCTACAGAGGCTCTAGGGGAGAATCCTTCCTTGCCTCCTCCAGCTTCTGGTGCCTCTTGACATTCCCTCCTTTGTGGCTGCATCACTCCAATCTTTGCCTCTGGCTTCACATGGAGCGTGCTCTCTCTCTCTCTCAGGCGCTCTCTCTCACACTCTCTCTCTCT
>NC_138378.1:102742255-102760946 GCF_054177405.1 Leptonychotes weddellii
AGAGAGAGAGAGTGTGAGAGAGAGCGCCTGAGAGAGAGAGAGAGCACGCTCCATGTGAAGCCAGAGGCAAAGATTGGAGTGATGCAGCCACAAAGGAGGGAATGTCAAGAGGCACCAGAAGCTGGAGGAGGCAAGGAAGGATTCTCCCCTAGAGCCTCTGTAGCCAACACCTTGGTCTCAGCCCAGGGAGACTGATCTCAGACTTCTGGCCTCCAGAGCTGGGAGAGAACAAATTTCAATGGTTTAAGCCTCCAAATATGTCGAAATTCATTATGACAATGGCAGGAAACTAAGCGATACGTGGAAAACACAGGGCAGCACAGAGGGAAGGTCTGAGGTGTGTCTGGCTACAGGTGTTGAGCACCAGCACCTGGAGATGGAGAGAGGCGCTCCTGGAAAAGGGCCCACCGTCAGATTCTCTGGCCTCAATTTATTCCGTCTCTGGGCTCTCTCACCTCGTTCATTCAGGAGCTTCTGCGAGTTTTGGCAATGGCAAGGAGAACTTGTATTTCTGTAGCTCTTCCTGTGGGCCTGCCAAAGGCTCTGTGCTCCAGGCCATGCACCAGGCTGGCAGGACCCCGGCTCTTGCAGCGTTCCCAGTCTTGTGGAAGTGCACCGGGCCTGGGCCCGAGTCTTGGCCTCTGTTCTTGCTGTGGCTCACACTTGGATTTGGCAGTGGGGTTGTAGACATGGAGTTCTGACCCTAACCTGTTGCTCTCCTTGTTTTCAGCTTCTGCTATTTCCTGGTCCCTGCCCCTCTTCCATCGGCTCCTTTCCCTTTCCAGGGTTGGCACTGGGCTCCCACTGTATGCCTGGCCCGGCCTGGCACTTCCAGATCAGATGATGCTGACCGCTCTATCCAGCCAGCACCCCATCGTGGACCCATCCACAGTCTGTGAGTCTATTCTCTGGCCTGGTCTCCTAACTTCCTCCTTCACCTCCTGTATGTAACTTCACATTGGGTCTTCGGATTAAGTCACTGCTCTGGCTCTCCTGATTTCTGACCCTGAAATCAAAAGGGTGTTAGTAATTTGTACTTATTGGCCTGCCCCACCTACCTGGATCTAGGATGCTGGAGCATCCAGAGCAGGTTAAAGAAGGTCAAACCGAACCGAACAAGATTTCTATGTTGTTGTGATCTTGAGATGAATGCCAACTGCACCAACGGACATTTAAATTGTCACGGTGCCTCCCACGGAGGGAACACTTGGCTGTTTCTTCCTTATGTGTTACAGTTTAGCTCAGGTTAATAGCTCCACTTTGTAGACAGTAAATAATCTCTTTGTTCAAGGCAATCTGTTTATTTTGGTGTGTCTAACACAATGACCAGCACATACAGCTCTCCCCAGCTTTCTCTTCAGTTCATGCTTTACTCTTTCTTCTCTCTCTCGATCTTTTGTAAAAAGATTTATTTAGGGGCGCTTGGGTGGCTCAGTCGGTTAAGTGTCTGCCTTCGGCTCAGGTCATGATCCTGGGGTCCTAGGGTCAAGCCCTGCATCAGGCTACTTACTCAGTGGGAGCCTGCTTCTCCTTCTCTCTCTGCCTGCCGCTCCCCCTGCTTGTGCTCTCTCTGTCAAAGAAATAAATTAAAAATCTTTAAAAAAAGATTTATTTATTTGAGAGAGAGAGCAGGAGGGAGGGGCCGAGGGAGAGAGCGAGAGAGAGAATCTTAAGCAGACTCTTCACACTGAGCACGAAGCCCAGTGCGGGTCTCGATCTCACCACCCTGAGATCACAACTCTGAGATCATGACCTGAGCCACAACCAAGAGTTGGAGGCTTAACCGACTGTGCCACCCAGGCGCCCCTCCTTCTTCTCTTTCTTAGCAAAGGGCAAGAAAGGGTGAAGGTGAACATTTGAAGTCTTTAAAAAAAAGGAGTGTGTGTCTGAAGTTTTTAATAATCAAACTGTACCTCTTTTTAGAACACATGGTTCTGAATGTGTCTTTCTGTTTATTTTCCTGCAGCTAATGTGACAAGGGGGTGGGGATGTGGGGAGGGAGGGGGATGAGAACTGACTTTTACCGGGTGCCTCTAAGTACCAGGCAGCTAGATAGGTACTTTGCAGATATTATCTGACCCAAGGCTCACAACAATCTCCAGAGATAGGCACTACGATCTCATTTTATAGAGAAGGGAATTGAGGCAGACAGCTCACAAGACTTACCCAAGGTCATGCAGTTGGAATTGGGAGCTGGAACTTGAACCCATATACAGATATATGTGCCCAAACACAAAAGGAGTCATAATAACAAAATGCTTTTTAGAAATCAGCTGGGAACATAACTCAAACTGTAGTCCAAAACACTCGGGGGCCTGTTATCTCTTTGCTGGAAGGAGGGCTGACATGGGTTTTTGAAACCTTGAATTTCTTTCTTAATGGAGGCTTGTAGGTATAAAAGGAACTGCAGTTGTAGCCGGAGGTTGCCGCCTGCAAGTCTGCTTTTTTAGACTGTGTCTTGCATTAATTAACATTCCCAGAGCTCTTTAAGATACAAGGATAAGAGATGTCATAGACATGACAAGTATGACTACGGTACTGTCCTCAAAGCGAGGAAACATTCCGGAGACGTAGCCAGGCTGATGTGTGGGTGGGTCCCAATGGCCTGCATGAGAGGGGAAGGCCCCGTGCTTGGAATCAAACATCTTCTCTTTGGAGAGGCACGAAAATAAAATTCTGCAGGGAGAATTTCAGTGCTTGGGCAGAGGGTTCTGACCCTCCTTAACGTATAAATGCTCTTTGGGACGTATTAGTGCTTATCTGTTACTTTCACCTGAGTGGGAAGGAATTTCAGATTCGGTCCAGACATCAGATTAGGTTAGAAGCAGAGAAGAGCCAAGGACCCCATGCCAGGGGCTGGGAGGAGGAAGGCTGCTGGAGGCTGATCGGACAAAAACGAAGTCGAAGACCAGCTCTACCCAATCTCACATTTTCCTTCAGGTTGGTCCTTCGAAGGAGGCAGTTAAGGGCCTGGGTATCGGCCCACATTAACGCACCAACTGCACACAAAGATTAGAACCTCAGAAGTAGTTGGAAACTTCGAGAGAAAGAAAATAAAAGCACAGTGAGTCAAGGGCAGAAAGGTATTTCAGAAATTGAGGTCGAAATGATTTTCCCGGAGCAGGGGGTGAAGACAGGAACCCAGACAAAGCAACGAGAGACCCACGTGTGGTGGGAAGAAGATTTAGAACCATCTAACGTGTCTTGATTATCTTTGACAAGACACACAAAATGCTCTGTGTTGCTGTGTTCGCCGTGATAGCTTTACCCTCCTGACAACACCCCTCAGAGATAGTACTGTTATCCATTTTACCTGGGGAAGACGAGGTCCAGAGAGGAGAAGTAAAGTGTCCCAGGTCACTCAGTTAGCAGGTAGGACCCTGGATCCTGGTGTTCTGTCTCCTTGGCTGTGCTCTTCCCACCAGGCTGCTTCTCCCCACTGCTTCCCACAAAGGTCATTAACAAGGATGCGAGGAACCAAGAGACATGAATGGACACGGCCGGGAAGAACCCAAGCTGTGGGGCCAGCACATCTGAGTTTGCACCTTGGCTCCAACACTCACTTGTGTGGATTTAGCAAGCATTGACCTCTGTCTTATTTTCCCTAGTTACTGAATGGGCTGGGAGCTCCTGCCTCTTAGATTTTTAGCGCCCTATTCACTTCACACTGAAAATAAAATGCAGGTGATGATGAAAACATCATAGGCCACACACATCGAGTAATTATTATGTGCCAGCCACTGTGTAAGCATGATCCGTATATTAACTGCTTTAACCCTTCCCACAACTCTGTGAGGTGGAGATTACCTTGGTCCCCATTTTGCAGATGAGGACACCGACGCACACAGGGGTTACGTTGCAGAAGGCCCCTTGGGAGTACGTGCAGAAGTTGTCAGAAAGGCACAGATAAACCGCTGGGACCGGGGCTAAGGAGATCTGTGGGGACCGGGAAAGTGGCAGCCTTGTGCCTGCTCTGTGCCCCGCTCTGTGTCCCTCACAGGCTTTGCTCAAGCGGGTGCTCAGCGGGTAATGCCCTCAGGGATCCGTTTCTTCTTCCAGGTGCTCCCTGCCCACGTCATTTCCCCCAGCGGTGATTCTATCTCCAGCCTATTTCCTCCATGCCATCTGTCAGCTGCAGACCTCATGACTCAGTTTACCTCTCCTGTTCGGCTTTGTCTCCTGCATCAGGTCTTGACTCCATCATCCTTCACAATCCCCACCCCTCCGGCACTCCCAGTTTCCTGTCTTTTGCTCCTCTGGTTTCTCTAGTTCTAGGCCACCCATCACTTCCCTACTCTCGCTTCTCAGAGTCTGATCCTGGGAGGCAGCTTACACTGGCTTCAGCGCCCGAAACGTTTACCTCCAGGAGCACCACCTTCCCACCACCCCCGCCCCTCCCCCGCCAGCAGAGGCTCTAGGGAGTCTGCATGCCAGGGTAGAAGACTGAGGTTGGATGTGATTGACCCAGTACTCTGCCTCCAGGCAACTATTATTATAAAGGAGCCCAGAGCTGGCACATGCTGAGCCTGGCCCAGGGAAGCAGAGTCCAAGGGATGTGCACCTAGAGCTCCTGGTCACACGCTGCTCCCAGACCCAATAAGGCATGTGGCTTCAAGGTTGCATTCCGGGGGCAGAGCCCTCAATTCAAGGCCTTGCAAAGTAAACTGAGCCCTCATTGCTGGCCTTCTCTTTCCAGTGCAGCTCTCTCTACTCCACCCCTACCCCCGGCTCAGAATGTGTTTAAGAAGCTACAGGTGGTGGCAGTCAAGTCATTGAATGATGGAGTTAAAAAAAAGAAAAAGCCACTTCGGTTACGCGGGGCAAACCTGGAAGGGCAGAGATCCAGAAAGCCCACAAGCCACGCCCTTAGGACAGGTGAAAGAGTGACTGGAGCTCGGGACACGGCACCGCGAAACAGCGCGACGCTTCCTGGCCTCGGAGCGCGGGCACGGACCCCCTGCGCGCAGCCGCGGTGAGTAACGACAGGTGCGCTCCCGGTTCGGTCTCGGAAGAGGCCGAGGCCCTGAAGCTTCCCACCCCTTCCTGCTTCGCCGCTGCCCTGGGACCCCCCGGGGGCCTTCCTGGAGGCGGAGCAGCGCGCCTCCCCGCTCCTCCCCGCAGCGGCCAGGCGGGGCGGGCAAGGCTCCGCGTTCCGGGCGGGAGGAGGGAGCGACCTGCCCCATCACACCCACCTCCCCCAAAGCTCCTTTTAGCGCGGGCTGTTCCACTTTCCCTGTAGCTTAGCAACCTGAGCCCCTGACAACTGATTTACTGAAAAACAGCTTGACTTTCTTGGAGCAGGTTTTCTCTTTTCTTTTCTCTTCCTCTCTTCTCCCGTCTCCTCTCTTTTCCTCCCTCCCTCTTCCTTCCTTCCTTGGTTCTTTTTTTCAAATCATCAAAACCTTGACTATAACAAGGTCCTTGGGAATTCCTCTCAGGGATGCTGGTTTCACCTTTTTTTTTTTTTTCATGCACGGACTCCTGCACGGACACCAGCTTTCTCCCTGGACTTCCAACCTCACATCTCACCCCAGTCCTTTCTCCACACTGCAGCCAGATTGATCTTTCTAAAGCTCAGTTCTGACAAGCTTCCTCTCTTGCTTAAAAGCCTTCGATAGCTCCCAGGAGAAATATTCTCACATGGTGCTCCAGCAGCCAGCCCTGTCTATCTATTTGATGTCACCCCATCACCTCACTGTCACACCCTGTCTGCCCCCACCAGATTATAATTCTCTTTCTTGCCTCCATGTCTTTGCATATGCTGTTCCCTCTGCCTGGAAAGCCCTATGTGGGCTTACTTAGCTGTGAGATGTTCTTTAAGATTCAGCTTAAACATGGGCTCCTCTGTGAGCCTTTCCTGACCATCCCCCAGGCAGCACTGACCATCCCTTCCCCTACTTTAATGGGTTGTATATGGACCTGCACTAAAAATGTCAATTTTTTTTTGTGGAATTGTCACTAGACTGTGAGCTCCTGGATGGTAAGGAGTATTTCTCATCATCCAACATGTCCCCAGGGCCCAGCACAGGGCCTGATATATAGCCAGTTAGCCATACGTGATCAGATGAGTGAGTGAGGAAGGAAGGAGGGAGGAAGGGTGGAGGGAAGAAAGGAAGGAAGCAAGGAGGGAAGGAAGGAAGGAGGGAGGGTAGGATGGAGGGAGGAAGGACTATATGTTGTAAACAAATGACTGAGAATCCAGAAGCACCGTCCAAGACGCGGAGAATGAAGATCAGGTTGGCATCTGGCCACTAGGATGAAGAAGCCACTATGTGACTTCTCTTTGATTCCCAGGCTCCAGCCTTGTGGATCAAAGGTAAAGCAAAGTGGGCTTCTGGAGGCCTGGCTCAGGTGCATGGTAGGAAAAAATGAAAAGCCAAACCAGCCCGTTTGCTCCTGGATCTATTCCTTGCCTGTCTCTTGCTCTATTCTGAATCGCAGGGAGCCTGACCACGGAGGCTTCATGTCAGCGGCTTCTGGCTGGGCTTGGCCACTGGACATGTTGGTGGAAAACTGGAGGCTGAGAGGAGGGGAAGTGATGGTATCTCTCTCAGCCTCGTGGTGTTTCTTGCCGTGACTTTCTGAGTCTCTGGTTCCTGCCGGATAGGCCTGCTACTATTCCAGCTTTGGGCAGGTGACCCTGGCCCCTGGGCTCAGGTAACTCTGCCTCTCCCTCTTTTTGTCGCTCTGGTCCTCGGGGATGATAGTCGCTCCCAGCTGCTGGAGGATGCTTCATCAACCTTTGGCAGATCCTCAGCTCCTCTGTCATTCATGTAACTCCCCGCATTACACCCCTTGTAAATATTCAGAGTGGGTTCTCTTGTTTGGACCCTAATATACCAGTTTTGTTTAGTGACCACGATAGGGGGTAAGGTCACCGATACTGTGTTGGAGGAGGTGGTGTATTTATTTTTGTCCTTTTCTAGTTGATTATGGGGTTAAGGTTGTATGGTGTATATGTTTAAAACAGATGGGGAGAATTGAGTACATTTGTTTGGTCGGCCAGACTGCATTGCTGCTCAGTGTGAGCTCTGAGGGCCCTCTGTGTAAGTTCTGGATAGGTAACAGGCCTTTGGACTTCAGTGACTCTGCGGGAGCCCTGTCCCCAGCCCCCTGCCCCTGGGGAGAATATGGGGGTGGGGCCTCAGCTCCTGAGTTCCCTTTGGAAAAGTGTCACGAAAGGGGATGTCAGGGAGGCAAGGAGCTGGTGAAGGAATGAGGGGTTTGGAGAAGGCAGGAAAGGGCAAGATGGGGAAGAGAGAGTAGAACAGGTGTATTTGTGTTTAGCACAGTGTCTTATGTAGTAGGGCTCAACTGATGTTTGTTGAATGAATGAAAGAATAGGGGAGGAGGAAGAACAGGTGGAGAGTATGTGGGTAGCACTGGCAAACGTCTTTGGACCTCTGTCTCCATTCCCGCTGCTGTCACCTTGCTTCAGGGCTTCCAAATAGCTCCCCTCTGACAACAGCCTCTCAACTGGTTTCCTGGCCTCCAGTCTTCCTGACCACTGCTTCAGGGGACTTTTCCAAAATCACAATCTCAGTTGCTTGAGCCAAATGCTTTAGTGGCTCTTAGGTAGGGATCAAATTCTGTCGAATACTTCCAAGCCTCACCTTCTAGTACCTACTTTCAGTCTGGACTCTTCATAACATTCCTCACTCCTAGAACATGTGTGTGGGGGGATGGTTTACCTATAAGGGATGGTCTTTACCCTCAGTCCTGCTCCCTAAACCTGCTTCCTTGGTTTCTATTTTTGTCCTTTTTTTTTTTTTAAAGATTTATTTATTCATTTGAGAGAGAGAGAGAGGGAGAGAGGAGTCCAATGCGGGGCTCAGTCTCGTGACCCATGAGACCATGGCCCGAGCCAAAACCAAGAGTTGGATGCTTAACTGACTGAGCCACCCAGGTGCCCCATTATCTTTGTCCTTTTAAGGCCTGGGATCCAACTGTAATTTGAAACAGGGTTGGAGAAAGGCAAGTTGGGTAACTGAGCTCAGATCTGGCCCTTGACCCCACCGTTTGTTCTTCTTCCTCCTATAAACTCTTTTTGGCTCTTGAAAAGTCTGGAATGGTGGCCCCAAGCCAGCAGCCTGGAGGTCACTCACAGTGGTTCCTACTCTGGGCTCCTGAGAGAGAGTGCATAGGGAACCAGGCTCTTAGTGCACAAAAGGGCCAAATCCCCTTCCCCCCTGCCCTGGGCAGGCTTTGTTCATGTTCAGAGCAGTCTCAGGATGCCTGCTGCCGAGCTGTGTGCCAGAGCTGACGTGAGGTCTGGCTCTGGGCAAGGGAGGAGGAGACAAATGAGCTCCATGTGCTTCCCCGCTCCCAGGTGGGGTAGCTTGTGACTGCACGGGAAGCTACTTTGGGACTTGAAGATCCTTTTGCTGGCTTTGCTGGGAGAGCTAGAAGATACCTAATTCAACCATACCGCTCAAATTCAGTCCAGTTAACGTTTTCAAGTGCACGTGGTGTGGCATGGGGGTTTTGCCTTGCACAGACCTGGGTGTGAATCCCTGCTCTCCTACTTACCAGCTATGCAGACAAATTACTTAATCCCTCATTTTCTTCATCTGTGAGGTAGAATGATAAATACCCACCTTATAGAGTTCTGAGTATTTTACATGTAATAGGACTTCAGTAAAATGACACTGTTATTATAACTGCTATTTATTAGTTTATTAATTATTTGGGACCTCTTGGGTCTAGACTCTGAGCTTGGCCTCAAGGCCACAAGTGAAGACTCAGGGATAAATAGGATCTTGTCAGTACTTTAGGAAGCCGACGGTATAGAGCAGGGATGGGCAAACTATGGCCTGTGGGTCAATTCTGGCCTAGGGTCTGTTTTTGTAAATAAAGTTTTATTAGAACAGTTTTATTAGAACAGCCATGTCCATTGAGTTGCATATTGTCTATGCTTTCATGCTACAAGAGCAGAATCAAGTAGTTGCAACAGAGACCATATGACCCACAAAGTCCAAAATACTTATTTTTAAAAATATTTATTTGAGAGAGAGAAAGTGCATGTGCATGAGTGGGGGGAGGGACTGAGGGAAAGGGAGAGAGAGAATCCCAAGCTGACTCAGCACTGAGTATGGAGCCCAATGCAGGGCTCGATCTCACGACCCTGAGATCGGGACCTGAGCCCATACCAAGAGTCAGTCACTCAACAGACTGAGCCACCCAGGCACCCCCAAAATCGTTATTATCTGGACCTTTCTAGAAAAAGGTTGCTGACCCTTGGTCTGGAGGAGAAGACAGATATAGAATCAGGACAAAGCCTGTTGCAGAAAAAGTGTGAATCATCTAAACTGATGGCCCAGATAAAGAAAGAATCCATTCTGACTTGGGTAGGCATCAGGATTCTTAAGCCAGGCTTTGAAGGCTGAGAAGGAAGTTGATCCTCAGAGCCTTGGAGTGGGGAGGAGTAGGAAAGCATGTCAAGTTGGACCACAGAAATTTTACAGGAAGTTCATGCATAAGAGGATGGAAGAGGCTAGAGATTAAATGGCTAGCCCAAAGCCATACAACTTTGGAGTCAGAACTTGAACCTGGTTCAGTGCCTTGTAGAGTTTACATTACCTTGTATTTAGACAGCATTTCCTAAAATACAAAATGCATTTACACATATTTTCTTATTAATTCTCACCCATTAAGAGTAGGTATTACTAGTTGGATTTTACAGATGAGGGACACTTAAAGGGATTAAGAGTCACTCAGCCAAGAAGTGACATTGCTCGGCCTTGAATCCAGGGAAGGCGTCTATGAGGGTACAAAGCTCATGCCGGTTGGAACTCTGTCACAGGAATATGTCCTGGTTAGCTGGTGTATGATATAAATGACAGACCTAAAAATACAGACAAGGTAACCTTAGTCCTGCACACCCTGTAGCTTATTCAGAATTCAGGGTCTTTAGTAAAGATCTCTTGTATGCACGTACAGAGCTAGATGCTGAGAGAGAAACCCAGAGAGGTACAAGGAAGGACCGTATTGGCCTCCAGGAGCTGTGGGTTTAGTTGAGGACACACCCTCAAAATGCCACAATATTATGAGGCCGTGTATGCCAAGTGACCAATGTGTGGTGCAAACAAGGGCATGGGAGTTAGAGGCTGTATCAGGAAGGCTCCGTAAAGGGTGTGGGGCTGGAGCTGGGGTTTGGCTGATCCTACTCCATCTTCTCACATCGCAGAATCCTCATAAAACCATAGAACTTCAGAGCTGGAAGGGACCCCACTTCTATCAATTTACAGATGGGAAAACTGAGTCCCCAAGAAAGGATTGAGTTACCTGAATCAGTACTGAGATAGAACTCAAGCCCGGGTTTCCCTTGGAAGTCCCGGACTCCTTCTCAGCATTGTTCCACCCTTTGTTTCTGAATTAATGCCATAGACTTCGAGCTTCCTTTTCAAATCTATACTATAGAGCGCTGGTAGAGGAATACTCCAAACCACCGATGGGTATGTGATGCCCCTTTTTCTCTCCTCTTCCTGCCCGTCCATTTTTAATATCTCCATGCTTCCGTCAGGATAAAGACCAAGTCTTATCATCCTGAGAGGCTGTTGAGGATAAGAGATAAGAGAGTGAGATCTGGCCTCAAACTCTCTGGGTTTGAACTCCTGCTCTACCACTTAATCACTGTGTGACCCTGGCAAGTAATACGACCATTCTGTGCCTTTGTTTCCTCATCAATATAATGGGTATCATCACAGAAATTACCTCAGAAGGCTGTAAGGCATAGATGAGATAATTCATGAACAAAACAGGGATTAGTATCTAGTATCTAGTAAGTACTCAATAAAAGTTAGCTAAGTTATTGTTATCGGCCTGGTATTTATCTGTCCCTGCAGCTGGACTCCAGCCCATTTCTCCATCCTGGCCTCCCCAAACAGGTCTACTTACTGTCTTTTATTAGCCTTGTGCCATTTTGCCTCCTGAACTCTCCTCTCTGTTCCCCTTCTCTTCTCTGCGTTAACCTCACCCTCTTTCTACTTACCCGTTTTACTGGATGCCTTTGAAGCCCCAGCCTCTGGTCCCCTCTTCTTTCTTAGAAGTCCTATAGTGCTCAGTCTGAAGCTGTCCCGTGGTGTCCTGCCGCTGTTACCCATCATGTGGGTCCATATTCAGCCATCCCAAGAAGCCAGGCATTCTGGGTTCACTTGGCATTTCACATCCAACTTTGCACATGGCAGGGGGGCAGGCAGTCATTCACTATGTCTTCATTAATTGAGCACCTGTGATATGAAGAGACCTTTACCGAACACTCGGGACACAGGATTGATGAGCGCCCTCTCCAGCCTCATAGTGTGGAGGGAGACACAGACTCACAGCCAAGTGCTCTGCCCTGGAACGGAAATGGGACCACAGCTCAGGGGAGTCTGTGGAGGGAGGAAGTAGTGATGGGATGGATGTTTGAGGGTGATGATGAACAAGGGTGGTAGAATCGAAGAGGGAGATTGCCAGAGTCATTATACCAGAAGGGAGCGTGGATCTGGGCACCGGAGGACAGGGAGGGGTTAAAGCTGGTTCTGGGCTTTCCAGCCTAGAACACCGATGGTGTCTGTCTGAGATGTACCAGAGCTTGGCCAGGGCCTCCGTGAGTAGGGAACAGTGTGAGGACCCAGGACCCAGCTGAAGGGAGGTCTGTTACTCCATCTTCAGCCTGCGGACATACCCACGCGGGAGGCTGGGACACAGCAAGCAGACCGACAGCCAGGGAAGAGGGGCTTCTGTGCATGGTGCTGAGGACGTGGCCCGGAAAAGAGGGATGGGTGGAAGCAGCCAGGCCAGAGGGGACACAGGCACTTGGGGGGAAAGGGTGGCTCAGGAATGGATTCTGAGAGTGCCCACTTCTGAGAGCGCTCTGGGCACCTGAGGACAGGGGTGGGGTTTTGAAGGCCCCGCTCGCACTGGGTGGTTTTATTGGCAGAAACAGGGAAGTACAGGAGGAGCAGAAGGGGTTCACGTTTGGATTGGGGTGTTTTGGGGCAATAGCGACCTGAGTCTGAGATGCTGTCTGCAGGTACAAACACCAGTGCCCAGAGGCTGCTGGGAGAGAGGAACTTGAGTTTTGGAGGTTTGGGGGTCAACAACTTTGAAGAGGTGGCTGGCACTGAGGGAGCGAGTCCATCCTCTGAGTCAGAGGCCATCAGGGAGCGAAGAGGGCTGAGGACCAAAGGGACTTGGGGGCTGGAGGAAGAGGCCCCCAGGGAGAAGTCAGAGTAGTAGGATGAGAACCAGAGGAGGTGTCTTGAAGAAAAGCTGCAGTTAGACAAAGCTTCCTTGATTCAGGAGTGGGCCTATTTCCTGTGGCAGTTCTGAGCAAAAAGTCCATATTGGAGGAATGCCCACGCAGGGTCCCTAGTCCATTCACTTTATACGAAATGATAAACCGAACTATTCAAGGTGAAGAGAGGTGGGAGGGGCCCGCTAGGACTTCATAGCAATTTAATTCTATGCGAATGTCAGGGCCGACCAACAACAACATCACCAAGAAAGAATGTCCCCAGTGTCTTCCAGTGGCCCTGACCCCTTGCCTTGTGACAGGGAGCAGATGCGGATCGTGGAGGGGAACACAGACAGTGAGAGACTCCGAGGGAATAACAGCACGTGAGCACCTTTAATGCATGGCCGTCTGGGGACAGGAGATAGAGAGAGACTGGCCTCAGGGAGCGTCCAAGAGAATGCAGCGAGTAAGGGAGGCCCAACACCACCTGGAATGGGACAGGTGACACCGGACAGGTATAAAATATCGGGTCGTTTCAGGAGGCAGGGTCGGGTGGGAGGTTATGGGTGGGCCAGGGAAGCCCCTCAGAGGGCAGGATTTCAACAGGTGCAGCCAGGGGAGGGTGTAGAAGGTGGGGGACCAGCGTGAGTAGGGGGTGACGCCAGAAAGGTAAACTGCACTCAAATGGTAACGGGTACTGGATGCGGGGCTGAGGAATTCAGACCGGAGCGTGGCAGTGGGAAGCAGCCACTGAAAGTTTAGGGCAGGGGACACACTGACAAGGACATGATTCAGACTGGCTTTTAGAGCTCAGAATGGAAGTCCTACCTGTGGTGGATTGAGGTAGGGAGCGCCTGGCGCCAGGGAGGCCTTCTAGAAGGTTGTCGCTACAGTCTAGTGATAGCCTGAGCTTAATCATTTTCCTGTAAAGGACCTGGAGCCACCTTGCCACCCTCCTTGCTGTGCCGACCCTCACTTGCTGTGGCAGACAGGGCTCCTGATAAGGTGGCCAGGTTACATAGGCTGGTCAGGCAGCAACTGCAGCGGGGGGGACGTGTCACAGATAAGCAGGATCTTCTCTCGAGCCCTGACCTTATCCAGTCACTTCACGGGGTTGGGGGTGGGGAATGAGAGGGGGCCTGTGGATCAAATAGCTGCACCTGGCTTGTCCCCTTTCCAGTTAACTCTCTGCTTCAAAACTGGGGCGTTTTATGAGTGCCTGATGGTCAAGGGGGTCACCTTCCTTGCCGGTGACTTGTTTCTTTTTTCTAAAGCCCATGATGTTTACAAGGGGACTTGTTCCTTTTTATTCACCAGTATTTGTTTACTCTCTTGTGTGAGGAACTACCTGGAAGTCAAGAATTTCGCCTTTTCCACAACCTTGTATACCTCACACCATGCTTTTTACGTAGGAGGCATGCAGCATTCTTGCCAACGACAAGCCCAACAAACTCTCCTTAACTCCTCCTGGATTCTCCAGTCCTGTCCCCAAGTGCTCAGACAGATCCCCGCCCTGGGTAACTGGTGCTACAGGATCTCAGCAAGAGGAGACAGGATTCTCATCAAATAAAAACATTCTCTTGGCATCAGCATTTTCTGAGGATAGTGGAGGAGTTGTTCTCCCTTATGGAGTTTTGTAAAGGTACGTAAAGAGTTAATTAAACCTCTGCCCACGGGACCTGGCCATATAAAGGCATTCCACCCAGAAGGAATGTGGGAATGTGCTGGGAAGTGGGTTTCTCTCTAGGCTCTGGGGCCTGGAGTGCTAGAGCCAAGGTTAAGATCTGGGGCCCTGGGCCTGCTGCTCATCTTCTGTGTCAGTGTTGTTCTCAGCTGAATCCCCGGGACCAGGCACATAGTAGGTACTGAGGAATGACTAATGTTGGGGTCTTATCTTTGCTCCAGTTTGAGCCTGCAGGACACAACCCCTCAACTTCTCTGGCCCTGCGAGGACTGGTATCCCTTGGCTTGCCAGGGAGAAATATTTATCTTTCTTCTCCTCTCCGTTGATGGATCCTTAATTGTTTTAAGACCACCCTCAAAAACATTTATTCTGTGAGGTCTTCCTAAATTCACTCTCTCAGATCTCCTTCAATATGTATTTTTTTGTATGACTCAGAGTTTTTTGTTTTTGTTTTTCCCCTCTCCAACTATTTCCCTCTCCTGCTATAATCCCTATTCCCCGCCAAGCAGCCTGGCGTTTCTGAACCTGTCACCTCAGGGAGGGATGTGGCAGGACAAAGGAAGAAACAAAGGCATCTTCTTGTTTTGCGGATACCATAAACTTTAGGATCCCGGAGTGGACTCTGGGCACAGACAGAGGGTTTGGGGGAAACACCTGTGTAAGTGGAAGAGAACTGAGCTTGGGGGTGAGAGAGGGGAGCCCCGGGCAGGTGAAAGGCCTCCTAAGGGGATGGCCTCATGGTGAACCTTGGCCAGTGAGGCCTCGAATGGCCTCACAGAACTTCCTAGGCCCAGCGTGGTACAGAATAGGGGAATGAGAGGAAGGACAGGAGCAGAGAACAGTTAGGGCAACCTGCGTGGGGCATGTCGAATGAGGTCTAGATGTGTCAATGAACCCCAGACCAACCTGTGGATGAGATGTCCCTTGGCACTTTGCAAGCCCCTCAGAACTTCTGGATACCTCAGAGAAAGACAAGAGGAATCACGAAGCAACAGAACTTAGGTTTCTGCTTCCCCAGGGAGGGGGACTTGGTGTAGAAAATAAGTTCTTACAGGGTAAGAGAATAGTGGTTAAGCGCTGAGCCTCTGGAACCAGACTGTGTGGGTTCCAACCACAGCGAGCTGTGTGACCTCGGGCAAGCCGTTCCACGTCATTTCTCTGTGCCTCGGTGTTTTGTTTTTATTTTTTAATCTCTCACATGGCTGGCTCTAAAATGGTGGTTCCTATATTTGTGAGACAGACATGAGTTCGCACCCTGACTCAGCCACTAACTAGCTGTGGGACTCGGGGACAGTCACTTAACTACTCTGTGAACACGTTTACTCATTGTAATCCCTATTGAACTCACAGGCTTGTCGCGAAGATCATACGAGATGTATGATATTCCTTTGCTGGTGCTCTGTTGTGGAGTTAATGTCTAAACTCCAATGCATTTTATAAATGCCGATTATTATGATGATTCTTGTGACTTGTAAGTGGATTATGAATAACTTGAGGGCAATACTGATTTTCAGCTGTGCTAAGAAGTGGATGGGCCACTCCTATGTCCCGTCCTGCCCCAGCCTAGCTCAGGGCCCCATCACAGGGCAGTTCAGTAAACGTCTGTTATTAATGAGGATTCTTAAGAAATAGATGTCATTTCGTTTACAAAGAAGCCAAACACAAGGTTTGGTTCTAAGGGTCCAAAGAGGGGATCTGGGCAGGGATTGCTTGGCGGGGGCCAATAGAACTTAACAGTTTTGACTCTGCTCAGTGCTGTGGCTAGTCTTCTAAGTGGGCCTGACCCCAGGCAGGGGTCCCAGGAACCCGCTGGGGTTTTGGGGATTTCTGCCCTTTCTTAGCTCCCATATCCTGAGTGGTGTCGGCAGAAGCACGTGGATTTTAGATGCAGATCTAAATCTCAGCTCCACCCTGGACAAATGTTGTGATCTTGCCAGGGCTGCCGACTTCATCCCCTCGTGCCTCAGAGCCTCCATCTATAAACGATAGTCAGCACCGCCCACTTGGTGTGGTTCCTGTGGGGATGGAATCTGAGCACGCATCCCTGGCCCTTTGCTTGGTGCTGGGCACAGAGGAGGTGCTCCCAACACTCCTTTCCATCTCCTCTTCCCTTCTTGGGGAGCTGGGTTAGCAGGAGAAACCTAAAAGCAGGCAGCGGGGTTTTCATCCTGCCACGAAAGGGATGGCGCCCATGACGTTGGCCCCTGACGATTTCCTAGATGCGCAGCCGCTTATGGGATGTACAAAGCCCTCACCCTCCTCTGGGGTCGGAGGAGGTCAGGCTCCTGTTTGTGAAGTGGCGTATCATGTTCGGAGGACATTATACACTGCGTCAATATTTGATGAGTCCTCAGACCCCGCCGTGCGCTTGGCTGGCTGATCGCTGTGTGGCTACAAAATGTCCTGTACCTGACGTGACAAGCCCAAGACCTCTGTCCTACGGGGACGAGTGGCCATTTGTCCTTCAGGGAAGACAGCAGGGCCGATCTGGCTCCCCATTGGCCGCTCTCATCTTCTTGCTCTCATTTGAGAAGAAAAGAATAGTAATACCTACCAATTACTGACTGCTTATGTCAGGCACTGATAGGTCTTCTCTCCTTTAGTCCTCAGAAGGGCTCACTTTACGGTTGAGAAAACCAAGGCCTGGACAAGTAAGAAACTTGCTCAAGGTCAAGTAGTGAGCTGTGATCCGAGAAGGGCCAGCTAACTAAGGAGAAGTGGTATATGGGTCAACTTGCCCTCAAGGACAGGGGCCTTCTGAAGAGCTGGGGCTACGAGGCACTAGGGAAGCTGAGGGAAACAAAAAAGGATTGAGAAGCCTTGTTCCCAGACACCTGCAGGCCTGCGTCAGTCTTCCCACAAGGATCATGGGATCGACCTTTATGCCTTCTTCCGTTTTAGCTTCCCTTTCCCCACTACTGCTCTTGGCCTGGTCCAGATCTTTCCCTTCAGGAGCAAATACGACCCAGGAATTTTCAATCGCTTTTTGTGAACTTGGAATAGTGTCTGAACTGCAGCCCTGAACAGCTCCTCCCCACCTGTAGCCTAGGCTGGAGGCACCCATTGTCCCCTGGGTCCCTTACGAAGTGTCTGCCACTCTGCCTTGCCCCTCAGGACTGTTGCTGCAGGTGGACTGTGTGTCTCCTCAGATCGTGGATGCGCCCTCTCGGATACCCACACACTTAGCACTGCATCATGTTCAGTCTGGCCATCGTTGGGACCTCCAGCCTGGGCACAGCCCTTGTCTGGCTGGGAAAGGGGTGTGCAGTGTTGGAATCATGGATTAAACAAGATCACGGGTGCAGAAGCACTCGCCACAGTGCCTGGCCTATGGTAGGTACTCTGTCCGTGTTATTCGAATTCACTCTAGAAGGGAAGCCCAGGATTTTCGTTCTGTAAAGGAACTTAACACGTCTTGACTCAAACCCCACGTTTTACAGATGAAGAAATTGGGCCCTAGAGGGTTGAAGCAGCCTGCCCAGAGTCATATGGGGAATGACCTGGGTGAGTACCCTGAGTTCTGGATTAAGGCTTTACACAACATAACAATAATGCCCTCCTTTTTAAACTTAACTACCTTAACTACTCTTGAGGTATAATCGACGTACATTGTCTTAGTTTCAGGTGTATAACATAATGATGAGCTATGTGCCTATATTCCTAATGATCACCACGATAACTCTAGTTACATCATCTGTCGCCATATGTAATTATAGAATTTTTTCCTTATGATGAGAACTTTTAAGATTTATTCTCTTAACAACTTTCAGATATGCAATACGGTGTTATTTATGATAGCCACCGTGCTGTATGTTCCGTCCCCATGACTTATTTATTTTATGACTGGAAGTTTGCAATCTTCTGACTCCCTTCACACATTTCACCCACCTTGTTCCCCACCATCAACCTGTTCTCTGTGTCCATGAGCTCGTTTGCATTGTTGTCTCTTTTTAGATCCCACATATATGTGAGATCATGGGGTATTTGTCTTTCTCTGTCTGACTTATCTCACTTAGCATAAGGCCCTCAAAGTCCATCCATGTTGTCACAAATGGCAAGATTTCCTTCTTTATCATTGCTGAGTAATATACCAGTGTGTGTGTGTGTGTGTGTGTGTGTGTGTGTGAGAGACATCTTCTTTTTCCTTTCCTCTGTTGATGGACACTGAAGTTGTTTCCGTATCTTGGCTATTGTAAATAATGCTGCAATGAACATGGGGGTGCAGATATCTTTTTGAGCTAATGTTTTCACTTTCTTCAGATACATACTCAGAAGTGGGATTGCTGGATCATATGGTAGTTCTATTTTTAATTTCTTGAGGAAACTCCCTACTGTTTTCTGTAGTGGCTGCACCAATTTACCTTCCCACCAACAGTGCACAAGGGTTCTCTTTCCTCCACATCCTTTTTTTTTTTTTTATTCTTATGTTAATCCCCATACATTACATCATTAGTTCTAGATGAAGTGTTCCATGATTCATTGTTCGTGCATAACACCCAGTGCTCCATGCAGTACGTGCCCTCTTTAATACCCATCACTGGGCCAACCCATCCTCCCACCCCCCTCCCCTCTAGAACCCTGTTTGTTTTTCAGAGTCCATCGTCTCTCATGGTTCGTCCACCCCTCCGATTTCCTCCACTTCATTCTTCCCCTCCCGCTACCTTCTTCTTCTTTTTTTTTTCTTAACATATATTGCATTATTTGTTTCAGAGGTACAGATCTGAGATTCAACAGTCTTGCACAGTTCACAGCGCTTACCAGAGCACATACCCTCCCCAGTGTCTATC
>NC_138378.1:102761446-102777414 GCF_054177405.1 Leptonychotes weddellii
ACGTTCCATGCTCATGGATTGGAAGAGCAAATATTGTGAAGATGTCAAGGCTACCTAGAGCAATCTACACATTCAATGCAATCCCCATCAAAATATCAGCTATTGCTCTTAAAAGTTACTAGATACTTCCTTCCTTCCTGTATTTATGTATATATTTGTTTCTTACCACCCTAACCATCTGTACGTCTACAGCTCAGTGGCATTGAGTTCATTCACACTGTTGTGCAACCATCCCCACCATACATCTCTAGAACCCTTTGCCTCTTTTTCTTTTAAGATTTTATTTATTTTTGGGAGAGAGAGTGCGAGCACATGAGTTGCGGGGGAGGGGCAGAGGGAGAAGCAGACTCCCGAGCCCGACGCGGGGCTCGATCCCAGGACTCTGGGATCGTGACCTGAGCCGAAGGTAGATGCTTAACCAACTGAGCCACCCATGGACCCCTCTTTTCCTCTTTTTAAAGCTGGAACTCTGTCCCCATTAAATCCTGACTCCCCGTCCTTCCCTCCCCCAGCCCTGGCAGTCACTATTTTCCTTCCAGTTTCTATGAAGCTGACTATTCTAGGTCCCTCATCTACGTGGAATCACTCCGTCTTTGTCCTTTTGTGCCTGGCTTATCTCACTTAGCATAAGGTCCTTGTTGGGGAATGTTATCAAGAAGATGTGGCCGCCGATTGACCCGCGAGCTGGACCTGGGCACTGGGAGGCTCCTCACCCCCTCCCCTGTCCTCGGAATGGGAGTTCAGCTTGCCTTTCCCACTTCCAGAGGCTGCTCCAAGGACACGGCCTTGACATGGTGATGTGGTGTTGGAAACACTTGCACGGTATACATGACTGAGCCCAGTTAGAGCCTCTTTGTCAACTCTTTGTCAACTCTTACAATGTGCAGGGTGGGTTTATCTTGCTGCTGCCCAAGACAATCCTCGTGTGTAAGTTCCCTTTGCTGTTACTAAGATTGCCACCTACCCACATGGAGTGGCCTCTTTCTTCGGTCTCTCCCTGCCCTCTCTACACAGGGGTCAGTTTCATATTACAACGGGGAAGTTCCTGAGAGGTTTCTGAATCTACAGTCCTCAAGGTCTGTCCATGTGGTGGCATGTCAGCTATTGTTTTCAGTGAGTGATTCCAAATCTGTACCTCCAGGCCCTACCTCTCTCTCAAGCTTCACTTCCCCAGCTCCAGCTCCCTTTTGGATTTTTAAATCATCGCAGTCACCCCAAAGTCCACGTGTCTAAAACCATGCTCATCTGCCTTCTCTTCAAATCAGGGTTCCTCATTTCTAGCGATAGAAATAAGCCTCGACAGTCTCCTTAGTTCTTGGGTCATTTCTATTGCTTCTTCCTCTGTTTCTCCACATCAAGTTACTCCACAGTAAACCATCTATAGCTCCTTATTGCCCATATAATGAAGTTCATAGTCCTTAGGCCACTCATGATCTGGCTTTGAATGAGTGGGGATTAGGTTCAGTTGTATGTGTCTGAAAACCCGAAATAATAGTGGCTTAAAATGATATACAAAGTTTACTTTCTCTCATGTGAATAAATTCTGGAGATAGGAAGCCCAGGGCTAGTATATAAAGCGGTCAGAGATCCAGACCCCTTACAGTGCACTGCTCTGTCATCCCAAGAACATCCCTATCCTCATGGTTTAATATGTAGCTGGGGCTCCAGCTATCACATCTGCATTCCAGGCAACAGGATGGAGGCAGGGGTAAGGGGAAAGGGCACATGCCAATTGCTGTTTAAGGAGGTCTCCTAGAAGTATCCTCACACCGTCCCCAATTACATCTCATTGGCTAGAACTTAGTCACATGGTCACATCTAGCTGCCCGGAAGGATGGAAAATATACATTGTCTTTATTCTGTGTGGCCCTACATTAGACTAAAAATTGGGAGTTCCGTTACTAAGGAAGAAGGAAGACTATTGGGTAGGAGTTGCCAGAGGCACTATCTCTGCTTTCGAGTACCCTCTGCGCACTCTTGTATCAACACATCCTGCTGGGATGGAATTCTTTGACACATGCTATCACTCCCACTAGGCTGGGAACTCTTAAAGGATCTTGTCCGCTTCATTTTTGCACTATGGTATTTGGTGCAGCGTTGGGCAAGGAGAAGGGGCTCAACAAGTGTTTGATATTATAGCTGCCAGTGGAAAAATATATAGGAGGAAGGAGGGGCTCGGGAAGGCGTCCTCAAGCAGGAGGGAAGCTGCTTGTGGGTAAATAATCCTGTCCTAGAAAAAACAACAGTAAATGCTAATGAATAATGTCAGCAAATAAATAATGTCATAATACATCATCGTGCCCTTGGGGTTAACCTTATGAATTAGGACGGGGTTCTTTTCCCCCTTAACAGAAGAAGCAACAGGTTCAGTGATGTGGAGACACTGCTGAGTTCACACAGGCAGTGAGTGACTTGTATTTCTTCACTCCAAGCCCAGCGTCCTGTTCGGTAGAATGAGGGAGGTCAGAGTCGGTGGCCCAACCAGGCTGCCCATGGTGCATAAAGCTCCGTGGGTTTTTTGCTTTGTGAATGGATGAAATACTGAGGCCCATTGCAGGCAGAACTGCAGCTCTGGAGGAGGTCCAAAGAGGAACTTCGGAGAATACCTTCCCCAGGTGGAGCTGCCCCCATCAGGTGGCCAGGCCCCCGTCAATCGCCAGCCTTATAAATACACGGGAGGCTGAGCACCTGGGATCTGAGGCTGCCTGGATTTCACCAAGAAGTGGATCTTGCTATGGACTCCAAGAAACAAACTGAGGGTGTATAGAAATGCAGCAGATTTCTACACATTGGTTTTGTATCCTGCAACCTTACTGAATTCATTGATCAGTTCCAGTAGTTTCCTGGTGGAGTCTTTAGGATTTTCTAGATACAGTACCATTTCATCTGCAGAGTGAAAGTTTCCTTCTTCCTTACCAATTTGGATGCCTTTTATTTCTTTTTGTTGTCTGATGATTGTGGCTAGGACTTCTAGTACTACGTTGAATACAGGTGGTGAGAGTGGACATCCTTGTCGCGTTCCTGACCTTCCTGGAAAAGCTCTCAGTTTTCCCCCATCGAGTATGATGTTCGCTGTGGGATTTTCATATAGGAGATCTTGCCATTCACAACGACATGGACGGAGCTAGAGAGTATAGTGCTAAGCAAGACAAGCCAGTCAGAGAAAGACAAATGCCATATGATTTCACCCGTATGTGGAATTTAAAAACAAACAAAAACAAGCAAAGGAAAAGAGAGAGAGAGAGAGAGACCAAGCAACAGATTCTTAATTATAGAGAACAAACCGATGGTCACCAGAGGGGAGGTCGGTAGGCGGATGGGTGAAATAGATGATGGGGATGAAGGAGTGCACTTGCCGTGAGGAGCACCGGATGATGTATGGAATTGTTAAATCACTACATTGTACGTGTGAAACTAATAACACTATGTTAACTACAGTGGAATTTAAAAGAAATAAAATCAATCCAAAGACAAAAAAAAGGACAGAGAAGTTTGTCTTGGGACACATCCCTCATGGTATGTTCTTAAAGTGCCATAAGGTCTCATCTAATTGTTGACTGTGCCAAAACAGGACCTCAAGGACACTATCAGAGCCAGATCTTTGCTTGGGGTGAACGTGTCTTGTTTTGGACAAGAGCGTAAAGCTGTTCATGCGTTTCCCTGTCCAGCGCCATCTCGGGTGCAGGAGTGGCGGCTTGTGTAGGATGGTGCGTGCTGGATGTGTCTTGCACCAGTCCAAGCACTCGGGCACTCACGGGCGCAGCGGGTCTCCGGAGGTGGTCCCGGGGCCAGCAGCATCAGCAGCACCTGGGAACTTGTTAGAAAGGCAAATTCTTAGCCTCCTTCCAGTCTCACTAATTGAAGTGGATCCCAGCAACCTGTGACTTAGCAAGCTCTCCAGCTGATTCTGTGAAGCACTGCTCTGGTGGGCACGCAGGTGAGAGTTGAAGAGGGCAGTCAGCACGAGCTGGCCGTCTCTCGGGGTTGTGGGGTGGTCGGTGAGCTGTGTCCTGGCCTGTCTGCACTGTTGGATTGGACGAGGCACTAGGGTGTCCGTCTGCTGCACGCTGATTCCTGGGAGCAGTAGGCCCATCCCGAATGGAGGAGCCGGGGCCAGCCGGGGGCCACGGGTAAGGACACACTGGTGGGGCCCCCCTGAGGAGCAGGGCATAGCAGCCAGCAGGCAGGCAGGCCCGGTGAGGCACACCAAGACCTAAGGCGCGGGCCGGGCCAGAGCAGATGCTAGGCTCTTGGCCCCAGCTTGCACTTGTGCTCCTGAGTATGGGCCAGACATTCTAGGCTGCCTGGCTGTCCGTGTTACTGTTCCCTGCCCTGTTGCTTGGCCGCGTCCTTCAGAGCTGCCTCGCCTGAGCAAACACTGCCAAGGAGCAATGCAATTCTCCATGTTTCCCAGTATGCCTGATACCTCTTTTACTTCTTGTCACCCATCTGTGGGTGCAGGCCATCGCCTCCCTCGGAGGATGCGGCTGGATGTCAGGTCACAGGCACTGTCTGCTTGATTGGGCTTTTGGGCTTTCGTTTCCCACCTCCGGCTCCCAGGGCTTTGTCATTCTGGGGACGGGAAGATGAGTAGGCTGCCGCTAGGACATGTGTTAGATGCGCCATGCTAAAATCAAATAAATCGTTTTGGGACCAGGTGTTGGTGAAAAACCATCAATTGTCCCAGGGCTGTGATTAAATCCCATAACTCTTTACTGTCGGGTGGTGAAAGCTCGGTCCTGCGTGTTTTACACGTCGATGCTAAAGAATGTGTCCGACTGTCCGGACAGCCACATCGGCTGCACCTGCGAGTGCTTCTGGCTCGGGTGCGCTGGTCTGGGCGGCTTGCCGGGACCTCAGCGGTGGCAGTGGGCCCTGGGGAGGGGAGGGCGGCCCCCTTGTGGAGTTGGATTCTGAGGGAGGTGGCCAGAAACTTGCTGTGTCCACGTTAGTGAGTGCATTTGACAACTGATGAGGGTCCCCAGGGCTCATGTGTGGGCCCCACAAAAGGTAGGCGGGTAGCCACCGGGAAGCCCATCAGGTTTGGAGCTGGGTGCGGCAAGGGCGAAAGGACAGGGACTCCAGGCCTGGAAACGAGAGCCAGAGTGAGGGTGGTGACAAGCTGCCTTAAAGAAGGCTGGTGGATGCGTGGGTGTCTGTCGCAGCCGATGTGAGGCTGGCAGGGCGGCTCTGGGGCAGGTGGAGGAGAGGCTGCTCGCCTGCCAGGATTGGTCCCCCAACGAGGAGAGGTGTCCAGGCTTGCAGGAGGCGGGACCGCCAGGGCCTGAGCCCCCAATTCCACCGCCTGGCAACGTGGGGTGAGTTATCAGTTCAGTTCCCAAGGATGTCATGGATTTTCCAAGCTTTAATTACAAGCCTACCTTCCACCTGTGTGGCTCCACCTCCGCCCTCCCTGGGGGAGGTTTCTGGAGTTTTGTTGGCTTCCCGAACACAGCAGGTTATAGAGGAAAGCACTTTGGAGTCAGGCCAAGCAGGCTCTGAATCTTGGTTTTGGTGGATGAATCTGGGTGTTACAAGGGAACCGCTCTTCATCTTACTGAGCTTGGGTTTCCCCATCTCTCAAATGGGATCCATCACGCCTTCCTCCTAAGTATCACTGCAGTCACGAGGACAAAGGAGGTGGAGCATCTGCCTCCTCTCGAGCTTCTGAATCGACGCTACCTCCCTCTTGTTCTCCACCCTGTTCCCCGCTCCCAGCCTGCACACCTCCCAGCGTTCTCAGGCTCCTCTGTAAGTGCCTTGGGTAAGCACACATGAGCTCACTTACGTCAGCTTTGTTGTAAACAGGGACTTGGGGAGAAGGAGTGTGTCTATATTTCTTCTACTTGGAAAGCCAGAGGCAATTTTCTTTTCCTTTTAGTAAGACCGAATCTATGCCAGATATCCTATCCCAGAGATCAGGTTCAGTCCTCTGGGGATGGAGTCACATAATCTCACAATCACAGGGAAGGCTGGGGTCTGGGCCTCCTCCACAACACTGATCCTGGGCGGGGAGCCCAGCTCTGGCTGCGTGCTGGGGAGAACCAGGGTGGGGCGTGGGCTCAGACCCTTGGACCGGCCATCTGTCCTGTGCCACCCCTTTGGAACAACCCAAGGTTTTATTCTCTTCTGTAGGAATGCACTTCCAAAATTCCTGCCTCCTAGCCTGGATGTGAATTTGGATGATACCACCTCCAATAGCCCTGCTTGATCCGTGTCCCCTCTTTCCCCCCCGCCCCGGAGTTTGAGCTGGGTTTGTTGCTATTAGCAGAAAGGGGGAGGTCCCTTGGACCTTCAAAATCTCCTCCAGCTGCAGGGCTGCCTGGCACTTCGGAGCATTACAGCTGTATTTAATCTTTGGGGAGCGGGACCTCTGGAGGCGGCCCAGCGTCCTGGCGCCTGTGGGCGGGTGATTGGCTTGCCCCAACTATGCATTTGAGCTGAAGAGTCTTCGAAGGAAGAATCACATTACAAAGCTATACATGTTTCTAAGTGCTGTGTGTCAGGGGTATATGATGCATGTTTGTCATCCTGCCTTAAAACAAACTCTCGAGAGCTGTTGGATCCCCAGTTGTTGTCTGCTGCATGGACCGGTATAATGTACATGGAGGTTTTCGGAAGACCTAGGGAAAAACATGGTAGGAAAGAATGAAGGAAGCCTCTTCAGGGTAGGACTATTCTAGAGGAAGAAGAAGGGGGAGGAGAGGAAGAAATAAAGGAGAGAAGGGGGAGGCAGTTAGGCACAGCTGAGCAATTCAGCTCTATGTGCATACAGTATATTCCTACTGTATGCACAGTACTGATTCCAGCACCTGCAGTCATAACTGCTCATTGTGCTCTGCTGTAAACAGCAAGGGGAGGTATCTACAGGGGAAAGTAGCTCTGGGCATCTGCCTGAATACAGCCAGGGAAGCATCTGTCCCCCTGCCCCCCAAGACTGGCTATGACCATGGCCTTGACTTCCATTTCCTTGGAGCACCTGCTATAAGCTCTTCAGGACCTAGACTGTGCCACATTGTCTTCTGTCCAGTGACCCGGGACCACACAAAAAGAGAAAGAGGCATTTCCACTCCCCTCCCCCCGGCCCCCTCTGGCCCCCGGGTCACCTCTGCAGTAGAGAGGTCTGTAGCCCGCTGCCTCCACTGGGCACCCCTCGTGACCAAAGCCTTCTGGACTCCAGAAAGGTGGTCACTAGGATTCCCATGGACCTATGCGACCAAGGGCCATTTCGTCTGGGGTCTTTGCTGTGGTCTGGATCCTTTGACATTCCAGGTTCTCTTTCTAGCTTGGACGTGAATCTGTCCAAAATCACCAGAAGCAAATTATTCTCTTCTGGAATCCAGTTCAGCTATATACAACCACCTTCACATCCGTCTCCACCAACATTACTACCCCTGCGGCCCGTGCCCCTTCTGCTGTGGCCTCTCCCCCAGCAGCCCCACGACCGCACCTCCGGCTTGCACTCCCTGGGCCCCAGTAGCTTTGACAGGGCTCCCCATCAACCTATGGGGCAAGCACTGTTCTCTCCAGCTAGAAGTATAAGGGCTAAGTTTTATGTCTGAGTCCTCCTAGTGAGGGGTGAGGCTGGGACTCCATGTCCTCTGATCCCAGAGCAATTGTCATCCACTGTTACTGTGTCCTCCAAGGGATCCCACATCCCTCTTCTACTTTTTCAACATATCTGTGGCTTTTACCCTGGCAGGGAGAAGCCTGTTCTATGGAGAAGTGAAGATTCGTCCTACACTGGGCACAGTGCTTATCCAGCCGGAGAGGCAACTTTAATCTTCCTGGGTCCAGGGGCCGTCCCACTGGGTTTATGGCTAGGCCTCTGTGCCAAAGCAGCAGGCTGAATGGGTCACTTCTCTTTTTTTTTTTTTTAAAGATTTTATTTATTTATCTGAGAGAGAGAATGAGAGACAGAGAGCATGAGAGGGGGAGGATCAGAGGGAGAAGCAGACTCCCCGCTGAGCAGGGAGCCCGATGCGGGACTCGATCCCGGGACTCCAGGATCATGACCTGAGCCGAAGGCAGTCGCCTAACCAACTGAGCCACCCAGGCGCCCTGAATGGGTCACTTCTCTTAAACTCCTAATTCAGTGGGGTGGCTGGGGGACGTGGTCAGCAATGTCACTGTCCGTTCATAGCTTAAGTTTGTAAAGGTAACCTTTGAAAGACCTTTGTGTCTTTAAAAAAACAAAACAAAACACCCAAACCCTTACTCCACCCCTGTCCTGAGCCTGTGATGTGGGCAGAAAGACGCTAAGTCATAAAGTACTGGTGATAAATGTGTTACGTTGTCACGGTAATGAAAACTTTCAAAGAGCCCAGAGTACTTTATTTCCTCTCCATCTTCTTCATGCCTCCTTTTAAGGCAGGCAGGACAGGTGTTATTCCCATTTTATAGATGGGAAACTGAGGCTCAAAGAGGTTAAGGGCTTGCTTAAAGTCACAGGTGTAGGTTCTGAATGCAAATCGTCTGCTCCCAATCCTGGTGCTCTTTTGGGTCACGTGCATGTGCTGTAGCAGTCCCTTGACTTGGATACAGTGTCACCATCCAGCAGAGACTTCACATGGGACGTTCTGTCCACGCCCTAGCAGATTTATTATCAGCAACTGTCGTTCCTTATTTTATGACCCAAAAAGACAACGCTTCAGAAAAACATCTGAAATTTACCGACAAAGCACTCTGATTGCTGAGTTGGCATCTGAGTGAGAACAGGACATGGAACCCTCAGGGGAGGGGCAGGAATGCTTCTAGACGAAAGGGCACAGGTACTGGGAACCAGAAGGTCCAAGGTCACACCCAGAGGTAGCTGACGTGGGGAGCAACAGGCGAGGGTGTGCCACTTGGCAGGCTGGGCCCGGGTCTCGTGTCTAGGTTTTAAGAACCTAGGCCCAGAATTCTGGAGGAAGAATGTCAAGGACACATGTCTGGCAACAGAGTCTGGATGAAAAAAAAAGGTGCCTAGGCAAGAGACCAAGAATACCAAGAATAGAGCCTGACACTTACTAGGGTTGCATAAAGCAGAGGCTGTTTTCAGACTTCCTGTTCAAGATGGAACTAGGTTTAAGTGTTTAGGGGAAAGGCAAGCAGGCTGGTGGACTGCACTGGGAGAACCAAGGATGTGAACAGCAAGCAAGTCCCAATAGACCATTTTGGTAGAGCGGTGTCTCCAAGCTGACATTCTGCAGATGCTGTTCCATATGATGCTTTTGAGTGTATCAAGAAGGAAGGGTCTGTGCCCAATAAAGATGGGAAATACTGGATCAAGTGAAGTTAAACAGGTTCCCCTTATTACAGGAGTTCTCAGCACCTTTAATATGCAAATATTCAATGTGAATTTCTAGGTGAGAGCTGTTCAAAACAGTCTTCCAGACATTTTTGATCACTCCCCCCTTTTTTTGACCTTGGCACACCTATTACATCTCCTGGAACACAGTTTGGGAAACTCAGCTGGGCCATTGGCCACACCTGCAACACTTTCTGCTTCCCACACTGGGGCCATAGCCCTTTCCCTCTTCCTGAGTGTCCTGGAAGGAGTGGTTAGGATTAGGAACCTGGACAAAAACAGCATTGTGATTTTAAGATTAGCCCACCCTTTAGTCTCTAACTTGGCATATTTTCTTCCAGTACTTTTTTTTTTTCCTATGCCTTTTTAGAGCTTGGTTATCAGTCTGATACATCTTAGACTAGTGTTTGGTGTCTGGTACACTGGGGTTGGCAGCCAGTTTCGGCTAATGTGCTAAACAATACTGAAATTCAGAATAAACATCAACAAAGCCCAGGGACCTCAACCTGTTTCTGATCACTGGGATATAAGCCGCCCACCTTATTCACCCCAATGAGCAGGAACCAGAGGGAAAGAGTGCAGTAGGGGCAGCCAGTCCCTGTTGTCCCTTTGGATCAGTCTTTGTCCTATGTGTGACCACAGCCATCTGGCCTGGAGCCAGTAGTACTCCCTGATTTTTCTGTCCAGAAACTGTTCCCTTCCTGTTTCTCCCACCCTGGCCTCAGCCCTTCTGTATTGGGAAGATCCTTAATGGTCACTGCCCTGCTCTATTTTCTCCAACTTGGACACATCAGAATTAACCGGAGGGCTTTTAAAAAACACACCTGGGAGGGTCCCACCCCCCAGGATTTCTGATTGCATAAGTCTGAGATGGAGCATGAGCATTGTCATTTTATTAAGTTCACATGTGATTAAGTTCTCTACCTGATCCTGGGCTGTGGTGAGCCCATGGGCATTAGCCTGCACCTAATTTCAGTTATTTTTTGCATGAAGACATCTTAATAGGGCTCTTAAATTAGAACTTCAGACAAATTGGTCTTCAGAATCGAGACTAACTGAATAAATACAAAGTGAGTATAATTAAGTATACTAAATAATTGAACACCTAGTTTTCATTTCCACTTGCCACATAAAACTCCGTTGTATGAATATTCTCTTTTAAAATGGGGAAACTGGACTCAATAAGATTCAGTCATTTATCCAAGGGTTATGGAGTTAACAAGTGGCAGAACTAGAATTTGAGGTCTGTCTGACTTTAAAACCCGTGCTCTTCAAATTAAGACTAACAACAAGTGTTGGTGAGGATGTGAAAAAAATGGAACGCTTCTACATGGCTGATGGGCGTACAAAATGGTACCACCACTTTGGAAAGAAGCTTGGTAGTTTCTCCTGAAGTTCAATGTACCCTTATTATGTGACCTAGCAATCTCATTCCTAGGTATTTACCCAGTACAAGGGAAACCTATAACAAAGACTTATACACAGTGTTGATGGCCGTTTTGTTCACAATGGTCCCAAAATGGAGACTACGGAAATGTCCAACAGGTGAATGTCTTACATCATGGTATATCCATATAACAAAATTCTACTTAGCAATGAAAAAGAACACAATAAAACAGAATCATAACATGGATGGATATTAAAAAAAAAAAAAAACCCTAAAGAAGCCAGCAGATGGGCGCCTGGGTGGCTCAGTTGGTTAAGCGACTGCCTTAGGCTCAGGTCATGGTCCCGGAGTCCTGGGATCGAGTCCCACATCGAGCTCCCTGCTCGGCGGGGAGCCTGCTTCTCCCCCTGACCCTCTCCCCTCTCATGCTGTTTCTCTCTCTCTCTTTCTCTCAAATAAAAAAAAAAAAAAAGCCAGCAGACATCAAAGGGCACCTGCTCTATGACTCCATCTATATGGAATTCTGGAAAAGGCAAAACAAATCTGTAATGGTATATATGCAGGAGTTTGGGTATAAAACTTTTTTCATCTCCATTTTAGAGCTGAGAAAATGAGGCTTGGGAAGGTAAAAGGATTAGACAGGTCTCTAACCTGTTCAGGATTACACAGCCAGGAAGCCACCCTTCTCTTCTCCATCCAGGCTGTCCTGCTTGACCCTGCTGGTCTCGCTGGCTCCCTCTTCTCCCTGGGAGAGGATCCACATTCAGGGTAAACCTGGGCTTACTGTATTGCTCTGCAAGTAACTCCATACCCTGTAAGGTTGGCCTCACTTGGACATTTCTGCCCTGGCCTTACATCTTCTCATTTCATTTTCTTTCTTTCTCCAACTTCCTAATGCTCCTGCTTGCTCTCCTCAAACCCTCTCTCCCGTGCTTCCTTCTATTTTCAATATTGCCTGGACCAACCTCTCACTGCTTGGGTGGGAGCTTTCTGTCCTGTTTTCTTTAGTGAGAAAACTTAATTATTTGCCCCTCCTGATGTTGACGCATTTAGGATGACAGCATGCCCAGTTGAATTTGAATTTCAGATAAGTAGTGATTTTTTTTTTTAGTATATCCCAAATATTGCATAGGACATACTTATACTATAACGTTATTCGTTGCTTATCTGAAATTCAAATGTAACTGAGTGTCTTGTAGGTTATCTGGCAACCCTAGCCCCTTCTGACATGCTACCAATTTTTTTAGGGAGGGACAGTTTTGAGAGCACCTCTAAGCAGACTGTCTTCCTGGGAAGCAAAATAAGACTGGCCTTTCAGGATTTCTCCACCTGTGTATTTACCACTCATGCTCCTCTTGCTTAAGCTTCTATCCCAAAGTGTTTCCTCCTAGTTCCCCTTGCTCCGCCCTGTCCTTCATCTAGCTCTGGTCACCTTGCCTGTCTCCAGCTTACCCACTCACTGTTGTTCTTGTCATGTTGCTTGATTCAGCTTTTCCAGCCTTACCCCTGTGTCTCTGCTCAGCTCCAACTTGCCATTGCTCTGGGTACGTCCCCTGCCCAATCTGGCCAGGCCTGGGTCTCTGCACACCAGGGTAAAAGCCACAGTGCATTCAAGACCTCAGTGCATTCCAGAGCCCGCTTGGGTCACAGCAGAAACAATGACCTGGAGTCTTCACTCCTCTCTCCATCTCTACCCCTTACATGTGAGTTACACAGAGTAGATTCAAGTTCATTGCCAGGGTTGAAATGGGGCAGATGTCTGATCTACTGCGCTGTTCTTTAGTCACTGCTGGATAAAAGGACTTAGAAATCTAGCCTCACTTGGCCAAGGGCTAAAAGGCCAAAAATCTACATTTAGTTTATGTCAATAAGATTCTGGTGATTGTTCCAGGGAAGAAACAAGGAAATCTTACGTTAAGCTTCCTGGTGAGATATTTCACAATTCTCCTCTTTGAGATTTTTCAGGCACGAAACCTACACAAACCACTTGGTCTATAGAAAACTAAATGAGAAGCTGCCTGTGGCAATGGTTGGTTTATAGTTACAGCATTTTTTTCAGATTTATTGAGGTATAACTGACAATATTGTAAAATATTTAAAGCCTACAATGGGATGATTTGCTATTCATATACATTGTGAGAGAATTTCCCCCTCCTCAAGTTAATTAACACATCCATCGCCTCACATCTTTATTATTATTTTTGGTGAGAACATTTAAGTTCTAATCTCTTAGCAAATTTCAGTTACACAATAGTGTTATCAGCTACAGTCACTATGTTATATATTAAATCCTCTGACCTTATTCATCTTCTGGCTGAAATTTTTTACCCTTTTACCAACTTCTCCGTTTTTCCCACCTCCAGCCCCGGGCAATCACTTTTCTACTTTCTGTGAATTTGACCTTTAAAAAAAAACTTTTTTTCTTTAAATTCTACATATAAGTGATACCATGCAGTATATGTTTTTCTTTGGCTTATTTCACTTAGCATAATGCCATTTGGATTCAACCATATTGTTGCAAATGACAGGATTTCCTTCCTTTTTAGGGCTGAGTCACATTCAAGAGTGTATGTGTGTGTATCTCCTTTTCTTGATCTATTGATCTGTCAGTGAACACTTAGGTTGCTTCCATACCTTGGCTATTGTGAATAATGCTGCCCTGAACATGGGAGTATAGATCTCTCTGAGACAATGGTTTTGTTTCCTTTGGAAATACACACAGAAGTGGGATTACTATTTTAATTTCTTGAGGAACCTCCATATTGTTTTTCATAGTGGCTGCACCCATTTACATTCCCACCAACAGTGTACAAGGGGTCTCTCTTCTCTATATCCTCACCAGCAGTTGTTAGCTCTTGTCCATTTGGTCATAGTCACTCTAACAGGTGTGAGGTGATAGCTCATTGTGGTTTGATTTGCATTTCTTTGATGATTAGTGATGTTGAGTACCTTTTCCTGTAACTGTTGGCCATTTGAGTACTTTGCCCACTTTTAAATTGGGTTATTTGTTTTGTTTTGCTCTTGAGTTGGCGTTCCTTGTATATTTTGGATATTAACCCTTTATTGGATATGTGGTTTGCAAATATTTTCTCCCATTCCATAGGTTGTCTTTTGTTGACAGTTTCCTTTGTTGGTAGGTTTGTCCCACCTGTTTCTGTTTTTGTTGCCTTTGCTTTTGGTGTCCAATCCAAAAAAATCCTTGCCAAGACCAATGTCACAGAGTTCACCTGCTCTATTTTCTCCTACAAGTTTCATGGTTTCCAGTTTTCAAGTCTTTAATCCATTTTCGGTTCATTTTTATGTATGGTGTAAGATGAGGGTCTAGTTTCATTTCTTTGCATGTGACTGTCCCATTTTCCCAACACCATTTTTTTTTTTTTAAGAGGCTATCCTTTCCACTTTGTATATTCTTGGTTTTTATAAACCATATATACCTGGGTTTATTTTTGAGCTCTCTATTCTGTTCCATTTCTCTAGGTGTCTGTTTTTATGCAAATACCGTAGTGTTTTGATTACCATAACTTTGTAATATAGTTTGAAGTCAGGAAGCATGATGTCTCCAGCTTTGTTCTTTCTCAAGATTGCTTTAGCTATTCAGTATCTTTTGTGGTTCCATGAAAACTTTAGGACTGTTTTTCTTATTCCTGTGAAAAATGCAATTGGAATTTTGATAAAGATTGCATTGAATCTGCAGATCATTTTGTATAATATGAACATTTTAACAATATTAACTTTTCTAATCTATGAGCATGGAACATCTTTCCATTTATTTGTCTTCTTTAATTTCTTTCATCAATGCTACATAGTTTTCGGTGTACAGATCTTTCACTTGCTTGGTTAAATTTATTCCTAAGTATTTTATTCTTTGTGATGCTATTTTAAATATGATTATTTTCTTCTCCTTCCGATAGTTTGTTGGCATGTTGAAACAACTGCTTTTTGTATATACTGATATTTTTTTTATCTTGAAACTTAACTGAATTTAAGTTTTTTGTGTGTGGAATGTTTAGTGTTTTCTATGTATGGTATACACAGAGACTACAAATAGAGACAATTTTACCTCTTCTTTTCCAATATGGATGCCTTTTATTTCTTGCCTAATTGCTCTGTCTAGGACTTCAGTACTATGTTGAATAAAAGTGGTGAGAATGAACATCCTTGTTCCTGATCTTGGAGGAAAAGATTTTAACTTTTCATGATTGAGTATAATGTTACCTGTGGACTTGTCATATATGGCCCTTAATTTAATTTAACTTTATTTTAAAAAATATTTTGAGAGAGAGAGAATGCAAACTGGGGGGAGGGGAAGGAGAGGGAGAGAGCATCTCAAGTACACTCTTCATTGAGCGTGGAGCCCAATGTGGGGTTCAATCTCATGACCCTGAGGTCATGACATGAGCCAAGAGCAAGAGTCAGACACTTAACTGACTGAGCCGCCCAGGCACCCCATGGCCCTTAATTTTATTTTTTTAAGATTTTATTTATTTGAGAGAGAGTGAGAGAACACGAGCAGGGGGAGGGAGAAGGAGACTCCCTGCTGAGCGGGGAGCCCAATGTAGGGTTCGATCCTGGGACTCCAGGATGAGGACCTGAATCGAAGGCAGACGTTTAACCAACTGAGCCACCCAAGCCCCCTAGCCCTTAATTCTAAAGTATGTTCTCTTTATACCCAGTTTGAGAGATTTTTATCATGAAAGGATGATGAATTTTGTTAAATTCTTTTCCTGTATCCATTGAGATGATCATAGGATTTTTATCATAGGATTTTTAGCATTCATTTTGTTAATGTGATCATTGATTGATTTGCAGGTGTTGAAACATCCTTGCATTTCTGGAATGAATCCCACTGGATCATGGTGTGTGATCATTTTAATGTACTGTTGAATTCAGTTTGCTGGTATTTGGTTAAGGATTTTTGCATCTACATTCATCAGAGATATTGGCCTGTACTTTTTTTTTTTTTTTTTTTTCCCCTCTCTTATATTGTCCTTGTCTGGCTTTGGTATCAGGGTGATGCTGGCCTTGTAAGATGAGTTTGGAGGTATCCCTTCCTCTTCTACTTTTTGGAAGAGTTTGAAAAGGATTGGTATTTAAATATGTGGTAGAATTCACCAGTGAAGCCATCTGGTCTTGGACTTTTCTTTGTTGGGAGGTTTTTGATCACGGATTCAATCCCCTTACTAGTAATTGGTCTGTTCAGATTTTCTATTTCTTCATGATTCACTCTTGGTAGGTTTTATGTTTCCAGGAATTTATCCGTTTTTTCTAGGTTGTCCAATTTGTTGGCATGCC
>NC_138378.1:102777514-102789787 GCF_054177405.1 Leptonychotes weddellii
AGCAGTGAGAGTGGCACTGCCAAGCTCCTTCCCTGGGAACTAAGCATCACAGCACTAAGCTGCCGTAGCTTTGAGCTGCACTTGTGAGCATCGATTGATTTTGTGCATCCAGTAGCAAGATGTGTTCTAAGGTATTAGAAAAACCTGAGATGTTATTTTGGGGGTCTGGGAATGCTCAGATTTTTCCCCCAAATAAATTAATGGTAACTTAATTTTTTTCCATATATATTAATGGTAATTCTTTGCTTTATACCATTTTGGCTTATGAAAAATTTTCATAGGAACGCTCTGCTTTTGGATAGCAGAGGAAATCTGTCATTGTTCATAGTGGTGTCTCATCCTTTGTTTTTCTGTGGTATGACTATAGCATTTTCGAGGGGACAAACATGGGTATTTGGGGTATTCTTCCAGGGGTAAAGGTGGGATCCATCAGTCAGTCCATCATTATAGCATCATTGCCTTGTAAATACAGCAGTAAAACAACAAAACAAAACACTATCCTCTTGGAGACATTAGGGAAGACACACAAAGCAATTAGTGAATAAGACAATATCCTATGCAGGATAATTAAGCTGTTCATCAGAAGTCAAGGAAATTAAGCAAATTCAGGAGCTGGATAGGGAGCAGTCTTCCTGTCAGGGAGAAGTTGGAGGAGGAGTCAAGTGAAGTTGCCTCTGGATGGCTAAGAAAGTGCTGCATTTAAGAGAATGGAGGATATGCCCTCCTCCTGTCTTCCAGAGGCCCCTTCCCAGGCTAGGAGGTACTCAGAAGGAGGCTAGTGTAGGCAACAGCTTTGCCATTGTTTTCTGGCTTGGGGTTCCCCTGGAAGGTTTCTTGGTGGGAGGCTGGGGAGGGGCAGGGTATCAAGTAGCACACCTCTCTGAGGGGGCTGCCCTGCCAGCCCAGTGTGCAGAAGTTTCCGGGGATCTCTGCCTTTCAGTTCCTTGGCACAGATAACAAGGAACACAGAGGCAGCTCTTGATGGGTGGGGGCTCAGGCTAAACTACATTTAGAGCCCAATAAAGGCATAAACTTGGGCGTGACCAAGTTTGCTTTTGGTGTAAGATTATCAAGGCAATGTGCTGTGTGGCCTCCTGGGTCTCCAGTATAGAAGCCCTGATGTACCATGCCATTCCCTCAGCCTGTGGGTGGGTGTGTGACTCAGCGAAGAGTGAGAAAAAGAGAGGCAGGGCGGTCTAGGGAAAGAATACAAGTTGGGTTTTTTAATCAACTCTATTGAGGTATAATATATGCGATACAACGAATCCATTTTCAATGTACAATTTAATGAGTTTTGACAAACGTTACCCCACCATAATCAAGATATAATACAGCCCCATCACCCAAAAGTTCTCTCCCTCAGGCTCTTTTGTACACTGTACCCCTGCCCCAGCCCAGGGAACCTGCCGTCACTGTAGATGTGTTTTACCTTTCCTTGAGTTTCATATAATGGAAATACAGAGCATGTATTCTTTGATATTTGGCTTCTTTAATGTTTTTTTTTTAAGATTTTATTTATTTGTCACACAGAGAGAGAAAACACAGGGGAAGGAGCAGAGAGTGAAGCAGGCTCCCCACTGAGCAAGGAGCCTGATGCGGGACTCAATCCCAGAACCCTGAGATCATGACCTGAGCCGAAGGCAGACGCTTAACCGACTGAGCCACCCCAGCATCCCGATTCTTTAATGTTTTTGAGATCCATCCATATTGTTGTGAGGCTCAGTAGTTCATTCTGCCTCATTGCGGAGTAGTATTCCATTGTATGGATATACTGTGATTTTTATCCCATTCATCTGTTGTTGGACAGTTTGGAAGTTTCCAGTGTTGGGCTATTATGAACAAAACTGATCAGAATTACTGTACAACTCTTTGTGTAGATGTAGGTTTCCTTTTGTGGGGACAAGTACAAGAATATGTTACTGGATCATACGATAAGGGTACACTTAACCTGAGGAGAAACTGTGAGACTGTTTTCCAAGGTTGTTGTGCTCTTCACATGCCCATCAATAACGTATGGGAGTTCATTTCTTCCACATTCTCGCCAACCCTGGTTGTTAGTCTTTTTAATTTCAAGGGCACAGGTTTTGAAGTCAGACAGATTTCAAATCCTAGTTCTGCTACTTGCTAACCCCATAACTTTGGATAAGCCTTCCGATCTTCTACAGTCCAGCTTCAGGATTATTTAAAAAAAAAATGAGACTAATAAAACCTTCATGATGATGTCATGAAGATCAAAATGTTAAAAGGTAAAGCACCTGGCCTTAACCACATGATGTAGGTAAAACTTGGAACGGGGTAAAGGAGAGGGATCGAAGTTTGGGAGGGCAAGAACTAGACTGTTTTAATAATAATAGTTGGAAACGGAGTGAACATGGAGTTTCAAGTTTAAACCTAAGAGTTGAGGTAAGGATCAGGAATGCCACGTTAGAAACATAATAACTTGTTGATACATTCTGTCTCAAACCAGTCACAGTTATTTCATAAAATCAATAATGTACTTGTTCTTAATGTTTAATATGTGCCTGAATTATTTGGGGTGAGGATGAGGAAGTGGGATGATGATACAGGAAAAAATGTGGCTGGAGAGTCCGTTGAAATGCAAATTGCTGTCTGTATGCAGCCCTAGAAATTCTGATTCTGAAAAGGGAGGGGGGGCCCAGTAATTTGCATTTTTTAATAAGCTTTCTAGGTGATTCTGATGTTCGTGGAACTTGGACGATATTTGAGCATATCCTCAAGAATTTGTACACTGTACCCCTGCCCCAGCCCAGGGAACCTGCCGTCACTGTAGATGTGTTTTACCTTTCCTTGAGTTTCATATAATGGAAATACAGAGCATGTATTCTTTGATATTTGGCTTCTTTAAAACAATCCTTCCCTACCACCTGTAAGATACTATCAGGTACATCTTGGACAAAGTCCAACTCCTTCGTGTGTCTTCCAGGTTTCTTCACGGTTTCCAGACTCGAGCGCTAAGGAGGCTAACACTAGGAGACACCGTTTCTTACCAAGGAAATAATAAAAAATCCCCCATTCTCTTTTAAGAAAACACCATACGTTGTTAATGTAGGAGAGTACATTCTAGTTCCTTAAGGGAAACCAATTTCACCTTCTGTTCCTTTTTTTGGTGGGGGGAGGCTTGAACTCTTGACCTGAGATCAAGACCTGAGCTGGGATCAAGAATCGGATGCTTAGCCAACTGAGAGACCCAGGTACCCCACCTTTTGTTCCTTCTCATCAGTTCTGGATATCTCCATGTTCCCCAAACATCTCACCATTTATCCTGCAATTCTGCCCCCATTGCTTTCTCCCTCCCACTGAAATTCCACCCTTCTTTCCAAGTTTGCTCAAAGGTCCCATTGCCTCTAGCCTTCCTGAATTTCTCCTTCTTTGGTCTGTTATGGGTCCTTGTGTGCCCTTTTCTTCCAGCATTCACTACATTTATGTGTGTGCTTCTCCATCTGCTCAGGAGTTCTCCTGGTTCATGACCACTACACAAGACCAACAACAACCCCCGACCCCATGGGGCACCGGGTGGCCGTGTCCCATTAAGCAGGAGTCCAGAGACCAGCTTTAACTTCAGGCCATTCTCTCTCGCTTAGGAAAGCACATCGGGTTGTAAGAATATTTGAGAAATGGATTGTAGTGATAACTAGGGTTCTCTGATAACCTGCTCCCTGGGACGCAGCACATTTCATTTGAGGACTATCCCCAAAGTGAAGTATGTAGGATGATCCATTAGGATGTGGGGGGAAAAATTAGAATTTCCACTTATATGCCTTTTACCATAAGAAGCTATCAGCCTTCCGAATATTTTATTTGTGGCTCGACCCCGCTGTTCTCCAGCATCACACGTCACATACTGTATGACTGGTGGCAGGGTGCACTGAGCACAGAGGGGCTGAAAGTGCTGTGAGGACTGTCCTCCCAGGTCAGAGAGTTAGCGAGTAATAGAATGAGCATGGAAGTCTGACACCAAGCTGTCAGGCAAGTTAAAGCAACAAGAAAAATGTCGGGGCCGATAGCCCCTGACAGTGAGGGCTCTCCAGAGCCCGTTATGAAACATGAATGATGATCTCCTCAGACCTGACAAGAAGATAAAACACTGAAATTATCAAGTCTGTATTGGATATGGATTTATATACACCCCTCCCTAGTGATGCGAAACCCATCCCTAACTGTGTACGGTGCATTCAGATACAGGCTGATGATGTGAGCCATATGGATTAGCAAGATACTTAGAAACGAGGCATTTGGTACCTGTCCACAAACCACTACACTCCTTAAAAGGGATGCTTGAAATCCTAGGTTCTGAATTCGACACCTCACAAAATTCATTAAATGCAATGAAAAACATCTAGAGGTATTTTTTTTTCCCTTTAGTTTCCTTACCAGCAGAGGCAGAGAGCCATATGCCATAAGGACTAAAATAAAACCAGGGAAACCACACAGCACGAAAAGGAATAGGTACTTGTCGGCATACACTGTTGGAAGATGCAGAGAAAACACTGCCAAGTGTTAGAACAAATTATGAAGCGTTGGGCATCTGGATAAAATATGGATTCGAAAAAACCCAACATGTCTTAGCCTTGGTATTTGTTGGATTGTTTGTTATGAGCTATACATACAGTTGCTGTGTGTGTGTGACATTGAAAAAAATGTATTGGTGAAGATCTATTCTCAATAGAAAACTACTTCTTTAATAAAACAATGCTTTGGAAAAACCGTGGAAGCATCCTCATGAATGGTTACTGCTTTGACTAGAATAAAGATTCCTGGGTAAGAAGAATACAAACACAGCAGCACTGATGAAATTTTTTCACCCTATCATTGGCAAGCTAGTGCAGAAAAGCCAGGAGTGCCCAAGATGAGCTAGCATATCATCGGTGTGATAGTTGTTACAAAAACAAGATTTTAAGGTATAATGGAATCCTTACAACACTTTTTAATGAGCTGGGACGTCACCATGAAAGTATTTTGGCAACATGCTTTTAAAAGCCATCAAACTTGAAGTATGCATTTTTTTTTTTATTAATAGGTGACTGTTTCAAACTTGCTGGCCTTTTGTATGATGATAACTAGTTGTCAGTAATAAGTCGCCTAACAAATATTTTAGAAAGAAAACTTACTTTATGGAAAAGGGGAGGAAGTGATTGCTTTTTGGAAGTAACTTGCAGAATATGGTGTGCCAAGGTGCTTTTTAAAAACAAAGGTGGGGGTGGGAGTTGATTTTGAAAACAGATGTTTGGAAATGTTACTGTTGTGTGGTTCTGTAACGGACCGTGATGAGCATCTATAAAAACTTTGTAAATTAAACAAAAACTAGGAAGTAAACTTTTTAAACCTCTTCCTGAAATTTCAAAATGAAGAGTATCTGTGTGGTTTTGAACCCATTTGTGAAAAATGGAACACCGCAGAAGTTGCTAAATAAAACGATTGACATCAGGGAGAAGGAGCTTTTTATTAGTGACATTTCAACAAAAACCTTTGTATAACTGAGAATCATGATTTAATACAACTAACAAGGTCTGTCTTCCATTTGGAGCTACCCATCTTTGCCAGAAATCTTATTTTTTTAGCTATGCCAATCTTTGAAAGCAAGTTTAGTAATAAAATTCCAGACCTATGAATAGTTACAAAGCTTTATTTTTTTATTTTTAAAGATTTTATTTATTTGACAGAGAGAGAGATAGGGAGAGCAGGAACACAAGCAGGGGGAGTGGGAGAGGGAGAGCAGGCTTCCCGCCAAGGAGGGAGCCCGATGTGGGACTCGATCCCAGGACCCTGGGATCATGACCTGAGCTGAAGGCAGATGCTTAACGACTGAGCCACCCAGGCGCCCTAGTTACAAAGCTTTAAATCAAGATTTTAAAAAGTAGTGAAACCCTATTCAATCAAAACGCTCCCCCCGCCCCCAAATAATAGTATGTGCCCAAGAGCAAAATGGGTATTTCATTTTTATCTTTAAAATTTCCTATTTTCGGGGTGCCTGGGTGGCTCAGTCCTTAAGCGTCTGCCTTCGGCTCAGGTCATGGTCCCAGGGTCCGGGATCGAGTCCCGCATCGGGCTCCCTGCTCGGCGGGAAGCCTGCTTCTCCCTCTCCCCCTCCCCCTGCTTGTGTTCCCTCTCTCGCTGTCTCTCTCTCTGTCAAATAAATAAATAAAATCTTTAAAAAAATAAAAAAATAAAATTTCCTATTTTCGTGAATGTTTTAAGATCGGTATAGGAGTACAGTTATATATTTAACTTGGAAAGAAGTGCGTCACTAACATTTGCAGGTACTAGAGTATGTCGGCACCATAGCTCCTTGTAAAAACTTTGAAGGTGACCTGTGTCTTCCTCATGGAGGTTTCCTCGCGCCCAGCCCAGGACACATGAGAATGAGGCTCCGTTCCATAGGCTGACTGGCTGGCTGACAGATTTAAATGAATGAAGACACTTATTGGTAACCGTGTTCCTGTCCTAGAAATAACCTAAACATCAACTCGGGGAAAGCTGGATAAATAAGCATTTGGCAGAGCAAGGAAAGCAATCAAATGAAATCTGAAAACTGAGGAGCTTCATATGAATAATAGCTAAATTTACTGAGCGTTCACTCTGCGCCAGGTCCCGGCCCCTCCCCGAACTCTCAACAGCCGCTGGAGGAGATACAGAGCCAGCCGGGATTTGGTGTCACAGGTGCCCTGGTGGCCTTCTGGAAGGAGGACTGCCCTGGGGACGATTCAGGAAACTGCTTATGTTCTTGTGTCTCCCCAGGGGATCTCAGACCCAAAGAGATCCTGAGCATGTCCCCTGCTGTGTAAAATGAGTTACAAAAATAGAACCGGAAAAAAGGTGGAAACTGAGCCTCCACTTATAATGACATTATCATCGATCTGCTGGTCACAGGAGATGTGCTCTGAGCTATTTTTCTAGCAAGTGGAAAAAAACCAAGCTGCCCTGTAGGCCTCACTTTGTGCAGGACCTCCTCCGCTGTGCCACAGGGCCCTGGGGAACTTGCCCTCTGGGGGGTTGACACCCCTTGGCTGCCTCCTTTCCCCTCCCGCCCCAGACAGGGGACACGGGTGCGGTGATGATTTGTCACTCTGGCTTTTGCAAGCACAAAGCACTACATGGTCTAGGGGTGGGGACAGCTTTGTGGGCATGTGACCCGTGAGTCACAGAGGACCCCATTCTCAAAGGGCCCCATGCTGCTTTTAATGCTCTGCTATCACAAAAAATTCTTAATTTTTCAATAAGAGGCCTCGTATTTTAATTTTGTCCTGGACACCGTGAAAAATGTAGCCAGCGATGCATCTAGGCCAGGATGGGGTAGTCCTGGGGAGGGCTGGCTTGGGGCACTTGTTGCAGCTGCTGCCGTGGACCCTGGGCCCATTTTTACCTTTGAGATAGAGGTTCGGAAAAAACTTAACCTAAAACCGGACTTTGCCAGGGGACTCTGTAATAGGACGGAGTGGGCAGAGAAGGCCGCTGCTCTCAGGGGATTTGGGAACCAGTCACGAGAGCCTGCTCCTCTTGTATCCTGGATCCTGGGATCTTCCCCAAGTTCAGGGCTAACCCAAGATGATAGCACTTGAGAGGAGACTGTACCATAGGTCTTTTGGAATATCCGTAAAGGCTGACAGGTTAAAATTGAACTTAACAATGCTCAGAAAGGAGCAGTCCAAGGCCTGCCCTGTGGCTGACTTGCTCACCTTGGAGTGTGGGACCCAGGGCTCTAGCCTCTGTTCTTCCACCCAAGGAAGGTGCCTCCCCTTAGGTACCCGCTCGAGCCCGAGCCTTTGCCGGGGGGCCAATCCTTTTCTTTTAGGCTCAGGTGGAGAATGTACGGAGAACCAGGGTAGGCGATGCGCTGCAGAGGGCGGGGAGGGTAGGACTCATGGACAGACTTCCCGCGCAGGTTGTACCCGGAGAGGAGAAGCATTACAGTCCCCGTGTATCAAGCAGCAACTCTGCCAGACCCTCTTCCCATAACGTTTTCTCATTTCATCCACAAATGGCCTTTTTTAAAAGTAGACCTTATCACTGATTACAGTTAAAAACGAGGGTAGTTCCTAACGATCCAGGATTGGATCCCCTCTTGCTCCTGTCTGATTTCCAGCTCTCCTACCTGCTGCTTGGTGTGGACTCTTTAGTCCCCGAGCCTGGCTGTGCTCGAGGCTTTCATTTGTTGTGGAGAATGAAATTCAAATGCTGGAAGCACCGTCCGTGACGAACATGTTTAGGGGAAGCCTCTGTTCTCTCCTTTCCTGTCCTCCTCCTCCCTTTCTTCCCCATGTGTGCCCCCGCCTCCCCCCCAGCCCCCTGCAAGAGCACCCGATGGCAGCAGGCTTGTTCACTTATCACTGGCTGGGGCGGCTGGGGCCCCAGAGGGGTGGACTAGGGGCCTCTCTGGGAGGGCACACATGCCCTTGGCCCTTGGCGTGTCACAGTGTGAGCTGCCAGAGTCGTGGGACAGGCTCCGAGCACAAGTGTTCTGGATGTCACACAGAGCTACAGGATGTAGCTGCCCTTTGCTGCAGCCTGGTGAGCTCTTGCTGCCCTACACGAGTGCCTTGTTGCTGAGATGCTGGCCCCAAATCCGCCGGCTCTTGGGAGGCTGGTTCCGTGGCCCGCTGGATCTGGGGCCTGCCCCGAGGCGGGGTCCTTTTTTCTTAGGTCAACTTTGACTTATGCTTCCTTTGCTGTAGCCACTTTGTCATGAACACTCATCCAGGTTCTGTATATGACCCTTGGGGACAGGCTTTTCACCTTGGCTCGGAAAGTGGGAGGTTTTACTAGGCATATCCTCAGGCTTGAGAGCCTAAAACCGCTCCCTCCAACTGGTCACTGAATAAACAGGCAACTTAATTTAGCTCGGTTCTTGTATAAAACCTCTTCAATTTTTTTAACTTAAAAATATGATGAAATATATATAGAGAAAAAGTCTGAAATGCATGTAAATTCAATTTAAAGAATAGTTCTCAAGCAAGTTCATGTTAAGAAATCACAATTCTAGGGGCGCCTGGGTGGCTCAGTCGGTTAAGCGTCTGCGTTTGACTCAGGTCATGATCCTGGGGTCCTGGGATCGAGCCCCGTGTCAGGCTCCCTGCTCAGCGGGAAGCCTGCTTCTCCCTCTCCTGCTTCCCTTGCTTGTGCTCTCTGTCAAATAAAATCTTTAAAAAAAAATAAAAATTCTAGTATTCCTGAAGCCCTCTGTACATCCATCTTCATCACTATCCTCTCCTTTCAAAGGTAACAACTTCACTGATTTTTATGATATTGTTACATTGATTTCCTGTCTCCATATTTAAATAGAATCATGTTACATGTATTCTTTGTAAAACTTTCAACATTATTTGTAAGATTCACCCAGCTTGATGAATGCAGCTGTCGTGATTCATTTTCTACTGATGCATAAATGCTCGTGTGTTATTAACATACTGTAAGTTATTTTCCCAATCCGCTATTGATGGACATGGATCTCCGTGTTTCCGGTTTTGTTGTTTTTATGAAACACTGCTGTGAATATTCTTGCACACTACACCCTAGAGAGATGCGTTTGCAAATGTTTTCTTTGGGAACTGTCACCTAGAGATGAGATTACTGGCTTATCCGTTCCCACTTGCTCAACTTTACTGGGTTTTTATAAGATACCCTTAGGTTTGATATATTTTCTCTTAATTTTTTAAAAATTTGTTTTCTCTTAAAGAGTCATTCCTTTTTTTAATTTTTAAAAAGTGAAAAATGCAATTTTCATACAACTATAGGATGAGCACATGTCAAAAACTTTAACTCAGTAATTAATGAGGGAATCCTTAGGGTGGTTAAGTCTGGTTCAAGGGAGAATCTGAGGGCTGGAGATTTACATTGTTGGTCACAGGAATGCTGAAAGGATGTTGCTAATATACAAAACTGGTTAATGTCTGATAGGGTGATAAAACTGTAATCTTTTTTTTATCAGTGAGAAATCCACCAGTCAACAGAACTTCATAGTGTGTGGGCTCTAATCAAATAGTAAACAGCAAAGTCAAACACAGATAACTAAATATTTCTTAGATGAGTTTGGTAATAACATCGACAGGTCACTTTTCTGTCTTCTTTCCAAGTTTGGGATATTTTTTCTTAAAAATACTGTACTTTGCTTCCAAGTCTTAGGATCTAAAGGAGAACGTATTAAAGTGTTTTGTTAACTGTAAAGAGCCAAATATATTTTCGTTGTTACGGTGGTTTTACAAAGCCCCTTGAATAAACTATTAGAATGAATGCTGATATGGGAAGGGAGTTAATTATTGAATACCTATTTTTTAAACTATTAGGGTTTTTGTTTTGGTTTGGTTTTTGTTTTAAAGATTATTTAGAGCATGAGCAAGCATGTGCAGGGGGAGCAGAGGGAGAGGGAGAAGCAGACTCCCCGCTGAGCAGGGAGCCCCATGTGGGACTCCATCCTAGGACCGAGATCATGACCTGAGCCGGAGGTCGGGTCTCTCCCAGTGAGAGAGGGAGAACCAACTGAGCCACCCAGGTGCCCCTTAAACTATTGTTTTTAATCTAATTTCATTCTTAAAAAAAGACGTGAAAACACACAGAATCTGCTTTAGTTATCTCTGTAAGATGGGGATAATAGTTATGCCTACCTCATTGGGCTGTTGTAAGAATTATTGAGCAATACAGACTGACTGCTAAAAACAGTGCCTGGCATACAGTAAATTCACAAGAAATGTTGGTTTACTGAGTGTTTGATCTGTTATTTAAATACTTCTACTGGAGTTTATTTTTTTTTTTATTTTTTTATTTTTTAAAGATTTTATTTATTTATTTGAGAGAGAGAGAATGAGAGACAGAGAGCACGAGAGGGAAGAGGGCAGAGGGAGAAGCAGACCCCCTGCTGAGCAGGGAGCCCGATGTGGGACTCGATCCCAGGACTCCAGGATCATGACCTGAGCCGAAGGCAGTCGCTTAACCAACTGAGCCACCCAGGCGCCCTATTTTTCTTTAATACCAATATATTCAATTCCTAGAAATTCTATTGGTTCTTGGTTTCTGCCTTTTTTTTTAAAAAAAAAAAAAATGCCTTATTCTGGTCTGATGTTTTAAATTCCTTTGCCTTTAATCTTCTAAACATGCTTATGGTCTTTCTTCAACACTACTGTTACATAAAATGTCCAGTTGTTGTGTCTACAGCTTCTCACAGCCCTTGTTTGTTCATTTTTTTTTTTTCTAATTAAAAGATTTGCTCACTGCTGTTAACTCCACACATCCTTTAGCAAAATAAATCTTAGCCCCTACAGTTAATTTTTAAAATCCTAGATTATTAACTGGAAACGGCTGACTTCTTCAGACCAGTTGGAAACAGAGAAACTCATTGTGTCCTCATAGCCTTGGGAAGATTCTACCCTGCCTGTCTAGGTTTTTATTTTACAGCACATTTATTTGCAACTTGGCCTACTTCACTTCTAGAATCACCTGTTTTATGTTTCTAGGCTATTTCCCCACGCTGGACACCAGTATTCATTTGGATGGATGTCCACTACGTAATGCAAGTGGAGCTCTGGGCCAGTTAGCGCTTCCCTGAGTCTGGGTTTTCTCCTCTGTGCAAAGAGGATAATGGGGATGTGCAGTTTAATTACCGTGCGCTGTGGAGTCTGTCGTAGTGTAAGCACCCTGTCAGCTTTTACTGGTATTGTTTTTCTTTGTACGACTCTTTTGTACAAATCCAGTGCAGCCTGATAGTACGACCATTCCAACAGTTGAGTCACCATGAGCTCCTTGCCCTCTCCGTGGTATCCCCTAATCTGGCTGTGTCTGGCTCCGCCATCTTGTTTTTCTGGCTTGTTTGTGGTCCCCTGTGCACACCATGCTTGATTGCCTCTCCACGCAGATGGAGTTTGCCTGGTCTCAACAACTCCGTTCTTGGCGGCCTCTGGCCAAGTCCTCTCACCATCCTTCAGAGCTCAGGCCTCCCTGTGCTTTATGAAGAAGGCTTTTGACCAAGTTTAATCCACACTGATCTCTTTTGAATTCGAAACCCTCTGTGGAGAGCACCATGGAGCACAGCGTTCTCAGGATTTGGTGGCTTCATTCATGGTGCGGCTCTGGGTGTCCACCTAACTAGATTGACTATTTTCCCAGAGGAAAGGAACATGGCACGCATCCAATGTATGTATGTTACCGCCAGGTACAGTAGCAAGTCTCACATATTTTAAAACGTTGGCTTTTTAGTACGTATTTAGGCGGAATTTGGGGCCTGGCTTATGCTTGGGTCTTTTTTTTTTTTTTAAGATTTTATTTATT
>NC_138378.1:102789887-102857680 GCF_054177405.1 Leptonychotes weddellii
GGTGTTGGACTCTTGGAATTAGTGGGTTATCTTTGCTGTTAACTGTGGTAAGCCAGGGCGCCTGGGTGGCTCAGTTGGTTAAGCGACTGCCTTCGGCTCAGGTCATGATCCTGGAGTCCCGGGATCGAGTCCCGCATCGGGCTCCCTGCTCAGCGGGGAGTCTGCTTCTCCCTCTTCCGCTCCTCCCTCTTGTACTCCCTCTCTCTCTCACTCTCTCTCTCAAATAAATAAATAAAATCTTTAAAAAAAAAACAAAAGCAAAAACTGGTAAGCCAGGAGCACAAGCTGGGATGCGGCAGGTCTTTAGGACACGTATAATTCAGTCACTATGTTTTTTGGTCCATAGGAAGAATTGGGGGCAGGTATACTGTTCCCATGGGACAGGAACAGAAATTGAAGCCCAAAGGAACACTGGGCCTGGATCTAGGTTCTCTGGGGACTCCGCTCTGCTTTCCAAAGAGATAAGATGATGGAGGGAAGGCAGCCAGTCTTCACTGGTACATTCCTGCCCAATTCCCAAACCCATCTCTGGACCTCTGCACTTCCCTGACAACCTGGATCCTATCTCAACTCTTCACAGAGGAGAAACCAATCCCCTTTTATATGTGCACTATTTTAGAGTTGCCGAGCATTTTTGTAGATGTTTGTTTTCCAGCAGTGCTGTGAGGCAAGCAAAATGAGTACTCTGAGTCCAGTTTTATAGATGAGATATCTGAGAAACTGGGGCTCTGGCTGGCGATGGGGTTTGCTCTGAAGGCCACACATTGAAATGGTATGTCTGGGTTTTCTAACTCCTGCTCTTTGTCATCCCAAGCTTTGGGATCAGAGAGGTACTTAGAATGCAGATGATCATGGAGTCTCTTTTGGTTTTTATTGAGGCAAAATTCACAGGACCTGCAATTTGCTATTTTAGAGTGAACAATTTGGTGGTATTTAGTGCATTCACAATGTTGTGCAACTAACACGTCTATTTTTCCTCACTCCTTCCCTGGGATTTTTGTGCGCAATGAGAGAGAATCTGTGTAAGACATCCAGTTCAGGGCCTTGCTCAGGGCCTTGGGCCCTCACAGGGGCTCAATGAATGTAGCCTGTATTACTGGACTCTCTCTAGCAAGCGCTCCAATTCTGGTGGTGTAGAAAGAGGAATTCTTTCTTGAAGTTAGCACTTTGAGAAAATCAGGTTGCAGATAAATGAAGTATTCATGGCCCAATCCCCCCCCCCTTTTTTTTTTTAAAGACATTTCAAAATTTCTCTCTTCCAGATAACCTTCCTCAAGGAACTCCTCCTAGTCTCGGAGTGATCAGACACCTTTACCTACCGATGCACCAGAACAGAAATGCACCATGTCGTGCAGTTTCTTGTTTCTTTGTAGGAGTTTGTCTTCTCAGCCAGGCTGTGACATGCACAGCCTTGGAGGTACCACGATGTTCCACATTGTCCTGGGTACAAAACAGCTGTGTCAAAGCTAGGTGTTGGATTATATTTGAATGGTGGTCAGCCAGCTCCAATAATCTAGCCACCACGTGGTGGCCAGCATTTTCCCCATCTTTTAATTAGTGGGTTCGGTGACTGAGGATCTGCTCCTTGGGTGCCGGGCTGGAGCCTGACCGAGGCCGGTCTGTGCTCTGGTTGACCATCACTTGGGCAGCTCTGGCTGACACAGGACACAAAGGGCTCCAGCTCCCACACGTGCATCGCACAACAGATGGGAAGCGAGCGCTTCAATAAGGCTGACCCAAGAATAGAATGGCTTTGGACTTTATTTGAATTTGGCAATTCTAGGAGCGTAGGCCCCAGGCCCCAAGGAGTCGTGACTGTCCCTTTGGCTTCCGATGTCGCCAGGCGTTGAAGCAAATGCTCTCCGCGGTGCCCAAGGTGGCTGAGGTAGAGGGCTGGTGAGGAGTGAGGCTGGGGCATTTAGGATGAGCACCGCACCTGGCGGGAGGCCTAGAAGCTCATAGTGTTCAGGCTCATTGGAAGATTTTCCTGCTGGCGACCTCTTACGACTCTCCAGACCATCATGGTGCCAACCCCAAGGACAAGGCCGCCTCCTGCTGCCACTGGCACGGCCCAGTTCAGCACGTTGGGGCCCGCTTCAGCCTGGTCTTGGAGGAGCTGACTGTTCCTCAGGGTGTGGAGGTAAGGGCTCTCCTGTGGAGGTGGAGGAGAGGGTCAGGGGTTAAGGACCTCAGAAAACCGTCCATCTGCTCACCTTAGGCTTGCATAGGCCCTATCCCAGCGATGGTGCGATAAACTTGCACATCTTCACAGCTCACCCGTTAGTAAGAAAGGGTCAGCTCCCCAGACAAGGCCCGCAATTGCCAGGTCTGTGCCTTCTTCATCTACACTGTGCCCAAACCTTCTGAACGAGGATGGGTCTCCAAAGTGGCCAATACCCCACTATAACCTCCTTTTGGCTTCTCACCAGCATCCCCTCTCCTGTCAACCTGATTTTGAAGTAAGATTGGGAATGGATAGGCAACCAAAGGAAGAGAGTCCTGGGGGCTGCAAAGCCCCCACCTCTGTCTTCTCTAGGCCACCACTGGACAGCTGTCCCCATCCTCCGACCTCAGGAGTGCCCGGGAGCAGGATGACAGTCAGTGTGGAAGGACAGCTGGGCCTGTAGTAGGTTAGAAAACCGAGCATGAGGGGGGCCCGGAGAGGAGATGTTCAGGCCTGCCTCCCTGGATTCTCTCCTTCCTCTGTGAACACGAGCGTGGAGCTGGGAGAGTGACGAAGGGTTCAGATGTGGCCACTCTCACTGTCCTGTCAGCCAGTAGGCCATGTTCAGAAACAATCACATCCCAAAGGAGCCTGGGGTGTGTCTTCTGAGGGGTGTAAACAGAAAAGAGACCAACACAGGTGTGTTCAGGGGGCAGCAGTAGGGTGAGGGAAGGGAACAGTAGCCTGGGGAGGGGGGCCGCCCCTGGTCCTTGAAGGATGTGGCAATCTCCCATAGGCAGAGATGGGGATGAGCCTCCAGAAAGCACAGACCTGGCAATTGCGGGCCTTGTCTGGGGAGCTGACCCTTTCTTCAGGGACAGGCATGTCTAAGGTCATAGAGGAAGCTGGGCCTCCCCTCTGGATGCTCCAGTGAGCAGCTAGAACCAGGGCAGGGTTTCCAGCAGCCTCGGTAAGGCTAGAGTGACTGTCCGTGCAGGCCGCATGGTGCCTGGCAGCAGTTACAGGCTGGTCAGGGAAGGGAGGGACGACCGGGGGAGCATGTTGGGAGCATGGTCAGCAGTCTGGGTGAGAGCAGTGAGGGAAGAGAGAATGTGCAGGAAAGGGAGGAAGAAGAGCACAGGTCCCCAGAACAGGCATGGTGTCTTATTTCTCTCTGTACGACCCCCCCCCACACACCTAACCACTGCCCATTCATCCGTCTCCCCTGAGCCCCTCTTCCATGGACTGTTGCTTTCTCCCTCCTACACCCTGAGGAGCTGTGAAGTCTCAGGGACCAGGAGGAGTGGTGAGATTTGAGAATGGTGGCAGCGAACAAAGGTGAGTGATGATACAGCTCCCAGGGACCTCCTTGGTGCCTTCTGGTTTGGGGGACCACCCCATTCCCCCAAGCATCTGTTTCACACTAGACAGGACAGGCAGGAGGTTAGGACGTTTACTCACAGGAGAGGGGCACTTGAGTTTGGTTCGGCTGTGGGTGAAGTTGTTGGAGGTTGTCTTCTGGCCCACCGGCTCCAGCTGAAGAGAAAAAGGAAACCGGGATTTCCTCCACAGTGGCCGAGACCTCCCTGTCGGAGGAGGATCTCCACCTGACCCCCTCTCTCTACCAGCGTGGGTTATAACGCAATAAATGCAAGATCCACGGCAGATGCCTCGCTGCCGGACCTGACTTCTGACTCAGAAGGGGCAGGTCAGAGTCCATCAGGCAGGGCGGGACCCTGAGTCTGCCCTGGCTTGACCAAGGAGGACACAGGCCCAGCACAGTGACTCCGTGCAAGGGCCTGGCCCAGAACCTCCGTTTCCTGCTTCCCTTCGGCGTGACTGTGATCACACACACCCTGCGTTTGCAATTTTATAAAATGGTGATAATCCTATTTACCAACTTCAAGTGTACGGGGCTAGTTGGTTTCAGAAAAACTTTAATAACTTACTGGTTACTCTACCTGGCTTGTCAACCTCAAGAAATTTTTCTCACTTGAGCTACTTTGTATGTTTTTCACACAGATGTAGAGGTGTACTCAGAACATCCCTGGAGCAATTGTTGTTCAGAGAGGTTCTGCTTAATACTTTTAGTCCTGAGACCCTCTGAGAATGAGCTAGAAGCTGCTACCCCTTCCCAGCATCTTTAGCCAACAGCCTGCCCCCTGACATGCGGCCAGCCCAGAGAAGGGTAGGCCCCTGGCACTGACTGTGTAGGTTCTGCCCTTAGAATCTGCTTCCTTGCCCAGTCCTGAGCCCCTCTGCTCCTGACCCCCAGGTACTGCCTACGAGGGAGGTAAAAGGATGCTCTGCCAGCTACCGACCACACCTTGCCTGTGATCTCGCTTTCCGTTGTCCTACGGCTGCTCTGGCCCTGAGAGAGACCCCATGGTGACTGGTAGAGCACAGTGGACACATCCCCTGGGGTCCAGACTCTGCTGCTGAGAGCTGTTCGTGCTAGGCGGGTTCCCGAGCTGCCCCAACCACCCATATTTGGCTGTTGCGAGCATCAGATGAGAAATGACGCCGAGCAGGAGGTGGGTTACTTATGTGTCGTTTCTACTTGCTTAGAGCTGAGGAAGCACAAGCTTCTTGTAATGGAACGACCACCGAGTGACCATATAGATGCTCAAGGTCAGGTTGGCTGATTCCCTGACATTCCAGGAACCCGGGAACTAAGTGGTACAGAAGAAGGTAAGGATCACGTCGTGGGTGTGAGGACTGCGTCGGGTTCTCCCTTTCTCCTGGCTCCTTGTCATCCGTGCACAGTCTCCCAGCGTCCTCCCTGAGCCCGCGTCCCCTCCAGCTACCTTCACAACCCCTCCCTGTGCCTCTAGGAAGACTCATTTGTGGTCACTGGCTGCACTTCCTGACCTCCCGTTCCAATGCCCACTCCAGTCAGACTTCAGTCTCCATCACTTGACTGAAGTTCTGGTCAAGGTCACTATGACCTCCATCTCACCAGACTCAATGTTCACTTTGTGGTCTTCATCTTGCTTGACTTTTCAGCAACATTTGTCAAAGTTGATGCATCCCTCTTGAAACGCTCACCCATCTGGGCTCCCGGAACAGGGCACTCTTCTCTCCTGCCCACCTCCCCACTCCCCCTCCCCTTCTCATCCATCACTGAGGTCAGAGGTTGGAATGAAGGCCCTAGGGCTTGGTGGTAGGTCCCAGCTTTTTCCCACCTACTCTCCTCTAGGAGCTCCTCGTGGATCCCATGGCCTCGAATACCCCCTCCCATGAATGAGGCTCACATTTTTTTTTCTTAAATCTCCATTCCTGACTCTGTCTCTGAGCTTCAGCTCATAGATTCAACAGCTTACTTGATGCCTCGAGGTAGAGTTCCAGAAAGTGGTTCACACTTACCGTGGCCAAAAGAGAACTTTTTTTTTTCCCCTCAAGCTTATTTCTCTCCAGCACCTCAACCATCCACCCAATTTTCTTGACCCCAAATGGAGGAGTCATCTCTTGTTCCTTTTCTTTTAATTTAAATTCTAGTTAATATACAGTGGAATATTAGTTTCAGGTGTACAATATAGTGATTCAACACTTACATACAATATCAGGTGCTCATTACAAGTACACTCCTTAATCCCCATCACCTAGTTAACCCATCCCCCCACCCACCTCCTTCTCGTCTTTGTTCCTCTTCTAACCTCCTCCATCAGCCAGTCCAAAAACAGATCTCAACTCTGACCCTTTCTCTCCTTCTCCACTGTCATCACCCTGGGCCCATCCACCTTCATCTCTCACCTGGGCTCCTGGTCTAATTTCACGCTTCCTTCTAGTCCAGGGCTACACGGCAGCCAGTGGGCAAACCAGATCCTCTGGCTTCCCTGTTGGAAGCCATCCAAGGACCTGGCCCTGCTCTCGCTCACCTCTCTGACCTTGCTCACCTCCCTCCAGTTACACTGGCCCTTCTGTTGCTCAGACACTTCAAACTCATTCCTGACTCCAGGCCCGCACAGGTCCTATTTCTTCTGCCTGGAACACTCTGGCCCTAGACCTCTGCATGCCTGGCAGGCTCCTGACATTCAGTTCTCAGCTCACAGGTCACTCGTCAGAGACGCCTCCCTCTCCCCCACCATTACTCTGGCGCATTCCCTCCCTCCCTCCCTCCTTCCCTCCCTCTCTTTCTCTTTCTTTTCTCTTTCTTTCCCCTGAATGTGGTCAGAAAGTCTTAGTGACTTGTTGAGTTTTCTCTGTCCTTTCCCCGTGAGTGCAAGGATGTTCTTTTCCCCAGCACCTGGGGTAGTCCCCTCTGCATAGTGATGCTCAATAAATAGTTGTTGAGGGAGCGCGTGGATGGACTAGAGTCAGAGTCCTGAGTGGAGCAGCTCAGGCAAGAAGGCCTGGGGCTGGCCCCAGGAAATGAAGTTGTTTTACTGAGAACCCACCTTTCCTAAGGCTGATACTGCAGATACCAACGATGTGGCCAATAACAGGGCTGGGGCAGGGAGCAGGGGCGGGCCTCTAGTCTGTTCTGGGGATTCAGGGAAGGCTTCCTGTAGGAGCTAGCACCTGAGTTGAGTGGTGAGGTGGCTATGAGATAGGAGAAGAAGATTGGAAGGACAGTCCACGATAAGGGGATGAGCAAGAGCCAACACACAGATGCATGAGATACCATGGGTGGTGTGGGAAACTGCACTCCTTACCAGACTGCCCCACTGCCAATCAGAGGGGGGTGGGAGTGACTGCTGGAGAGGTTAACTGGGGCCAAGTCTCCGAAGGCCTGGTGTGCTGTGCTAAGGGACCTGGCCTTTCCCCTTCGGGGAGGGGCAGGCCTTGGAAGTTTGGTCGGATTTTCATTTACACAGATTCCTGGGGCTGCCCTGTGGCAAAGAGATCTAAGGCAGTGGTTTGCAAATCCTGTATAATATCACTGGGGAGCTTCTGAAACCTGCTGAACCCAGGTGCTACCCCAGACTAATCCAGAATTTTGGGGGATGAGGTCCAGGCACTAGTGTTTTGTTTGGGTTATTGTTTTCAAGTCAACTTTTTATTGAAGCTAGCATACATTTAGAAACAAGTATAAATCACAGGCGAACAGTTGATAAATTGTGGTAAAATGAATGAACAGTAAACGGCATCTAGATCAAGGTACAGAATATTACCAGCACTCAGCATCCCTCCCACCCTCTTCCAGTACTCTCCTTCCCCTGCCCTCCCCCCAAAGACCATATATTAATTTGCTTGTTTTTGAAATTATAGACATAGTTGCATGTGGCTGAAGTTTGCTTCTTCTCAGTGCTGGGAGGCAGTCCATTGCATGAACGTGCCACATTTTGATTATCCATTCTATTGGTGCACATTTGGGGGAGCTTCCTGCCTGGGGATTGTGAATGGTGCTGCTGTGAAAATTCCCGCATGCATCTTTTGGTAAGCCTACGTGTATGTTTCGGTTGGGGATATACCTAGGGATGGGATCGCTGGGTCACAGGGAATCCAGATGTTCAGCCGTCGTGGCTAGGCCAAACTGGTTGCCGGTATTAATGTTCTCCAGATGAGTCTAACCTCTGGCCAGAGCTGAGCACTGCTGTTCTAATGGTGGTGGTAAGCCCAGTGCCAGGGACACCAGGTAGGAGGCTCGCGTGGTCACCCAGCACCTGGGGAGATGCAGAGGTTGGAGGACTGCAAGATTTCTAGGGAAGAGGGAGCAGGGGCCCGTGGGGGAATAGCGTCAGAAGAAGAAGGAAAAAGGAAGAGGAAAACGCTCCCTCGTGCCGCTGGTGTTTCTGGTGTTGCTTTTGCAAAGGTCTCCGGAGGCGGCACAATGTGCTGAGCAGAGGTACAGGAGATGAAATAGGCTAAAAGTGGGTCTGTTGCCGCAGGAGGGTAGCCTGTGAGCGTCGGCCAAAGCCTGCAGACGCCACATCATCGGACTCTCAGAGTGAGACGTGAACTCACTGGTTACATATGTGCTGACCGGGGTGGGGGCGGGGAGGCCGGCTGGTGCTGCGGCCAGGGCACTGGGGGATTTGACGTGGGTTCTAATCCCTGCTCGGCCTCCAGCTGACTGTGTGCTTCCTCTCCCTGTATGCTAGTAACAGAGCATCCTGGCTAGATGACCTGCCAGATCTCCTCTAGTTCTACTGGCCTATTGTATATGTCGCTCTAGGGGGTCACCAGAAGGAGAAGGTCTGAAAAGTTGGCATGATGTAATGGGTTTATATCTGAGATGGTTTTGGATGAAAACATGGGACTATGTAATTACTTCCCTAAATTATACAGCACAGGACAAGACACTCTTAGATGATTTCAGTTTAGTTTTGCTTTGTTTTTTAAAATTAGGGGCAGGGCTAGGACACTGGTGGCTGGGAGCCCTGGACAGGCCGGTGGTGTTACCAAGATGACTCCACGGCTGCGCTCACCTTTTTGTTTTCCTACCTGCTCCCCTCCCACTTGCCCTTATGTATAACAAGCCTCTCGCCTGGACCAGTGGGGAGAACCACTGAGCTGCTTTGGAAGAGGCAGCCAGAACTGTGTTGTTAATTACTGCAGAAAGAGACCAGCAGGCCCAATGTATTCAAGTCCTCGGTCTGGCCATCGTGCCCCAGAGAACTCCCAGAGCACCTGGGCATTATGCAGGCTGGGGGTGCCACCAGGTAGGAAGACCACCCATCCCCTGATGGAAATGCTGGGAAGGAAAGGCGGAGCGGCTGAGCATTCCTGGCCCTTGTTAGAATCTGTGGATTCCCCTGAGATCTCGGGGGGACAAATGGGACTGTGCACAGATACCCACTCTTTGGGGGGTGGGTTTTAAAAGGAATGAAGTCATGGGACTCCATCAGTAGAGGACAACTGGACTTCAAAATTGCTCTCAGGAATGATATTGTGCAAACTTTGGTGAACAAGATTCCTGTGGAGGTTGGGTGGGAGGGAACTCAACGATGTTTTGACTGAAGTTCCGAGTTCTGGGCTGACAGAGTGTGACGAAACCTTTAGGAGTGGGCAGAATGTGGCGTCAACAAGGGAAACAAAGGGAGAAGGAAGGCTGAGTCTGTGATTACCTGGGCCAAGGACGGAACCTGTTGGCATGCTGCTGGGGAAGAGGAGGTGGTGTGGCTAAGGGGCGGGCAGTGCTGGGTGAGGCTGCAGGTGTGGGGATATCTGCACAAGGGAATCCTGGCAGAGAGGCAGCCAGCGCGAAACTGCAGTAAAAGCAAGAGTGTGGATTTGTTTGGTCACCATGGGAGAAATGGGGGAATGCAGGTTGGGGTGGGGATTGGGTTACCCGCTGAGCCAAGATCAAAAGAAGCCACTGGATTGGAAAGGCATTTCGTTTGCTCTGCGCAACAGGACACAGCTATTGGGGTCACTGGTCAAGCTCTGTTCCAGCAGAGCGGGTTGTAGAGGAGTGGCCAGCCCGCAGAGGCAAGGCACAAGGCCAGGCGGCCCTGGGGCCCCTCGATATGTGAATTTCCTAAGGTCCCAATCATCCCTGTCAGAAAGGTCTGGAATAGGTGGACAGCCTGGGAAACAGGCTGGGTGGCTCTTTTCTTTTTGATGCTTAAATAATCATCGGGAGGGTGCCTGGGTGGCTCAGTTGGTTAAGCGACTGCCTTCGGCTCAGGTCATGATCCTGGAGTCCCGGGATCGGGTCCCGCATCGGGCTCCCTGCTCAGCAGGGAGTCTGCTTCTCCCTCTGACCCTCCTCCCTCTCATGCTCTCTGTCTCTCATTCTCTCTCTCTCAAATAAATAAATAAAATCTTTAAAAAAAAAAATAAACAGACAAAAATGGGGGCGCCTGGGTGGCTCAGTTGGTTAAGCGACTGCCTTCAGCTCAGGTCATGATCCTGGAGTCCCGGGATCAAGTCCCGCATTGGGCTCCCTGCTCAGCGGGGGGTCTGCTTCTCCCTCTGACCCTCCCCCTCTCATGCTCTCTGTCTCTCATTCTCTCTCTCGCAAATAAATCTTAAAAAAAAATTATAAAAAAAAGATCATCGGGAATGTGTTGAGATTAGGGTAATGGGGGCTGGCATTCTCTGAATGCTAATGATCGTGTTGCGTACTGTGTATATGGTACCTTGATTTTCTGAGATCTGTGTCATTTGCATTGTTTTTTATGGATATTGATACAGAGGACCAAAGAGCATTTGCTCAAGGTCACACAGGAAGGGGTTGAAGCTGATTTCATCCAGTTTATCTGATTACAAAATTATCCCTGCCCCCCCACCCCCATACTGGGAAATTGCTCAAATAATCGAATCTGTCAGGACAAAGAAGTTGTGGCACCATTTTGAGCTTTGGGCAGAAAGGAGCTCTGTCTGCCAGGTTTTTTGTTTTGGGCAGTGGTCAACACCCTTGGGTGGTCCCCTTTGACACAGCCCAGGGAGCACTTAGGCACTCACCATGTTGTTCCAGAGCGCGATGGCCATCTCGGCATGACCACGTTCTGAGAAGTGGAAACAGTCCTCGGAGAAGAAGGTGAGGTCAACGCTTCCTCTCTGTGACCAAAGGCAAAGGGATTATGTTCCTGTGGAAAAAGGTACCGCCCCCCCCCCCGCCCCCCACAGGTGTCCTCGGCATCGTTCAATTCTGCTGCCACCTGGCTCAGAGATTGGTGGAGAAACTCCCCAATTTTGGAACTTTTAAAAAGACCTGAATTGTAGCCACCCACAGTCCATCCCTTTTCCTTCCACGTCCCTGCCCTAATAGATGACTTTCCATTCTATCCCAATCTAGCAAATAGCAGGGCCAGGCCTGGGGAGCTTGGTCACTGATAATTTTCTCCTTTTCTTTCCAGGTATATCTAAGTTCCAATAATATTAGGAAAAAAAAAAAAAGCAAAATCTTTCTTAGGAGCCCTCTTGGAGCCATATCGTCAGAAAAAGCTCAGGTGCAGAAGGAAGTACATCTCCTAAGAAGAGCCCCTCCACAAGCGCCTCCCAGAAATTCCCGCAGCTTACGCTGTTCAGGGGGACGAGAGTGTTTTGGAAGAAAGGCTGCACAACCACGGCGAAGTCCTCACGCTGCAGATACTGGGGCTTGTAGGACAACCTGGAGATGCCGCTCTGTGGAGGGGGGAGATGTTCCTCAACCCTCCTGGCAGGGCTGGCCAGATGAGCTCTAGTCCTGCTGCCTTGGGTTGGCTGTGATGCGCTGCCCCCCTCCCCCAGCCAGAGGTGACTTCAAGGAACACTCTAGTGCACATGCATGTGCTCACGTTGTCTGCACCCAGGCATGAGCACCACCCGTTCTGAAGTCTCTCTGAGTCTGGGTCGGAGCCTCTGATCAGACTGTGTGGGCCAAAGACCTCCCCCAGTCTCACTGCATGAAGAGCTGAATTAGAACATGGGGTTCTGGTTCAGATCCAGCTCTAATGGGGATCATTTCAACACCAGCTCCCCGAAATGCCTGTGCACTTGGGGGATGAAGGTCCATGTCAAAGGGTTAGATGTGCTTCTCCTCAACAATCCATCTGGAAAAATGAGGATGTAAGAAAACATGAGAACCATCTAGGGCTTCAGGGTCCATGAAGGTAGACGGAAGCCAAAAGGGGGAGATACCTGAGGGTCAAGTTTCTTCAGGGGAGGCTTCTCAGAAGTGGCGAGAAGACCTGCCCTGTGCGTGAGGTGGAGAAGTTGCAGAAGGGCTGGGGAGGGCATGTCAAGGGGGGACAGCCTGAGCAGAGGCGGACACAGAATTGGGGATGGAGGTAAGCAGGGCTAAGCCTTATGTTCTGAGGGAGGGGGAGCCCAACGGGGCCGTGGACACTTCCCCTCCCTCCTCTGGGTGAGAGATGGTGCCCAGCACATGCCAGGGCTGGGAGGCAGGGCTTCTCCCACCTTCCCCTCAGAGATTTCTCCCTCCCCGGCTTGGTGTTCTTTTCACCTGGAGAAATCTTTCAGGGGCTGTGATCTGCCTTTAGGGAGCAGCCTTGTTCTCAGCAAACCCCTGCTCTCCAGGAGTAGAGGGGGCCCCCAGCTGGGATAGGAGGGGTGCAGCTTCACCTGGAAGTTCCAGTTCACTTGCTTCAGTTCCTGCAGCTCCAGGGGATTCTCCTGGGAACGTCTGAGGCAGGTACAGTTGCTCCTGTGGAGAGGCACCCGGGTGGCTGACCCCCGCACCCCCCCACACACAGCCTGGGTGACTCCTGGCCCCACGTCACAGACTGTAATTCAAGGGCACTAGGGGTAGCAGGTGCTTGTTTAAAGAGAAGGTGGGAGAGTTGGCACCTGATATCTGGGTCCCCTTGCCACCTGGTTGTTCCTGCCCCAGCCCGGGTCTTCCTCTAGGGAAGGGCTGGAGTTTTGGAAAGACAGCCATGATAACCTTATCTTTCTTCTTCCCGGTCCTGAGACCTCCCAGCTCCACCTCCAGCAGCTCAGGACTTCCCCTCAGGGCTCCAGAGTGGGGAGTCTCTTGGGAAGCTGGGGAGTGTCGACCAGTTTGAGACACACGGAGAAGGTAGAATGTAAGGCCTGAAGCCTCTGGAGGAGCCCTTCCCACCTCCCAGCTATTAGCTGTTCCACCTGGCGCCCAAAAAGAATGGGAACCAGCTGGTCACCTTGCCAGCAAATCCATTTGACCCCAGCTAGGACTCCTCAGCCCCCTGTAGAATCTTTTCTCCCAAAGCAATGATCACAGGAAGTCTGGATGACCCTCTGGCCTCAGAGGATGGCAATTTCCTGCCAGGGTCACAGCTGAGCTTTAATAAGTTCCAGCCCCCAACAGAAATTAGTCTCTTGTACAACAGACCTTAGCGCTGAGCCTGGCTTTCAAGGATGTTATAAAAGCTACTCTTGACTGAGAGCCTGCCCCACAGGGCCCAAGCACATTACATACATTTCTTCTAGACCTCACTACTTTGCAAGGTTTTACAGATGAAGAGTAAGAGGCCCAGAGAGGTTATGGAGTTTGTGCACGATCTCACAGCTCCTAAAGGGCAGAGCCAGCTACAGATGGACAGCTGTCTTGGAAGCGCCTTGCCCGGTGCTGCCTCTCAAACAAACACCGAGCAGTCACTGGAGTTTGGAATCACAGACCATGCTGGGCGCTTTAAGGATCATTGGTCTGTGTCTCTCGCTTTGCGGCCAAGCAACCGGGGGTCCAGAGAAATAAAGTGACTTGCATACAGTAGGCAGTCAATACTTTAGAGGTATTTCCAAGTGATTTTTCTAGCCCCTGGTGCATCGCTGATGTCTTTCCTCGGGACAGGATCGTCTGGGTCGGCCTGCACTGGTGTCCTCGGGTAGCGTCCATGAGCCCCGCTCTCCCCAGGGGCCCTCGTCCTGGGACTGTGTACTTACTGAGCAGCCAGGGGCGGGTCACATTTCCCACCTTGGCCCTGGTGTAGGCCAGCCAACTCCATGACCCCCACCACGTTGATGAAAGCCCTTGGAAGCTGTGGGGAGCAGAGGGATGGGCTGCGTTAGTCCCCAGGCAGGTGTGGGGGATGCTGGTTACTACTGGAAGAACCTAGGGGCTCATCTACAATCTAACTTCCTCCGCCCCAGTTTTGCCAATAAAGAAACTGAGGCACAAACAGGGGATGTGACTTGTATTCTCTCAATCTTCTTTAAGGGCCCACTTTATAGCTTGGGAAGCTGAGACAGAAGTCACTTGTCCCAAATCCCATTGCTAGCAAGCCACCCTGCCTGGCTACAGACTAGCCATTACTTGGCCACCAAACAATACAGTCTGATTCACTTAGAATTTCCTTTGCAGAGGAGCTTGGTATCTGCCCCCCTCCCTTGCCTCCCCTCCAGGTGTCTGCTTAGCATGTATCTCCCTGAACACGGCTTGCCTAGATGCACACCGTGAGGGTGGAGACCCAGAAACCTGCAGCTGCTCTTCCCTACCTCCTCATAGAAGATGTCCAGGGCCTGTTGGATATGCTGAATGTACTCTCCAGCTGAGGGGGCCTCCTGTGAAGAGAGAAGGGGGTTCCTGTCAGCTCCAGGGTTCTACTCTGAGGGTAGCGGTCTGGTGACCAGCACAGGAGGGCCTGGGGGTGGTGGTTCAGAGGGGCTAGCATGGTACTGGACAGGCTGAGAAGCCCAGCCCTTGTTGCTGGGGGACACAAGTCTTCCTTTGACCCCTACTAGACACCGTGAATAATCCCCACCCTGATCCACAGTATCTCAAATGCAGGGGCAGACTCTGACCGTGTTGGTCCCTGCCCCTTCTCTGGTCCCATCTGTCACCAGCCTCAGGGTTCTGAACCACATCCATGCCCTGATGACCACACGCTCTCTCTCCTTTGGGCTGTGGCCTATGCTGGCCCCATTGCTTCCCCCTAATTTCTTTTTGACTCGGCTCAAGAGTCTCCCCCTCTGACTCATTTCTCGAGTGGAGGCTGATTTAGCGCCTTCCTCAAACATGGCCTGAGTTCATCCTGGGGGGGCGGCGGGGTTCCAGGTCTTTTCCACAAAAAGAGGCTTTCAGGAGTATAAATCTGACTTTGCAAGAGGGGCAGGTACTCTGGGGATAGGAGAGGCATTCTCCTGGACCAAGCGTCCACAGGTAGCTTTGGGGGTCTCTTCTGGCCTCCTGGACCCTGTTGAGTCCAGGACACAATGGCATTGAATCCCCTGGGGTTGGGTCACTTCTGCCTCTGGAGGCTGGGCAGTAAGGAAGAGGATAGAGGGGAAGAGGCTCAGGAGAACCAGCCCGTGTTGGTTGGGGGGGAGGGTAATTCTCATCCAGCCTTTGGTAGATGGTCTGAGCCATGAGGAATGATAACATACTTTCTCCCCCTGCCCGTGACTTTAAATGTTCTACCGTGACGTCTGAGTTAGGGCAGCTGCTCTTTTCCAGCCAAATAAAATACAGGACATCCCCAACTTAGAACAGGATGTATTCTCAAAGTGACAGCCCCCCCACAGAAACACTATCAGGAACAGGCTGGGTTCCCAGGCCAGCCAGCTGAGGTTGGTTCACTCACAAAGTCCTTGGGGCAGCAAGCTGTCCTCTTGGGACTGGTTTGATTTTATCCAACCTCGTTGATGACATTGTTTCAGCCTCGCCCTTGCGCACACATGCACGCGCACCAAAAAAAAAAATCATCAAAAAATGGGTAGGGATTTCCCAGCACATGTGGGGTGGGGCTTGCCGGTTACTCATTCAATACCAAAGAACAGTATTTGTGTGCATGAGAGCAGTGCCTGAAGAGTGGGTGCGTCTAGACACTTCTGGAATCGGGGAACCAAAGCAGCCGCTGTCCCAGGGGCCACTCAGCAGTGGGAAAGGCCAGGGTCTGCCCGGGCGGGCTGGGGTGCCTGGGAGAGCAGACCGGCATGACTCCCATGGGGCTGGGCAGGGGCTTACCGGATTCTCACAGTAATGACATATGTCGTTGCTCCCAATGAAGAGCGTGATCAGCTTCCAGTCACTCTCTAGGTTGATTTCCTGAAGGGACAGAAGGCTCTGAGTCTAAACTTTGGTAGTGGTGGGGGATGGAGGGGGGCAGCACATGCAGGTGATGCTCACCAGGCCAGACAGCACCCCCTCACCACTGCCTTTCACCCTCTTTGTACCCCGATGGAGAGAAGATGCCAGGTGGAGCCTTCCTAACCTTCACCTTGGTGCCTGGCAAGGAAATCTAGAGAGCGGACTCCGTGTGTGCACATGTGTGTATGTGTATGTGTCTGCTCACAGCGGAGGAGGACTATTTTTCCTGGGAAATCCTAAGAAAACTGCAGTGCATTGCAGAGTGGAGTGTATTAACACAGCCGTGAAACGTGATCTAAAGGCCTTCAAAGTTGCAGAGGGCGAAAGATGCAACTAGAAGTAAAAGCCCAGAGCTGCCTCTTGGGAGAGCTCGGCTGGTCTGGGTCCAGGGAGAGGGGACTGGTGGGGACTGGAGAAGAGCCTGGCCTGGGGGAGAGGTGTGGTGGGGGCTGGGGAGGCCCTCGAGGAGTCTGCCTTCTGCTCAGCCACCACCATAACAGGAGTCCTGCCAGGCGCTGGAATTCTGAATTCTAAGGCCGGGACACAGACACTTCGCAAAGCCCCAGTGAGAAGTTTGAGAGGGGCCGGGTGAGTGGGAAGGGGAAGGATTGGAATGAGGAGCCTATTTTTAGAACCCAGGGTTTACATAATAGGGCTCTGCAAAGCCAACTCTTGGGTAAAGTGGGAAACTGCCAGAGGCCAAGGCCGGCTCTGCTCCCTCCTGTGGTGGGGCCTCGGGGGCAGGGGCGCAAGAGCCCGGGTCAGGAAAGGGCAGCAGGGAGGGTGCGTTGGGGGTAAGGCCTGCTTCTCAGGGCTCATTTGACCCCTCCTTAAAGACAAGTAGGGGCTGAAATGGTGGTCCAGAAGGCTGGAGGCCGGCCGCACCTTTCAGGGTGGCCCAGGGTCCTGGGGTACTCACGGGGTGGTTTTTCATTCGCTCCACCAGGTCCCGGGCCTGGGTCGGCATGTCCCTAGATGTGGAAGAGAAAGGAACCTGAGCAGTGGCTGAGGAAAAAGAGCTCCCACCGCAGGATTTGGGCCTGGCATACAGGTGCTTCCAGAAGAGAAACGTATATAAAGTTTATTCCTTCACGATGTATCTAAAAGCTTTTTGAGTCTCAAGAAATCTCAACCTAGGAAAAATCAAAGATCTGCCACAGACCTTGAAGCCACATAGATGCGGACCGCGCCAGGGGCTAGTCTGTCTTCTGCAGGCCTGGTCCTCTGTGGCCACGGTGGGTGGGGGTGGGGTGGGGGATCTGGTCAGCTTTCCCCAAGGGATGGTCCCTGACATCCCCCTCAGCTCTTTCACGGCAAGCCAAGCCTGTTCAGATCTTAGTCGGCTGCCTGTTTTAAAAATAACCTTTTGTATATTTGAAAAAATGTCACAGCCTTAAATTATCCTCTGCCTTCTTTCCAGGCATCCTGACTCCTTAACCTTCACTTCTAAATCCCACCCTCGGTTCCTTTAATCCTTTTTTCTTCTCTGTAGTTACTTTGGACTTCCACACCATTCCCCATCTCATCACTTTTCCCCCTGCCGGCATAAGAGGATGGGGGAGAGAAATCTGGACAGGATTAGTTTTCCCTTCATCTTCCAGATGTCCGCCATGAATAAGGAAAGTGAATGCTCTGGGTAAGAGTGGAGTATGTCGAAGGAACGGTACTCGGCAGTAAAGAGGAACGAACTGCTGATCTGCACAACATGGGTAGGTCTCAAAATGACCTGCTGGGCGACAGACGTTAGACAAGAGCACCCAGTGTAGGATTCCATTCACATAACATTCCAGAAAAGGAAAACTGATCTCTAGAGACAGAAAGCAGGTCAGTGGCTACCGGGGGTGCAGGGAGTGGGGTAGAGATGGGAGGAGCAGGAGGGAGAGATGGGTCACAAAGGGCACAGGGACACTTGGGTGTGATGGGTGTTATCTGGATTCTAGTGATGTTAAACCATAAGCTATGGACATACACCAAGCTTATCAAATTGTATACTTGAAATGTGTGCAGTGAACTGCATGGCAATTATACTTCAATAAAGCTGGTTTTTAAAACAGAGAAATATATGAGCTACGTGGGCAAAGGGACCCAGCCAAGGGAGGCTTCTGTGCAAGAAGTCATAAAAGCAGTAACTGGTATGGGATGGGCGTTTTAAACCTTTGCCTGTCCTTGATGAGCTGGGCTTGTGGCCAAATCTCATTTATACATCCAGGATCATAGCCCATCCATTATTGCTATTGATGCAATACATCAGAAAGCTAGAAAACAAGCCTGTCCTGGGTAAAGGGGACTCCAGAAGTGTCTATAACCTTCCAGTAGGCTCAAGACGTGAGTAGGGGAAGTCACGGGTGATAAGCCCTCATGAGCGTGAGGGGAAGTTAGGAGTGCTCACTTCCTCCCCTCTTCCCAGCCACGTTCTTCACACCCTTCAGCCTCGGAGCAAGTCCCACCTCCCCCCTACATGAGCCTTCTCTCTGAGCACCTTTATCCATACCTTCTGCTTCCTTTTCATCCTGGCGTGAAGAGCCCTGCTCTGGGGGTTGCAGGTCCTGGGTTCTCTTCCAGCTCTGTGACTTACTTGCTGTGTGAGCTCGCCCAAGTTACTGAACCCTGCTAGGGTCGAATTTCTTCATCTTATAAAAGAGGAGGTCCATGGAGTTGAGTCCTGGGGCGCCCCCCCTCTGGGTCTGCACCCGTATGTGGGCTGCCCAGCTCCCACATCACACTGTTCTCTTTCATACAACTCCGAAGTACAAAGTCATTGCAGTCTGCCATGTTGCCATATGCAACACTTTCTTTTTCTAAAAGTTATTTCCTGTTTGTTTAGCCTCCTTAAACTAGACAGCAAGCTAGTTGAATAGGCAAGGAATTCACCTATTGATTGTTTTGTATCTTTTAGTAACTACCTTGGGGCTCAGTCCTTCGCGGGCTTCCCTTGACTTCTTGCTTACTGATTGATGGAAGGGGAAGTTAGAGGTTGAATAAAACTTTGAAACTAATTAATCCTAATAATGGCAAACTTTTTGGGGGGGTCATACATATTATATATTATACTCAGTGTTTTCCACTGAGTTATTAATCTCATTTATTCTTATGACAGTGCTGAGACGTAGGTACTATTATTATCCCAATTTATAGATGAGGCAACTAAGATAGAGACGATAAGTGAGTTGCCCAAGGTCACACGGCTAGCAAGTCTGGGAGCTGGGATCTGGACACAGACAGTCTGACCTCAGGTCTCATTATCCTAGTTGCCCTGCTGTGGTGTTTAGTTTTCTCTTGAGATGTGCTCCTCCTTAGCCGACACCATACAAAATGACCCTGCAGATAAAGGAGAGTCACAGAGCAACTTTCCAACCTTGCTTACTTAAGTCAAAGGCTTACTCTCCTTTCCCGCATCACGGGACATCAGAGATGCTGACGAGGAGCTGCCTGTCTCGGCTACTTCCCCTGCCAGGGCCTCCTGGTGCAGGCGCCCAGCAGCAGTCAAAGGAGAAGGCAGGAAGAGAAGTAAAGCAAGAAAGGGGCTTGAACGTCAGCCGCCTGAGGAATCAGCTGCTGGTTAATGGAGCCTGGGCAAACAATAATAAAATGATGACGGTGGTGGTGAGCTTGACAGCAACAGCAGCGATGCGGTGTTGATTTTACGGGCCCATGAAGCCCAGCTCTTTTGCAGAAAAATAAGTGCTTCCTGCTTCTGACGTTGAGGAACTGCCACGGCTTCCTGCGGCTCAGAGGCGCAAACCGAGCGTGGGGCCCTCCTTACCACGTTGGAAAGGAACGCTCCGTGTAAACAGAATGAGTCAAGCCCGAGTCGTTTCCCTGGTGATCTGAGCGCAGCAATCCTTCTACAAAGCAAATACCCAGCACACTCCGTGCAGAAAATCAATGAGCTCTGTCAGGCTTTCCAGCTTTAATTATCTGGGTTGTTGTCAACAACAGAAATCGGAGTGAAAACAAACAGGCACCATGCTGTTTTGGGGGCCTTCGCATCTAACTCCCTAGTGTCAAAATAGAGCTTTCTCGGAGTCAAGGACTCCAGGTTCCGAGGTGAGGTGGGGGGGCATGCGTGGGGCCCGGCGGTAGGCTCCCAGCACTCTGCACGTTTGCTCCGCGCCTCCCCGCGCAGGGAGGTTGGCCGGAGTCAGCAGGCCGGGGCCAGGCCACCCTCAAGGGCTCCTGCTGCCATGAGAGGTGGTGACAGCCCAGCGGGCCTGGCCTGACCCTGACTCCTCTGACAACCTTGGGCCATTCAGGAAACTTCCTAAGTCTCAGTGTCCTCGTGCAGGTACCCCCTCGAAGGGTGTGAGGATCATGGGAGACCATCCACGGGAGGGGCCGGGCGTGCAGAAGGGCTCCGTGCGCGGCCGCTTTCGTTGCCCATCTGGGGCCAGGCTCCCAGACAGCACCCTGCCCTCCTCCTCCCATTCCCCAGCCCGATCTCTCGGCCTTGCCCTCCACTCCCTCCCGGACCCACGGCCACTCACCACGCTCTGGCTCCTTCCACGGCTACATTCAGCCCTGCTGTCTCCTCCTGGGTACCGGTGGAGAACCCGAGGATGTGAGGGTTGAACTTCTTCAGAATGTCTTTTAAGAGGGTGAAGCAGACAGCACAGGTAAGAGCGGATGGGGGCCCATCCTTGGGGCCCCGGTGTGGGACAGGACGATGCTGGGGCTTTTCAGGGCTGGCTGACTCCCCTCCTTGCGGATAACCTTCCCTGCCCTTACTCTGGGAGAGGCCCTGGCCTCAGCCAGGGGTTGTTACAGCCACAGTGATGGTGCTTCTCGGTGTGGCTACTTACTGGGCAGTGTGGTGTGGGTGTCCAAGATGCCATCCCCTCCGATGCTGGGGAAGAGAAAGCACGCTTGTTAAGATCACCCTGACCTGCCGCTCCACCACTCCTCATATTTCCGAGTCAGAACCAGAGCACCTGCCCTTGGCACGTGATTCCCACCACCCTGGGGACTGACACGAGCATCAGGGAGCCTCCTTGCATCTCAGAGCCAGAGCCTGGAGACCCAGGTTCATCTCTGGAGAGGTGACAGGGGAGCGTCATCAACAGAAAATGAGTGGAGAACATCCTCACCTCCAAGAGAGTCCCCTCCAGGACGTGGGTAGGTTGCTGGAGTTGCTTGGTTGGGCTCCCAGTGCTGTCTGTGAGAGGCAAAGAGAAGGCTCGAGAACTGTGCTGGGCCCAGGGGCAGGCCGACGGTGCTGGGAAGGGCCCCCAATGTTCTGAGGTCACCATAATCTGGTTTCCACTTCCCTTGTTCACCCCCTGCTTTCTGGTCCACACAAACCCTCAGGTGTAAGCAAATCAATCTGAAGCATGAGGGCCTTGGACCAGCCTGCCCAGTTACCACCCACCCATTCCATCCCTTCTGGGAATGCCAAACTCCCTTCTTTCCAGCCCTTAAATCTCTAATTCCTTGTCTAAGACCCTTCTCAGTTTCCACCTCCTGTATGTAGCTTTCTCTAAATGCCTTATCTTAAAAAAAAAAAAAACAAAAAAAAAACACTAAAATGAGAAAGTTCTCTTTGAAACTTACAAAAGGAATACATATTCACCATAACTAGTGAAATGATACAAAGATTCTTTTAAAAATTAATCTACCCTCCCTTATTAATCTTGCCTCCTGCCACAGGTTCTATATCCCTTCTTTGTCCCTTATCCACATATACACATCACCAGAACTAATTAATGGTTAAGACCCTGGGGTACATCCTTCCAGAGCTTTCTCCATGTTTATATCAAAATTAACCACATTCACACACATGCGGGGGAGTTGCTTTTCCAGAAATGAGTACCTGATTTTAAAAGCCTGTGTGTCACCTACAGGATTATGCATCTCCTTCTGTGTAAGTTGCTTATTTTCCCAGCTTGACAAGTTTCTTAAGGGTTATGACGACACCTCAGAATTGTTAGCAGAGTGTCTTGTGTAGAGCAATAGCTAAACAGTTGGCTAATACAATTCATGTAGAGAAATTACACTATACATAGGAATTGGGCTCCCTCTGCCCCCAAAAGACACATCTTGCAATGGGGTGACGGGGTGCTGGGCAGTGTGTGGGTAATCCCCCACCCCCCAACTCTATAAGTTTGGGTAGTTGGAGATGAGTTCCCTGATGAAGACAGGTATACAACAGGCAGATGAAACGCTTGGAACAGTGGGGAAGGGGAGATGGAGGGGCAGCCTCATGGATGAGGTGGTGTTTGAGCAGGACTGTTGAAGGGCAGGGGGCCGAGCATTCCAGATTGCCCAGTGAGGTCTCGCAGCTGCCTGGCTTTCAGTGCCTGCCACAGGTAGGTTCTCAATCTTGTCAGCTAAATGCTGAACGCCGAGCCAGTGTGGAGGAAGGGCACTTTCGGCACAGGACCTGGCTGGCTCCTGGGGTGCCCAGGCCCATCCCAGCTCAGTACTCACGGTCAGCGAGTCACCCATGGCCGCCACCACTTTGATGTCTCCTGGCCGGAGCTCATGGACTAGGAGAGACAGGCAAAAAGACAGATGGTCAGGGGAGTCTTCCTTTTGAAGTATAAGCTTGACTAGGAGTCAGATTCTGCTCCAGTCCCACAGACCCCCGGTACACTTATTTCCAACCTAAGATTTAGCAAATTTGCCTCTTTCATCCATTTGGAGCAACCAAGGCACAATGGGCTTGATGGCTACTGTCCATCCTAAGAGGAGCCACATGCATGCTGGGGCAATCCAGGCAAGTGCTGGCTGTGGGAGTCATGATCATAGGCAGAGAGGGCCCCATCCCCGACGGTACCTTCCCTGCCGGGCGGGGAGGCCTGAAGGACTGTCACTGGCACTAAACAGAGATGGGAGGGGTGAGCTGTGCAGAGCCCGGTGGGTGCAGGCTAACTTCTCGGGGGCCGCCCATGAGCCAGACTGCATTGCCCAGGAACTGGCAAGGTCTGCTCGGGGCTCCAAGGTATGTTTGTCGGGTGTCCCACCAACCCGACACTTAGCCAAGTCCTTAGCTGAAGGGAGTAACGATGATGTTTGCACTCACCTGAGGTGGGGACCCCGTTGGAAGGATTCCACTCTGTACACAGGAAGTCACTGCCCCAGTTCTACATCAACAGGAGGAAAGATACAATGCCCAGCACTCACTGTGCAGGAAGGTTAGTTTTAGTCCAAGGAGAAGTAGCTAAGGAATTTTGGTGGAGGCTAGAACTATGCCCCTGTAGGGGATCATGTGTGGGCAGGAATGGCTCATGGTAGATGGTCCGAGAGGGAAACGAGAGAGGAGAAACTGGGCGTCTGCCTGCCCCTATGCACAAAATACAGAATGCGTGGGCCCGCATATGCTACACATACAGCTTTTCCCTCTCAACTTACCCACACTTTCACATGGATCTGGCAGTCACAGCAAAGGGGGAAGAAAAGTGATTTCCCAGAGGAACGTAGATTTGGATGTCTCATGGAAGACCACACATAGGTTTTGGTGTGGCTGTTTAACATTAAGCTAATGGACACTGATTATAATGCTGGGGCTGCAGCAATAACTAGGATGTTTCTAGGAAAATACCATGAAATGTTTACAATTGTAAAATTCCTGGTTTCTGCATATCTTTTCTGGACGTGCGTCTATGGTTTTGCATATTTAACTTAAGAGCCAACCACTTCCTTGTGTGTGTATAAATTAATGCCTCTGTAACCTGGATGCCCTTGGTCAAATTCCCTTGTCTCTGGAATACAGTTTACATTTCCCAGGTGCTGGAGGGAAGGGTGGGGTGGGAAGCAGAGGGCACAGAAATGACCGGTATCAGTAAGTTGGAGGAGAAATAGAGTCTCTTTCCCAGAGTTCCAAACACCTGCACGTCCCCAGGAGGGTCTGAGGGGCAAGCCCAGTGCTGAATGCATCGTAAGGCTTGGCAAGCAGGCAATAATTGGGTGACCGATTCTCTGGGGAGTGTGAATGCCAGAGGGTTTGGAAGCTCATCTCTTCTGTTTAGTCAGAAGATGGTAAAGACAAGCCTTGTTAAAAAGTCTCCTCTCCCAAGGGAGCAAAAATGAAACATCTTTTAAATATTATTTGCTTAATCTGATATAATTTCGTTTACTCCAGGAGATTGCTCAATTCATCATACTGATGTGGAAATTCTTTTGAAATCAAGGACATGCTTGTGTGCAGATGACAAATATCTGGGGAAAAAGCAGTTAAAAAGAGAACGTTTTATAGCTGTGAGCACTTGAGAAGTATCTCAGATATCTGGTGAGCCAGAGACATGACGTCCCCTGCAGATTAAGATACAGGTTGGACTTTGAGGGTGTTCCTCTGTCACAAGGGGAGAAGCCCACACTGTGCCCTATCCTGGTGCAGTCAGATCCCCTGGGGGTTAAATGCAGGCTTTGATTCCATAGGCTCGGGATGGTGCTCAGGAATCTGCATTTTTTTTAAGACTGTATTTCTTTATTTGAGAGAGAGAGAGAGAGAGAGAGATCACGAGCAGGGGAAGGGTTAGAGGGAGAAGCAGGCTCGCCCAGGACCCTGGGATCATAACCTGAGCCGAAGGCAGATTCTTAAGGGACTGAGCCACCCAGGTACTCTGGGACTCTGCATTTTTAACAAGTTCCCAGGTAAGGTTGATGCTGCCTGTTGCGGGCTACTTTAAATGGCAAGGTGTTAAACGACACCACCTTCTCTGCCTGGGTGTTAACGTTTAGCAGCAGAAGTAAGGGTCAATGAGACTGTAAGATCTAAGAGGGTAGGCAGAGACCCGCTCTGCTCACCTTGGATACCCAGCACTCAGCACAGTGCCCACTCCACTTAGGACCCCGATAAATAAATAAGTGGTAAATAAGGAAATGCCTGATTGACAAGATGAGGCTGACATTTTAGTCATAGTGGATTTTGGTCCATGGTTTGCCTGGGATAAGCCTCCAGTGGGCTAATGCGAGCCTGAGAGAATCCAGAGAAGCGGGACGGTGGTATTCCCCCAGCCATGGAGCAGTCATGGCTCATTCCCCAGAGCTTAGCATCGAACAGTCCTTCAATAATTTCATATGTTAGTCTCAGTACTTCAACTGGCTTATAAAAGGTCTTTCCTCAATCGTTCCCGCTGCTCTCAATCCATTTGCCGCACGGGTTAGGGAGATCTTTTAATAAGGTAAACCAGACGGTGTCCCCCTCTCCTAGAACCTCCAATGGCTTCCCATGTCTCTCCACCTGAAGCCCCACCTTCTTCCTCAGGGATTGGGATTCGGTGTGACCTGGGCCCTGACGACCCCTCTGATCTCATCACCCCACTCGCCACTTTATTCACATGCCCACAAGCCACTCTCACCTTCTTTCTCTTCCTCTCATACCCCAACTCATCCCCACTTCCAAGCCTTTGCACTCGTGGTCCTGCCTGGGACCCCAGATAGCCAGCATCTTCTCGTAGTGCATGTCCCAGCTCATGTCTCCCCTCTTCAGAGAGGCCTGGCCTGCACAGTTCATGGGAACCTGCCAGACCTCCCTTGGCCCATTGCGTTCCCTTGCATCACCTTCCTCACAGCTGTCCCCACAGCTGACATGATCATGTTGAGCTATTTATCGGATGCCCCTTCCAGTAGACTGTAGGCTCCTTGAGGGGTAGGACCCATCTGTCTGGTCTCCTCCTCTATCTCCCCAGAACACTGCCAGGCACATAGTAGATGCTCAGTGTGGAACGACCTCTAACTCCCCAAGGACAAGATTGAATTCCCTCCGGCCCCTAGCACAAGACTGCAAGTACCATAGGTGCTCGGGTGAAACGGGTGGTGGGGCCCCTGTCCTGGGGCCTGACAGATCTTATCTGGGCCAGGCCTCCACTGTAAGGCCTGGTGTGGTCCAGGATCCCTTAGGCCATCTTTGGAGTAGCAGTCCCTAAAGCCACGGGCTTTGAATCCTTTGGGGTTCCTCAGAGCTAGAATGCTTGACTGGAACCAGACAAGCCCTGGGTGTGTGTCAGCTTCCTATTGGGCCCAGTCCGTGGAACGAAGGTTCTTCCCATCAGCTTCCACCTTACGGGAAGTCTATGGCACATCAAACCCACGGCCTCCCCCGACCCCTTCCTGAAACGCTGAGCTGCCTAATCAGGAATGAGGTCTGTGCAGAGGTTGAAGAAAACCCATCCACTGGCACTTCCTCTTGGTGATTGCTGATGTCAGTAAGCACATGAGAACATGTTAGGACAATCCTGGGAGTTCATGGTTCAGGACCTTTTTTTTTTTTACATTCCAATTTCTAGTATGTAAGAAAGGTACACTTCTGCTTAAGCTCATACTCTGAAACGTGTGCCACACCCTGAGTCACCGGCAGGTAGAAATGCTTTGTCCCTGAGAGGGGCAGACGTGCATCAGGAGTTACCTCAATGTCCGGCTTGGTGGGGTAGGTATAGTTACTGTTCCGGGGCGTCCTCAGGAAGGGCTCATTCTACAAGAGAACAGAAACCACAGGGAGAGGTTATCGGAGAGCATCAAAGATTACTTAGGAAAGAGGACTACTAAGACCGTCCTCCAGATTGATTTCACACGACTCTTCTGCATGTAAATAGTAAGAACCCTATACACGTAATTTAATGCATTCTCTCGAGGGTTTCACATAACAGCTCTGGCAAGGGGTGCACAAGGAAAGGCCTCAGAGGGGTTCCGTGCATGCTCTACTCAGGGTTCGAGTGTTTGCTCTTCACCCTAGCCAAGGAACATCCACCCAGTCCTCAAAATAATCCTTTTCTTCCCTTTGTAACCTCTCTGGCTAGAGATTTACATGATAGCATTTTTTTCTTTTCTAGAGAGTATTGATTATATATTTTCTATTGATTGGTTGTCTCTTTTGAACTGTGTGTCTTACTTACTCCCTTTAGGTTGGCTTCACATACTTGGGCCGTATTTTTATCCCGAAACATCCTCTTCCTTGCCTACCCACCTCCTTCACAATCTCTTTGCTCACAAGCCCAGTCAAGATCCAAGTCTGTTCAGTTATAGGTGAGGGTTAACTGAAGCAGGGAGGAGGAGACAGGCAAAGGAGAAACAGGGGGAAAGCAAGGTAATGAGAAAATGTGAAAATGATATGAAGCAAGAATGAGTTAGTAAGACTGAGATCGGGAATCAACAAGCGGACCTGGGCTTTCACAAGATGTGCTCAGTGGAATGGAAGGGCCATGGTCTAAACGTCTAAAGAAAGTGGGAATAAGAAAGAAGAACCAGAATGTTGGAGGAGGGGTCATTGGGGATCAGTTCCAGGGGTTGCAAACTGACTACCTGTGGGCTAAACCTAGCCAGGAGACATTTTGTTTTGTTCTGCTTTATTTGGGCATGAATGGTGTCAAAAAGAAGGGGGGGTGGAGAGAAGTCTGAATGCTTTAAGAAGAGGTACAGGGTCTTCAGTTCTGGCCCTACCGCTTCCTCTTGTCCCATACATGGTCCCATTAACCCAATCGTATTCCTGCCTGCATGGCATCGGAGTTTGCAACCCAGAAACTCCCCATCTTACGGATCAGGAGCAACGGAGGTTCGGGATGAGGGAGGGACCCGGTCCAGGTAGAGAGCAAGTAGTGAGTGCCTATCAGGTCAGGCCTTTCCGGCTCTGATCCTCATACCAGGGTCAGGCCAATGAAGGAGCTTGTTGGCCAGCAGAGAGGAAGAGGAAGAGGGGGGCTCGGCAGTGGCCGTGGCACTCCCAGCCCCCCCCCGCACAGACCCTGGCTCCCTGGGACACCTCAAGTCTCTTCTTCCTTCCTAGTCTCCGCATTCCTAGCTGAAGCATGGGCCTGAGGAGTACTCAGGGCCGAGGGCAGGAAGCGTGCAAGGCCAAGGAGGACTTACCATGGCATGTTGCCCTGGCGAACCGGGCTTGGCCCAGCTGACGTTACTCAGCAGCCCCTGAGCATTCACCATCTGAGGAGGGCAATGTGGGAGCATTCTAGAAATAACTGGCCCATGGGTGTAAGCACCCCCTGTGTTCAGGGCCCCGCTCCAGGTGCTAGGATGAGGGGAGGCTACAAAGAGGCTTACGGGCCAGTCAGGCAGAGAGCATGAGACGCTAGGAGGCAGTGAAGACTCAGGGACCAGTGTGCCCAGTAAGTGCAGCGATTGCTGAGGAATGGCTACAAGATCGGGCGGGGTGGGGGGGATGTACAGACCTCACATAGGAGACGCTGTGCATGGAGCATTGCTACTTATCGTTCCCCCCTTGTCAAGGGAGCCCTGACTGGGAATAGGGGCTGGGGGCTAGTCCCAGCGGCCAGCACCGGAAGAACCAGAGGGCAAAGACTCACCTTGCCCTTCTGGGAGTGCTAAAAGTCAAGCTGGAGGGTCTATTTGGTCACATGACCTGAAGTTTGGGGCAGGGGCCAGAGAGGGGAGAGGGAGTCAAAGGGGTCAGAGGTCAGGCAGACAGTGGAATTCGGTGGGGGAGCTAAGCCAGAGTGGGAACAAGTCCAGGCCAGGGGCAGATAGGTAGCCTGGGGGGCCTGGGGCTCGCTTCATTGACCATTGACACCATAATGCATAGGTGAGTCAGAGCAGTTTAGGGGCCCCGAGTGGAGCAGATCACGTGCAAAAGAGATCCCAGTTAGCCTGACTGCTCTCTTGGGCTAGATCCGGAACACCAGTAGCTAGAAAGTGAAGCCGAATGAAAGCCAGCACAGGGAGTGTTCTGCAAAGATGGTGTGGCTTGTCCGGGCGGGGGAGGGGGGCAGTGCCAGGACAGCCACCTGATGTGAGTCAGCCGTGTGAGTCAGCGGCCTGCAGGGAAGGTCAGGTTCCTCTTGGCCGCGTTATAGGTGTGCGGGTCTGTGGTGAAGGAGTGGCGGTGTTCTGTGTTGCTCAGACCATAGCGGGAGTGAACAGTCAAGCCAGGCGCCAACCCCAAGCGGGCGTCCATTCCAGGGGGACATGCGTACGGCGCGAGGCAGGGCTTGCAAGGCTTGTCTGCCTTAGACGGCTGAGGAAAGGGACGGGAAGGCTCAGGGAAAGGGGGTGGTGGTGACAGGAAGGAGGACATAACAGAAGGACATGGCATGCCCTCTGACATGTCTACCCAATCCCATCCCGGTCCCCGTGTGCTGGCTCACGACCTACGAGGCTCATTTCACAGCCTGTCCATGGGCAGCCACCTGGCAGGGTGAAAAGCACCGCCTTGAGACTATGGAGGCTTAAGTAGAGGCCGTGCTGGTGCCTCGGGAGGGGTGTGGTGGCGTAACTCCACTCCCACAGGACCCGGCGCATCGACAGGACTCCGAGGCCCTCCCTGCGGAGGTCCTTAGGTTACGGAATTCTCTGTTGTTCCGATGGGAAGGGCCACATGACCATTAGCACACAACGTGACGAGGATGTGAACGGGGGTGCTGGCCGTAGGAAAGGAACGGGGGGCCGGGGGGGCGCACGAGGGAGAGTCCTATCAGATAGGGCACCTCACGTCTCACACCCGCAGAACTGTGCAAACCACAATGATACAGACAGAAATAGGGAAGTCCTAAGGATCAGAGAGGTGGGGGAGACAAACACTTCGTTCCCGTTTTGACGTTTCTTGCTCAAAAATTATTTTTTGCATGCATGTGTGTTGAGTTTGGGGTGACGGTGGGGTGAGGCAGGATAGGAGATTTAGAAGTCCACAGCATTCAAAAGGTAAGAGTGTCCCCCATGTGTAATTCAAAATACAGTAAAGTATTTTGAATTAAAATTAAAATATTGCTAAACAGTAAAGTAAGTATAAGGGAGCCCAACAGACCTCTGCTTTTTCTTAAGATGAAAGAAAGATTGGGTGAAATAGCACTTAAAATTATTTCAGTCCCCCTCCCGGTGTCTCTCTCTGGTTTCCTGGTCTTATCGATACCCTGATAATACATTTAAGCTGCCTTCTGGGCAATCTTACACCACCCAGGGCATCCCAGGGGGAAGCCTCTCTTAAAGGTTAGAAGAACAGAGCTGGAGTCTGAGGAAGGAGAGATGAGGATGGAGGTCATCCTGTGCACAGACATTTACCAGGAAACCGTGGAAATGGACAACCCTCAGAGCGAGGGGATGTGGAGAGAGAGAAAAGAGAATAGAGGTGGCGCATGACAGTGGGAGACTGTCCCCATTTTTGAGACAAGAAGGGACAGGGACTAGAGGAATAGCACCATCAGGGAGGCACTATGTCGAGGAATGCAGGCGGAAATGGGTTTCACGGAGGCAGCACGACAAGTGTTCAGAGCGGGCCAGAGGAGTAAGAGTGGAGAGAGAAGTGTGTGGGTCCTTCAGCTCCTTTCTTCAAAGCCCGAGGACGAACCACAGCCGGCTGCCCTGGGTTAGAGAAGACAGTGAGAGCGGAGAGGGGACAACGAACGCTCACAGTCCACAGGGCGGCTAATCAAAGCTGGCCGGGAGATCATCCGCCCCCCTGGAAAGTCTAGCAGAAATCCAGGGGGTGCTGCTAAGGGGCCGGCCTGGCCTGGCAGAACACACCTGCAGTTGCCTCAGGCAGGGGGAGGAGCAGGGAGGAGGCTGAGAAAGCTCCTCGATGCTCCCATCCATTCCGGCCCCCTCCTCCCTGCTGGGTCCTGGCGGTTGCCTCTATGTTTAGCCACAGCAAGGACTAAAATATGTGGTGCCTGGCCCCTGTCAGCTCACCCGGAGAGGCTGGTGGACTTTTATAGAGCTCTAAGGCACACGGGCGGGAGCAGATGGGACGGGAGGAACGCGGAGTGCCGCTTTGCCTGGGGTGGTGGAGCTGGGCTGGCCGACAGATGGATCCTTTTGGAATGGGGTTGCCTGGCAACGGCTTCCCCCAGGCTGGGCTTCTACAGCTCCAAGAGGCTGGCTTTGCTCTCCTCTGCTTACCAATGGCTCAGTCAGGCTCTGTCCAGAAGGAGGGGCAGAGCCCACTGCGGCTTGAGATGCTAGTTGGAGTGGCACCCTTTCGGGGCTCCCTGCCTGGCCTGGGACAGAGAGTGGCGCAGGTCAGCTTGAGGCCCACGGTGACAGGGCCCTCCCTGACCCCGTGCCTAGGCTCCATCCGGTACTTACTACGTGTTTGTGGGAGGGAGAGCACAGGACGGCTCCCTGGAATGGGTTGTTATTACTTTTACTATTGAGTGGCAGGAGAACTGACCGATTGGAGAGGATTTCCCATGGCTGGTTTTCAGTATGGCCACATAGGTTGTTAAACACGCAAATGCTTACCTCCTGTATGGTTTCGGGCCACTGCTCTGAGTCCCCAAATGCCCCCACTACCCAGGCTGCCTGGCCCTTCCCCGAGAAACTCCTGGACATGCTCAGGATCTAGTAATTAAACATTCCGCACCTGGCACAGTAGGCCCCCGTAGGACCTTGTCCCGGCGTCCAGCCAGCATCTGACCACTGGGCTGGAGGCATCCGTGTTACCTCATTTGACTATTCCTTCGCTCCGAGCACTAGACCCAGCCACTGAGCCCTTTGCTACGGCGGCCTTCACCTCCCCATCCCTTCCTCCCACGGCCCTGGCTCTCCTGATGGGGCCTGAGGCTGGGCTCGGGGAGGCAGCAGAGAGCATGGGTATGGGCAGGGGTGCCCACTCTCTCTGGAGCGCTGGCAGACACAGGGGGGAGCTGCCGGTCCATTTCCTGCTCAGCCAGGAGGGCGGGAGAGGGTGAGGCAGCCTGACCCAGGGGGGAAACCCAGCCTCCCAGCCTGGGTCAGGTCCTTCTGCTTTTACTGCCACTGAGGGCCCTCTGGCTTCGACCTTATTTGGTTAAAAAACCATTAAGACGGGGCCTAGGAAAGGGAGCTGAAAGCAGTGGGAATGAGAACCTGCCCCCACCCTAGGCCTGAAATCAAGTTGAACAACCACTTACATTTTCCTCCTTAAAAGGAGCCCTGAGCTGCGTCCTTGCCCCTCCTCCACACAGCTAGCTCCCCACCCTTTGCTGCTCTCCTCTTTGGCCCTATCCCTGCTGGGAACTCGCACTCCAGGCTCTAAGACCACTAACCACAACTTCAGAGCTAGCTGGCTTCTCACTAAGGCTTCTGACCTGCAGGCAGACTTGCCCATCGGCCCCAAGCGCTACTGCCCAAAGGAGCCTTCTTGCCACACCTCTGGCTTCTTGACACCCCCACCCCGCTGCGCCGCCAGGGCGCTGCTCTCGCCCTGATTCTCTTCCTCTGCTTGGGCCCAGGCTTCCCTTCCCACCTGCTTCTAAAGAAGTCTCCTCCCCTGTCAGTTCCCATCGACTTCCTCCCATCCTCCGAAGCTCTCCTGCACCCACACCCACTCGAGGGGCTTCGGTGCAGGACCAGGGGAGGGCGAGGTCTCTGGGGAGGGGCAGTGCAGGTCCTCCCCTATTACCTGAGTGGGGCAGGAGAGGGCTATATTTGCTGCCAGGTCCAGGGTCTCCGTTTTCCTTCCTAGTGGTTCAAGCTACGGGGGAAGACAAGACAGAGCCGCTGATGTGAGCAGTCCCTGGCAGCACCTTGCAGCCGAGGCGGCTCACAGCCTGATGTCAGGGGGGTGGGCTTCCTAGGTCCGCTGCAGGGCGCTGGGCAAGCCTCTCCGCTTCCTCACAAACTCCTGGGACTTGGCTGGCAGGGCTGGCGAGAGGCTCACACGGCCTTGCCCAGCGGCTGGCATGTGGCGAATGTTGAATAAGCCTGAGGGTCTGCCTCGCGTTCCTCGGAGAGCCCCTCCTCCCAAGTCAAAGCACAAAGGAGAGGGGGACGTTGATGCTGGGATCCTCAGGACTCCATATTTGCAGTTCTACAGACTTCTACAGATGTTCTAGTCACTGCTCCTTTACACCGTACTTGCAAAGGGAGGCCAAGAACGAGCCTCATTCTGTAGGGGTTGGTGCTTTGCCAGACTAGAGCCCCAGAGACCCAGAGATACCCCACTTATTTTACCATATTGACCCAAAGGGCTCTGGAGAGCTGGGAGTGGAATTTCTGACTTGGGTGGAGACAGTCTGGAGCGAAGAAGGACATATCCAGGCGCCCATCCTAAAAGAGAAATGGATTTCTTCAAGATCCTATTGGTACAGAAGGTAGGCCAACCCCTGGGATTCACCACTCAGTGCCCCCACTCCCTCTGGAGAAGCTCTAAGCCACTGGCCTTCTATAAGGCCGGCTCACCTCAAAAGTGAGAGAAGAGCAATCCCACAGATTAATAGCCTTGGGTGACCCCAACCTCCACCCTCCTTTCTGGCCCCATAATTCCCCTTATTTAATGTGTTTAAAAAGCATCATATTTATTTTTAGCACAGTTGTGCAATGCCCTAGCCCATGCCATGGTCCAGGGAATGAGATCCTAGTCCCTGAGGAGCTCTTGGCCAGCCAGCCAGGAAAAGCTACTTCCCAGCCCTTGGCAGCTGGTTCGAGTGGTCTTGGTGGGGAGAATGGGCCAGAGCTTGGGGCAGCCTGGGCAAAGCTGACACTGGGGTAGCTGCCACCCTCATCTCTCTGGAGGTGAGCAGGGGTGCCCAAGGCTTCTTCCAGCTTCCCTCCATCTAGGCAAGGCCCTTAGCATGGAGGCCCAGGTGGAGAGAACTGAGTCCCCATCCTAGTGAGCTCAAAAAGCTCTTCTGCTCAATGTGTCAGGGGGAGAGCAGGACCAGGGGGTGCAGGGACCCCATACCCAGCACCCTCCTTTAGCACTTCAGTGGTATGTGGGTGGCAGAAAGTGAATCATCTGAAGGTGGATATGTTCAACTCATGCCTCTCTATCCCTTATTCCCTATATGATTTTAGGAAGAATACTTCACACCTCTGAACCTCTGTTACCTGGGGATGAAGAAACCCATAGCAAAGGTCGTTGTGAAGATTTTACCAACGGCAAACACGGGGCTTGGCACGGGGTAGGTGTTCGAGAAAGTGGGGCCAGCTATCCGTGGTCATGAGCACATCCCACATCAGGCTGCCGCCAGGAACACAGCTCAGGCCACAGACCAGCCTCTGGAGAGCCGCCTGGGTCTTTCTCATTGTCTTCACAGGCTCATGAAAGCCCTTGGCATCTCTGCCTTGAATTTCTTCTTCCTCCCACCCAGGAGCCCCACCAGGGGAGGGCAGGGAACGTACCGCCAGGAGGGGGAGCCGGACCTTGTGGAAGAAGGGCTGAAGTACCACAGAGAAGTCCTCCCGGGTGTCATAGCGGCCTGACCCCACCAGTTCCCGCATGCTGCTCTGTGGACACACGCAGGCTGCTCTCAGCACAGGCCCTGGGCAGCCCGGGGAGGGGGGGGTGCGGCGCGGGGGGAGGCCAGGGCTTGGCAGCTGGCATCCCTGCCCCCATCTCCCTACCCAAGAGGGTGACTCAACCCTTCCCTTGAGAACACAAACACATGTGATTGCAAATCTCTTTCCAGAGAATTGTAAACAGGTTGGTTCACCTTTTGGTTTTGCTATTAAGTGAACTGCAAGCTCTGAAGGGCGAGGCAGGAAGTCCCACAAGGGATAAGAACCCGGGAAGAGTCTCCAGAGGGCCCCTGGGGGCTCAGGACCTGCAGCCTCCCTATTCGTGGCCTGCCTGTTGAGGAGGGGAGGAAGGGGCCCCCGGGGTGCAGGGAAGGAAAAGGCCTATCCATGGAGCACCCAGAGCTACTGACCTCTTTAGGCCAAGCATGGGGTGAAGCCACTGAGGGCAGGTGGACCTCGAGGGCTTTGCCACCTGGATTCCTCTGGGATGACTCTAACTGGGGTGCCTGAGGCACTTCAGCCAGGTGGGGCAGAGGAAGGGCCCAGAAGGTGATGTCCCTCCAACCCGGACTAGCTCTTCCCTTCCCTGAGTGCCAGTGTGTTGACTGAGGAGGGGGAGAGCAGCCCAACTGGTGGTTCCCTTCTTGGTCTCACCTGGTAGGCTTGGGTGATGGCCTCCAACCTGGCCAGCTCTTGGGAGCTCTCCCGAGGGGTCAGAACGCAGTTACATAACACGCTGCACAAAGAGGGGGAGGCAGGAGGACCCAGAGCGGAGGCTCTGGTCAGAGCTGGTTCTGCTGCGTGGGGTGGCTCGCTTGAGCCCTGGCTTAGGAGCACACGTGCCCTGAGGCTCTGATGCACATTCTCAGGGGCAGATTTCAGGCCTGACACGGACTGGACAAAATCCCAAGGGTGTGTGAGTGAGCACCCTCTCATACTGATAGAATACAAATACTGGACTGCAGGCACTGGGCCTCTGGCAAATAATGAGGAACAAATGAACTTAGGCAATGAAAATCCAATGTTTAATTGGGTAAGAACGAAATAAAAGTGCATCCTGTGGTATCGGAGCTTGTATTTGGGGGTCTCTGATGCTCACGCCCTCAGATGCCTCCTTAGTTCACACTAGTGTTCCCCTTCATCATGAATTATGCATTCATAATGAATCTGGATGAATTTCATCATGAATTATTTCACGCTCATGAAATACACTTCATGTTAAAACAGATATTATCTCTAAAGCACTGAGAATAGTGCCAGGCACACAGTAGGTTCTGTAAAACTTTGTTAAAGAAATAAATGTACATATGAGGTAGGAAGATTAATAAAACATGTACCTATATACCTCTCACCCCACTTAATAAAACACTCCCATTCTGAAGTCCCCCAATGTGTTCCTTCCCCATAAATGTCATTGAATGATGTGGATCGTTTCTCTACTTTCTGTTTCAATCTGACCACGTACGTATACAACCCCACGTTCCCTCTTTTCACTGGCTGGGCCATGCTGTGTCTCAAACACCAGCATTTGTCCCAGCCCTGACCCTCTCCGCTGTGGCTCCCATGTCACAGAGCTTCCTCCTGGCATCCTGAGGTTGGGGAAGATTGGGGCGGTCCTGACATAAGACCCCCTTTGCAGACTTGGACACGTGGACACACCAAGTCACAGAGACCCCGAGTAGTCACCACTGTGAAAGTGAGACCAGGAGGTGAGCGCTTCTCTGGCGGGGGGCAGGCAGCCCCTGCCTACCTGGCCTGCTGCACAGGGCACCTGTCCGGGTTGCCCAGAAACACCTGCCGCAGGACGCTGGGGCTCAGGAAGTCCACGAGGTTGACCAGGGCTCTGGGCACCTAAGGGCAAGGCTGCAGGTGAGAGAGGGGCTCTGGGGGCTTCTTCCTCAAGCTGCCTTAGGGCCCTGAGAAGTGACTCTCCACAGAGCCCAGGCTCACGTGTTCCTGAGTGGAGTTTTGGGAAGGCGTCGGCACAGGATCACTGCGTCGGGCCCTGCAGGCTCTGCCGCCCGCTGTGGGCTGCGACATGAGTGGCACTTCCTGGCACAGGACAACATGGCGCACCTGAGTCTAAATGCTGACAGTTCGGCTCCACTCAGCCGTCAGTTAGTGAGCTTCCAATCTGCTGAGCTAGGTGCCCTATTTGCCATTTCCCTCCAGCCCAACATGGACCAGCTCTGCTGAGCAGGCCTGGGGACTGGGCCACCCCGAGAAGCACGTGGTAGTTGGAGGACTCCCCCTGGGCAGCTGGAACAGCTTGTCTGTGTCAGGGGGTGGAAAGAGAACAAGCTCTTGGGAGCAGGACCAGAGAGGGGTTGCTCTAGATACAGCCTATGGCTCAGTGGGCAGGGCCCAGCCTGGGAGCCACCCTGCTGCTGCTGCTGCCAGGGAAGGTCTCAGGTGCTGAGGGGTGGGGGTGGGGGCGGGGGGGGGACAAGGAGCACACCAGCTGCCTTCTCTTCAAGCCTGAGACCCTTCTGTGCTGATTCCAAATGGAGGTAGGCCCCAAACTCTGGAAAGGGAAGGCGCCCATGCCCTTGGCTGTCTCCTTCAGGGGAGGGGGTATCTCACCTTCTTTCCCCCACCCACACTCCCCCCCGCCACATGCTTGAGCTGGGTCCAGCTTGTCGGAGCCTCCACCCACCTCTCTATGTAGGATGTCCAAGGCGTTGCGGAGATGGTCAAAAAAGTTGGTTGCAGAATACAGATTCTGGGAAGACACAGGAGGAAGAGGAGGAGCTACTTCGGGAGAGGGGCACTGGAGCAGCTGAAGGCCCCCCTCTGGCTCCAGCCCCAGGACTTCTTCTCCCTCTGGCTTCTGGCTGGGACCAGCTCATCATGTCAGAATCTGAGCAGTTGATTACTCGCTATTATCAAAGATGGGCCAGCCAGAAGACTGGAACCTTCAGCCAGGGCTTTCGTTTAGGAGCTGAACGTGTGGGTCCTCGTTCCCATAGCCGGGGTTTCCAGTTTCTCCACTTACTGAATTCTCAGGAATTGTAAGAGGGGACTAGAAGCCCCATATCTGCCACCTGCTACCTCACACCCCCTGGGACATGGAGGTGGGTGGGGCCAGAAAGCTGAGGGTCATGGGGTAAGTGGAGGCACACACACGCAGGCGTAGGTGGACAATCCTAGGGTTGGTTCTAGGGACTAGTCTCAAAGGGGACCTCCAAGGCCTCCCGGTCAATGTCAGGAGCAATGAGTAGGCCTGGCTGTCTGACCCCCCGCCCCGTACCGAATCTGTGCAGTAATCACATAAGTCACTGCCTCCAATCAGCACCGTGATAATCTTCCAGTCCTCGTGGAAATTCACTCTCTACACAGGAGGAGGAAAATGCTTGATGATTTCCAACCAATAAACAATGCCACAGCCCTAGGAAATCCATTCAACCCTTTAAGACTTCCTTGCCCACTCAAAATAATAGAATCAGAATCTCAGAGCTGAAAGAATTTTAGAAGTTTATGGACCACAGAACCTTAGCATCAGGAGGGATGTTCAAGATCACTGTGATCAGGGACAGCCCACCCCCCACGGCCATGGACATAATCTCCAGGGCCTCGGACTCGGGCCGTCCTACCACGGCTTGAACTCCTCTGTAGTGACTGTGGCTGTTTTCATGGCAGACCATTCCATTTGGGGACTTCAGTGGGTTAGAAAATTAGTGTTTAAAAATAACTGTAAATCTGACTCACGTGGTCATCTTTCATCCTTTGTACCAGAGTCTGGACTTGGCTCATAAGTTTCCTGAGAAGGAGAGGAAATCGGTCCTATGGGAGAATAGTGCCTGGATTTTTCCTCCTAAAGGGCCTGAACTGGAGGTTTCCATGGCATTATCCCCATTGCCCGAATTGCCAGAGATCCTGAGGCTCACAGACAAGGAGCTACTTGCCTGTTCTGGAGAGTTATTACAACAAATAACCCTTTGAAAAGCCAACTGTCTGTCCTAAAGCTGCAGTCGAGGGTACTGTCAATTGTTTTTGTTACTCGTGGTCTCCTTTCTAGAACTCCACATGCAATGTGTCTTTTAGGATTCCATGCTAGGAAACCATTTGTCTCCTTTGAAGGACTGGTATAGATCATGAAAATAGATCTATGAAGGTTTTAGCATGCTTCCCCTTCCCCCCCCCCGGGCTGCCAGGAAGCTGAGAGTTTGATGTACAAGCATAAGAACTGCAAAAATGCTCAACTTGACCCACTTGCTTCTTCCCCATCCCCCCCGCACCTGACCAGTGGCTGTGATTTTTCTCACTTACATACATGTTACTTGCGTTATTTTTTCAGTAAACTTAGCCAGACGCTTCTTTTAGAAAGAGGTGGGGAATAAATATATACTGTTACATGCTTGGGTTTATAATTCATGGAAAGACTAGATCTCAAGCATCCCGGGCTCCCCAGTAGTTCAGGCCCCTGTTACAGGTCTGGGTGAGATGGATCCACAGCACGGTGATTTCCTGGGACCTGCTGGTGGGTCCATCTGTCCCCAGATGTTTCTGCTGCCAAGAAGGGTCTTCCCAGGCTGGATGAGCAGGTTGGAAGGCCATGCCCATCAGCTAGAAGGGCATGGGCCTGAGTTGGAAGGTGACAGTGTGTTGGAGGGCCAGATGGCCGGGCCAGGAGCAAGGAAAGCCGGGCTGCTGGGGCCACTAGGAGCAGGGTGAGGGGCCTCCTGAGACCACCCTGGGGGGCCGAGCAGTCCTGCTTCAGCTGCCTCTGGCTTCTCAACGGCATTTCCTACTGGCTCCAGAGCGGGGCTAGGGACAGGCCATGACGTGTTGTCCCAGGAGCCTCCACGGCTGGAGATTCCGGCTTGTCCATTCATTTCTTTGCACTCCCTGATCTTTTGGGGGAACTGCCACTTGTGAGGCTTTGGAGAGAGTGAATCTCTCTGGCACCATTATGCCGCGGTGAGTATTAAAACTTGGATAAGTTTAGTGTGTTGTTGCATGATTAGAACATGCGGCCCAAGAAGCAAGGTCAGGAGTTCAGCCTCTGAGGCCATGGTTCCTGTCCCAGCTCCAGCCTCTCGGGCCTCCCTGCTGCAGACTTAGTCACAGGGGCAGCCAGGGAAGAGAGTGGCTGAAGACCTCTCAGGTCATTACCGCAAATGGAGAAGTGTCCCCTTCGCACACAGAGGTCAGGATTACAATCTTAAAGGGCACTGCATGCCTCCCACCCTCTGGCCCACGGACCCCCTCCCCAGACGCCGTACTCAGCCTTTGCTCCAGGAACAGCCTGATTGAGGAAGGCATTTGTGTCGTTGGCCTCGCCCTTGCCCACCGCATAGCCCGTGAGATTTCTGTTAAACTTCCGAAGGATATCTGGAAGAGGAGGGCGTGAATGGGACACAGAGGGTTTAAGAGGGAGGGGTATCTTCTCTGTTCTAGGCTCCCCAGAGTGGGTTTTGTCGCCACCTTCATGCAGTCAGGCAGGGAGGGGGAGGGTGTGCCTGGCAGGAGTTGGGGCGCTCTGAGAGGAAATGACCCATGACATGGTGGGCCAAGGCAGTAAGAGCCTCTCAGCTCCCCTCCTTTCCTTCCCTCGTTCCCTCTTTCTTTCCTTCCTTCCCTCGTACCCTCCCTCCCTCCCTCCCTTCCTTCTTTCCTTTCCTCCCTCCCTCCCTCCCTCCCTCCCTACTTTCCTCCCTTCCTCCCTTCCTTTCTTCACAGTGCAGGGAATGTTCATGATCTCATTGGATTGTCTCTGCACCCTCTGGGCCAGTTGAAAAAACCTGAGGCTCAGAATGTTTGGTGACTTGCTCTAGGTTACTTGGCAAGCACAGAGAAGAGCCAGGGCTTGAACCCAAGCCTCAGGGCCCCAAATAGAGTGTTTATGACACCCCCTTCAGCTACCTGTCCATGGGCCTCTCCTCCCATGCGATGGCAGTACGCAAAGATGACTTCCTCCTTTCTTAGCTGAGGGGTATTCTCAGGAAGCGGGGGGTCAGGTGGAACCAGTGAACAGACTCAAGCCCCTGGCGGTTACTTACTCGGTAAGGTGGTCACGGTCTCCAGGGAGTCATCCCCTCCTGAACTGTAGGGAGTGAGCCAACCAGTGAGAGAGAGTGAATCAATACTTAGGCTTTATGAAAGAGCGCCCCACCTTTCTTAGCGCTCACGCCATCGGCACCTGTAAGATGTGCCAGACCCATTGGTCTCTTTGTGTTGGAGAAACTCTGAGAAAAATCTGAATTCCCCAAAGGGTTGGTCCCCCCCCCCAAAACCAGGATTTGAAGGCAAAAAAGGGCTGTTTCTTTTTTCCACCAAATCAGGACAGAAAGCACTTAGCTGAGCGTATGCTATGTGCCCAGCATGTCCTAGATTCTCTACATTAGATACCCAACACCTCCCAACAAAACAAGCTTCTGATACAGATGCAATTATCCCCATTTTACAGAGGAGGAAGTTGAGGTGCAGAGGGCTCAATTAACTTTTGAAAGGTAACTAAAAACCAGCTTGAGCTGCAAACCTTTGGAAAATGCATTAGCTCTTCTCTGCCCAGTGGGGGAGGTAAATTCCATGGGGAGGTTCACGGGATAGCCTCTCACTGCCTTCCAATGCCCAATCTGATTTTATCTACTTGAATGTAGTTTCATGGTGTTCAATCTAACCTCAAGCCGCACTCAAAATTACATTTCCTTTCATGCATTTATATTGAATACATGTGGGAGGCCAGGAGAGAAGTATTTCTATTTTAACAAAGTCCAGTGTTCAAATGTACTGTATTTACTGTTTTGTTTTTTCCCCCTCTGCACTTCCCTCCTCAATGCCAGCACATTATTCTAAGCCAATAGATTTTGAGAACATAGTGTTAGCATCCAGCCCACCAGTATAGACTTCCAAAGGAAGGCCATGAATCAAAGTCATGGCTGTTCTTCCTTCAAGGAATTGCTTGGGATGAAGAAGACTATTTCATATGAGGGTGGTCAAGTCAGGGGCTTGGCAGCCCCAGGTGATAGAAAGAAAGAAGCCAGGTGAGCCCTGCCATCTATCTCACTCAGGTATCTCTCTCCCGTCTCCCTAACATAGCCAGTGGTTGGACCTTTGTTCCAGCTTCTGATTCTACTTCAACTGTGCATGAAGCTAACAGCTTCAGCAGCTACCCGATCCTTCTTTCTTTCGACAAAAAGCATTTACTCAGAACATTTTATAGGAAATTAGAAATCCATATACCTCCTCCAATCATGCCTCCTTTTCTTCTTCAATAAACATATAAACACAAGCATGGAGATATACCTAAACACACCCATCAAGTACTTCCTATTGTAATTTCTTGTCTAAAACTATCTTTGTTCTAAAACAAGTGCCGTAGCTGATCAAGATGAACAAGCTACAGAAATCTGAGTGAATATTTCTAGGAGAGAGAATTACACAAATAAATATGGATGAACAAAAATATTTAAGTCCTCATTTTGATCAGATTTATGTGACACATGAAAGAAAAGAGACCAGTACGAAACAGCTAGTTAGTGTGAGATCCTCCCGATTAATGTAATTTATATTAAACCACAAGTTCAAATCGTTTTGTTCGTCTTTTGTCACCCACAGTGCACAGAGAATTACAGAGTAGACGCTCAATGACATTTGTGGAAGGAGTTTCAGTGAGATTGAACACCTAATTTTTAAAAAAGCATTTTTTGCGGGGGGGGGGTAAGCAAATTTTATTTTGGTCCTTTGATACCAAATAAGCGAATTTATTTCAACTGAAGAAAAAGCAATGCTCTAAAGACCTCTGGGCCTGCCACACAGTTAAGCTAGCCAAAGCCAGCACCTGTCCCTGCCGTATGGTTCTCTCAGGTCAAGGGACTCTGGAAATAGTCATGGCCAAGCCTCATCCTGCAGGTCCTGCCCACAGCAACCCACCTCCCAAGAATTCTGGGTCATCTTCCCTGTCTGACTCTATGAGGCCCCCCTCTCTCCACTTTGTCTCCTTGGAGGAAGAGGCTCAAATTACATTCTTCATTTACCTGGAGCCATGCACTGCCTATTGTTTCCAAACCCAAAGCTTAATGGCTTCAGAAAATTGCTTTTCTCAGGTCAGCCTACTACATGGACATTGCCCAGAGGATGCTGATAGGTTTTGTGAACAAAGAAAGGATGCTGGGATTAAGAGAAACATTGGGTTAAACAGATACAATTTAGACACATTTCTTCATTGCAGGGCTTCTCAGAGCCTTTAATATGCTAACATACATGTGAATTCTCCACAAGAAGGATATTGTGGGTAATGTTCCCTCCCCGATATAAAGAATTTTGCCCTCTTCAGAAACCTGTAGGGGGTTGGTGTTCCATGGAACGCTCTTTGGGAAACATTAGTCTATTTTACCCAAGAGTCAAACCCATAACTCAGGCTCTGACCCAGAGTTTCCATCATTAACACATGTGGATCTGAAACATTTAGAACAAAGGGTTTAAAGGCACAGCGCCACTGAATAGGCAAGGCTTTAGACTAGAACCAGAAGATTGAAACATCAGGCCACACCTGGCCTCCCCTATAGGGAGAAATAGAGCAATGGCTGAATGTTTCCATTGCTACAGAGAAACATTTAGCAGAAGATTGCCTGGGGGCGCCTGGGTGGCTCAGTCGTTGGGCGTCTGCCTTCGGCTCAGGTCATGATCCCAGGGTCCTGGGATCGAGCCCCGCATCGGGCTCTCTGCTCGGCCGGGAGCCTGCTTCTCCCTCTCCCGCTCCCCCTGCTTGTGTTCCCTCTCTAGCTGTCTCTCTCTCTCTCTCTGTCAAATAGATAAGGTCTTTAAAGAAAAAAAAAAAAAAAAGAAGACTGCCTGTTTGTATCTGAATCCCAGGGATCTGTCCCGTGGGACTGGTAGGTGGAGCACACCTCCTTGCTTCCCCACCCCCCCACCACGGCGTGTGGTTTCCCACACTACACGACCTGAAGCCACTGCCTTCCCTAGCCAAGACTGAGTGAGGCTGCCCCCAGCTCATGCCATTTCTGGATTGTATGTCCTAAGCTCTGCTTGCTTTCTTCCCCTCTGGCTTTTCTTTTTCTCGCAGCCTCAGTAACATTTGAGGCACGGTGGTCAGGAGGCGAGGCTCTGTTCTGTTCTGCGCAGCCCATTAGAGGCCCTCTACCCAGCTGGGGGGGATGGGGAAAGGTGGAGGCCCCGGGGAGCCGGGAGGCATTTACCACAGCGGCTCGTGTCCTCCTGCTACCCGTGCCCCGGGGTCCTCCCTGCCTCGCTCCCACCCAGGCAAACCTTCCCCTCTGGGGCTGTCCTCAGGCTGGACCAGAGAATTGCCATCGCCTCAACTGTCCCCACCCTGTTCCCTCTCACTTTTCTGGAAGGAACGTTCCATCTGAATTCACTGGGCAGAAAAAGCGAGGAGGCAAGCGTGTGGAGTGGCTGCAAAACTTCTTAGCACTCTGCCCTCTCCTGGCTGGCCTCGTTCTAGTCCTAGTCGTTTGGAATTCCGAGCTAATCGCCAGTTACCGTGAAACATACATAAACACGAACTTCATTGGGAAAGAAAGAACCCGGAGAACACCCACCCACATCCAACCACTCACCTGACTCGCCCGCGCTTTTCTACCTCCCGTCTGGAATGCCCTTTCTCATCTATCTAATGGCTAATCTGTCAATTCCCACCTTCTCTGGGAGCCTTCCTACTCCCTCTTCTCTATTCCTGCGGCCCTCAGGCATCTCTTACTTTCAAGTAGCACCTGCCCATCGAGCACGAGCATTTGGCAGTTCTTCCTGTCCCCCCCTTGCCCACCGGTCTCAGTGCCTAGTCGGGTGCAGGCACACGGAGAGGGCTCGGGGCTGGTGAGTCTTAGTCCTTTCCTCCTGAAGTAGTGTGTTGCATTTCAGAGTTTTCTGGACAGACGTGGACATATATGTGAAGGCAGAGGTGTGAGCACAGAACGACATGAATAAATACATAGAGACAGCAAACAGACGGAGATTTCCACGTGTGCATAGCCATGTAAACAGGCAGGTGAAGACTCAGAGGTTTGGTGCTTTTCGGGTGCATTTCATGTTGGATTTGCTGACCCAGGAGTCTGACAAGAACCCTGGTTTTCTTTTTCTGCACAATTAAAGAAAAAAAAAGTTATCAACAATAAAATATCCTAGGGGCGCCTGGGTGGCTCAGTTGGTTAAACAATAAAATATCCTTTCCACTCATCATATGGTCACATTTTGCAGAAACACATCGGTTTTCCTTCTGAAAGCCCCTTCTGGACCTGGTCCTTGCTCTTCAGTATTTACGCATTTACAAGAGACACCCCCTCACCCAATTTCTGGGGGTGAGCCTGGGGCGGGAAGGGGTGAAGGGTTAACATTACCTATATGACAGTCCCCGATACTGAGTGGTGACATCAGAAAGGTCATCTGGTTTGGAACCAATTCCATTGCCAGCCTTTGAAAACACACCAAAGTCCATAGGAAAAGGAGTAAGTCTGAGGAAAGGGATACGGGCAGTTCCCAACACACTCATCATGCGGTGTGAGCAGACCCTGGACTGGGGGTCAGAGACCAGGCTTGCGTTCTGCCACACTCCTTTCCAGCCATAGGCCTTCCCTGCCTCTCAGTTGCCTCCTTACTGCACTGAGGACATGACTTGATGATCTCATAGGATTGCTTTGATGACCAAATTGGATCATGGTCGTAAAAACAGCACTGAACACTCCAAAGTGCTTTGGACACGTGAGACACTGCCGTATTATTACTACCAGCATTATGCTCCGAAGTTCTCTTACAAGCACGAAGAAGGAGCCTATAGATTGGAGTGGACAGCAGTGGGCAGGCTTCTCAGAAACTTCACATTTCTCCGCTTTCCCTCTAGGACATTCTGTAAGGCAATCTTATGGCCTCAGAAATGTTGCCAGAAAGTGGTCATCTGGGAGGGTCAGAGCCCTGTTTCTTGGAACTTCGGAGCAGAGCTTTAGCCACAATTGTGGAGTCTGCTGCTTTCCATGCAGGTGCAGAGACAGAATATATGTGAGGGTATGAGCTACTCCTAAAGCATAATCCAAAGGGAAAAGAGCACCCACGCGGCTAGGTTCAGAAGATTATTTTGAGTTGAAATGACATCTTTTTTGCAATTGTTAAAAAAAGCATTGTGAGGTGTTCAAAACCTCCACTATCTGAGACAATTCGGTTCGCTCCTGAAAAAGATTGCCCCTTGCACACCTGATTGAGAAAGTGACTGCAAAACCAAACCACTGCCACGCTCTGGGATGGACAGAGCCAGGCCTGAGGGGCAGGGGAATGCAGAAGGGAGGGGTACAGGCCCTGGAACTGACTGGTACAGCTACCCTAACGCACTTGGGGCCCAAGCGTCCTTACAGTCAGAGAGTCCCCCAGCGCAGCCACGACTTGGATGTCTGCCGCTCTCAGGTTGTGCACTGGAAAGACAAGCCAAGACAAGACACTTGGGTCAGAGGGAAGGAACCTGTAGTCAGGGTCTAGTGCTTCCGACTTGGAAGGAAGACCAGAGGCACAACCTGTGTGTGGGGGGGGGCCACAGAGGCAGAGGTTATATGATGGGTTTCCCCATAGAAGACCCAACAAACAAATCCTGGGCCTGTGGGGAGAGAGGTGCTGAGGGAGAGGACGGGAAGGGGATGGATGGATGGACGGTAGGGGGGGCGGAGGGGAATCTACCACATCAGCCCCAGTGGGGGGGTGGGAGGCCAGCTGTGACCCAAGGGCAGGGCCCCCTGGGTGTGGGCCATCTGAGATGAGCTACAGGGTCTGAGGCTCAGCCCATCTAGAGCTGCGTTCTGGATTTCCACCAAGAATCTGAGAAATAGTCATGTCAGGCCTTGCCCATCCCAAATCTCTTTTGAAGACTCCAAGGAACTTCTTGGCTCTACTGCAAGCAGCAGTGACCGCAAAGCCTGGGGCCACAGGGCACCCTGAAGAGCTGACTCGCTCTTGGGACTCCCTGGGCACCGCATCCCCAGCTCTGGCCCTCAGGGAGGTCACACCACTGGGCTGGGCCATGAAGGGGGGAGCTTCTGGGGGTCCCCGACTAACAGGCTGAATTGAGAGGGTAGCAAACAGTTCCTGGTCTGGCCACCTTGGGTCCTATAGGGTAAAGACATCACTGCAGGGCAGAGGGGGACAAAGCAGGGACCTGTCCCAGGCAACCACCCAGACAGGAAGCAAACACCAGCCCAAATGGCGTCATTTAGTTATATATGCCAAGTCTTGTCAGGGCACTCATTGGCCTCTGAGTCCTTGTGGAGGGGCCCTGGGTTCTGGTGTATCATAAGGGGCTTACCTGAGGTGGGCGTCGAGGCAGAAGGGGCTCTGTCCCTGCATGGCAGCTGGCTCCCATGACTCTAAAGGCATAGAATGAATGGTAGAATCTTAGGGTTGAAAGGTACCAGAGAGGCTGGTTGGGCATCAGACTCACTTGGAGAGTTTCATCAAACACAGCTCCTGGGTCCCACCCTGGGGGGGGGGGTACCTGGAAGGGCACCTGTAGAAGCCTCCCTAGGTGATCCCAGGCTGGGATCTGCTAATCTAGTTCAGACCCCGTTCCCCCCACCCACAATCAGGTGCGAGAATCAGAGCATCAGCACAATAACCCCACTCCACCCCTGGCCACCACCTCTGCTTCTGCAGCAGCTTTATAAGAGGAAAACTCTCTTCACCCAGGTCTTTGAAGAGGATTGACTGGGTGGTCCCACCTGGGCTGTTATCAGTGTGGCTTATTCTGCCCACCGCCCCGTCCGAAGGTGTAGGTGGGTGGACATTACAGAAGAGCATTAATCCCCCTTGGCTGCCCAGCAGGACTCTTGCCCACATCCCCCACCCCCCTTGTGGGGCCAGTCCCGGCTCAGGGCCTGCCCACCGTGCTGGCTGGAGGGCCACCGGAAGAAACAAGCTCATACCTGCATTCTGTTCTTGTAGGTGCTCAGAAACGGCCAGAACTGTGAGAAGAGGGTGGTGAGCAACTCCAGCAAATTCCGCTGGCTTCCTGCACAACACTGTCGGCCTCCCCTGCCCGCATTCCCAAGCCCCTCCCTGCCAGGCTGACTGCTGTGGGCTCCCTCCCAGGATGCACTGGGCCTTCTCTGCAACCTGAACTTGTAGGAACAATTAGAATAAACCCTGCAGTGGCTCCCAGGCGAGCAAGTCTGCGCTCCGCCTCCCACCCAGCTGGCTGGGGTAGCTGCATCTCCTCTCCTTCCTGCCCCTGCCCCGCCCCCCCACAGCAGAGCACCACCTTCTGCTTATTCCCTACTCCCTAGACCCCTTGCCACCCCAGGCCACTCCCACCCTACCCAGGCAAGAAAGTCAGGTGCTTTGAGGTCCTGCTCCATGTAAGTCCCAGCTCAGAGGTTCCCAGTCTAGACCTGAGACTCCTCTGGCAATACGGAGGAATTCGTAGAGATGAGGGAACAGCTACAGAGGTCCAAGTATCTCTCTGACCATTTGTGAGTGAACATGGGGGTCTGGTTCTGCTTTGCCTTCCCAGTTAATGTCTGCTTTTCTAGCTCCAGCTTTCATTTGACCAGCCCTCCCCACACCCCACCCCATCGCCCTAGCAGATATTCCAGGTCTCAATTCCTCACTCTTTCTATCCTGCCATGGAGGCAGTGGCTATGTGGAAACAGGGTATCCTTCTGCCCCATCCTGGCCTTGACGTTCTCTATTGCCCCCTAGTCGCCAAGAGAGCTGGATGATACTGCCATTTTCCTCTTCCCGGCTGTGTGCAGTCCAGGAGCTTGCTGGGGCTCCCTGGGACGTGGAGAGACAAAGGGACACTAGGGACCCCTGGCCACAAGGGGCTGTCACCCCTTACGGTCCAACCAGTTGGGGCTCTGTGGATGATCACCTGGAGTCTGGGGTGCGGGTGGGAACTGGGAATGAAACGAGCGGAGAAACCTGAGATGCTAAAATCCTGGAAAAGATGCCTCAGATAAGTAGACCTGTTTGCAAGGACGTGCTTCGCACACTACCTGGTTCGGACAGGTGATATTGATCTTGTATTCAAAACTGTGCTGTGTTGTCTTCTGGCCAACAGGTTCCAGCTAAAGCAAGGAGTGGAAAGAGGTGGTAAGAATGCAAAGGTCAGGCTGTAGGTCAGGGCTGGGGAACGGAGAGAGGGCCGCAGGCAAGGGGGTCTGTCATCGCTGCGGGGCGGGGGATCATACAGCCTGAGTGATGGGCCTCTGAACTCCTTCAAAAGCTCTCCAGAGTCTTTCTCCTGCAGAGGGAGAATAGGTTTCCCTACCTCGGTCCTCTTACCATGTTGTTCCAGAGGGCGCTGGCCACGTAAGCGTGAGCTTTGCCGCTGAAGTGGAAACAGTCAGGAGCAAAAAAAGAGCTGTCGGGCAGCCCCGCCTGGTCACGGGGCATAAAGGAGGGGCCGTGTTAGAGGGGCATCCGATACACAAATGACAGTCAGAACCGCCTGGGCTCTGTGTGGCTCCCCTTTATCCACGATGCTTGCTTTCCTTACCGACGTCTTTGGCATGTCCACTTTTTCGAAGAATGGCTGCACGACCACCGTAAAATCCTCTCTTGTGTCGTACCGACCGTTCTCAACCAGCTGGTGAGTCCCCTCCTGCAGGAGGCGAAGGGGTCAGGGGTCAGGGGGCTCCCCACATCTGCTCGGGCTTTGTGCTGCCTCTTTCTCTGCCATAGAATTAAACAGAGTCTGCCCCTGGAGTGAAATCAATCTGTAACAAAATCTCAACTGATCAGTAACCAGCTAGTTACTTTTAAGATCAGCCTTTACCTCAACCCCAACCTCTGCTTGCAATTGCATATATTTGACCTAGGCTGTGGGGGAAAAAAAGGAAAGGCAAGGAAAAACCCAAACCCTTGATCTCCTTTGCAGCCTACTCTCCAGCTTGATCTCCTTTGAAAGCTTCTGATTAAAGACTGGGGCAGGGGGTGGGGGAGGGGTAGGGTATGAATTCAATTTAATGACTTTTTTGGATAATCCTTACATTTCATTTGTTTCTGTCCTACATTTGTTCAGAAAATCAAAGGTGAATCAGCAATGGCATTTAATGCCCATTTATATCATTTGTGCATGGTGTGTGTGTGTGTGTGTGTGTGTGTGTGCGCGGGCACGCATGCTCCTGTGCATGCACACTTCTTTGAGACTCTCAGGTCTGTCCAGGAGGGTAACAGAGCTGTTACTCTCATAGCTCCCACTTGGGCTCAGGTCCAGGAGGACGAGTTATCCCAATTCTGGCTCCAGGTTCTGCCGGCCTCTGCCATTTCACTGCTTACCAGATTGCTACCATCTGGGGCCAGGACCCTGGCCGGAGAAGGAAGTCAGGAACATCAGTGGGGTCATTACAGAAGGCACCACATGTACTTTTCCCAGGGTCAGCCAGAGAGAGTGCAGAGGCCACTAAGTAGCTGTGTGACTTTCGGCAAGATGCTTTCCCTATCTGGACCTCTCTTTCCTCATCTGTAAATGGAGGATGTTCGGCCAGGCCCAGACCATCCCTTAGATCCCTTCTAATGCTACCGGTTACTCTGTGGATCAGCCACAGTGGCTCACAGTGGAACCATGTACCTCTTGAGAAGTGAAAGAAACAGTGTCCAGAATGCCTGGCACACAGTGGTCAATGATAGCAACGATTGCCTCCACGGAGGAGGCAATTGCCTCCTCCATGGGAGCCATAGCTTTTGCAGAAAGTGGGGAGAGGATTTTGACGGTGGGTATGATGGCCTCCTGTGGCTGACCATGAACTCCTGGATCTCAGTGGTAACCAAGATTAGACCTGGGAAGAACATCTGAATCCACTTCCTATGTTTGGGAAAACTCCACTGTATTAAGAGCAGCCTGCCTCCCAGTGTGTAAGGTGAGAAAGACAAATGCGGGCTTTCCCAATGACCCTCACCCTCGGGCTTAGGCACATGCCCAGGGGCCCTCCAGAGCTAGTGCTAGAAAGATGGACAGCACAGAATCCATTCTGCTGAGGGTGGGAGCTGTGTCCAGGTCCTAGAAGCAGCAGTGACTCCACTGAACGAGTTCTTTGGCCTGATTTTGATCCTTATGGCCTGGCCCCTAGAATTTCATGGGATGCCGTGATTTCTGGCGGCCCCGCCTCTGATCCTAGCTTTTTAACTCTTCCAGACAGTCTGCTTAAATAAATACAACTGGTTAAATTAACCAGCATTGCGTATGTTTTTGTTGCTTGCCCCCAAGAACCTGTTCTACCCGGAACAGGTTTGTTCTCATGGCCATAACCTTGGCTGCCTTCCTTCTCCTGGTCCAGGCCATGGACTCCCTCACCAGAGGCAGAGGTGCCTGCCCACAGCAGAAGGAAGTGCAGCTGGGGAGTCGCCCAGAGGACGATAGATAGAGGCTCGTTCCCCTGAGCCCTGATAGCCCTGATGGGTGTGGTGGCCTCAAAGCAGGGAAGTGGTTCTGCTCCAAGGAGTCCATGCATTTGAAGGATGGATCCATCTTGATAACTGTTTGCAGCCTACTCTAGAAGAGCTGGAAGGCTACCATTGTCCTCTTGAGTGACTGGATTATTTTGGGGGAAACTCAAGATTGTCAAGGGAGCCTCAGCTGCCCTGGTCAAAGATTGGATGGAAAAAGGCCTAAAATGAATAACCCACTGGATGTCTGGAGATCATCGGCTGACTCTTGGACTCTCGGGAGAGGAGAGCAGAGGAAATGCGTGTTATCTCACTGAATCCTCTAGACTCTCTTAGATGGAAAGGGTTTCCCGGCCAGGAGTCAGAAACTCACATAACTCTCCGTGGACAAATGGAAGTATTTTTTTTTTAAAGATTTTATTTATTTATTTGAGAGAGAATGAGAGAGAGAGAGCAGGAGACGGGGGAGGGTCAGAGGGAGAAGCAGGCTCCCTGCCGAGCAGGGAGCCCGATGCGGGACTCGATCCTGGGACTCCAGGATCATGACCTGAGCCGAAGGCAGTCGCTTAACCAACTGAGCCACCCAGGCGCCCACAAATGGAAGTATTTTGTGTGTAAGGCCAGGAACTGGGATTTGGTGAAGTGTGTTCAGTGACTTGGCTCTACGGCTTGATGCAAATACACCAAATCACAGTCCCTGCGGCCTTTCAAGGTGTCTTTAAATCTGCAAACTGGTCAGTGGTAACCTCACACCCTCACACTAGACAGCTGGGGTCACGGAAACACAAGCACGACTTCATTTTCTAACCCGAGTAATCAGACCACCCAGCAGTTCCTGTGCGGCCTTAGAACACTTTCCCGGCTTACCTGATACTGCTTATTCACTTCGATGAGGGAGGCAAGTTCTGTTGAGTTATCATCAGGCTTCAGGACACAGGGGCAGAGGTTTCTGCGGACCAAACCAAAGAGATGCCTCACCCCACCAAAATCACCATCTAAATGCATGACACGGACTTGAGATTCAGAACCTATTTGACTTGGAGGTGTTGGAAGTCGGCGGTAAGGGAGGCCCCGGCTGCTAACCTGTCCACTGCACCAGACGGAGCTGGAGAAAGTGCCCCAGAGCCGCATTTTTGCATGAACATGAGACAATTACTTCTAACATCTGCAGGAATGACTTACAGAGCTGAGTTACCTTGTGACTGTCTGAGGACAGACCGTGCAGCTGAGATAAGGCACACCTACTTTAAATAACAACAGCAACAACAACACTCATCATAAGGGCTCACACATCCTAATGCTCACCGTGCAGAGAGCTTTATGGATATTAACCCATTTAATCCTCTTCGCAATTCAAGAAGTTGTATCATCACCCCCATTTTATAGATGAGAAAACTGAGCTCAGCATGGTTAAGTACTTGCTCAAGGTCACATGGAGACTAGGTGTGGGAGCCAGGACTTGAACTCAAATCTGTCTGGTCTGAACCTGAGCTCCTAATCCCTGGTTAAACTGCTTCTGTCCAGTCTGCACCTCTGCTCTGTTTGGTCATCTTGCCCATCTGGGTTTTTTTTTTCCAGGGGGTGAGGGGATGATAGTGTGGATGGCTCAGAGTAGACTCACGCCTCCAAGGAAAGCACAACCACGGAGACAGAAAAACAGAGCGGCAGCAGGACAAGGTGACCCGAGTCTGTCTCACCTGACAGTCAGTGGCTTGGCTGTTTCAGAGCTGAGAAGGGACCTGGCAGATGCCTTCTCTGAACCGTTAAATGTAATTGTCTAAAAACCCTGCAGTGATGGGCAGCAAGAGGCTTTTGGGTAAGGTGCTCTGAAATGAATACACTGAACCCCCTGTGTGGCCCAGTGACTGGAGAAAATGGGAGCCAGGGGATGAGTCAGCAGCCGAAAATACAGCACGCCTGACACCAGCCACGTTAAATGGCAGGTGTCACTCGGCAGCCATCCTCCCGCTCACGGTGTCCTCAGCCTTTCCCCGGGGCACCTGTGCAGTCTGGGCCCCCAGGTGAGGTCTGGCATGCATCTTCAGGGTAGCAGCCAAGGTACCCCTTCATTTCCAAGAGCAGATCTGGCCCCTGTGAATTATTCATTCCCTCCTTCAGCAAACAGCCACTCTCTTGCACTAGTAGGGACTCACACCGAGGGCAGGGCTGTGGCGGAGGCAGGTGAGTCATCACCACGTGCTGTGCTCGGGGCTGTCGTGGGGGCCTGCCAAGGGCTACAGAGCTGGGGAGGAAGCTGGGGGCGGGGCCACAGCCATCGGGACCTGGGCTACGGGTCCAGAGGCGGCTTTGCAGGAGGGAATGCTGACAGAAATGCTCATGCTCAGATTAGAAGGATGTCTTAATCCTGAAGGTCATGGAGATGTGTAATAGAGAGGGAGCCACCTTTGTCTGGCCCTGGAGACGGGGGATGAAGGCCTTTCTAGGGCCTTCTCAGGGCCAGAGCTCTCTGTGCTCGGGGAAGACTCTTCCCTGATCATCCTCTCCTCCAGCAAGTGACTGTAGCCCTACAGTTGTGAGTGCCCAGCCTAGGACACCCACACCAGATAGAGAGGCTCCCTCTGTCCTGGAGATGAGCCTCAAGGACGGAGAAGCTCTGGATACACCTGGTGGTGGCCTGTGAGCCCGGCCCACACAGACCCACTCCATTTCTCACGCTTTGCCCTTCCCTCCCAGGAGGACTGAGTTGCCAGGACAACCAGGAGCATGGTCGGGTTGTGACACAGACTCCGAGGGTAACTGAGGCCCACCTTGGGGTCACAAAAACCCATCAGGCCTCGTCAGTTTAGAAAATGGGGTGGTCTTAGCCCTCCTCACACATCTACCCTTGGACTTTCTAACGAAGCAGAGTTGCTTTCTGCTAAGGGTCCCCTGGCGCTTTAGGGAACAGGGGCAGAAGCTTCCTTCTTACCTGAGGATCAGCCTTGGGCAGCTGACTTCCTTCTCCTGGTACAGCTCCCTCAGGTTGATGATCTCCAGAACTTTTACCAGGTTCACAAATGCCCGAGGAACCTGAGCAAAGGTGAGGCCAATCCCCAGGAGGATTGAGGCTGGTGGCCCCAGTCTCTCATCTGGGTCTGGGACCAGCCTCTCCTGCCAGATACCAGGTCTGTGGTCTTTCATGCCCCTGTCTACTTCCTTCATTCCTCCTGCCCTGCCTCCCCCCTCCCGCCCCCCATTGACCCCTGTGTTCAGGCTCTGGGACCAGGACAACAGCATGGTCAGTGCTGGCTTCCAGGGAAAGGCAGGCAGGAAGTCAAAGCCCCCTCCAGGCCAGGTCTGAGGCCTAAGAAGGACTGTTGGCTGAGCTGCTTAGAGGCCACACCACCCAGCCTACACACCTCAGCATAGAGGATGTCCAGAGCCTTCCCGATGTTGTCTGTGAAGTTCTGGGGAGAGTAGCGGACCTGCGGGAACAGGGAAGGTCTAACACCATCCACCACTCAATCTCTCTGCGGACCAGGCCCACCCATGTCTTGGGTCCCCTCCTTCTTGTATGTTAGCCAGAATGGGCGACATTGAAACATAAGGTTTGCCTTTGGGGCCCCCAGCGTCCAGACCAACCCCACCATCCTTAGGCTGGTCATGGTTGTGACCTCCAGGAAAACCTCTTTTTTCTGCATGGAATTATGGAAAGCTCTGGATCCACTCCACATTAACTAGATGCGGGGACTTAGCTAAAGCCTATTACATCTTTGGGCTCCTCTAGAATGGGGTGTTGGAGCACGGGACCTCTAAGATCTCCTGCAGTTTGAATATTCTCTGGTCCTTTGGCCGAGCTCTTCTGCCTTAGAGCCTCAAGTACCTGGGGATCTGTTGCCCCATCAAATCATTTAAGGAGATAATCGTAGGGGAAGAGGGTCCTGTAAATCCCCTCCCTCAAGCATAAACGCATTTTAATTGTTATTTCTTCTGACCTCCATACTTGGTGGCTTTTATTTTATTTTATTTTTAAAGTGGAACCCTTTCTCTGGCTGAAATCTAACCAAGAGCCCTGCTCTACCAAATGAATCAAACCTAGCATAGAGGACATTAGGAGAAGGAAGGGAAAAATGAAGGGGGGAATAGGAGGGGGAGACGAACCATGAGAGACTATGGACTCCGGAAAACAAACTGAGGGTTCTAGAGGGGAGGGGGTGGGGGGATGGGTTAGCCCGGTGATGGGTGTTAAAGAGGGCACATTCTGCATGGAGCACCGGGTGTTATACGCAAACAATGAATCATGGAACACTACATCAAAAACTAATGATGTACTGTATGGTGACTAACATAACAATAAAAAAATTATAAAAAAACAAACTAACTAACGTTCAAGAAGTGGAGCCTGGGCCGTGGTCCAACTTCCCTGCCTGCTTCACTAACAGCCCCAGGCCCACTGTGAGCCTGTCACATCACAACCTGAAAACCCCAGACCCTGGTGACTTTGATGCTGTGACGGGTCTGGGGGGCAGGGTTGCCCCTCGGGGCAGAAGCTCCCAAGTCTCAGCAAGACTCCCCACTTCCTAAATTTTGCTCTGCTGATCCTCTTTCTGCCTGACAAATGTCATTTTCCAGCCCTAGTTGGAAGGTGTCCTGCTCCGTGTACATCCCTGACCCCCCGCCCAACCCTACAAAATACAAATTCTCATGGCCATTCTTACTTTGGGGCCACAATGTTGTCCTTACCATGTTATGGTGAATTGTCTGTACCTCCCTTCCTGACTGTGAGTTCTTTGAGGACAGAGCTGTGAAGCTTAGCACCTAGTACAGTGCCTGGAGTATAATACGCGCCCAGCAAATGATACTAGACATTAAACACATTCTGTTTATCGGAAAACACTATAAACAAAATTAAATGGAAAACAATAAATAGGCAACATATTTGATAAAGGGCTAGTATACTTAATATAAGGGTTTTTAGACATCAATAAGAGAATGATAAATACCTTAACAGAAGAGAGCCAATAGCCATCATACAGAATTTATCAGGAGGAATTTAAATGAGGATTAAACAAGCAAAATAAAGGTTTATTCCTCCCTATTAATCAAATAAATGCAAATTTTGAAAACAAGATAAATTTTTTCATTTATTAGATTAGCAGCTATTAAAACAAATAACATACATTGACAGATGGAGCGTGAGGAGGTAGACAACTGATACCAACATTCTGGAAGCAGGTTGGCAATCTGTATCCAAAGCACTGAAAGTGTGCAGAGTCCCCACCCCCCCAGAATAAGACGGATGGATAAATACATGTTAATACAGCAACATGTTAACAACTATAAAACCTAGGCGGTGGGTATATGGGCATTTACTACATAATTCTTTCTTCCATTTCTCAGTATGTTTGGAAATTTTTGTGATAAAACAGTAGGGGAAATGTACATATCTTCTTGCCTAAACGTCTTACTACTTAGAATATATATCAGGAAACAATTATGGATGCACATAAAGATGGATGTTTCTCCTGGTGTTATTTATTTATTTTAATTTTTTTTTTATTTCTGGTGTTATTTGTAACAGGCATAATTAAAAGCAATATAAGCTAAATATGCAATAATTGGCGACAGTTAAGTAAAGTGTGGCCAATATAGGTTACGGGCTAGTTATACAGTCATTAAGAATTATTTTATGGAAAACTACTGACATAGGATCATCTTCCCAATGGATTGCTACTGAAAAAAAAAAAAAAACAGATCACCAAACAATATTTCCAGAATGATGCTATTTTTAGCAAATAATAATTTCTCCATTTTCATAGAAAAATGCCAGAGAGACACTTAACAAAATGTTAGCAATGGCACTTCTGGATGTTGTAATTACAGAAAATATCTTTTTCTTTGTGCTTTGATGTGTTTCCAGTGTGTATTGCTTATAAAATAAAAATAATTTTAAAAGCCTATTATTTTTAAAGTCAGCTGAATTGAATGTAGAAGAAGTGCAGGCATGCCAACATGGGCAGAAAAGGTGGAAGTTACAAGAAGACCGATTTGGGCTTAACACAAACCACTACCAAAAAATTGATACTTGCTTATAATACTAATTAGGGCAAATTAAAAAGCTGCCCATCACTGGGAATATTCAATAGCTAGGTTCTAGGGAAGGCATTCCTGCCGCAGGTGGGAGTGTGGTCAATAGGGTTTGTGGGGTTTCTTCCAGCTCAGGGATTCTGGGGTTCCAGGAAGAAGCACCACACCCACAGGGCAGCAGCCTGGCTCTTGGGGTTCCCATCAAGAACCCCATCGGATTGACTTGGCTCTGAACCACGCCTAAATGCTTGCAGTAGGAAATCAACTTTCCCATTCAAAATAGAGACGGTAAGGCAGTTCAATGCTGGAAAAAGGAGCTGACCTATGATCTATATGAAGATAGATACACCTGATTTTTCTAGATCCTTGGAATGTTATCTTGGTTTCTAGAATGCTATGATCAGACTCTCTTGTTATGAAACCTAATCAAGATCAATTTCATAACCAGTTTTGTTGAATCTTTCCCTGGAGGTGAAGGCACTCTTGGTCTCAGGGTTAATTCCTGGCTACAAGCCCCAAGTCCCAATCCTGCTTCACTTGCTCTAGCCACCTGGTGTGGAAATGCCTCCCTGGGGGAGTCTTGAGTTAAGGGCCTGGAGACTCACCGGGTCACTGCAGAAATCACAGAGATCATTGCCTCCTATGAACAGGGTTATTATCTTCCAATCTTCCTGAAAATTTATCTTCTGAAATGAATAGGAAACAAACAAGTAAGTGCCTTGCTCCAGAGTCAAGTCAAGAAGAAGATAAAGTGCTGAACACTGGCAGGGATGGGTCCTCACATACCAGAGGGTTTAATGGACATTACTATTTTCTGTTCTGCGCTTTTGGGGTCCTGAGGTTATAGGTCACCAGTTGTAGGTGCAAGATCACTTGTGGTTTTTAAAGGTGGATTCTCTGGACTTCCATGTGGTCTCCGACCCTAACCCTCTCTGTCTCCACGGATTTCTCCGGCTCACTCCCTCTTCCGGGGAATGCTAGCTCAAGGTGTCCCAGGTGGCTCTTCCCCCAGAATTACCGTATCATTCTTCATCAGGTCCACCAGCCTCCTGGCCTGAACAGGTAAATCCCTGCGGGCACACACACAAACAGAAGTCATCTGAGGAGCAGGGACCGTGAAGCTGGAGCAGGGACCATGAAGCTGGGGCAGGGAGGGGACTTCGCGGAGACAGCAGGAATCAAACATGCAGCAGGATAGTTGGACAGAAGGCCATGCTCCCGTCCCAGAGCACCTTCCCCATTCAGTCTCCTCTGGAGGTGGAGGGCTGGGGTGAGTTGTGACCATGCTTTGGGAAGGGCAGAGCATTCCACATATAAGCGGGTGACTTAATGGCATGTTTCTCTTCTGAGCCAGGCTCATTCGGGGCAAACAGAAGGCTGCATGTACATTCCATGTCACGCACGGCTTGGTATGAGCCTGATTCTGTGGGTGCCGTGAGCTTCACCTCCACGGTACCCTCACCCTCAAGGTGACATGGTTGAGTCAGACACACCTGGGTTTGACATTTAGTTGCCTCCTGCTAACTGTGGATATGTAACTTAAGTTCGCCGTCCCAAAAGACTGCAAACGTGGAGATAAACCCCTGTATCTTCAGGGTCCCGAGGAGCAGTACATGAGATGAGCAAAGCAGCCTCACGGAGTAGGAGCCCCTCTTGGAGCCAGGCAGCACGGGGCTGAATCCTGGTCCCACCACTGACCAGCTGGGAGAGCTTGACAAAGTGCTTAACCTTGCAAACCCTCAGTTTGGTCCTGTGTAAGACGGGCATGGGAAGCATACCATCTTCATAGAGTTGTCGGATGGATTAAATAAAGGACTTAGAGCAGCACGGGGTAAGCATCCATATCAGAAATGATCCACTGAATTACATCTCCTAACACCACCACCACCATCCCCGGTCTCTGGCACCATCCCAGCAGGAAACAGCGGTTGTCATGTATTAACTATTAACCCAGCTGGCCTGGTCTTAGTCACAGGGGACTAGGTAGGTATCAGATATCCTGGGCGGGGACTTGGGGTAAGCCATATAACCAACTTGCATCTTGGTTTCCTCATCAGTAGAAGCCATTGGGCATCAGCTCTGAGGACCAGAGTTTGATGATCACTTGACCTCTCTGCGCCTCAATATCACTGTTAAGAAAACCTGGATGTCTGACCTGCTAACAGGGGCTGCACAGAACACGGGGCTAGTAAATGTGAAGGTACCTGCTATGTTGGTCACTGCTGTTATGATGGGTTATTACCGGACCTGGGCAAGGGCCTGCTGGGCACAAGGACAACAGGCCACGTGGTCGAGGTGACATATTTGTTCAGGCCACTTTGCCTCTTTGTGCTACAGTTTCTTCATCTGTAATATGGGAGTAGTAATCGCTAACTCTTCCCTATGACTCAGGATGTGCTCAGACAGAAGGATTACTTGCACAAAAGGGCCCCACGGCCTTGAGGAAAGCAGGGGAGAAATCCAGGGTCATATGAATCATGAACTTTATGTTCTTCACCAAGGTTTCCTTCTTGGATGCCTCCCTGATCTAATCATGCTTACAAATACCTCTCTGCATACCACCAGCTGACATATGCTTGGAAAAAAACAAAATTATGGTAATATTAATGCCAAAATTTTTAGGCAGTCAACTGGTAGCCTTTCACCCTTCTCCCACCAAAAGGAAAACGTAGCCACAGAATTTATTATAAAATGGATTAGGTTTTACAAAATCTGATTTGGATGATTCCTGTCCTGAATAAATGAGAGTAAGCATATACTTGGCGTCAGAGTAAACTGTGACTAGTTCCTGGGGTGGGGTTGGGGATGGGCTAGTAGGTTTCTGTGTCCCACAGTGACGGACACCCCAGGAGAGCTCACCCAGTCCAGTCTTTGACCCCAAGGCCTCTCTCTTGAACCAAGCCCCCAGCCATCAGCCATACACCCCAGTCCAGGCCAAGCCCCTGACTGGGTCCCCAGAGGATCTGTGTGGTCACCCTCAAGGCTCCCCTGCTCACTCGGCTCGGTCTCCTGCTACAGCCTGATTTAGGAAGGCTCCAGGACTGTTTTCTTTCCCGGTGCCAACAGAGAAGCCCCTCAGGGAAGGGTTGAATTCCCGGAGGATGTCTGGAAATACAAAGAAGAGACACGCTTAGTAACTATCCCAAAACAAGCTTCAAATTCCTTTGATAAGTTCCAGTGCATGTCAGAGACAAGAAACCCTCACCCTTAAAGCTCTTAACCTTACTGTTCTCTCAGTATGGAAAGAAAGCGTCTAGCAGGCTGATGCTTAACCACATGGGCAACACACAAAGGTGCTTAACAAATTATTGCTGAATAAACGTGAGTCTGGGTTTGGTGCTTCTCTCATGCATTTTTCTTTTCTTTTTTTCTTTTCTTTTTCCTAAGATTTTATTTATTTATTTGAGAGAGAGAGAGCAAGCGCGCGAGAGCACAAGCAGGGGGAGTGGCAGAGAGAGAGGGAGAAGTAGGCTCCCCACTGAACACGGAGCCTGACTTGGGGCTTGATTCCAGGACCTGAACTGGTGGACTAAAGCACTCAGGTGCCCCTCTTTTTGTTTTCTAAGTACATAATAGTTTTTTGAAATATAATTCACGTACCATAAAATTCACAATTTAAAGTGCAGTTCAATAGCTCTTAGTATGTTCACAGAATTGTGCAACCATCACCATAATCAAATTTAGAACATTTTCATCACCCCAAAAAGAAACCCTGTGCCCAGGAGCAGTCCCTCCCCCTCCCCTCCAACCCTGTGGTGACCGCTAATCTACCTTCTCTCTATATAGGCTTGCTTGTTCTAGACATTTCCTATAAATGGAATCATACGTGTCTTCTGTGGCTGGTTCTTTCACTTGAAATAATGTTTTCAGTGTTCATCCATGTTATAGCATAGATCTGCACTTCATACCTTTCACTGGCAAATAATATCCCATTGTGTGGATATACCACATTTACCCATTCATCAGTTGAAGGATTTGAATTGTTCCCACTTTTTTTGGCTATTATGAATAGTGCTGCTGTGAACGCTTTTGTACTAGCTTCTGCGTGAATTTCTCTTGGATATGTATCTAGGAGTGGAAATGTTAGATCATATGGTAACTCTGTTTAACCTTTTGAAAAACTTACAAACCTTTTTCCAAACGAGTTGTGCCAATTTACCTTCCCATAGGAGCATTATGAGGGTTTTAATGTCTGCACATCCTCACCAACTTTTATCTTTTTTAAAATAACCATTCTAGTGGATGTGAGATGGTATCTCATTATGGTTTGGTTTGCACTGATGGTTACTAATGTCGAGCATCTTTTCATGTGCTTGTTGGTCACTTGCATACCTTCTTTGGAGAAATGTCTATTCAGATTCTTTGCCCATTTTTAATTGGCCCAAATTGAATTGTCTTATTATTGAGTTATAAGAGTTCTTTGTATTCTCTAGATACAAGTTTCTTACTGGATATGATCTTCAAACATTTTCTTTCACTCTTTGGGTTTTCTTTTTATTTTCTTGATGGTATCCTTTGAAGAAGCTCAAAAGTGTTTAATTTTGTCCAGTCTATTTTTTTCTTTTGTCACTCGTGCTTTTGGCATTAGATCTAAGAAGGCTTTGTTTAGCCCAAGGTCATGAAGATTTGCTCCTATAATTTCTTCTAAGGGTGAATTTCAGCTCTTACATTTAAGCTTATGATCCATTTTGAGTTAATTTTGTATATGGTATGAGTAGGATTCCAACTTCATCCTTTTGTATATGGCTATATAATTATCCCAGCATCATTTATTGAAAAGACTATTGTTTCCCCATTAGTCTTGGCACTCATGTTGAAAATGAGTTAACCATAAGTATGAGGGTTTATTTATGGACTTACAAATTCTATCCCATTGACCTATATGGCTATCCTTATGACAGTACCACATTGTCTTGTATTGGAGCTTTGTAAGTTTTGAAATTGGGGATTGTGAATCCACTGAATTTATTGTTTTTCAAGATTATCTTGCCTATTCTGGGCCTCTCGAATTTCCATATGAATTTTACAGTCAGCTTGTCAATTTCTGCAAAGAAGCCAGCTGGAATTGTGATAGAGATTATATTGAATCTGTAGATTAATTTGGGGGATGTTGCCATCATATCAAGTCTTATTCATGAACATGGGATGGCTTTCCATTTATTTAGGTCTGATTAAACTTCTTCCAGCAATGTTTTATAATCTTAAAAGCATAAAAGATGCACTTTATTTGTTAAATTTATTCCTAAGTATTTTTTGATGTTATTGTAAATGGAATGTTTTCTTTTAATTTCATTTTTAGGCTGTTAATTGCTAGGGTATGGAAATACAATTAATTTTTGCATATTGATGTTGTACCCTGCAATCTTGCTGAACTCATTTATTAGTTCTAATAATTTGTAGTGGATTCCTTCGGGTCTTATTTATAACAGCTGCAAATACAGATAGCTTTACTCCATTTCTAATCTTGATTGTCTTTTCTTTCATTATTTTGCTTAACTGTTCTGACTAGAACCTCCAGCATAATGTTGAATAAAATTGGCAAGAATATACCACTTGATCTCAGAAGGAAAACATCTTGCCTTTCCTCATTAAGTGTGATGTTAACTGTGGGCTTTTGCAGATGCCCTTTATCAGACTGAGGAAATTTCTTTCTATTCTTAGTGTGTAGAATATTTTTATCATGAGAGGGTGTTAGTTTTTATAAAATACTTTTTCTCATCTATCGAGATGATCGTGTAGTTTTTGTCCTTTATGCTTTTGATATAGTCTATTATATTGATTTTTTTATTTGAAACTAACCTTACATTCCGAGGATAAATCCCATTAGGTCATGGGGTATAATCCTTTTTATATGTTGCTGTACTTTGCATGGTAGTATTTTGTTGAGGATTTCTGCATATATATTCAAAAGAGATACTGGTCTGCGGTTTTCCTTCCTTGTGATATCTTTGTCTTATTTTTGTTATTAAGATAATACCAGTCTCATCGAATGAATTGGGTAGTAGTCCCTCCCCCTTCCATTTTTGGGAGGAGTTTGTGAAGAATTGCTGTAAATTCTTCTTTCGGTGTTTGATAGAATTCACTAGTGAAACCAGAAAAGCCTGGGCTTTCTTTGGTGGTAAGTTTTAAAGTTCAATCACTTTGTTACAAATCTATTCAGATTTTCTATTTTGTCTTGAATCAGTTTCAGTAATTTGTGTCTTCCTAGGAATTTTACCATTTTCTCTAAGTTATCTCATTTATTGGTGTACAATTGTTCAAAATACCCTCATAATCCTTTTTATTTCTGTAGCAATGTCTCCTCTTTTGTTCCTGATTTTGAGGCTCTCTTCCTCTCATCCCCCTTTGGTCAGTCTGGCTAAAGGCTTGCCATTTGGTTGATCTTTTCAATCACATGCACTCTAATGTCTTTACCACATTGGATCTACACTTGACTTCTCACTTTTCCATCTCCGAAGCTTGGCTGAGAACTCCTGAGAGCAGGGTCCGTATACACCCCAGACTCTCACATATGCTCAACAAATGCTTATGGACTGAATGAAGGGTGACTCAAGGTTGAGGAAGGCTGGGAGATTTGCTACAAGTCATGGGGTTACTGAGAATGAATTCCAGGCCAGAACTCTACTCTCTCAGCTCCAATACAGGGCACTTTCCCCTGTCTCACAATCAGCTAGGATGTGGGAAAGGAACGGGCTAGGTACCAGCCGGTACTCTCAGGCATCAGGCCATCCAGCAGAGTGCTCTCTAGAACCAAGCCCTGCAGCGGGACCTCCACAACACGTATGCATTGAACTCCTTCCTTCTGGCTTTGGGGTCGCTGTGCCCAATGGATAGAAATTACTCCGATTTCTACTCAATAGAAGGAAGAGCTGTGAAATCACTAGAGCCATCTGCAAATAGAAATGATTATCTTTGGTTCCCCATTACTGGAGGAATCCAGCACAGACCAGCTAGCTATGTATCAGGAATGTCATAGTAAGGCGCTACACATCGTTTAGAGCAAAAACTTGCTGGCGCATGTGGTTATCTGTGCCAGGAATGTGCCATCCGCTTTCTTTACCTGTTAAATTCTAGCTCTTAAAACCCCTTTTCAGAAGGTAGGGTTAACCACCTTCTTATTTATTTTCCCCTAAACTTTGTTCATAGCTATAATTGTTGGTACGTGCATCTGTCTTTAGGGCGACATCCCCCAAAGAGACTGTGATGATGGCTTGAGGGCAGGGATCTTGCTTCACACTCCTATTTCCCAAGCATCCAGAACTGGAGTCTTTGCAGGGTTAAATTGAAGAGGGAGTCAAACTGAGCTTCTGTTCTGCTTCTCGTAAGTTTTTAAACACATTTTCATGTAGTTATTTCCCTGGGGATTATCCGGCCCCTACAATCAAACTGTCTTCACAGCTCTAGTAAGGAAGCGTCTGAACAGGCAATGATCCATTGCTGGGCCAAGTGTGTCCGGGGAGTCCACCTGGGGGTGGGGGCTGGCACTGTCTCAGTCCTTTGTGAATCACTGCAGTGAAAGGTCTTGAGCCTTTTCCAGCCATCTTATCCACAACAACAGTGCAGGAATCGGCGAGCCCCGCAAGCTGTTGTAGATGCTGGGCCAGCTCTCAGCCCAGTCAATCACACTCACAAAAGCAACCCAAACCACCTCCCCTAGCAATAAAGACAGGGAGGATTTGTGCCACCGGACTACACCTACTTACATTCAACGGGATTTGCAAATAGCAAAACAGATATCCCTGTGTGAAGCCCAATCAGTCCTGCCCACGTGGAGATGAAGCCATCTCTATCATCAAAGTCTTGGAGCCTTAAACCTCAAATACCTTCTTAGCTTCTAAAGATATGTTACAAAGGGATCATTACAAGAAAAGTAAATGAGAATGGGACCAATTAAGTTCTTAGGCAAAATTATTAGCTAGAAGGTGTGAAGGGAAGATAATTTAACGGTAACATTTCGTGCATGTGTGCTTTAAGAACATGCACTCTGATATGTATGCACTAAGAAGAAGAAAAAGACATGTAAGAAGACCATTCAGAGAATGGGGCTCAGGCTTAAAAAAAAATCATTCCCAGCAGGCCCCTGGTGAAGTAAATTCAGGAAAATTTAACGGGCCCCAAACCCCACTGTGTTTGCACAGCCTGCACAAAGTAACTTCAGCTCTCACTGCCGTAAGAGCAGCATCTCCTAAAGCCACACACGGGAATTCAACGTCTTTGTATGCAGTGGCGCTTAATGCAGCCAAACCCAGATCAACGCCTCCCAGAAAGGTGCTCTGCTCAGAATGACAGGCAAAGCGGAGATGGGTGCCCTTTCCTTCTTTCTGGACTCATTTCCTGACACTGACTTGCACTAAGATTTGGTCTGAACTCTCTTCTCCTCTCTGACTCTCTTCCTTCCTTGGACAAATGCAATTTCTAAAAAACATCCCTCCGAGGCTTTCCTGACGCTCCCCAAGCAGAGCAGGGCCAGCGCCTCGGGGACGCAGCGCCCCCTGGCGAACGCGGCCGAGTTGCGCCGCCCGGCTCCCTGCCGAGCCCGCGGCCGCCACCAGGAGGCGCTGCAGAGCCGCGCAGAGCCGCTGCGAGCCCACCCGCCAGCCCGGAGCCCGAGGGAGCGCGTACTCACTTGGGAGGGTGGTGACGCTGCTGAGGTTGTGATCGCCTCCGCCACTGCGGTGCGGGAACAGAAAAGAAAAGGGAGGTTGAGAATGCCAGCGACGCCAGAACAGCTCAGGCGCTACCAAGACAGGCCTTTCTTCTTCTGGGAGACACCCCGGGGCCTTGGAGCTTGCCGGGTCCTTATTGCAGTAGAAAACCAAACCAGAACTCAGCAACTCCTCTCCTTGTCCCCACCAACCGGAACAGCCAGCCAAGAAACGGATTTCCAGGGCACGGCAGACTTTGTTGATTTGTAACTTTGAGCGTTGGCATTGGGGCAGGGGGGCCAAGTGGGCCCCTTCGCCCCTCTTTTTAAGGGAAAGCGACCCTTCCCTGGATGCCGAGCCCAGTCGTGCCCCACTAGCCACTGCCGCTGGGCATGGCTGTTTTCATCGAAAACAAGAGTGGGGAGCTTTGCCCTCATCGCTGTCTTCCTATTTGGCTCGTGAAAACCTGCTGTTAAAGGGTGTCTTCTAGAGTGCAACCCATCTTCCAAGCTGCTCCTAAAATTCCAAGGAAATCAGAGTTGGATGGGTTTCTAGGCATGAAAATATGCAACATTCCAGAGTTTATTGGATTCCCTGCTTTTCCATATCCCCTCATTCTCTGCCAAGTGTGTCTGGGAACATTTCAAAGGGTCTCAAAATGTTTGGGGTTTATTTCTGTGCAGCATCACGAGGGAGGATGCCAGGGATTCAACACTGAGGTTCAGTCTGGGGCCAGAGATGCCAGATTCCGGGCTGAGGAAACAGCAAACCTGCCCTCTCACGTTTGGCAGGAGCTGGGTGTTCAAAGCACGAGTCCAGTTCCCTGCAGCCTGTGGCAGCCTGGATTTGATTACAGCGGAGCAGGAACAGGCCGGCATGAGGCAGTCACGATGGGGGAATGTGCCAGATTAGGGGTTGGGAACGATCTGCTCTACTTTTTGCTCTTTTACCATCTGGCTGTGTGACCTCAGACAGGTTACTTGCCCTCTCTGAGCCTCGCCCTTTAATAAGGATGCCAGCTACCATTTCAGTCTACTTTGTGTCAGGCACTGCGCTGGATGCTTAAACTCTCTCTAATCCTCATGACAGTGCTCAGGCCGTATTAGTATCCCAGCATCAAAGGTAAGGAGACACGCTCAGAGAGGTTAAGTAACTTGCTCAGGGTTGCACAGAGCTGGGCAGCTAGGATTCAGGCACAGCTCTGGCTTCAAAGGCCACTGCCTCCTTCTGAGCTTCTGCCCCGGAGGGAGAAATGAAAGCTAGGGAAGATTTTCAACCCAAACATTTATGTAGTTTCTCCCCCAAACTCCTCCTGCTCAGGTCTCAGTTCCTGAACTGGGGAATGTAGTGGTTTGGGGAAGCTTTGCATTCCTTCCTCAGAGTAAACCAGAAGTGTCTCATTGAAAACCACTAACCAGGTGGCTCATCTGTCTGCTAGAGGAATGGTTTTCTGTGATGCTCAGGGGTCATCCCCCGCCCTGCAATGAAGGGGTCATTCAGGGTCTTGTCACATCTTCACTCACCTCCAGGACAGTCCTCGGTACTGAGTCAAGACATCCAAGATGTCCCCAGGCTTGGATCCGGCCCCATTACCTGCCTGACAGGGAATATCGAGGGGTGAGTCTCCCTGCCTGCTGGCCAGAAAATCCCTGTTCTGGGTCTGGCTGGAAACGCCTGGGCACTCTCTAGAATCTAGAGTCGAGACAGCCCCCGGTCTTGATGTGCGTCCTGCCTTGGCAGAAAGGAGTGAGAGCTCCCGCTGGGAGTCCTGGCGTTGTCCACAGCTTGGCCTCACCCTAAGAAACCCTGCCCAGACCCAGACCAGGTGACACCAGGCTAGCAAAACTGCTCTGGAAATTAGACGGCGTGTCCGTTTTTCCAAAAGACACATTTTGGGTCTCATTCGCCTCATTTTTAAAAGTTGTGAAACACAAGCATATCACAGTCCTTTTATATCGATGTATCTCATGTATGCACAATTTCAAAAATAGTAAGAAAATAAAATGCCATGTCCCTACCCCTTAGTTGAAGAGAGGGCACGGTCTTTTAAAACCGCAATCTGGACACACTCTGCAGGTGCACGTCCCTTGCCTAAAGCGTGTTATTTCTAAGCAGGGCCATTGCAAAGGTCATGCCGAAGACTGGCCTCCCAGACAGCTGGTGGGGGGCGGCTGGCCTCCATGAGAGGACCTCCCCACGCCATGGGGGTGACCCCTGCTCTCGGTGCTCAATTCCTCTGCCATTGGCCGTGTATGTTACACCCCAAATGCTGCCTCCCACAAAGTCCTGAATAGCTGTGCAGATTCTCGATGAGTCCTTCTCCTGAGAGCACTTCAAGGAGACCAGGAATTGGGCGGGGAGGCAATACTGGGCCACACCCAGCAGGAAGTGGTTGGGATAAGCAGTGCTAAGGACCAGCTTGCCTGGGTCCTTCCGGAAAGTTACGAGCAGTAGGGTGTTTGGGGTGAAGAGTCACTGAGGGGTCATGGGGGACACAGCTCCAGTATAGGGAAAGGATTCTGGACTTGGAGTCAGGCTGGTGCGAGTCCAGCATCTGTGAGCTATGCGGTTGTGGGCACTCAGTTCACCTGCCCGGCTTCACCTCCTTTCTGTGTTAAGTTTAAGGAGAGTCGCAGTTCATAGGATTGCATGGACGATGCCAAATGAGATAGATCAAATGCTAAGAGGCCACAGATGTGAAAGGTGTCTGCTGGCCTTTGGGGAAGGTTCTGCTGGAGGCCCTGAATTCTACTGACCCGGAGAACAGCAGCTGGATACGTCTGGAATGAGCCGCTACTGAACAGAAGCTCGTGTCTGGGAGCCTCTGGGACCCTCCACCCGGTCTCTCTAGGACCTGAGTTTGTTTTTCATGGAGAGCATTTGGCAGGCCTGAGGGGTCACCATGGAGTGGCTGCAGAGGTGGGCTGGGATCCTTGTGAGTACCTCCCTCTCTTCTACTCAACCCTCCACCCAACCCACCCCCACCCCATTAGCACCCGCTCCTGGCTCATCCTCTCGTCACCCTCCTTTAAGTTCCTCCATGACAAGCGCCAGGTCTTTGAAGGAGCCCCACACCGTGAGAGAGACTTAGTCCGATCCACCC
>NC_138378.1:102858180-102886221 GCF_054177405.1 Leptonychotes weddellii
AAAAAAAAGAAGAAGATAGCAGGGGGGGAAGAATGAAGGGGGGGGGATCGGAGGGGGAGACGAACCATGAGCGACGATGGACCCTGAAAAACAAACTGAGGGTTCTAGAGGGGAGGGGGGTGGGAGGATGGGTTGGCCCGGTGATGGGTATTAAGGAGGGCACGTTCTGCATGGAGCCCTGGGTGTTATGCACAAACAATGAATCGTGGAACGCTGCATCAAAAACTAATGATGTAATGTATGGGGATTAACATAACAATAAAAAACTAAAAAAAAAAAAGAATGCCTGTGGTATGGTAAAGTGAGTGATGTCTGTAAAGAAAGGATAGTTGTACAGCTTGGCTTAAGTGAAGGGTTTGTAAAGGAGACTAGCACAAAATAACATTGGAAAGGTAGGTTAGGGCCACAGGCCTTTTATGCCAGGCTAACAAGTTAGGAGAGTAACATGAATATTGCTACATGTGTAAGTCCTTGCCGTATATACATCTGTACTGTATCTATCTACTCCTTTACATTATACACAGATGAACATGAATCCACCTAAAATTCCTACACTGTCTGTAGGACATCCAGTGAAACACAGAACACAAGATGCTTGTGACCCACGGGGCTACACAGAGCCCACATCACCCATCAACATCCAGATCACGGTTGTAGAATTAGGTCTGCACAAGAAGCTGTATTAACACTCAGTGGAAACAACGTTCAAAGGGATCTCCAAGTCTTATCTCCTACTGTAGAGACATTTTTTCTCCCTGACTTCTATGCCATCTGCAGACGAGGAGCTGTCGCTCCCACTGAGGATCTGCTCTCACTGAAAAAGTAAAAGTCCCTGCCTCTTCTTGTGACAGCATGCAAACCCACACACACATAATTATGAATGTGTGTATGCAAAATATATACATTAGTGGTCCTCAAATTTGAGCATGCATCAGAATCATCTGGAGAGCTTGTTAAAACACAGATGGTCGCTTCTTACCCTCAGAGTTCTGCTTTAGTAGGTCGTGGGAAGGGGTGGGCTAAGGATATGTGGTTAGAAGAACAATATCAAATCACAAAGCCAGCTGTACACATTAGCACACATCCATGGGGTTGAGCCTGAGAACTTTAAAATGACCTCTTCTCAAAGAAATTGGGCTATGGGTAAAAAAGGCAACAAAACAGAAAATAAGACCTTCTTTCCTCAACTCCGGAGGGCTTATTTTAGTTTCTCGTGATGACAGTCAATCACTCTCTTCTTGTTGCCATAATGTATGATATACATAGTGAATACTGTGAGCACTTGCTCGTGGGCAAAGGTTAGGGGAATCTTTGAAGCTGATAAAATGTGGAAGAGATGGGCAGATTTGCTTCAAAAGCACATTACAGTTTGCTAAAGAGGCAGCTACAACTGGTCATCCCATCATCTAAATTTGTAGCAGACAAAGGAAACATACACACATACACGCGTGCACGCATGTCCACATCGATGTGTGTGTATATATGTATAGATAGATTGATGGGGGTGGGGGCCCTCCTGTTGGTTGTTCTGAAGGATTTCCTTTGAGAGATAATAAACCAAACGAGCCAAGCCTAAATGGGAGGAGTCTGACTCATCTGGGATTTTATTAAGATAGAGCTGACATGTTTCATTGGTTTAATATCTTGTAGACCTTGATTTGAGCTTGGCTAATATCATCATGTATGACAAAGACACAGCCAGCAAACCCAGCACAGCACTTTAGCAATTGCTCTCCTTGGACAAAGAACTATTTACAGATAAGATTAAATTTATGTGGGCTGATAAGCTAAACATTATCTGGTACAAACTGTCCACCACCCTGAAAGGAGTTGATAAATACATCAATAACTCATCTGGATTTCTACAGAGGGGGGCCTCTTATCAGAAGGCCATCCAAGCTATGACGAAATGTCCTGAATAGCGAGGAAATGGTAGACTATAGAATGGGGAAAAGACTGGACACTTTGGAGTTTTGTCTTGTACAACCCAACAGCCTAAACAACCCAGGGCCATCATCTGAAAAACCAGCTTTCTCTTGTTAGCTACAGCTACCCAACCCATGTGCTCTCTGATTTTAGGGACTTATGTAAAGACTTCTGCAATGATAGTAAACGGCTGGCACAAGATTAGAACCGTGTTTCTGCCCTGGAAGTGCTGCGGGGTGGGTTTAGCTGAAGAAATATGCACCTTGCACATCTTCAAGAGCTCAAGAAATGCGCTAAGTTGAATTAGAGGCTAAATTAGTGGCTCTGTGTCAGAGACTTTGCAGTCTTGAAGCTTTAGATGATGGAAACTGCAAGGAAAAGAAATACTTATTCATCCAAGTGTCTTGGGGTGATTTTGAACTTGCTCAGCAGACTGGTCCCGCCCGGGGACAAGCAGGCTATTAATCCCTATGGGACGTCACTACTTCCGTCCTAGTCCCAGGTTAAGTCCCAAGACCCATGAGCAGGTGGTGATGAGAGAAACCTCTCCAGGGTCTACATTCCATGTTACACGGTCGGCTCACAACAAAGTAAAACCCTTAGCGCTCAGCCGCTGCTGTAACTTGGGTATTTTTCGTATCAGTTTTTGAATTGCTGGCTTTAGTCGAATGGGTACAAGAAATGATATCAAGGATTTAGAAAGGAATCAATGTCTTCAATGAATGTAAATGAACTGTTCACTGTTGGTGACAGTGGCATCTCTATTTGCAGATCTCTATTTCCAAATACTTTGAAGTTTTCCCCCTGCAAGGAATTAGCAGCTTGACTTCAAGATCGACAACTTCAATAGAGAGCCAAGAGCCACTGTCCTCCAGGCTCCTTATTGCCAATCTTTTGTTTGCAAAGTGCTACTCCTTTTCTCCCTGGGAAAGCCTCAGGTCAGCTGCCAGGCCCAACATAGTTTTCTTAGTCATCCCAACTACGTTAGGGGCAGGCCATGGAGTAATATAAAATGATGCAAGTGTATACAAAGTTATAAAGCCCACAGGAGCTAGCCCTCAGCACAGTGCATGTATGCACTGACTGGGAGGAAAAACGGGCGGCTTTTATTTATTTCTCCGGCTGCCAAATACCAATTGGTTATAAAAATTACATCAACTCCATATCTCTCATTCCAAAGCCTCATAGATTGGTGGAAGAGGTTCATCACCTGTGGGCTCCACACGGAATGAGTAAGGCACCCGGGTTGCTGGGGGCTGTGGCCCTGTTGATGAAGGCAGTTCCCTATGCTGAGACATCACTTTTGGTTAGCTTGGTGTATCTGTGGGTGGTTGGAGAGAAACACTAGGGAGAGGTGACAAGGGAGGTTTTTGAAAAGAACTCTAAAGGCAAAACAGTTATTTTATACAGAGTCTTAGTGAAAAATTGCTTTAAGGGAAGGCACTTTGATCTAGTTGGTTTGAAAGATCTTTTTCAACCCAGGACTATTGATTTGCCGAATTAAAAGTACTCATTAAGATTAACTCCGTGAACATTTACTGGGCTCCCACTATGTGCTGAGTCATTGGAGGTATAAAGGTAACGATGGTCTGATCTTGTAAGTATGCATCAGATACCATTACCTCAATTAGAGATTGCAAACAGGATCTCCAGAGGAGTGAACGATCTCACCAGAGATATGACAGTTATCAAGGAAAACCAATAATGTGGCCCCATGCTAAGTCTTTTTAACCACCCCAACAGTCACAAGGATGGTTAAAATATCCGGTCAGAGACCATGCACAGTAACGAAATGTGTTTTTTCATTATTGTCCAGTTGAGCTGCGGCCATTTTCTTAAAGGACAGCTTTCAGGCAGGACTCAGAAGGGCAGGCCCCGCTCTTATTCAGGAGGGTCGCTGCCCAGAAGGAGCGAGCTAGCATTTTGGTTGCATGCCCACTTGGTTAGATCAAGGAGACCTAAATCTATCCATTTGCTTATTCAGACAGTCCCTATCACCAGAATATCTCAAGGTCTTAAGATTTCTTGTGCTTACATCTTCAAGTACCCATAAACACAGTAATCTCTGGGGTCAGGGAATAAAGAAGAGGTTCACATTTTATTTGGTTGTGGGGGGTTGAGATATGTTCTAAGGGACTGGTTGGTTATCATCGACATGACAGGGACATAATCTAGGCAGATTGCAAAATGCTTTACAGCTCATCCTCTCAGAATGATAAGATTAAAAAGGAGATGGGTATCATTTGTCTGTAAAGACTACAGTGATTAAAACATTCAAATTCTGTCTTCCTATACGTGCGTACGTCTATACATACATCTTTGGGGTTTTGCTATAGGATGGCCTACATAGGAAGCTAGAGATTTGTTTCTGCTGCTCTAGTTCGGCTAGCAAACTAACCAACAGGAATGAGTCATCACCACGTATGAAGGAGGGAAAGTTCTAAAGACTAAATATATGTGTACCTAAGAGCCTTATCACCTGTTCTATCCTTCTGCAACTTAGAACAAGAGCCAGGTGTATACTGAAGTTTTGTACAAGCATGTTTAACTAGCTTGCCAGTCATGTGGCTTAATTTGAGTGTGGAGAGCTAAGACATGCATGAAGGGGCAGGCTGACAGTTAGTTGTTCTCCTAACACTCAGCCAAAGGAAACGTCTGCCTACAAAGAATCCTGCTAGGCCTGGTGACTTCTTCAAACCTAGTTTTCTATATTGGAAGGCACCTAGGAGGCATTCAACAATCATCTAATAAATGAACGAACACGTGAACAGAGGAGTGAACAGATGAACAGAGTGAACAGAGGCTTGCTGTAGGGCCAAGCATGGGAGCCCGTTGCACTGTTGCAAGCATGCTCCTGGGCTGTTGTTTTGAGTCCTGTGGTTCAACATACAGCCTCCCCCACCCCACCATGATCGCCCATGGTCATGTGCACACAGCCAGCACTCTCAGGCTGGCTCACCTGGAGGAAAAGATTTAGCCCTGAGACAGTCCCCTTTGGGGAGGGTGTCTGCCTGGAACATTCCACGAGTCTCATTTTCCTGGCCCGGCAACAGTCATTTTGGAAATACTGAGAAGCAGTGAGAACATGTTTATAAGATGGCATACTTTCCTGTTCTGTGCGATGTTTGAGTGCATCCTGCATACGACTCTGACATGCAGGATGGACTGGTTATTTTTGCTTCCCGATTAAAGATAGTTTTGCTTTTCAGAGAACAAATTCACCTCATCAAGGCTTAAAGGCCGGGACAATGACAGGCGCTCACCCGACTCACACTGGGCTCTTCACAGAGTAAGACCTGGCACACAGTTAATGCTTAATAAATGCTTTCTGATAATGGTGTTATTCTAGTTTAAAGAATAATCAAACACAGGCATGAACTTACAAATATACCCCCAGAGTGATCTCTATTGGTCTTGGAGAAAGCCTCTCAGGTGGATCTCAGACTGTGTGGAAAGCCTGTTAAGGTTGCCCTTACGTCGATGACTTCAGGCCTCAAATGAGGTCAGAAACCCCTTGATTGGAGCCACATACCTGAGGTGGGAATTGTGTCGGAGGGGTCCTTGTCAGGACACAGGATTTCCGTTCCGTCTCTCACCTGTAATGAGATGCACAGAGAAGGAGTAGAAATGGATCTTGCAATGCAGGAAACTGGATGAGAAGCAGGGTCTTTATTTGGAAAACACTGGTCAATACAGAAACCTAGGTATTGCTTAAGATAACCTCCCTCTCCTTCAACACTCCTATCCGAGTGTCTATGACATCCTTTCCTAAATGATCCCCATCCTGTCCCGTCTCCTGTAGTCCCTCCATCTGGGCCTAGGCCCAGGCCTGTGTTACTTCTTGCCTGGAATACCGCAGCATCCACAGCCTTCAGTCCTGTGGGCTTCCTCCCCAGCCTCTGAGCCCATAAAGATGATGTGCTCTCTCCCCAAACATAATAGAAATGTGTTATCCCTGCCCCCGCCCAAATTCTCCGTGAAAGCAGGGATTTCTGTCTGTTTTGTGTAACGTATCTTTATAGCCCTGAACAGTGCATAGTAGATGCTTGATAAGTATTTGTTGGTTGAAAAAATACATTTCTGCTGCACTGACCCCAGCATGAATTCCATCCTCTTTAACACATCCCAAGAGGACCTGACATTCTAAACCATCGGCTCTTGACTCAGTTCTCATGTTCTCCATGTCTCTGCCCAAGTTTACCTCCAGCCCCCCTTACCTTTCTCTCCAAGTTCCCACACTCCCATCCACCTGGTCACCCTTAGTCATCCTTCAAGGTTGGGGTCATTTGTACTCTTTGGGAAGCCTTGTCAACTCTCTCTGGTTGGTTGCTTCCTCTATGTTCCAGAATACCCACGGAAACTTTAATTATAGGACTCACTCCACCATGCCACAATTGCTGGTTGGTTGCACTGGGCTGAGTTCCTCGCGACACGTGATGTATTTTATCCGTGGTTTTCTCTCTTATGTCTGGCATTCCTCCATCCACCCACCCATTTAGCCATTTGACAAATAGGGACTGGGTACCTGCTCTGAGTCCCTGCATTCCGGTGGTATACAGAAGGTACTCAATAAATGTATCCCAAGAGAATGTGTTGCTCCTTCTCATCAGATGACAATAATAGCAACACTTATACAGAACTTAGGGCATACCAGATGCCTAGTAGATGCACTTTATACTTACTAATGTAGTATAATTTAAGAACAACTCTATGAGATCAGGCTGTGACTATCATTTCACAGATTTAAAAAACATCAAGGCCCAGAGATGGTAAGCACCTTGCCCAATGACACAGAACCAGTAAGTGGAAGAGTCTGGATTTGAACCCACAGCTGGTTCTCTCACCTCACGGTACCATGCTGCCTCCGGGATGTATCCTCATGGCGGAGATATTTGTTAGAAAGTGTGGGACACGTTGGTAAATCAAAGGTCTTTCACACTCTATCGCTCAGGCTCTGTGGTGGGGACCCAGGCTGTCAGCTTTGCCTGTGCCCCCCAGAGTGCCTGTCATCCTCTCTATACAACAGGGAGGCAGGGATGGCACGAGGACCAAAGTCGTCTCCACTAGTAATGGCCCCAGTCCTCTGAGAATGAGGATGTCAGCCTTCAAGTGTTTCCCGGCTCCTCAGAGGAGTGCAGGGTGCCCTATCTAATTTTGACAGGAAATATCAGAGAGACTCATGAGATAAGCACCCAGTGAGACGTGAGTGTGAGGAAGCCCCCGCAGGTATGCGCCAACTTCGGAGGCCTGTGGGTCTCCATGCTGTCTGGTTTCAGACTTTACCACATTGTTCTGCTTTTTCTTAACTTTCCCCTCAGTTTAAGGGCTCAGATGCGTCTAATGATTTGGGGTGGGCCTGAGGAGTCTTGTTTTACATCAGAATAGACAGGCAGGAGGCCCGTGGTGCTGAGTACCCCAACGCACCCCTGAAGCCTCAGGATGCTGGTTGCTGAGGTAGAGCTGCAGGGTAGACCTGCTTCAAGCACCCGGAGGGGGGGGGGGACAGCCACACATTTGCCCCTTCGCCCTTTCCAGCCTGTTCACGGAGTTCCAGGACCTAGAGCACCACGTGGAAGGTTCCAAAGATCCAGCAAGGGGTCCCCTGCCCCTGGTTCATTTGCATGTTTGTCAGTCGCAGAAAACCTCAGCCTACCTCAAGCCTCTCCTGAGATTTTGGCAGCCTGGGCAGGTAGTTGCTGTTGTTGTAGGTGAACAGATAGGGATTCTCCTGCAGAGGAAGGTAATACATTGTAACCGTGACCTAGAAATCAGTTATCATTCATTCATCAGGCTGTATCACCCAGCAACGCCTCCTTTGGCCAATTTGGAACTTTCACACCATCCTTGAAATGATGAGAAAACCATTCTCTGGCTTTTCTTCTCTGCTCATTAGGTCTCTGAAGGAACTCATTAATACTTTGAAATTTCCCATTTCTAACTGTCAGCATCTCTTGCTACCTGAACTTCATGCTACCAGGCAAAGTACATATATTTCCATAAAAAGAGAACTTAGTTTTAAGCTTCCTGGCAGCCAAGGCAAAGAGGGAAATTGGATGAATTATATAGTTGTTACAGCGCAGTAATAAAAACTTACCAATTCAGTATTTAACTAGCATTAAATGATAAAAAGGAATTCTCGGGCTTTATGTTCAGTTTTTTCTTTTCTCTTTCATTCATTCAGTAGCATTAATTCTATGCCGGCTATATATTAGGCACATTATTTAAGACACCCATCCTCACACTGGGGACCAGATAAGCTGTGGCTTTGGTCCTATGACCTCCACAGGTGTATACCTGACCCACAGGTATAAACCTTAGGCGTGTCAAGTACAGAAAGCTGTGCCCAGCCTAGAAGAGCCAAGCCAAGATTCTAATGGGGCTCATGTCTCAGCCAGGGAAGACCCCATGTCACAGCAAAGCCCACCTCTTCGGGACCCCATCTCTCTCCCCAACTCAACCAGAGATTCTCTCCCCACCATCCTCCCCTCCCCAGTTCTGGCCTACCTGAGAGGGACATGTCACTGGCCTTCTCTCTCTTGCACCGAATGGTTCGTCTTTCTGTCCTGCTGGCTTCATCTAGAAAAGGAGGTGATCTTTAGAACAGAGAACTCTTGCATAGGTGGCCACATCCTGGGGTACCACGGACAGAGGCTTTTTTGCCCAGCACTTCTCCAGGTGTGACCCTGGGCCAGCAAGGAGCCTTAGCATCATCTGGGGACACGTTAGAAATGCAAATCTCCAGCCCCATCCCAGACCTACTCAAGTCAGAAACTTTGGCGTGGAGTCCAGAGCTGTGCATTTTAACAAGCCCTCTAGGAGATCCCAGTGCACCCTCCAGTTGAGGCCCCCCAGCAGGAGGATTCAGTGATTCCAAGCCCACCCCTCCTGATGTTCCAGAAGGAGACATGGAATGCTAGAGGCAGTGAGCTGGGACAGGGACACCACCCCTGATGAAACTTCCCTCAGAGAGGACAGCAGGGATAGGAAGGAAGGGCAAACACCTGGCTTTTGTGTCAGGCAGGCACCTCTCCCCAGGGCTCCCCTTCCCTTCATGTGCACGAAACCCCGTCCAGTAGGGAAGGAAAGCCTCTACTAGCTGAAGACTGCTTTCGTGGCTGGGAGTGACGCCAGTTATGGGTTCTGCCTCAAGTCCCATGTCCTTAACCGGGACCCAGAGGAACAGACATGAGGCACAGCATGGCCCCCATTCCCAAACAACTTGAATGTCTCGGGGTTCAGGAATGAGTGATGGTGGGGTCAGTGTTGATCTGGGCAACTGCTTAAATGATTACCGATGCCTAGGGAACACAGACAGAAAGTGCATGGTGTGCCAGCCAGGGGTACAGCGGGTGAGACACTCAGGTAAAAGCACTGAGGGGCAAACGGGAAAATGAAGGCAGCTAAAGAGTTCAGTGGGGAGAGGGCTTGTTTTTTTTGAGAGAGAGATGGGGAGAGAGGGAGGGAGGGAGGGGCAGAGAGAAAGAGAGAGAGAGAGAATCTCCAGCAGACTCTGCTCAGCGCAGAGTCAACACGGGGCTCCATCTCACAACCCTGAGTTCTTGACCTGAGCCAAAGTCCAGTCAGACACTTAACCGACTGAGCCACCCAGGTGCCCCATGGGCTTTTTTTTTTTTTTAAGTTCCTTTTGTTATTTTTATTTTTATTAAAGATTTATTTGAAAGAGAGAGAGAGCGTGCACTAGCAGGGAGAGGATGAGAGGGAGAGAGAATCTTCAAGCAGACCCCCCCATTGAGCGTGAAGCCCAACACAGGGCTTGATCCCAGGACCCTGAAATCATGACCTGAGTTGAAATCAAGACTCAGCCACTCAACCGAGTCACCTAGGCACCCCTAAAGTCCTTTTGTTATCTTTAAATGGTCATTACATATACGTGAACACTTGAAGGATGAGGTGGCTTTGAGAGAAGACAGATTTCCTTTTGCACCTGCTATTCTGCCATTTGGGAAACTCATGTTTGCTGTCAGCCCTACGGCCCACAGGTACTGGGCTCTCGTGGCAGCTTTGTCCCTCACCTCCCTTCCAATGACTTGACAAAGGACACAAAAGGCAGGAGGCTACTAGATGGAGTGCCCTGTCTGGCTCAGTCATGGGCTCTGCCATCCTCCATGAAGATTTTAGATTCTTCAGCAATATCTTATCCTGGCATCTGTGCCCCATAAACAAGAAGCAAGGAGAGACCTTTACCCTTCTTGGGATTAGCTCTCACCCAAATGGACAAGGTCAGATAGGAGAGTGTAGTTAACGTAACCTTTTGGAAAAGGAGTGGCAACCCTTTAGCTCAAAGGCTGGAGGAGGAATGGGAATTCCCGCCTTCTTTCAGTTTTATTCTGAAAGTGGACACTCCTAGAAACGGGAGGTCCCACCCAGAATGTTCAAGGCTGCTCTCTGCAAGGGAATGTTCAGTGGTGGCCTGCCTTCTTCTCCCCTCCAGTCTTTCAAGGAATTAATCAATAATAGAGTCTGGAAAGAAACTTTAAAAGAGTCACATCTTACTAATTCTGGTGGAATGGACATAGCAGAGCCCATTTTTTTAAGGACCTTAAAGAAGGGAAATTCATAGGCTTGAATCAACACTTTCCTTTAAGAGCCTTTCCCCGAATGTCTCTTGATTAGTCTCCTACATTCTTCCTGCTCCTCTAATGCCCTTTACACCCACTCGGACCCCCTACCCTCCTTGGTGCTCAGAGAGCATGGAGAATGACGTGGCCCATCCAAACGTCCCCTCCCACTCCTCTGTACCGCGCACAAGTGCACGTAGGCTCTGGGGACGGCGGGGGCTGCTCTTTGTGCTCTCACTCCCTTTCTCAGTCCCGGAATCACCCACATCTCCTCTCCACAGCCTCCCTGCCACACTGGAATTAACTGGAATGTGGGAGGGATGACCTTAGACATTCTCTCCCAGGGGAATTCCCACCCGACTGAGCAATTCCTGAGGGTTCTCACCCGGCCCCACGGCTCCAACGCCTCACGCGGAGCTTGGCGTATGGTGCCGGGTGGGGGGGGGGCGGGTTCTGTGATTGCTGGAAGGATCTAGGAATCGAGTTCCCCAAGAGTGGGTCTCTTCAGAACTCGTGTTGCATAAGAATTATCAGAAATTATTGAGGAGGCAGCTGCGGCGGTACGAAGGGCCAAGGGGATGAATGATGTCTCCCACCCCAAATCCTCCAGCTCTGTGCCAGGAGCTCAGCTTCAGTCTGGGGGAGTGTCATGCTGGGGTGGTTCCAGGGTGTTTCAGAAGCAGGGCTGCTCTCCCCCTCTCCTGCAGGCGTGTGCAACCTTCCTTTGCCGGCCCTCAGAGCTTACAGGGGCCCTGGGGCTGGGCTGGGGAGAGAAGCAGCGGACCTTGAGCCCCTGTGGTCACAGCGATTGTGTTGGCCCCTCTGTGCTCCCCACGGAGGAGGGTGGTCCTCGTTCAGGGCCCTCTGTGTCTGTGAATGTGGACTTGAATGGACATACCTCGCTTTCATCTCTGTGGTCTCAGCTAAGTCCAACACAGCAGAGACTCAAGGAGGTAGAGGCAGAGACACTCCTGCCCTCCTCGTGTCCCTAGGAAGACACAGGAGTGAACCCAAGGGGGAACCACTCATGTATTTTGCCGCAGCCCTCCAAGGCTGCCTGAGGGTCATCACACCCCTTTGGCAAGTAGAGAAAATGGAGGCCCAGAAAGACCACACGGCTCACCCCAAGAAACAACCCCAAACACGGCTGGAACCAGAACTCAGGCTTTCTGGCTCTTTATCCAGTACCCTTCGCCCTCACCCTTTCTTATGGTCCATGCCTGCAGGAGTGGCCCATGCGTTCTAGCAGCTGTGCCCACTCTGGGAGCCATGGACGTTCTACATTTCACCCCTGAGGAAGCCAGGGGACAGACACACCTAGGGAAGCCCCTCTGTCCCCACTGGCCTGGTGGCAGGGACCTCGAGAACTCTCCCTGGGAAATGACTGGTGCTTGGTTGGACCGTTCTGGAGACCGTGGGGGTAACTGCCCACCCAGGAAAGTTTCCCCCTCCACCTCTGAGCCCTTGTGACACCTACTCTATGTCCTAGTCCTCTGGCCTTGAGTGTGAAACTTTCTGTTCCCATCTGTGGGCCTGCTCAGGCTCATCCTCGTCATCACCCTCAAGTGGGTTAGAGGGCACCAGGGTGCCATGTGCCTGCGTGAATGTGAAGGCCAGTGCTCGGGCTCATTCACGGCAGTTCATTATCACTGCTGCTTGGCCACCAATGATGATCAACAGCAAGATGAAGGGGTAGAGGGTGAGAAGGAGGCGGAGAGAGGTGGGGGGAGAGAAGGGGAGAGAGAGAGAGGAGGGAGAAGAGCCTTTTCCCTGGATCTGCTCTTTCTGGCATTAGAGGGTCTTCATTCATTCTCAGGGCCTCCTGATCCCCACGTTTCCTCTCTTAGCAGACCACCCTCATACTAACTCTTGTTAATGCATTAGCCCCTTCTTTTCTGCAATCCCTTTGCTCCCAAAAGTCCTCTTGCCTGGGAATGCCCATGCTGACCTCGTCCAATACATCCTACAAAGCCAATTGGAATCCCATCCCCATGGGGCTCTCCTGATCTCTCGCCCATATCATTTTTGGGTGCACAGTCTTGCACATCCCTGCTGGCTGAGTTCAAGTTTACTCTTGTTCTTCTGGGTTGCCTGATCCTTCCAGCCACACCCTGGGTTCAGCGAGGGTGGAGGTCATTTGGCATGTCTTCTGTTATCTTCCTCGGACCCAGCACTGGGCAGGGCACGTTGTAGGTGCCCTTCTGTTGCTTGGGAGAAAGATGACATAGAAGGAGGAGGAAAGAGGTTTGGCTGAGCTGGAATCAGCCCTTCTCCCCCAGAGAGAGGGTGGAGGGAGGGCAGCCCCTCAGGAAGGGTCACATTCCTTTTCTCTGCCCGTCCAAGCAGCAGAGTGGGTTTCTGGAGAAATATCCTATCGACGGGTCAGACCCACTAAAGGGTCCTTGTTCAAAGAAATCAAAAAACAAATCACTGTCTTCTCCAAGGGATGGTGTGAACCCACTGCCGTGGGCCATCCAGGGACCCTGCCTGCTCTCCTTGGGGCTGGCTAATGTGTGCTGAATGCAGTGGCTCAAGGGTCTCAGCACAGCACGTCTACTGAGGAGATGGGAGAAATTTCTCGAACCAAGGAGGAAGAAAACCAAATTTCCATCACTGGAATTCTAAAAATAGGGCAACTTGGATGGGGAAAAAAAATGGCAAAATCAGGTCTCTGTCCGGTGCCCTGGAAATGTTCACAGTTTTGATGTTCTATCCTATCCACAGACTGATCCCAGCTGGCCCTGGGGGCCCTCCGTAGTCTGGGGAAAGCCTGTCATAGGTACAGTAAGAAGAGCCCACATGTGGTGAGGACTCACTGAGGGCCAGGAGTAAGCCACACACATGACATGTGTTGGGTCAGGGGTTATGATCAGGAATTTGCAGAAGGGATGCTGAGACCCTACATTCACACAGCTAATGAGGAGTAGAATTAGGACTTCAACCCAGGTCTTCATCATTCAAAGTCCGTGCTCATCACGGGCACCACCCTGGGCCTTTGAGCCACGTGATGGTAGAACTGCTATGTGAACCTGACCCCCAGTGCCCCACTCCAAGTGATGTCACCTGCATAGACTCGGAGGAGACATCCTGCCTCTGGGAAGAATAGGACTGTGGTGGCCCAGACCTGGGATAAGGTGAACTCCCCAGGAGGTCAGAGCTGGGCTGTCACTGGGTATGGGAAGGGTCCCTCGTGGCCCAGAATCATCATCCTGGGGCCCTCAGGCATCCTGCAGCCCCTCCAGACCAGTGGGCACAGTGGGTGTGGCGGTGGAGGTCCTTCCTCTCTTCCTGTGTGCCAACCCCCCAGCAGGCACAGCGGGCCCCTGGGGCCCCAAGCTACTCACCATGGTGTTCCAGAGATTCAAGGCGAGTGTGCTGGGATCCTGGAGTGGTTGCTCCCCCTGAAAGAGAACCAGATAAGAACCCCTGTGCACCCCTAAGGATGAGGTGACCTGATGCGCACTGTGAAGCTCTCCCTGGCAGAGACGGGGTGGCCCTGACCTGTCCAGACTCTCTCTCAGTCCCATCCCCACCAATAATGGTGGGTACTTACAGGACCCTGTCTGGGGCCAGGGCTCAAAGGTGGGGGTCTGAAGGGGGAGGTCAAATGTCTGGCTGCTCTTTGTTATCTTAAGGCTGTACATACTGAGCTAAACAGAAGGAGCAGGTGACGGGGAAGTGAATCACGTGTGGTCTGAGTGGGGGTGGGGAGGATGGGGACTAATTTTCCTCCTCTTCCTTTTAAACCACTATCAGAATATCACTGAGGTCCTAGAGGGGACACCATGACTCCAACAGGCAGGCTCCAGGAGCCTGGAGGGAGGGAGCATCCCAGATGCACAGTGCTAAAGCCTCAGCGAGAACTTATGGAGCATGCGTGAACCCACCATAGTGCTCATGGTCTGGGCAGCCCCAGTGAGTCAAGAGGCATTCGTCCAGTGACCTGGGGGGTGGGTGGGGGCAACTCCAAGTACCCTCCCTCCCAGGAATGGATGTAGAGCGTGCGGATGGGGGTCATGTGGGCTGCCCTGGAGATTCTATCCTGAATAGTCACAAAAGCTAGGAGAGACTGAGGCCTCCTAAGTACCAGTATTGCTCTGAGTTCCATACACATATTTATTTACTCAACGCAATCCTGACAATCAGCCTAGAGGGAGAGAAAGTAACAGCCCTGACTTCACAGATGAGGAACCAAGGCACAGAGAGTGCAAATAACTTGCCCAAAGTCACACAGCTGGCCCGTTCCAGAGCCAGGACCTGCCTGGATCGAGTCCATGCTCTACCTTTGGGCAGCTCTGCTTCTAAGAACCTACCTCATGGGGCTCCCCAAGCCCGTGGGGGAAACTATCAAGAAAGTATAAGAGAATACCACAGCCCTTCTCCCCCAACACTGTATATACTAGGCTTGGGGAAGCCCAGCCAGGCTGGGGCTTCTGTGGAGGTGAGGGCGGGAGGGGGGAGGTTTGGTTCAGGCTCCTCACGGCAGCCCTCACTCACCGAAGGTGGGGTCTCGTAGAAGGCAGGCTGGAAAACCACCGCAAAGGACTCCTGTTCGTTGTACTTGCTGGAGGCCAGGAGACGGTCCCAGCTCTCCTGAAGAAGGGAGCAGAGAGGTGGGCACCCAGAGCACGAGCAAGACCCAGCCTGCCCCATCCCCCAACCAGGGAGCTCTGAGCGGCCCCAAGGTCAGGATCACCCATCTGCGCTGTTCAGAGTTAAATGTTGTTCGGAAGCTCCCCCTTATCTAGCACATCAGGGCCCTTTGATGAACTAAATCAGGTTTTCATTTTCCTCTGAAGCCCCAGCATCAGGCGATACATGAGATGGACCTGAAATATATTCTCTGGAAGCTCAAGAAGTACACGCCAGCCCGGCACATGCTAGAGCCCCGTGCTCTCCTCAAGGGCTGCGTTTTGTAAAGGGAGGAGCTGTTAGCCACTCCGAAAAGGTCATGTCCAAAGTGAGAAGAGCCATATACAGCTTCATGTGAGACTTGCTTCTTAAATAAAAACCATCACGGTAACACAGGTCAGGAGGAACTTGTGCTTTGAGCTGTTTGCTGACAGGGATGATGGTGTCCACTGAGCCACCCACGCTCCCTTGGATCCCTTCTCTAAACCAGAATGGCTCATCTTCTGGAATCCTGACTTGCCCTGGGGCTGTGGTCTAGGAAGGAAGCCCAGCCTGGGCAAAACCAGCTCACCAGCCACGGATGCATGGTGCAGGTGGTGATGGCAACCAAAAGCATTTCAGAATGAACCTGCGAAGTTCTTCTTGATCTTTGACTTTAGGTACCACGACCGCCCTCCCCCCGCAACCAGTGTTTAGTCCCCACTTCACAAAAGGAATACCAACGCATCGCTGGGAAGAGAATGCAGAGGGGCTCTCTTTGGTCCCTGACTCTCATCCTGAGTTCAGTGGAAGAAGTCCGACATTAAGGAGCTTGCTCCCTCCCTCCTTGTTCCTACCATCCCTGCTCTCCTCCAGAACCACCTGCCCCTGGGGGCCAACAGCCAGCCTCCCAGAGTGGCCTCACCTGATAGGACCACTGTGTCACCACCTTGGAAAGCTTCGAGGTCTCCCCTGAGTCCCTGCAGGGCTCTGCCGTGGGGCTGCTGGTTAAAACAAGCCAGAAATGAGAGTGTGGGTGCCATGTTGGCCATTCAGGCTGCCCATGGGGGAAGTAGGGTGCTGGGGGGGACCCTGGGAGTTGCTTAAGGAGTGTGGAAGGAGAAGTTGGAAGTCTTAGAGGTTCTGGAGAAGGAAGGAGGCACACATCGGGGAGAATAAAGGGTAGGGTCTCCCTCCCAGGACTGAAGCATGTGGAGTGCCCCACACTGTGCTTGACACACGGCGGTCAATGAACAGTTTCATTTCACTTTCCCTTTTTACCTGAGCTGAGTCCCTTGGTCCCAGGGAGAGACCATGAGAGTCTCAGAGAGATCCACCAGGTTCACAAATGCTTTGGGGACCTAGGAGGGGACAAGGGAAAAGATGAGCATTTGCGAGGTCACCACGGCTGCCCAGGGGCTTCTCTGGAACCCTGGGTTTGAGCCTTTTTGGCAACTGGTTGAACATGGCGGGCCTCTCCTTGGTTAAAAACCTCCTTTGGGAGGTGTTTGGTTGGGGTCTGTCCAAAGCGGCCAGCACAGCCAGCCCTGCCATTCACCATCTGTCACGGGGACAGGGCATCTCCCCACCCCAGTGTCAACAAGGGGAGCAAGTCCTCAGGGGCAGTGGGCCTTTTGGAAAAGCTGCCTCCCTGGGGAGCAAAGGGTGGGGGTGAGAGCTCCCCTGGGTTCTCAGAACTGCAGTGCTCATAAAGGTCACTTTAGAAAGGGAAGGCCCTGGGGCTGTCCCTGCCCCAGACTTAGAGGCTTCAGGGAAGAGGAGGGTCACTGAGACCCTAGGGAGGAACAGTGCTCTATCCCTTCTTCCTCCCCAGAAGCCTCACTCAGAAATGTCCTTCTCCCTTGCGTCTAGGTTTCCCTCCTGAGTCCATTTTCCTCATCTCAGTGGAGGGCCCCTTGAGAATAAACTGGCATCTGCCCCATCAACCCTTGGAAGGGCAGCTTCCGTTTCGCTGCCCAAGATGTAAGCAGGGAAGGGCAGCTCAGGGCCTGTGGTCCCCGGGCACTGGGGAGCTGCAAGTCTCACCTCCTGGTGCAGGTAGTCCAGAGCCCCAGCTAGCACATCCAGGCCTCCCGCCACGTGCCTCTGCTGGGAGAGGAGAAACGTGCTGAGCGCAGGTGGGGATGGGCACTTGGGTCTAAGGATGCGCAGGTTCCTGCCGGCCTGTCCCTTTCTCTCTCCAGCCCCTATCTGAGTCCTTAAGTCCAGAAGTAATTGGGTTCCCCTCCCCTTTGGACCTGATTTTCTTCAGAGCAAAGTGATTCCATTAGCCTTTGGGACTAAGTCTGGTCCCAGATTGTTGTCCATTATCTGACTTCCCCAACCCATCACTCACCAGGAAAAACCAGACTCTCCCAAATGGGAAGTTCCATGGCAGGGAAGGGCAAACCAAGGTCAGGGCCATTCTAAAGCTCACAAGGAGGGAGGGGACACCAGACTACTCCCAAAGGCTGATGGAATCAATTTTATCTGAAGAAAATCAGGCCCAAAGAAGGAAGACAATTAACCCCTGGATTTAAGGACCCAGATGGGTCTCAAAACTTCTACATGGCACTCTTTTATCAGACCTCCCCCTGTCACATGGGCCCAGGGGAAAGGGCTCAGGGAAAGAATCTGAGCCAGCTCCTGTTACTGAGGATTTCAAGACACCTCCTACCCACCCAATTCTTTGTTGGTCATGAAAATAAATAAACAAAGGAGAGGACCTCAAAAATCACCCTGGTTTACCTTTTCAGGGTAAAAAAAAAAAAAAACTAATAAATTTTACAACAAGGCAAACTCCTAAGCAGCCTGCAAACCCGCTGTCCCCTGAGGCGACTTGGCTCAGACAGGATGACATGGGAGGCTGAGTTCCCTTTCTGTCTCCTGGGGGGACACAGGTAGGGACTCTGGAGACAGCTGTCCATAACTGGAGCTGGAAGAGCCCTGAAGGGCAGCTCCTACTCCCGCCTCCCTGCTTTGAGCAAAGGTATCCTCTCAAGGCTGGTTCAGCCTGCTCTGTTGCCATAGCCAGAAATAGTCTTTTGTCTGTTTCCTGCAGTCTAAGTGAGTCTCTCCCTGAGCATGACATTCAGCATCGCACTTTCCCTTCTGAGGCGTCTTGGGAACTCTGCCTAGCAAGGTCCTTGCTGCCCATCTTTACCACATTCAGGGCATCCGTCTTCCCTAGGGACCCCGGGGGATCCCTGTGTGGTTTGACCCTGATGGCAAGCCCTGCTGTAGAAACTCCTTAGTCGGGGTGGTGGCAAAACAATAGTTTATCTTTGACTTTGATGTTTTAGTTTAAAGGCAAAAGCATTTGTGTATTGTTTGTCCAACTGAAAATAAAATTGAATAGTGCGTAATGGATATGTACACACAGAAATGCGCTGTGTAGGCAAGAATGCTTAAAGGCATACATACATGAAAGAACACAAGAATCCACATAGGAATGCTTGAATGGAAGTAATGTGTATTTATCTTTAAGGAATCATGAATGAGTGTAAGCATCAATGAATGCATTCAAACATTTTTAAAAAATCAAACAAATGCTAGCATAAACAAACTCATTACACATACAATAGCACATGCCTGCAGGTAAGAAGAGAGGATGGATCTGTGCATGACTGGGTAACTTATGGCTGGCTGGCTGGCTGGCTGGCTGGATGGATGGATGGATGAGTGGATATGCAGGGGAATGCAGCAATGCCTAGATGCTCGTTTGAGCACTTCAATGCATGAATGCATAAATTCATGAATAAACGTTGGTGTGTATAATGACCAGAGCAGAGAATAAACAGGGCATGGAAATTTCACTTGGTGCTGGAGAAAACGGGGAGTAAAGTAGAAAAATTAGGCTTCAAGATCTATGTGCTACAAACCCAGGAGATCTGCAGGAATACTGTTCCACAAAAGCTGGTCAGGGAAGGTGGGCCTCCATCAGCATTCTCCCAGGGCCCAACATCAGTAATGGAAGGGGAGGGTTGATGGTGGGCTAGGAGTCAGTGGGAGCGTAGGGCATTTGAAGGAAGGCAAGAGCATGTGTTGTGGGAGAGGGGCCACAGGAAAGAGGACAGCACCTCAAGAAACCCCATCCATGCCTGTGTCATGGTCTGGTGGCAGCCCTGGGAGGTGGCTGAGCGAAGAGTGGGCAGGTAATTGGTCTGCCACCAGGGGCTTACGTGCCTAAGGTTCAGCTCCTGAAGAAGAGTCTGTGAGCCATTTAGGTCACCATAGCCTGGGTATGTAAACCACTCCTTAGACTTTCAATTGATCTTAACTGGGACTAATCTCCAATAAAGACTTAAATCATAGATAGTCACCTACATTAATAGAAAGCACAGCCACACGTTTCATGTCCCATTCCCAGGAATGCCAAAGAGCCCGGAAGTTACAGTTTACCTATATAAACACTAGCTTCCCCTTACCACGAGAGGCCATGGGCCAACAGGTGATAAGAGCACACATATCCTGCTTTATTTCCCAAATTCAGCACTTAAATACAATCAGAGCCACAAGAGACAAATGATTTTTAACTAGGAAGCTGATTTTCCTTAGTCACAGAATAAACATTGACTCAGCCTCTCTACACCTCAATTTCCTTTTCCTGATATGAAGGATGGTACGTTAAAAACATTCCTTCTGTATATGGCTCCTCGAGCCCTTAGATATTGACACCCGTTAATTATCTGTTTGCCCAAGTTCTCAAACAGCTACCACCGGGCCCAGCCTGACAGGTGTAGACCAGGTGGGCTTAGGGTCGTTCCCACTGCCCTCATCCCCACACCAACAACCCTCTGTCTCCCAGCCTGCGGTTTACCTGTTGGGTGGAGGGACAGAGGTGATCCCGGCTTGAGTTACGGAAAAACACATTGATGAGCTTCCAGTCATTTTGAAAATCAAATTGCTGGGGGAAAAAAAAAAAAGGACAAGAGCATAAAAAGAGAGAGTGGTGAGACCTGGCATCAAAAGAACTGTTTTCAAGTTGTTCGATCTTATGACCCATACCCATAAAATCATATTTATGATTTTTTTTTCAAAAGAAGTACATGATAGGAATCTACTGCTGTATAACTGTCCTAGAAGACAATTTGGCAAAATGTATCAAAAGCTAGTTTTTAAGGGCATACCCCTTGATCTAATAATTCCATTCCCCAGCATGTATTTTAAGGAAACAAGGATACATGAGAGATTTAGTTGCAATGATGAAGACTTGTTTATAAATGTGAAAAATTGGAAACAACATAAATGTCCAAAATAGGGGAGTGCTGTGTAGATTGTGGGACACTCGGAAGACGTAGCCGTTAAAAGGATGTTGGAAAATGTAATTATTGTCATGGGAAATAGTACACGGAGAAAAGCAGGTTATAAAAAGTATCTACATCTAGTAACATGCCTGTTTAATAAAACACATACAGATATCTGTGCTTAGAAAAAACATGGAAGGGAATATATACCAAGTTGTTAACAGTAATGATCTCTGGGTATCAGGTTGAAGGATGATTTTAGTATTCCTTTGGTTTATCTGTGTTTTCTGATTTTTCTCTAATGAACATGTACGAATTGCAGAACAAAAAATAAACCTTCATTTTGTTTTTTAAGAGGCAACACGATACACTCGAGGAACCCTGGACTGTGGCTCAGGCACTTTAGATGTTAGCTCTAACTAGCTGTGTGGACTTGGGCAGACTTCTGGGGACTTCAGTCTCTTCATCTGTAAAATTACGGGATTGGGTTCAGGATCTCCTAGCCATTCTCCAGAAGGTTATGACTATTCCAGAAATTCTGGAATTCTCCCAATACTGCACCTGTCACTGTTCCTGTAGAACCTGGAGTGAGCTGGCTTTAATCCCCGAATTCTCTAATGAATGCACAGCTGGCTGAGACAGCAGGGGTCTAGACTCAGGGCCTGGGCACAGCCAGCTGGGAAGCAAGATTTGCCTCGATTTGGTACTTGTCCATAAGGAGGGCACAAAAGATCAGAGGATGCTTATTGCAAACTCATAGGAATTACCCAGTAAAGAGTATCTGAACTGGTAGGAGAACAGGTACCAAGACCTCAGCCTGTATGTTATATCACTTCCACCTAAGAACCAAAACGAATATGGTAATAACAGCAATCATCACCCCAATGACATTTACAACTACAGGCTTTCAATGAGCAATGCTTCTGTGCCAGGCACATCTGACACCCCCATTGAATCCTCCCTAAGCCTGTGTTGCAGGCTCTTTTATTACGCCCATTTCATAAATGGGGGAACTGAGGCTTGGAGCGGTTAAGTGCCTTACCCAACAACACACAGCCAATAGGCCGAGAATTCAGGATTCGTACTCAAACCGTCTCCCCCTGGAACCCAAGCTCTCAACTCTCTCCCTAAGTGTGAAGTCATTTTTATCTACTGACGTTGGGCAGCACTACGCTGTGAACGTAAGGAGTGGCCCTGTGTTTTAATGGACTCCAAAGACTCGCCACGGGAAGGGCATCTTTGGAGGGTCCTGGCCGCGATGCTTGCTGGGTTCAGGGCACGGTGGCAACAGGGACCATGCACCCCCCCGCCCCGGTGCGTTTGGCCTGATCGCCTCGAGCAGACACGGGGAGCCCCAACCTCGGTGAGACGGGTCCTCACCTGGTCCTCCTTCATGCTCCTCACCAGTTCTTCTGTCTGCGCCTGCCAGTCTCTGCACAGAGGGAGGGGGCAGAGAGAAAAACCAGTTGGCTTGAACTTTGCTGAGGGCCAGGAGCTTGCCCCTGGCCCCAGCACAGGTGCCAGTCTCAGAGCCTGAGGCCACGCTGCTCCGCCCCTGGCTTCTGCAGGGCAGACACGGACCTGATTCTTAAAACGAGGCCCATCAGGCAGACTGAAATCCATGCAGGAGACGCATTTTGACTTTGATCTAATACAGACCTTTCTTTCGAAGCCTCTTTGACTTTGCCCACACCCCACCCCGCACCCCGCCCAGGTGCCCGAGACGGGCAGGAGGACGCGGCCCCAGAGAAAGCCAGAAGTGGGACTTACTCAACACCAGGGTGGGGTACCACTCTCTTCCCAGGAACACACAGGGGCCTCAGAACAGAGGGGTTGAAATATCTGATGACGTCTGAAAGGACTAAAGAGAGAGCTGCTTTGAGGCTGTGGTCCTGCCAGCTGGAGGGGATCCATGAAGGCTGATGCCCATGGGCTGAGCCGCGAGGGTGGCCGCGCCCTTCACACCCTTCACAACCACCATCGACTATGAGGTCAGCCTGAGTGGGCCGCTGGAAGTGAATGGAGCTAAAAGCCAGCATCTGTCAAGTGCTAGGCCAAGCCAGTGCTGAGTACCCTACATGCGTGAAGGGGAAACTGAGTCTGGGAGAAGCGGAGCAAGCTACTCAAGGTCTCACGGTAAACTGAAGCTGCTGGGATTTGAACCAGGGCTTTTAAACATCAAACTTTTCACTGTCGTGTGCCATCGACTCATTAGGGAAAGTGTGCTGGGACAGGGACCTGGGGAGGCTGCCTCCCAGCCCCCCTTCCTCCTCTTGAGAGTGACAGCAGGGCGGGAAATCTCCAGGGAACATACGTCCCAGAGCTGACAGCCAGAGGACCGCTAAAAATAGTGCTGTCAGGAGCAGTTAAGTTGTGTCTTGCTCCCGAGAGAGGAGAGGGCAGAGCCTGGAGAGTGTCAGTGAGGGAGATGCCTCCCCCCACCCGGGTCCCCCTCTCCCGTTGTCCCCATGCAGAAGCGCCTGGGGCTCTGTGGGAGCACACAGCTGGCACTGGGTGGCAGGAAGTCAGGAGACCAGCCTCTTGGCTTTGTCCGCCTGGGTGGCCACCTAGGTCACATGTGACTCGGGCTTGGTCCTCAACCCCAACTAATGAGCTTCCTTTTCTGAGTCCTGACAACTTGAAGGAGGAGCCCCTTCCCACATGTGGGGAGAAAACAGGAAGTTCGGAGGCCAGCTGCAGACGACAGGGACGGTGTGTGCACCTGCGTGTGAGTGTGCGTGCGAGTGGGTGGCTGGGGATGGAAGACACTTTCCCTCCTTCACTGCAGGAGAGTCTGTGAGAGCAAATGACAAAACATGATACCTGGTGCTAGGTCTTTGAAAGAGCTTTCCAAAGTAGAAGTACTTGCACTGTATTACTCCTTTGTGATCAGACGTGACCGTGGAGCTTTTCACGTAAATCTTCCTGTCATTTTGTTTTAGGCCTGCTGTGAACCTCGTCTGTCCTTGCTACCTCTCTCTTGGTTTCCAGTGGGGTCAGAACAAAAAGCACAGGCTGCGGGCACCTGCGTTCAAAGGGACTCTGCCACATACTGATCGTGTAACTTTGGGAAAGTCTGTGTACCTCCCCAAGACTCAGTTTTCCCATCTGCAAAATGGCCATGGTGGGCGAGGGCATGACTAGATTTGAAGAGCTCGGAGGTTTTGGGATTGAAGGACAGGTGGGCTAAGCCAGATGAAGTTGGGGCCAAGCCCAACATACCACTGCACTGGCCTGGATGTCCCTGGAGCTCCTTCTGCTCGGCAGACCCGTTTCCCCTCTGCTGGCTCGGCCACCCACCTGAGCTCCCGGGTCTCCACTCCTCCCCACTTTCCCTATGCAGTAGGTAGGCTGGATGTACCAGCAGCTACAGGTGAGTTCTGCCTTTGGGGACAGTCAGGTGCAAAATCTGCTCTCACCGCCCTGCCTTCTGCGGCAGCACTGGCCAGTGGGACTCCTGGTCACTCTGTCGAACGAAGGGCAGTTGGGACTTGTTACTACGTGGGTAAGGGACCAAACAGTAGCGACAAGTTGAGAAATCAGGCAAAGCAGCAGCTGTATTTATGCTTCAGAGGCTAAACTATATCCCATCTTCCCAAACCCCCCAAATCCACCACTACATTTTTTTCCCTACCATTTAAAGGTCAATAGGGCCAAACTGAGGCAGAGCTGTGACAGTCACTGAGTCAGTGGGAGCCTCCTCTTTTGGAACGCTTTGACCTTCTGCAAGGGGATCCTCCAGCCATTTGGGCCCCCAGTATCCCCTCACCTGTCAATCGGACCCTGGAGGGCTGGACACCAGGCCCCAACCTTCCCTGCTGGATGATGAGGGCTGAAAGGACGGGCCGTATCTTAGGCATCCCTGTCCTCTGCCGAGAACCTAATAATCCCCAGGCCCTTGGAGGAATTCGCTGGCTGGATTGACAGGGCACTACCTTCCTTCCTTGTCATAGTACCCGCTGGGGTGTCAGCTCCAGAGGTTTTCTGCTCTAATTAGGAAGTGAAAGGTGGTTTCCTTGTTCTTGACTTGTGAGCAGGAAGCATAGGCAACTAACATCCCGCGAGGCTAATTAAGCTGGCATGAGGGACTCGGGGGCTTCCAAATGACTTAATACAGTTGTAAGGGACCTCAGAGAGTAAATGAAAACAGCCAGGCCACAGATTGCATATTCATAAGCACACGCAGATGTAAAAAGGCCAACATGTTAACAATGACCATCTCTGGGTAGTGGGATTGCAGTTAATTTTTATTTTCTTCTTTTCATTGTCCTGAACCCAACTGACATATTTATTTTACAAGTAAGGGAGTTACTGCAAAATGAAATGGGCTGAAAACGAGACCTGGATCTTCTTGGTGTAGGGAGAAGGGAGTGAGAATGGTGGACCCTTTCCCTCGAGGAAGTGCTAGCAGTCCAGCCCTGTGGTCCTGGGGGAGAAGGAGCTTCAGGACTCTGCTGCCCCTCATGTCTCCGCCGGGTCCCTTAACCTAATGCCTCCTGGCTTCTCTTTGCTCAGAGACCCTCAGACACAGTTCTCACACCCCCCACCTTTTAGGGCATGTGACTTGCCATACCCTGGCTCCTCATCTGTGCTCTCAGAATGCCTCCCTACTCTCCTCAGGCTCCATGAGGAAGTGGCCACTAGGGTACACTCTCTTCACTAACCGAAATGTTGCTGTGTTGGGAGGGATAGGGACAGTCTGGAATCTGGCCGTGAAGACATAGGACTCACCTGTCACCACTTCTATGCACGTCTGCTGTGGCCCTCGGTCAGTCCTGCAGGTAGAAGCAAACACGCAAGCATCAGACTGCATTTGTCAACATTTTCCCTCAACTGCTGTGGTCTCGTTCATAACAAGCTGCGGCTCAGCGTTGCTCTGGTTCTGGATTTATCCTTCCTGGAGCTAGAGACACACTGCAGATGGCTATGGAGCCACCAAAATGGGGTGAACAGCTTTGTTGGACCCTCCTCTAGTCTGGTCCAAAGCTGGAAAGGGATGCAGCCCCCAGAGTAGAAGGAGTCCAACCATGCCTGCTTCCCCACATAGCAGAGCAAGGAGACGGTGGGAAGCAAGAACGAAGTACTCAGCCCTTCCCACGTTTCTTCCCTAGTCACCCAGAGGACCCAGGGGGCTTTGTGGGCACAGGAGTGTTGGACTGGGAGGCAGGAGGTTTTGTTCTTGTCCTTGTTCAGCCACCTACTCCCAAGGGCACCTGGAGCAAACCATTTCCGCCCCCCAACCCTTGGGTTTCCCCATCAGTGAAGCCAAGAGCTGAGACCTATGCAAGGCTCCTCTCAGCTTGAGGGCTCTGTGGTTCCAGGGTAGTTACCGTTTTTGCTTCTCCAGGTCGACGGTCCCTGAGTCTGGAGGCTGGAAAAGATAGGAGGCATGAACAACCCAGCCAAGGAAGGCGGCAGAGCCTGTCCTTGGGAGACTCCAGCTGCCAGTCAGACACCCCCTCCCACCAGCAAAAGGGAGCCCACGGGTCCAGAGAAAGGCGAGCCTGCTCACGAATGTCAAGCTTCCTTGGCAGCTTGTGGGTCAGAACTCAGAGCACCTGAAGGTGTGAATGTTTTCTTCAGAACCGGAGACAGGGACAGGAGAGCATAGATTTAAATGCGTCTATGTAGACTGTTAACCTCTCCTTAGACACAAAAGGGATTGTTTTATTGTGTGACTGTTCTAATCTGAAATTTTGTTTATTGCCGGTCTCCCCAGACTCAAAAGTGTAAGTGCCACGAGGGCAGGAGTTTGTGCCCGTTTTGTTCTGGACTGTATTCCTTCTACCTAGGACGGCGCCTGACACATCCTAAGTATTCGATCAATATTTGTTGGCTAAATATTTTTTGAATGGACAAAGTAAGTTTCTGATTTTCCTCTTGGTAAAATGCTGGACAACACAGGACACGGTCTGCCAAAGAGGCTCCCTGGCTGGAGGACTGAGGCGGGACCCTGGGAGGCACCGGGGAGTTGTGTCCTCTGCAGGGTCCCAGGGAACTTAGGAATTGTGCCCAATGTATATAGAAAGTACTCGGTACGTGTTAGCTATTGTCAGTAGTAGTATTTTCACAGGTCCTGACACAAATTTTCTCTCTCAGAATTCCTCAAAGACAGTGTCTCCAGGTGTGGTGACAGGTGACAGTTGTACCCACACTGCCTACACCCAGTCTGCTGCTACTTCTCTTTAAAGAGCCTGTCTGTCCTTAACCACCCAGCTCAAATGACAACCAGTCTATAAAACTGGGTCACCCCTCTGGAGCCTTCTTGGGAGGGCAGGCTGACCGCAACCTCCCTCTGAGTGGGATGGAGACTTTTACTCCTCAGTAAGGAGTTTGAAAGGCAAAATTTCCCAGGGAAAGGCAGCAAGTTAAACAAAAATCCCACGACAGTGCTAGTCAGGAATCGGAAGCCAGGATGGCAGGCAGGTGAAGTCTGGAGGGAAGGCGGCTCCTGGGCTGAGGCAAAGTGGACAGCCTGTGCCCAACCAAAGGGGATCTGAATGATAGCAGAGCTCTTGCCTAGAACAAGCTTGTTGGGGCTGGTGAGGGGAAGGAAAGGGAGAGAACAAGAGGAACAAGGTGGGGGTGGGGCCGGCGAAGAGCTCAGTGAGGAGTTCCAGAAAGGGAAGGCTGGGACAAACCCAGCAAACTCCTATGTCTCCATCTTGCCTGCGGCAGCCATATTCTTCCTTGGCTGAATGCATGATGGCGCTAGAGATGCAAACCTAATTAAGACACAAACCCTGTCTTCAAGGAAGTTGAGACAGTGGATTGTAACTTCCCTGGCATGGAAAATGTCTAGAACTCTTAGGTAGGCAAACAAAGCAAAGTAAAAAACAAATCACAGATAGTATGTTGCAGTATAACCCTATTTTGGTTACTCTCTCTCTCTCTCACTGTATGTAGTGTGTGTGTGTGTGTGTGTGTGTGTGTGTGTGTGTGTGTGTGTGTGTATTGGGGCAGAATAGGTGATCAAATGAAACCCTCAATTTTTTATTCTATGTACATGTGTTTTATTTGATTTTTTTCTTATAGTGAACATGCATCACGTATGTTAGCTTGCAAATCATTTTTACAAACATTTGCAAATCTGATCTTTAACGTTCGGTGAGGAAAAGCTTGTCCAGAGCAATTCAATAAACACGGGCTATAGGCACAGGTAAGAAAGATTGTGCCTTGGTGACAGAAAGCTCCAGGAACTCGAAAGAAAAAAAAAGTACCAGCATTATGAACTCTTTTCTTTCTTTTGAAGATTTTATTTATTTATTCATGAGAGACACAGAGAGAGAGAGAGGCAGAGGGAGAAGCAGGCTCCCAAGGAGCAGGGAGCCCGATGCGGGACTCGATCCCAGGACCCTGGGATCATGACCTGAGCCGAAGGCAGACGCTTAACGACTGAGCCACCCAGGCGTCCCTGAACTCTTTTCTTTCTAAATTCACTGCTTTCCAGGATTTTTCCCGGACCTGATAAACCAGGCTAAATTCACCACCACATATATATATATATACAATGGAATATTATGCAGCCATCAAAAGGAATGAGATCTTGCCATTTGCAACGACGTGGATGGAACTGGAGTGTATTATGTTGAGTGAAATAAGTCAAACAGAGAAAGACATGTATCATATGATCTCACTGATATGAGGAATTCTTAATCGCAGGAAACAAACTGAGTGTT
>NC_138378.1:102886721-102996453 GCF_054177405.1 Leptonychotes weddellii
AAAAAAAAAAACACATAATTTTTTTTTTTTACGTATAAGTACGTCTCATCTAATACTTGGGACACCACTTATATTAAAACTATGTGTGCAATAAAAAAAAAAATAAATAAATAAAAAAAATAAATTCACCACCACAGGCTCTGGGCACCCAGGAAGGCTGCCTCCTTGGAATTGCGCTCTCAGGTTTTACCCTGGAGGCTGGGGTGCCCATCGTGTGAGGGTAACGATCAGGGATGGGGTGCCAGGCCAGCTCACAGGAGGAGAAAAGGGGAGCTGAGTGACAGGCAGGAGCTCTGGGGTCTGCATAATTCATGAGCGAGAGAACTCCTGCGGAGCTGCCACCAAAGAAGGGACATCACGAGTCACCAACGCTAGATGGCTGGAACTTCAGAAGCCTGCCGCGGTGCGCTCCCTCCAGTGAACTTCCCGAACCAGATGGGAGAGTGTTCCAGTCCTCCAGCTGGGGTCACCCACGTCCCGGGGCAGGGAGGGGGATACGACACAGGTGCTCTCCGCGACATGAAGCCTCTTTTCTCCTTTACCTCCCCCTTCCACATCTCTCCCGCTAGACCTCCCCCTTCACCCCCATCAACACACTGTTACAGTCACACCCAGCACCGAGAAGGAGGTCAAGGGCAGGAGGCCCTGCTGCCAGGTTCCCCTGGCCCTGGTCTGTTTGCTAATGTCAAGGCTGGTTCTTTCTGGAGGGCTGGCACAGTGCCCGGGGAGGGGGCCGGGGCTGGCAGTGAGGTAGCCGAGGGGGCCGGCGGGGGTCCGGGGGAAGGGGCGGAGGTTGCAGGGAGGACAGCCTGCAGCAGGGACAGGGGAGGGCCACTGGGAAGGAGCCTCAGTAGGTAGAGGAGGGAGGAAGACACTGAAGGGGATGGTGGTGGGGGATGTCTCAGTTCCAGTGCAGGGGTGCAGCTGCGGGGCTCTGAGGCAGAGCGGAGAACGCTGGCCTGATGGGGATTCTGTTCAGCGGGGGCTGCTGGCCCTGGGGGCGGCGGGGCTGGGGACCCTCCCTGCGACCAGGCCGGGTGGGGCTGCGGGGAGCAGCACTGACTACGGAATCATGTTGACGTTCTGCGCTGCTCTCCAACCCCCTTCTCTCCAGACCCTCTCTTTCTGCTTTTCCCTCTCTCCTCATTCTTTCCACCTCTCTCCTTGCTTTCTTTCTCCTTTACCCGACCATATAAAATAGGCCACTTAAAATCTATTAGCAAAGCTGGGTAGATTTTTTAAAAATTTACCAAGCAGGTAAGGACATTTTTTTCTTTATCTCATAAATAAAGCTTAAGAAATGATTTCTAAAATTCTGTGTGATCTTTGACTTAATTTATCAATTGGTTTAATTTATTAATGAGAACCTTTGAAAGTTTCCACATATTAATGTAAAAGGAGGCATTCATTTGATATTAAGAAAGAAAAACAAAAAGGACACAGACCCTCTAGGTTTTACAATGTCCCCAAGTCAGAGAATGTTCTTCTCTCCCAAAACAAAACATCCTGCCTGGCTACCAGGAGTTCAGCCCGAGGCTTCCAGTCCCAAACCCTGACTCTCACCTCTGTCTCCTTGAAATACTCACAGTTTCCACATTGCCCATGGCTGCCACAAATTTAATATCAGAAGGTCTCACAGAGTGGACTGCAAAGACAAGAACCCATTTAAGAAGGTCAGATCTACCTTCCCCAAGGTCTTAGCCAAAGATGCCAAATGGGAGGGGCAGACCCACATCCGCCAGCCTGAGGTGGAATGCTGAAGACCAGGAGGTCACTGGGACCCATAGGAACCCCGCTGGAAAGAGGCTCACTCTTCTCTGCAAGCCACAGGTGTCCCATGGAAAGTCGCTCATGGCCCTCCTTTGCCCTCCTGCCCAGCCTTCTTTCTATCTCTCGCTTCCCTCTATCCCTTGGCTCTACATTTCTGGGCTCCCATTAATACGTAAAGGGTATCAAGTTAAAACGCAAACCACCTGGGTACAAAAGGGATAATGTTAGCTTGAGTGTCAGAGAACATCGCTCAAAGTCTGTGAACACACATAAATGTCAGACGCAAGCTATATGCAAATGGTACACCAGGAAGCCTCTGTGACCCACCTGGGCCACCAGCATTTTTAGGATTAAGTCTCCCTAGAAACCACTGACCTCCTGATCATGTTACAGGGCCATTAAAAGTAAACCTCCTAAAGAAACCGTTTCCTAAGAGGTATATTGATTTCTTTTTCTAGCTACACTCCTTATATAATGGAAGAGTAAGAACAGCATGCTTAACTGGAAACTCTAGTAAGTTAGGGCAGTGCAAACATAAGCAAAGCCATTAAACACAGTCTGTAATGCAGCCATTTAATAGGATAAAGCCAGAGAAGCCAGTCAGCTCCAGAGCAACTCTCAGCATCCAGGTGTTAGACAAATCTAGCCCATTATAGGAGAAAAATGTCTACGGGAGCTACTACCGCTTACATCCAGGAGGGCAGGCAAATGACCACGCTCCAACCCACAGCTCCTGTGGCACCCTCTGCACCCCCAGAGGTGAGCTCCCGGTGGTCACCCTCACCTGTGTGGCCATGTTGGTTTGATCTCTGGTGGCCCTCTACAGAAACGGCTGAGGGGAGAGGAGGAGGCGTGAAGGATGGGGGCTGGAAAAGAGGCCTGAATGGTCAAAAGATGCAAGAGGAGTAGGGTCGGAGCCTCTGTTGGCCACTCCAGGGAGAAACTGCCAGGCTTCCAAGCTCATGGCTCGGGGCCACATACCTGACTTAGGAGGCACGCTGGATCCTGACTTCTCTGAGTTGCATGGGAATGGAAAATTCTTCAGTGTCTGCAACTGAAACCAAACATCAGAAACATCAACTGCCTTATAAAGAAGTATGGCAGATCCTGAAACCTCGGTGTACTTTGACCATGTACTTGTCTCCTCTAGGCTCAAAATCTAGAGGCAACTATGATTATCCGTAGTCATGTTCATCTAACTCCATACCCTGTTCACCTAGTAAAAGGGGACGTGTGTCTACTGACAATGATCTTAGCAAGTGGCAGGTAAGGATGCCTCAGAACAGTTGGGGGGAGGTGGGGGACAGGGAGGAAAGAAAAAAAAAAAGAATAAAAATCAATTCTTGGGATGATGAGAAAGATCTGGAGACAGAGAGTGGTGATGGTTGCCCAGCAATGTGATTGTCTTAATGCCATTGAATTGTACACTCAATGTACACATAAAATGGTAAATTTTATGTTATGTGTATTTGACCACAATAAAAAAAAATAATTAAGAGACCCAGTATATATAGACTAAAAAGTTAAAAACTCCATTCTTTGCTATCATGTTTTTTATATTATCTACTTTCCCTCTTTTAATTTGATTATCTACACAAAAGCAGATATAGGAGGCATTATGTTTATTTGCTGCTGGAAACGGTAAACTGGAAAATGGGAACTCTCAAGTACACCTCCCCCCCCCCCAAGACTGGTGTGTCCTAAGCCAGAGGACTCCTCGCTGCTGAGAGCAGAGGAGGGACTGGGTGACCAGTACTCAGGTCCTCAAGACCATCCGGGCCTCCCCAGATCCCCATGCAAGCCCAGAGCATCCTCTGCTTCTGTGAATCACATGGAAGGCTTGGGGAAGGGAGATCAGGTTTTCTCCCCAGAAGCAAGAGAAGAAAGGGAACTATTCCAACAGGGGAAAACATGCAGTGAATAAGGTGCTTGACCACATCTCGCTGTTACAAGACACAGGTTAATTTCTCTTGAATTACTAACTTCGGTAAGAGATAAAGAATTTATGCTCAACTCTTATCTTGTGGATGTTCTGGGAAGACCTCACCCAGATGCCTTCAGATAATTCACAGCATCTGCTTCAAAGTTCACAGAGATAACAAGCCCATTTATAACTCTTTCTGGGCATTTCTAGGAACCGCCAGCTTAGTGTGCAGGGGTGATGAGCCCCAAATTCCAGGAGATAGAGTTGCACTATCTCCGTTGTGCCAGGCCGCCTGACCGTTCCCCCCAGGTTTCAGGGAGGGGCTTGCCAATTTGCATCAAGAATTGGATTTAGGGGCGCCTGGGTGGCTCAGATGGTTAAGCGTCTGCCTTCAGCTCAGGTCATGATCCCAGGGTCCTGGGATCGAGCCCCACATAGGGCTCCTGGCTCAGCGAGGAGCCTGCTTCTTCCTCTCCCTCTGCCTCTCTCCCTGCTCATGCTTTCTCTCTCTCTCTCTCTCTCTCTCTCTCTCTGTATCTCTGTGTCTCAAATGAATAAATAAAAAAAAAAAAAGAATTGGATTTACCTGCTAGAAAGGAACCCCACTCCCCCCCACTTCTCCCACCAGGACAAAGCACCTCACCTCGGGCGATTGTTGCTCTTCCATGTTCTCTCCAGGCGAGGTGTGGGCCTGGGTGGGTCCTAAAAGAAAGCAAATATAGCTCAGATTATTTAGCTGGAAATAACACCCACCCAGATTTGTAGCTTTCCTGCCCTTCCTCCCAGCCCTACCTAAGTGCCCAACTCAGTAATGTCCCTTGTGTTAGGAAAGTCCAGATTCATTCCTCCAACGATCACCTCCATTGTCTGGGACACACGCTTCCTTTAATGCAGCCTATGAAGGGAGAATCGCCAGGTTGAAAAGCCAAAGTGTGATCTGGGAGGGGTCAATACTAACCCTGTATCGCATTATTATCTAGCATGTTACCACAGATACCTTCACTTGTTCCTGAGCAAAGGGCAGAATTCTTGAGGAAGGTAACGTTGGACGAATACCTGCTGTTGTTTGGGGATCCGGGACAAAGCAGGGAAGGCAAAAGACCTTCTGGAATTGTCTGAAGGGTTATGTGAATTTAAGAGCTAATTGTGGGATTCCCAACAGCTGTGACTGTACATCATGGGCTGGACAGGAGCTGTCCCGAGGGGTCTTGCTGAGTGTGAGGTGGAAGGGAAGAAAAGGCAGGTAGAGAAACTGCAAAGACACTATCCTCATCCCAATTTACTTTGGATCAGTATTTTAAAAATATTTGCATTTTCTTTACCTTTTAAAAATACAATTTACATATGACAAAAGATTCATCTTAAGTGTCTAAGCCAGTAAGTTTTCCCATAAAACATCTTAAATACACAAAAAACAGTGTAGTACAATTAACAGCACTCTATGTAAAGGAACAAAAATTCACCCACAGTTCCACTACCCCAATAACCAAAAGTGATTTGTTCTCCCTCTTGGGTCTATCATCAGGCTCCAGAGCAGGCACACTGTCCATTTAACCAATGTGGATGCAATCGTGTGTCCTGCAAGTTCCCCTTAATATTGCATCGTGAATATTTTTCATGTCGCTATGTCATCTTGATGTTTACTCTAACAGCTTCATGATTTGTTTATGATACTGACATGTAATTGGACATCCCAGTTCCTGGTGACCTTGGACTTCTCCCCGCCCAGTTCTCTGCCCAGGGTGCATGCTCTTTGTCAAAGGCTGGTGAGAACTCCCCAACAGCATTAGACAGTGCTGGGGGTGGGGCTGACTTGGGGGAGAGGGCTTGATTCCTTTTCTACCTCCACCTTCTTTTTGACCCGAAAAGAATTTATCTGGAGTTTCACAAGCAGATTGCCTGCCCGCCGTAAGATCAGGCACTGGTTTCCATGTTAGAGCTCATGGCCGCAATGATGGCTATAACTTGCCCCCAGATCTCAGTGGCAAGTTTTAAATTCCCAGAAGAAAGCTTTCTGGGCAGAAAGAGCCACATGATGAGGACCCACAGAGTTGTGGATAAGCACAGAGTGCGGAGCAGGTTTGTAACGGGAGGGAAGGGGAGTGGAGGGCAGGTAGAGGAGGGTAGAGGAGGGCAGCTGGGCTGTGGAGCTGCAAATGCCAGGCTCCTCCTCTGTGAGCAACAGGGACTCACGCTGATGTTTAAAAAGATGAGTGTTAACATGTATTTTAAGATGATCTTTGCTCTGGGAATAGTGAGGCTGATGAATTAGCAGGGCAGAGAGGTGAGACTATTTTTGTAATATATTTTTTAAAGATTTTATTTATTTATTTGACAGAGAGATAGAAAAGCAAAAGCAGAGGGAATGGCAGAGGGAGAGGGAGAAGCAGACTCTGCACTGAGCAGGGAGCCCGATGCGGGACTCGATCCCAGGACCCTGGGATCATGACCTGAGCCGAAGGCAGACGCTTAACGACTGAGCCACCCAGGCGCCCTGTAATATTTTTTTTAAGCTAGGCTAAACATGTATATGACAGCTAACACTTAATATGCAGCCTCTATGTGCCAGGCTTTCTAAACCCTTACATGAAATAATTCATTTACTCCCTACAACAGCTCTAGGAGATAAAAGCCATGATCTCCACTTCGTGGATAAAAGAGGCTCAGAAAGATTAAGTGACATTTTAAAGGTGGCACAGTTAGTAATAGTGATAGCAGGATTTGAAAATGGGCAGCCTGGCTCTGGAGGCTGTGCTCACGGCCAACGAGCGAAGTGTAAGTCACAGCCTAAGATCCAGATCAGGGGTCGGCACACGTTTTCTGTAAAGTGCCACATAGTCCCTATTTTAGGTTTTGCAGACCATACTGTCTTGTCACTGCTCAGCTCTGGAGTAGTGCGAAAGCAGCCACAGACAAGATATAAACAAATTAACTTTATGGAGACTGAAATTTGAATTTCATATAATTTTCATATGTCGTGAAATACTCTTCTATTTTTCCCAACCATTTACATTTTTAAAAACCTTTGTGGATATCAACGAACTGATTTTTTTTTTTAATTTTATTTATTTATTCGTCAGAGAGAGAGAGCACAAGCAGGGGGAGCGGCAGGCAGAGGGAGAAGCAGGTTCCCCGCCGAGCAGGGAGCCTGATGCAGGGCTCGATCCCAGGACCCTGGGATCATGACCTGAGCCGAAGGCAGATGCTTAACCAACTGAGCTACCCAGGTGCCCCTCAATGAACTGATTTTAAAGTTTATATGAAAAGGCAAAAGACCCAGAATAGCCAACAGAATATCGAAGCAGTAAAAAGTCACAGAACTGACACGATCCAACCTCAAGACCTACTCTAAAGCTACAATATGATATTGGCAGAAGAACAAATAAATCCATGGGACACAACAGAGTCCAGAAATAGACCCATGTAGATAAAGTCAACTGATCTTTGACAAAGAAGCAAAGGCAGTACAATGGAGAAAAGATAGTCTTTTCAACAAACAGTGTTGGAATAAGTGGACATCCACATAAAAAAAAAAGAATCTAAAAATGTAAAATCCATTTTTAGCTCACAGGTCATCCAAAAACAGGCATAAGGCTGGATTTAGCCCATTGGCCATTATTTGCCAACCAACGCCTGATCTGTACTGCTTACTGTAAAGAGATCATCAAGCTTAAACAGGAAAATGGCATCTCTGGTGATCAGCAATAGCCTTTAGCCCCAGGAACCCCAGATGGGAACCTGAGACCTACCTCCAGATTACCAGGTAAAGGATCATTGGTGCTGGAAGCCACCTATCTCCTGGTCTTTGAGAAATGTCCTATTCCGTACATCTCCCAGTTCTCCAGGCCCCAAGCCTGAGATACAAAAAAAAAAAATCTCTCCTCAAAAAAACCCTTTGGTCCCCTGCCATAAAAAGTAGTTTCCTTTAAAAAAGATTTTTATGACTGTGAATACACTCAGCACTCTATAATTTCTAAAACAAAAACAAAAACAAACAAAAACCTTTAAGTCAAATAATATAAGCAGAAAATCTAGCCCGGTGCCTGCACAAATATATACTGAAATATGTTCATTTTGATGAAAGGTGCTGTTCATTATCAAAACAGTCCAGAGAGAAAGATGTCATTATTAGCATCATTTTGTAGTAGCAGAAGTTAAAATTTTTCTTTCAAGAAGTAGGACTGGATTGAGCTTCCAATCTGCTGACTCTAGATCTAAAATGTTTTAAAGGGACTCAAAGAAGCCTGTTTTTGAAGACAATAGATGGATCCCTACATTTTTTCCTGCAACCACTATGGAATCTTCTGGGCATTAATTTTTTGCTCTGCAGACATCCTATTGTGCATTTCCACACTCCATGTGTGTGTATGCATGTGTATACATGCACCTCCACTGGGACTCATAAAGGCAGCAAGAACTTGAGAGGCCAATAGCCAAAGAGAAAGGAAGTGAAGAGTGTGGACCCAACATTTGATGCTGGTTTTACCCTAGAAACATTTGCCAAATCTTGGACAAGAGACATCAGCAGGTAAGAGGCTAACATACAGTGCAGAGCTTGGGCAGTTCCGTGGAGCTAGAGGAAAACACTGAAATTTAATGCCCATCAAGGAAGAGGGGCCTAGTAAATTTCCTAGGTTTCAGTTGGTGCTTCAAAGAGCTAGACCCTTGGAGTAGGAATAAACTTGAGATAGACCATCCTCCAAATAGATGGAAGTTGGCTTTGAATCATTTTTATTCTCGGTTAGATTAAGGTGATCTGCCCCTACCTTTCTACCCTTATGAAGGAAGATAGCACCTACTTACAACATGGAATTATATTTCTAATGCTTGGCTTTCAGTTAAAAAAAATTACCAGGAAACAACACCAAATAAACAGAAACCAAGAGAGATTAAAAAAACAAAACAGACAATAGACAGTGAAAAGTGGTGGACTAGGAAATGAGTAACATCAGCTCTGTTAGCCTGGTGTCTTTTTCCCAGTTAGGGTGAGAGGTGAACCAATCAGATATTCAATCAGGAAATGAGAAAGGCTAAAATATGCTCTTCACTTATTCCTGGCTGGCTGGACATTTACACATGTGCTAGAAAGACCTAAGAGAGCCCTAGGTAAAGAGAAACTTGAGAATTGATTGAATCTTTGTGCTCCTTCCCCAACCTACACACAGACCAATAAACAGAGCCTTACAAATCCAAGGCGTTTGAGCATGACCTGTCTGAATCACTGACTGATTACTCAAGTGTGTAGACCCGGGGCTGGCTACTAGGATGCCAGGTTAAAGAGATAAAAATAAGAAATAAAAACCTGATCAAAGACATCAGTGGCTACACACCATGAAGGAGACTGATTCCACTGTTTATGTCTAGGAAAGTTCGTAAAAACCTTCAGAAAAATCAAATGAATCCAGAATTTTGATATTTTATTGAACATGTCCAATTTGCAACCAAAAATTACTAGACATGCCGTGTAACTGAAAAGTGAGTCTTGTACTCAGGAAAAAAAAATGCAGTCTATGGAAATCAGTTCTGAGTGGGCCCAGATGTTGGATTTTGCAGGCAAAGTTTTCAAAGCAGCTATTGTATATATGTTCAAGGAATTAAAGAAAAATAAAGACTAAAGACTCAACAAATAGAAGTTATTAAAACAAAAGAAATCCAGAGTTGAAAAATACAATACTGAAAGATTTACTGGATTGGCTCAGCCACAGACCTGAGATGGTAGGAAAAAAAAAAAATGTGTAAACTTCATGACAGATCAATAGATCAATAGAAGGTACATTTCTGAAAAATACAGAAGAAAAAAGATTGAAGAAAAATAAACAGAACCTCAGAGATCTGTGGCTACTGCCAAACACATAAACATATAGGTAATGTGTCCCAGAAGAAGCAGAGAAAGAGGCAGAAAGGGATTTGAAGAGATTATGGCTGAAAGCTTGCCACATTTGAAGAAAAATATTGAGCCACAGATCAAAGAAGATGGGGGAAAAAAGAGAACAACAAACCTTTAAGGTAGGAAAAACACAAAGAGAATTCTACCTACTTTAACTGTAATAATTCATGTGTCTTGGTGTAGTTCTAAAGCCAAGGAAAAAATTTCAAGAATAGCAGAAGAAAATCACATACAGGAGACCAACATCATGATTAACAGTCAACTTATCAGAAACAATGGAGGCCAGAAGACGGTGGAATGACACATTCTAAATGTTACAAGGAAAATGATCCCATATAGAAGCATAGCAACATAAGAAGGAATGAAGTACAAAGAGAGTGAATATGTAGATAAGTTCAAAATAATATTGACTGTATAAAACAGAAGTCAGCAAACAATGGCCCATGGGTCAAATCTGCCCACAGCCTATTTTTGTATGGCTCTCTAGAGAAGAATGGTTCCTACATTTTTAAAAGTTAAAAAAAACAAAGAAGTACATGTGATAGAGACCATGCATGAGCCACAAACCCTAAACTATTTACCATTTGGCCATTTATAGAAAAAATTTGTCACCCCCAATATAAACAATAAAAATAATGTAGTGTGGAGTTTAAAACATATGGACATCTTGCTGTGTGGGCAGATTCGCAGAGAGCAAATGGAGTCACACTGATAAGGTTTTTCCTTTATCTGGTAAATGATGAATGTACTCATTTAATTCGATTTTAATAAGTCAAGGATGCATGTTGTGATTGTAAATGCCACAATCACAACAAAACCACGTATAATCAGCAAGCTCATGTTGGGCGGGGTAGGGTGCTGGAACTGAGACCGTAAAAATATGTAATCCAAAGAAGGCAAGAAAGAAGGAGAAAGGATCATAAAATACATAGGACACATGGGAACCTAAACAGATATCCTATTTAAACACACTTGGGAAGACCAGAGAAGAAAAGCTAAAGGGAGGTGTAGGAGACCTTCCTTCAGCATCTAAAGGGGGGCTAGCCTTGTTCCATGTGACCCCCAAACCAAGAATGGACCCATGGAAATAGGTCATCCTTGGTAGAACAGCCAGAGCTCCTGCAACAAGAATGGGCCCCTCGGGGCACTGGTCCAAGCAGAGACGAGGGATCAGGGCAGGCAGGTGGCACACATACCAGGCAGACGTTGGGAGCTTGGTCACCCCTGATCTGGTCAGTCCATGCCTCTGTTTCCTCACCTAAAGATGAGGTTTTGTGCTACCTGCCTTGTGGGACTACTGGAAGGATTAAATGCATGCAAACATAAAACATGGTATCAGACGCTGGTGAAGGTCCAACCAGGGAGATGGTTAGCACAGACCACTTTTCAGACCCTTCCAACCTCAAGAATTCTGCCATTTCCTCATAGAACTACAGAGTTCATGTTTTAACTTGATGATCTGAATCAATTGTCCATGGTAACTGCAGGGGGGCTAACTGTGTCTGGAATCCAAATATTAAGTGTTCAGACTGGAAGACCCAGCTGGAAACTCAGGACCCCTGGGTGCTGTCCCCATGGACCCTGGAGTGACTTGGCCCTCACTCCAGTCCTCTGCTTCCCACCAGGTAAATGGGGAGAAAAATTCTTGCCTATTCCCACAGCACCCCAAAGTATTGTGGAAGAAATAATCAAAGCTCTTGTGGAATGATTGAACCCCATGGATTTTTCCTCGTTTTGAAGGTTGTCTTAGCCTTAAGCTCATGGATCTACAAAGGGCTTTGAGCTCCCTGAAAGACTCCCATCTCAATAAGGTCAGGAAGGGAAAAAACCATGTACTTTTCCACCCTGATGGGAATGAAAGAGAAAGACATCTGTGCACACTGGGAGAAAGAGGTTCGGCTGAAATCAGTCATCCAAGTAGGAAGAGCCATGACCACTGGGGTTCTGGAACCAACAAAGAGCCCTTGGAGCATCAGATCTGGCTAGGTAAGGTCGCACATGAGTCTCCTTAGGGATGCACCTTCTGAAGCAGAGGTTCTCAACCCAACACCTGCTGCCCCCTGAAGACAGACACTCAGGTTTGATGGGCCTGGGGTGGGGCCCGGGTACCCTGGGCACCAGCAATTTTTAAAGGTCCTTTGGGAGATGTGCCTTTGAGGTTGAGAGCCCCAACTCTTCGGGGAAACCCAAAATGTGTTAGCCCAACAGATGGCCAGGGGTAGGTAGGGTGATTTCAACAGCTCATGCTCTCTTAATTGATAGATTTCCTTCATGTTTTTCCACTTATACTGTGTCTGGGGCACCCTATAAAATGGGGATAGGTGAGGAAGTTGAGGTTCAGAGGGATTCATTCTTGATCGAGGTCACAAAATGGCTGTCTTTCCTTAAGGCAGGGATAGGGGTGGAAAATGGTGCCCCAGACACAGTATAAGTGGAAAAACATGAAGGAAATCTATCAATTAAGAGAGCATGAGCTGTTTCACTTTTGCTTTTGAAATCCTGGTTTCAAAAAACCTGCTGACCCATTCCAGGAAAATGGAATTCTAGCAAATATTGTGCTTTATTAGATATAGTGATTTCTTGCCAGCTGCAGTTTTGAGGTAATGCTGTTTCAGTTTTATACACCCAAACTTTCAGAACAGGAACTTGTTTCCATGTGTGTTGTTGGTTGAGCCCGTTCAAAGCTTTAATAAGAGCCGAATTGTGATTCTTCCCTCCCTTGGGCTGGCCTGCAATGCAGGGTGGTAGGGAGAAGCCCTGTCTTAGGACTCAGGCTCAAGACTGAATTCTGGCTCTCGTACTTACAGTAGATAACCTTGGGAAAGTTACTTAATTTCTGAGTCTCAGTTGTCTCATCTGTAAAATGAGGATAATGGTATATCCCTCTTACAGGGAAGCTGTTAAATATGTACAGTGGTTAGTGTGGGGCTTGTCTGGCTCTTCTAGGGAAACTCACACTGTGACTTTAGTTTGAAGTGACCCTCAAATGTCAATTTTCCCAGTGCCGGACAGAATGACATTTATAAAGTTTCTGAAGACAGGCATCTTCATCCTAGGCCCTGAAGAGTCTAACAAATAACTTTTGGAGGAGTCTGAGCAGCACACAATAAAAAATAACTAAACACGGAAAGAAACAAGGTATCCAGGATCAAGAATTAGCAGAAAAAAAATAGAGCAGAAACAGATCCAAGACTTTGGATATTGAAATTATCAGACCAAAATTATAAAACTACTATGTTTAAAAAAAAAAAAAAAAGAGAGAAAACTTGATATTTATGGGAACATAAAATTATTTTTAAAAGTAACATTGTAAATTTGGTACAGAACTAAATGTAAATTAAATTTGAAAAATAAAGCCAATTTTCAAAATCTTCAATGATTGGGTTTAATAGCAAATTGGATACAACTGAGAGAACGGACAAATTAGGGCATGTGTCATAATAAATTACTTAGAATTCAGTATAGAAAGACAAAAAGATGGTATAGTTGATCAAGAGGCTAAGGTATATAAAGAAAACCAGACAAACATTTAATTGGCACTACAGAAGGAAAAGACAGAAATAATGGAGAAGCAATATTTCAAGAGACACTGGGTGAGAATTTTTAAAATTTATAAAAGATAGCAAGCCATAGACTCAAGATCTACTATAAATGCCAAGCAAGATTAATTCATGGAAATTAATGAAATAGGAAACATACAGTTTAGATGGTGGTATATTTTTCCAAAGATGGCCATGGCATTTCCTTCTATCCTGCATGCCCCTTGGCAATGTGGCTTTTGCCACTCTTCTCCCCCCACCCCCCAAGAGGTGAAGTCTATTTCCTTCCCCCTGTGTCTAGGCTGGCCCTGAAACTTGCACTGACCTATAGAAGCAGCAGGAATAACTCTTGAGCCTAGGCATTAAGAGGCCCTGTGACTTCAATTTTTGCTCATCTGGGGCCCTGAGTCACAAGGTACAGAAGCCCAGGCTGTCCTTACAGGAAGGCCATGTGGAGGAGCACAAGGACATCTCAGTACCAAGTCCCCAGATGTGTCATTTTAGATCCTCCATGTCAGTCCCATACAACACCATATGGAACAGGGACAAGATATCCCACCTGAGGTCTTCCCAAATTGCAGATCCACTGAATTGTGGGTTGCCATTCATCAATAAGATTTAAGGTAATTTGCTCTGCAGCAACAGACAAGGATGACATAGATGATCAATAAAGCCAAAAATTAGTTCTTTGAAAAAACTAACAAGGTAGACAAACCTCTGACAAAATGAATCAAAGAAAAAGGAAGAAGTCACAAATAGCCAGTATTGGAAACAAAAAGAGGGCATGACTGCAGAAGCTACAGACATCAAAGAAATAACAACAGAAATCCTATATAAAATCATGCAAAAAATTTGCAAATTTACTTGAAATGGACCCATTCCTAGAAAAACAAAACTTTCCAAAACATATTTACAAGAAATAAAAGATATGAATTCTATGACCATTAAAAAAATTGAGTCACTAGTCAAAAATCTAGCAAAAAATAATATTCCAGGCCCAGATGGCCTTATTGGTGAGTTTTATTTTTAGATGTCTAGATATTCCACTAACTGGTGGAATTATTATTATTATTTTTTTTAAGTAAACTCTACCCTCAACATGGGGTCAAACTCACAACCTTAATATCAAGAGTCACATGTTCCACCAACTGAGCCACCCAGGCACCCCTAGTTCCATTCATATTAAAAACTATTCAAGACAGAAAAATAGGAACACTTCCAAATTCATTTTATGAGAATGTATAACATTGGTATCAAAATTAACAAGGGCAGAGGGGAAAAAGAAAATGCAGTTCAATTTCATTCATGAACACATAAGAAAAAAAATCCTACACGAGTGTTAGCACACTAAATCAGCAGTACACTTGACCCGTGAGCAAAGTGGGGCTTGGGACATGGACCCTCCCCAAAGACAGAAATCCATGTATAATTTTTGATTTCCCTCTAAATTTACTAATAGCCTACTGTTGACCAGAAGCCTTACCAATAATATAGTCAAGTAACATATTTTATATGTATTCTAATCTGTATTTTTATAATAAAGTAAGCTAGAGAAAAGAAAATGTTAAGGGGCGCCTGGGTGGCTCAGTTGGTTAAGTGTCTACCTTCAGCTCAGGTCATGATCCCAGGGTCATGGGATCAAGTCCTGCATCGGGCTCCTTGCTCAGCGGGGAGCCTGTTTCTCCCTCTCCCTCTGCCCCTACCCCCTGCTTGTGCTTGCTTTCTCTCTCTCACTCTGTGTCAAATAAATAAAATAAAATCTTAAAAAAAATAATTTAAAAAAAGAAAATATTAAGGAAGAGAAAATAAGTTTAAAGTACTATACTGTGTTTATCAATACCATAAGCTAACATCATCTGTTTACAAGATGAATCATCTGGCAGTACCTAGATACAAAACACTGCAGATGGTGTGTTTTACAAATAACAGACATCAAGAATGAAGAGATAATGTATGGTAAGTTTTGATAACTTTTTATAATAGATTTATATATATTTTAATTGTTACTACCATTAATAGTAGACTAGTGATAAAATAGACTAGTATCTACATATAATTAATGCATTCATGACATTTCTAACTTTTTAAAAATGTTTTTGATATTTCTAGGCTGTGTGGTTTGTCAGTGAGTTTTTTTTCAAATTGTTGCACATCTCCAAAAAATTTTCCAAAAGTTTATAGAAAGAAATTTTATATAAGTGGACCCACATGGTTCAAACTCATGTTGTTCTAGGGTCAATGGTATATAAAGACAAAATACACCATGACCAACTTGATTTTATTCCAGGAAAGCAAGGATGGCTCAATATTAGCAAATCTATTAATATAATTCAAAAAATAACAACTCTAAGGGGGAAATATGATTATTTCCATAAATATTGGAAAGACTTTCAACAAACTTTAACATTCTTTCCTGATAAAAATAAATACGCTCAAGAAAATAGAAATTTATGGATACTTCATTAATGTGAACACACACAAACACATATATGTATTGTATGCCTTTATGTATGTATGTATGATTCCCAAAGGCTACCATCCAACTGAATAGGGAAACATTTTCCTCCTGCTAAGGTCAGGAACAAGGTGAGAATCCCCACTATCACCATTGCTACTTAACACTGTATTGAAATATTAGCCAATGCAATCAGGAAAAAATAAATAAAGGTAGAAGAATTAGAAGAGAAGGAAAACTGTTTCTATTGTTGATGATATGGGTGTATACTTGCTGTAGAGAATTAATGATAAAACTAATTCAACAGTATAAAAATTTAGCAAGATAGAAAGTATAAAATTAATATATAAAAAGTAAAAGCCTTTGTATATATCAACATATGAGCTGGCCCAGTTAGAAGTATAGTGGAAGATTAAAAAAAAAAAACCATAATAAAATTTAAGTACTTCTGAATAAGCTTAGTTCCATTTTACAAATTTAAGGCAATTTCAATAAAAATACCAATGGATTTTTTTTCTAAAGTTAGGCAAATTGAATCTAGAGTTCATTTGGAAAAATAAACATGCAAAAATGGCTATTAAAAACCCTGAAGATCGGGACCCCTGGGTGGCTCAGATGGTTAAGCGTCTGCCTTCAGCTCAGGTCATGATCCCAGGGTCCTGGGATCGAGCCCCGCATCAGGCTCCCTGCTTGGTGAGGAGCCTGCTTCTCCCTCACCCTCTACTGTTCCCCCAGCTTGTGCTCTCCTGCTCTCTCTGTCAAATAAATAAATAAAATCTTAAAAAAAAATAAAAACCCTGAAGAAAAGAGCAATGAAGGTAAGTGAAGTAGATTGCAAAATGGCCACAAATTCCTCCTATTCTTGAATTCATGTCACTTTGCAACGTAACCTTGCTGCTGTTTCCAGCAAGAGAAGTCTATTTCTCCCCTACTTAAATCTGAGATTGGCCATATGAATTGCTTTGGCCAATGGGAATTATCAAATAGTACTTTATGTATTTATTGTATTTAAGTATTTATTGAGAGAGAGCATGAGCATCCTTGCTTGCAAGCAAGCAAGGGTGAGGTGGGGCAGAGAGAGAGAGAAGGAGGGAGAATCTTAAGCAGGCTCCACACTCATCGCAGAGCCCCACGCCGGGCTCGATCTCAGGATCCTGAGCTCACGACCTGAGCTGAAATCAAGGGTGGGAAGGTTAACTGACTGAGCCACCCAGGCGCCCCATAATGGGACATTATCAAACATGTTGTAAGCAGAGTCTTGAAAAGTGCTAGCTCACTGGGACTTAAGCCTTTTTCATTGCTTTTCTGGAACCTGAGACCACATGGTCTTTAAAAATATGAAAAGAAGGATGCCTGGGTGGCTCAGTTGGTTAAGTGTCTGCCTTCGGCTCAGGTCATGATCTCAGGGTCCTGGGATTGAGTCCCACCTCAGGCTCCTTGCTCAGTGGGGAGCCTGCTTCTCCCTCTGCCTGCCGCTCCCCCTGCTTGTGATCTCTCTCTCTGACAAATAAATAAAATCTTTAAAAAAATAAATAAAAATATTAAAAGATACTCAGCTTTCTTTTTTAACCAGAGAAATTAAAATTAAAATACCATTTTCACATGTGACCTTAGCAAATTCTAAAGCTTGACTAGATACTCCATTGTCAAACTATTGGGGAAGAAGGCATTTTCACATATATTGCTGATGTGTATGTAAAAATGGTACAATCCTTATGGAGGGAAATTTGACAATATCTAACAAAACTGTGTATTTACCCTTTGACCCAGAAATCCCAGTTCTGGGAACTTATCCTAAGCTATACCTGCAACAACATGAAAAAGACATATGCACATGATTGTTTATGACAACACTACTTATAATAACAAAATATTGGAAATAACCTAATGCCTACATTAGGAGACTCATTGAATATATGGTAATAATGGAATATTCTACAGTTGGAAAAAAATGAAAAAGATCTGAATGGATACAATGTAATTTCAGAATATATTAAGTGAAGAAAATTAAGATACAAAAAAGTGTATAGTTGGTTATCATTTGTGCAAGAATGAAGAAAAAATAAAGTTTATTTGCATAAAGAAATATAGAAAGGATATGAAAATAATGAAATTGGTTACCTACAGGAATAGGTGGAAATGGGATAGAAGGAAGGGCTAGAGAAGGAGATGGGACTTCTCCGAGTGTATTTTTTCACATTAACATGGTTCAAAAGTCAGAACTATGTTTTATATATTCAAAAAATAAAGTAAAATCAACAAAAATAGGAGAAACCCTATAACTGAATATAAACAGAGACAAACTTAACTATATGTCAAATATATAGCATAACCATACAGAGAGAACAAAAGAAAAAGAATTAATCCAAGTAATTTTGAACAAAGTGTTTTGATTATACACCCTGAGTAGGATATATTCTAAGGACAAAAGAATGGCAAAGAAATTGTGGTGGTGCTATTGTTAGAGCAATTAGAGCAATTCTTTCTTTTTTTTTTTTTAAGTAGGCTCCATGCCCAGTGTGGAGCCCAATTGGGGCTTGAACTCATCATGATCCTGAGATTAAGATCTGGGCTGAAATCAAGAGTTGGACACCCAACTGACTAAGCCACCCAGGTGCCCTTATTGTTAGAGTGATTCTGATGTTATGTTGTATGTATCATAGGACTCAGTAAATGAATAGATTTATTGATGTTTTTGTAACCTTGATTTGCAGTGACTGGGAAGGACAAAACCAATCTGAAATGTGGGAAGGAGATGAAAGTCCAACTCTAACTGAAGTTAGAGATAATCTGTATACATTTATTCTTTCTTTTTTAAAAATTTAAATCCAATTAATTAACATATAATGTATTATTGGTTTCAGAGGTAGAGATCAATGACTCATCAGTCTCATATAATACCTAGTGCCCATTACATCACATGCCCTCCCCAGTGTCCATCACCCAGTTACTCCATCCCCCCACCCCCTCCCTTCTAGCAACTCTCAGTTTGTTTCCTATGATTAGGAGTCTCTTATGGTTTGTCTGCCTCTCTGGTTTCATCTTGTTTTATTTTTTCCTCTTTTCCCCTATGATCCGCTGTTTTGTTTCTTAAATTCCACATATCAGTGAGATCATATGATAATTGTCTTTCTTTGATTGACTTATTTTGCTTAGCATAATACCCTCTGGTTCCATCGACGTCGTTGCAAATGACAAGATTTCATTTTTTTTTTTTTGTTGGCTGAGTAGTACTCTATTGTGTGTGTGTATAGACATATACACATGCAGATATATATATATACATATATATATATATATCCATTCTTTATCCATTCCCTGTCAATGGCCATCTGGGCTCTTTCCAGTTTGGCTATTGTGGACATTGCTGCTATTAACATTGGGGTGCAGGTGCCCCTTTGGATCACTACATTTGTATCTTTGGTGTATACATTTATTTTTTAAAAACAAAACTGTACTTCCTAGCTATGTGCACTGAGTAAGCTTGGACATAATGACACTCCAGCAGCAATGAACACCCCTACCACCTAGATCTTGGTTTCTAAATAAAATCTCCCAACAACTGGAACCTTGAAGAAATGGCTAATTGCATGGCTGAAGAAGGAAAAATATAAGATTTGTTGGAATAGCTTGTTTCATAAAGCTAAAAGGTACTTAAAAAAAGATGGTGAAACAGGAAGCCATGTGAAGGGGTCTTGCTGACCAAATCTATAATTACTTGAGCATCAAAATGAATAATGACTTGAATGGATTATAATACCCTGATTAATGAAAGAATCCATAAATCCATTTTATATTAAAAAGACAAAACTTTTATCTTTTATATTAAAAAGATAAAAAGAGTGGGATAGAGACAAGAATTTTTTTTAATGGGAGAGTGCCAACTAACAATATTAGAAGGAATGAGATATATACATTTTTTAAATTTTATTTATTTGACAGAGAGAGACACAGCAAGAGAGGGGACACAAGCAGGGGGAGTGGGAGAGGGAGAACTGGACTCCCCACTAAGGAGCCCGATGTGGGACTTGATCCCAGGACCCTGGGATCATGACCTGAGCCGAAGGCAGACACTTAATTGACTGAGCCACCCAGGCGCCCATGAGAGATATTTTTAAATCACCATTTTATAGTCACCCTGGTAATAATCAATTCAGGCAAGAATCATCAGTGGCTGAGAAAACCATGGAGTATAAGAATAGTCACATAGTATCACAATATCTCCTTACAAATAACTTATAAATCACATGACGGAAGGCACCTTTCCAAGGGAGAAATGAAGCAGACACACTTTAACCAAATTGCCAAACTTAATGTCACCTAAGTAGGGTATTTACCAACATCACATGTATCCCCCAGTGGAATAAATCAAGGACACAACATGACCTATTTTGTATTTCTTCCCAAAGAGTTTAATCTGATTCCAACTATAAAGAAATAATTGGGACAAATCCAAATTGAAGTGCACATACACAAAAAGCCAGCCTAAAGTTTTCAGTGACACAAAAGAACAAACCAACCAAAGGCTAAAGAACTGTTCTAGATTAAAAGAGGTGGAAAAGGCAGGGCAAGTAAATGCAATATGTGGTCTTCAGTAAATCTAATAATTAATGACTGAAAACATGAACAAAATAATAAAAAGTCAATTAACTTATCACATTAAATTTAAAGGAGTCAATCACATAATCATCTCAATAAGTGCAGAAAAAGTATTAGATAAAACCAATATCCACTCATGATTTTTTAAAAACCTCTTAACAAATTAGTAATAAAATAGATCTTCTTAGTCTCATAAAGAGTATCTACAGAAAAGCCTATGGCAGACACTATATGTACTGACAAAACATTAAACACTTTCTTTTTGAACTTGGGAATAAGCATCACTGCCATGAAAAATTGTAGTGGAACTGGCACAGGAAGGCAAAAGAAAGAAAAAGTATGTAGATTGAAAAGAGAGCAACAAAATGGTCATTATTGGCAGGACTGAGTATAGAGAAAATCCAAAAGAATATACAGATAACTTATTAAAATTATAAGAATTTAATTGGGTTCAAAATTAATATATACAAATCAATTCTGTATACCAATAAACATTTTTGAAATAAAAATTTAAAAATGTACCTATCGTACAACAAAATATCATATGCCTAAGAATAAATTAAACCAAATGTGTGCAAGACCTCACCAAAGAAACTATAAAACTTTGAGAAGTATTAAAGAAGATAGATCTAAACATGTTCTTGGTTTGGAAGGCTCAGTATTGTAAAGATGTATGCTTTCCCCAACTTGATTCATGGAATTCAAAGCAATTTCAATCAAAATCCCAGCAGGTTTTTTGGGGGTAGAAAGTGACAGAAAGTAAAATTTATATGGAAGTTCAAAGTCATTTCTAAGAAGAAAAAACAAAGACCTGTTTTCCCAAATAATAGAACTTACTATAAAGCTGTAGAATTAAGACAACGTGGGCGCCTGGGTGGCTCAGTCGTTAAGCGTCTGCCTTCAGTTCGGGTCATGATCCCAGGGTCCTGGGATCGAGCCCCGCGTCGGGCTCCCTGCTCAGTGGGAAGCCTGCTTCTCCCTCTCCCACTCCCCCTGCTTGTGTTCCTGCTCTCGCTATCTCTCTCTCTGTCAAATAAATAAATAAAAATCTTAAAAAAAAAAAAAAAAAAGAATTAAGACAACATGCTCAATAGCACAGGGGTGGACAAATGGACGAGACGAATAAAGCCAAGTTTTGAAACAGATACAAGCACATCCAAGCCCTTTATATAGAAACAGATGGGACTCTTCTCAGCGGTAAGGAAACAATGGACTTCTCCATAAATGGTGCTGGGACAGCTACATATTTTCATGGGAAAAAAAACTGTAATACTGGGTTCCTTTCTTTTACTGGTCACAAAAACTAACCCCAGATGTACTAAAGACCCAAATGAGAAAAGCAAATTTATGAAGTTTTAGAAGGAAATATAGGTAATATCATTATGACTGTAAGGTAGGAAAGGATTTCTTAAATAAGACACAAAGGGTACAAACCATGAAGGAAAAGATAAAAAGCTTCTAGTAAAAGGTGAAAGATTTATGTGATCTGAAGAGAAACCAGAGTAGAAGATTAAAAACTTTAGAAGTAGAGAGATTGAATACCAAACAGACCAACCACCACCCCTACAGCCATCAGCCTAGAACAGTGATTCCAGCTTCCCTACTTTTTGTTCCTGCTTCCAACTCAGGACCAGAGAAAGCCAAATATGTTCCCCAAATGAATCACATAAGATGCCTGGCTTCTCGTTAGCCTGCCTCAGGTTTCCCCATGGCAACAGCCTCCAATCAGAACACACCTGAGGTCTTCCCCTTTACACTATAAGCTTTCCCAATCCCCTGCCTTGAAGTCTCCTGCAAATTTGACTAATGGTGGCTGACTCCCCTGCTTCAGCAATCTAAATCACCTCCATTTGTTCTCATTTGGGTAATCTTCATTTACCTCCCCCAAATTCAGAATTTTGCTCATCTAAAGTCTCCATAAAGAGAGCAGAAAGATAAGTTTCCGAATATATTTGCTGTATACATCGCCCACAAAGAGCAAGTGCACAGCCTGTGTGAAAAACCCCTAAAAATCAATGGGAAGAAAGAAAAACCCATAGAAAAATAGGAAACACGCTTGAACAGGCACTTCACAAAAGAGGAATTCAAATGATCAAACATGAAGGAAAAAAGCTCAGCCTCATTTAGCAATCAGGAAAATACAATCATCCTGTGCATTAAGCATAGCAGGCATTATCATTCTCCCCACCCAGCCCCCCTCACTGGCCTCGCACTCCACACCCCTACATGTCATGCACCCACTCTCACACACCCCTCCCACCTCGTCTACCCCCAATCAGAGAGGGTAACAGACTTGGACCAAGATAAGCAGCAAGACTGATGCTTGGACCCCAGCCAGGCTTCTGGGGGCTTGAGAGCAAGTGTTTTCCACTCTGGGCCCAGGTGTCTCATTTGGAGGGGATGAAAAATCATCTTTATGGCTTTCCAAACAAAGAAGGAAGAGCCCGGGGTCAGGAGAAGAGAGGCAGAGAGGAATGTGGCAGAAGCACACTCTTCTCGGAGTTGTTAGCTCAGGAGGAATACAAAGCTCTGACTGGTAGCCCACCCATTCAGTCAGGGTCAGTAGCACTAAAGAATGTAGGCCATCCTTTGGAGTTCATTATCCTAAAGCCTGCCTTCCTGGGTCCTTCTAGCAAAAACAAAGCAAAGCCCATAAATAGTAGTATCCCCATTTTAGGGATGAGATGAAATCAAGGTCCAGGGAGATAGAACTTGCCCGAGGCCACACAGCACAGAGAACTAGAACCCAGGTCTTCGTGCCTCCCTGCACCACACGGCTATTGCCCGTCAGCTCTCCTCACCTAGCCCTAGATCTGCCTCTTGCCCTACAGCCATGGGCACTTGAACCTCAGCATTCCAGCCTGCCTGCATCTAACCTATGTGTTCTGGGCTCATGAGAAAGATCTATTCCTCTCTCAAGCTCTGTGCCTAAGCAACACGGGACACCCACAGGCTGACCCACGGGTTGCCCTCTGAGCCAAAGGCAGACTTACCTCGCCCCAGAAGCAAGAGCAGCCCCAGGAGGAAGACGCGTGGCTGCAGGCCCATGCCAGAATCCTCCTGATGACCCAGCCCTGGACAAATCACTTGTGCAGATGGAGGCTGCCACTCGTCCTCGTGCTTTTATGCTCCTGTGGTCTGATAACGCGCCTGTCATAAATTTTACTGTGTTCACCTTTGAAAGGGGGCAGTGGCTGGCTGTAAATGATAAGTATTAACATTTAGGCAGAAGATTTCTCAAAGTAGATAGGTCAAAGATGGGTAGCATGTTCTAGACAAAGGCGCCAAAAGACTAGGACCACATAGTCCCCTTCAAATGGCTTCCCAGGATCGTGGACGTACAAAAATCGCCAGTATCGGGGCTCTGGCCTGCTGGGAGGAGCTCGGGATTGGAAATACAGGGCTGGAATCCCATATTGACAATAGCTGTGAGATCTTGGGTGAGTCCCTTTATGGGCCTTAGCTTCTCAGCTGTAAGCTATGGAAATAAAAGCCATAAATGGAGTGAAAGTACTTTGTAACAACTGTACACCATAAAGCCCCCTCCGAATGTGATTTCTTGGTGTGAAATGTCTTCCCCCGGTGTCTGAGGAGCACAGCTGGGCTCCCTGGTCTGCATGATCCAAAAAGGTTTGTTTCTGGCCCCACCTCCAAAGCCATGGGTTGTGGGAGTGCTGGACTGATGTGCACACCACACACTGATTGTCTGCATGTTGAGTTGAGAGATCCAAGCCAGAGAGGTGAGCCACTGGAACTCATTTGACAGAATTAGCATTTTGCTTCCGGCAATCAAAGTTGAAATGCGGGGCAGGGTCTAAACTGAGCAGTCAGAGTTGGAATTTAAAGCCTGGGTGCCAAAATGCCTTGGGGGTGAAATTCAAATATTTTCCACAAATATCAAGTAACATTTGACTTTGGGTAAATATGGACAAATATATTTAAATGATCCTTACATTTTGGCCACTGTTAGGCAGAAAGGCTGAAAGCCAGACTTCGGAGCTCCAGCTAGGAGTCTGGAGCTGGTTTCTATTGTTCAACCTCAGGTCTTGATCTGCTGACATTTTTTCAGTATGTTTCAAATCACAGTTATAGGTTGGTTGTCTTGAGTAAAAAGTGAGATCTAAGTGGGCGGCCCTTTGTTCCTGGCTCTGTGACATTAAAATGTTGTCTTCCTTTCTCATCTGCTCAATAAAATGTGACTTGTGGGTAACCACTGATTTAGCCATGCCAAAGCCTCAGCCTCAGAGCTGCACGGAGGGCTTGGGTCACACCAGGCATGGGTGGGCACTGCTACAATGGGCCCAGCTGACTATGGGCTGGTTCCAGAGCCTGGAAGAGAGCAATACATACAGAGAAGGAAGAAGAAAATATACCCAGGGAGGGGCTTGCAAGGGCCATTTGGGCATAAATGCTCCTGAACATCGGACACGTGTTATCCTCACCAACTGCCCACAAGTTCAACAAGAAACCCAAAGCTCAAAGCTACTGTCCTATTACTAAGGATGGCAGGAGTCCCTCCATGCCACCAGCAGCTTTGAGGAGCATCCCTAAACCTACTTGGATTGAATGAAAGGTCACTGGTCTCCACTCAGCTGGGGCCAGTTAGAGGTAGGGTGGGACACATCATGGGAAATGGGCAGAAATAGCCTGGCTTTATAATCCATGCATTTGCTTCTACCTCTTAATACTTCTCTGCACAACCCCCATGGCCAAGCTGGGTTAGCAAACACACCAACCTCTAACCTCTTCTATATTTAGAAACATTGAGAAATGACTTAAAAATACTTCCAACCTTTGTGAGGCATTTTGGTATAGGACAGACTTAGGTAAAAGAAATCTTGGAATCCTGTCAACACAACAAGGAATCATCAGCTGAGAGGCAGTGGGGGAATAACAACTCTTGGGCACTCTTACCAGCACTGTGGGTGCTCTTCACATGCATCAGCTTAATTAGCAGAGTATCTATGTGATCTATTAGCAGCTGTGAAAACACAAGGGCCAGTGCTCAACAAGCTCCATCACTTTTTAATAAAATTTTCTTCTCCAGGGTGCCTGGGTGGCTCAGATGGTTAAGCGTCTGCCTTCAGCTCAGGTCATGATCTCGGGGTCCTGGGATCGAGTCCCGCATGGGGTTCCCTGCTCAGCGCAGAGCCTGCTTCTCCCTCTCCCTCTGCCTGCCACTCCCCCTGCTTGTGCTCTTCTATCTCTCTGTCAAATAAATAAATAAAATCTTTAAAAAAAAAAAATTTTCTTCTCCAAGTTTTGCTACTAAAATGTCCTAAGAAGACATATCCCAGGAGGGAAGATGCTCCATTTCAAATGTTAGCAACAATCAGCAGATGTTCCTTTTGGGAAAGGCACGGGCCCATGGATTCAAATCTTCCTGGAGGGTGTCCATCCATGCCTCCCTCAGAGGGCATCTTGGTGACTGAAGGAGCTGAGTGCTTGCTGTTGTCCAAAAATCCACTAGGGGGTGCTAGACCAAGCCTTGGCCACAGGGCCCACGTGGATTACAGCGGCACTGGCCGCTGAAGAGTGTCTTTCAAACTGGGGTTACGATCTATTATTATCCCATTAATTTAATTTGGTGGACTGCACAGTCCACTAAAAAAAATTAAATAGAATAAAAATATCTGAGGGCACTGCATATAGTAAGGGTAATTGATGTTTTGGGAAACATTTCAGTCACAGGCGGTGATGCAAAATGCATTTCTTAATATGGGTCAGTAAAAAAGAAATCGAAAATCACTCCCTCAGACAGCAGTAGATCAATTCCACAAAGAAATCCCTAGGCTTCAAGAAAAAGAAAACAGGTTTGTTCTTCCCTCTCGTTAAAGATGCAGCTACGCCGAATTCCCTGTGCTAGCAGCTAAAGACAATGCCTGTGATTGGCTCCATGACTTGGGAAGAAAGTATAAGTCAAACGTTTTAGCAATTGTGAGAAGACAGTAAGTGAAATTGTTCTTTTTTTCAATAAGGAAAACCTAGCCCCTGGCTCCTGGGTGAGTTCTACCAATGTGACAGAAGTATGTGTCAGCAGCCTATCATCTAGGACAGGATGGGTTCCCATCAGTGCCTATTTTACGAAAGACCCACAGCTTGAAGGGGAAGGTACACACCAGAATTGTGGGAGGGGTGGGACGATCTATCTCAGAATAATCTGCACTTGTTCCAGTGATGCCCTGAGAATTGTCCGCCCCAAATGATGGCTTTTCTGAAGTACCTACTTGCCCTCACCATGATAGCCTTGTTATCACTCACTCCTTCTGTGTGGAAATAGTCCTATATCCCTGGTGGGCTTCCTGAGGGAGAGGCTGGGCCTTTTGCTTCTTGCCATTTGGGCACCTCCAGAACCCCTCCCTACTAGAGCACCTAGCTCAACGTCCTACATAAGAGGGCCTCACCAAATCTTCATTCATTGGTTGAGTATTCTTCAGAGGTAAGAAGACAACTGGTTTAACCAAGCCTGTGTTCTCCAAGACTTTTCCCAGTCACAGAAGTACAAGGAGGCTTGGCTTAGGAATCTCTAAACACAAACATCATCCAGATGCCAGTGTTCCTGTGTTTACACAACACAAAACCTGTGTGTACACACACATGTAAAACATTGTCCAATGCAAGTAACTGAGCTTATTTAGCTTCCTTTGGGCAGAGGCTTTGCTTATAATCAAACAAGAAGTTTAATTAAGGAGTAAAAAGTAACAGACAAAATTGAGAAGGGACCAGTAACGTATGTCTAAAAGAAATACCATTTTCAAATATCCCAGAACATACACTCCACAAGACCTGGCCTTCTTGTTCTTTGCTATATCCCAGCAGCTAGTACATTGCCCGTGGTAGCAGGCATTCACTGGATGTTGGATGAATAAATAAATGAAAAGCAGAATACAAAGGAAGACACTAAGACTATAAAAAGATCAGCTCAATAGAACAGAATAGAAAAGATGAAAGGGGTAAAAATCATGTCTTAGGATAGAAAACTGAGGAAAAAGAGAGGCACGTGGCCCCAGTACCATGAAGTGTGATGGGAAAAAACAATGGAGAAGCAACATGGAGGCTCACAGCTAGTGGCTCTTCTTCAAGGTCACACTGTTATTCGCCTGTGTAATGGTTCTCCATCCTGGCTGCAGATTGGAATCACCTGGGAAGATTTTAAGACAAATACCTCTACCTGTGCTTCACCTACAGACATTCTGAATTAATTGGTCTCGGGTAGGACTTGGTCATTGGTCATTTTTAAAATTCACTGATGGATTCTGATGTGCAGCCAGGGCTGAGGGCTTCTGCTCAGTGGAGCCAGGGCTGCCTGGTGCCCAGCACCGAAGGATGGAGAGGACTCCGTCTCTGCTGCTGCAGACAACGCAGTGGTCCACAGGACACAACCTAATGCCTCAAAAGTCTACTGAGAGCTGAAAAAGTCGGACTGACTGGGTGGCCTTTCCAGAGAGGAATCCCATAGGAATGTGGGAGGGGAGGAGCACTGGGACTTATCCTCAGAGGTCAGGGAGTAGATTGGGAAAAGGCCAGATTCTGGTGCCTGGAGAGGCTCAGTCACCAAGCACCAGGATATGTGGGCCAAAGTTCTGGGTCAACCATATAACTCATTATCATCTATAGCCATTTCCTATTTCTCATGTGTTAGTTTCCTGATCTGTGAGTTTGACACATAAATTCCATTCACTGATGTGCAGTGTGAAGAACAGGGCCATGGAGGGTGGGGAAAGGGTAAGATGAGCTGTCTACCACAAGCATACGGGGTATTCCCCCTCTTGCACCAGCCATTACTGCAGAAGTGGGGAGCTCCCCATTCACAGATGGGGAGCTCACAGCTTGAGCCCTGACATCCTCTAAGTCAACAGCTACACTTCCTATTGCCCACTCTCTCTCCTCTCCCTTCCACCATCTCCAGACTCAGGCCCCTAGTTGTTCCCAACCTTTATGTCTCCCAGCACATGGATGATGGTGATATGCACACAGAGTGAACAGACAGGGCAATTTGTGGCCTGAGATGATCAGCTGGGGGTCTGAGACAGCCCCCAAGCCCTGCCCCTGGTGGGTCCCTAGGGGGATCAATGTCTTTGCCCATCTGTACCCCTTAGTGCTTTTACCTCCAAATGAAGACTTAAATAGCATTTGGTGAGCACCTACTAGGTGCCAGGCACCTTGCTAATCAAACTCATTAATGTTATCTTATTTAATACTAGCCACATTCCTGAGGGAGTTAAAAGTCTCAGCTAAGGTCATTCAACTAGTGGGTTGTAAAAAGGAGTTTCTGATCCAAGTCTTCTCCCTCTATATCTGTTAGTTTCTCCCTGCATGACTGAGAGATGCTGCTGGTGAAATGGCCTTAAGAGTCCCTTCCGGAGAGAAACCCAGGTAAGGCTCTTCATTCTGCATTGGTGGAGGGCAGCCTCTGACTCATGCACCCAGTTGGGCAGGGGACTCTGGCAGTGTGACTGTTCCCTCCTGGGAGATGAGTATGAGTGGACCACCCAACCTGACCTCCACCCAGCCGGGGCCCTCACTAACCTGCAGAGGAAATGTGGCTTCTCTTGGTGGAAACACCAGAGGCATTGTCCTCCTTGGTACCATCTCGAGAGGACCTGAGAACCAAACAGGGATGCTCTGCTCCATCCCAGCTGGTGGATCCCAACTCTGCTGTGACCTCCTCTCCCCTCCTGGGGAGAATCCCACCCAGAGGCAGGAAAGCAATAGAGACAAGGTCAGAACTGGTCAGAGGGCACCTGGACCTTAATGGCCACCCAGTCACTCTCCTCCCACCCCCATTGCACAGAAGAGGAAACTGAGGCAAAGAAAGAGGCAGGGCCAGTCTGTGATGGGGGCTTGAGATAGGTTTTGGATTTCCTGATTCTTTTCCACTCATCATGTAGCACTGAATCACCCTGGCCACTTATAGCAATGGAATTTTTAGTCCAGTTTACAGGTAAGAGACTAAAAACACAGAGAGGATTAGTAACTTGCCCAAGGTTGCTCAACTACCAGAAGTAGTTTGCCCTCCCTATCACAGCCCAGCAGTGGCCAAGTTCAAGCCAGAGGAACTCAGCACAGACCTCACCCTAGCAGATACCACATAAAGCCCAGGGTCTGAATCTCCATTCTGGGAAGGAGGGTTCCATGGAGATAGGCTGGCCGGCATGGCCAGTAGACACTGGCATATAGGAGCTCTTCCTTGGATCTTCTACAGCTGAGACCCCATGTGGCAGAGCTGGTGGAGTCCTCTGCCAACCAAGGGGATCCCAGGGAACTTCTGCTATGTGGCTAATCTTTCTCTTACTCAATTCCCTTTGCATCCTGTCCATGAGAGCGGTGATCTGTTCTTCAAATCCAAAGGGAACAACCAAAGTCTCCCAGACTTTCCTGGGAATCTCGCATGTTTTAGACCATGCTGGGAGGCTCCTGGCTCCTGCAGCCCCAACCACCATGCACTGACCCCACATGCCTCCCTGGCCTGTGTTCAGAGCAGAGTACCTGCTTGAGAAGACTTCTCCTGGATTAGGGGTCCAGAGAAGGAAGACAGCCTCTCTACCACCTGCCAGGGCAGCTTACCAGCTGGGGACATCCCTCCATCCACACTGCCACTCCAGAATGGGGCCCTCTGGGCCTTTGGCTGTGGGCAGGGGATTGCTGTGGCATGGCGTCACCTGCTTGCTACCATGTTGGGCTTTCAGCCCCCACACCCACACTGCACATGGTGTTAATAACTTTGGTAATGATGATGATGCACAAGTATGCTTGCTTTGCCAGCTCCCTGGACATGTCCACTGTTTACCTTTGATGGCACCACCTGGGGAGAGGACTATGTGCTTGCTTTGCCAGCTCCCTGGGCAGGCCCACAGTTTACCTTTGATGGTACCACCTAGGGAGAGGACTATGGCAGGGGAGAGAGTGAGGCTGGACTTCCCTCCCGGGACCCTCATTCAGATGAACCGTCTGGGCTGGGCTGGGTTGGGCTGGGCTGCGTTCCAGGTGGGATCTCTGCTGAGCTCCAGCTGTCAGGACAGCCAGGCTGGTTCAGTAGGTTCTGTTTCCCAACTCCTCCATCCTGAGGGAATACCTCTGTGCCTCTGCCTCCGAGCACCGCTGACTGAGGCTGGCCAGCCTATTGTTCCATTCTTCTCGGGTTCAGGAAGAGCCCTGTTCATAACTGGAGGGTTAGCACCCAAAAGAGAAAACATGAGGAAAAGGAATTTTCACATTCCATATGTCTTATAATCCACAGAAATGTTTAGAAACTTGCCCCAGATCACATAGAGAGCAGGTGGTGAAGCCAGATTTTTAATACTGGTTTTCCTGTTCCAAAGGTCAGTTCTTAACCTGAGATACTTCTTCATTTTTATGTATTTCAGTTTGTTCCTCCAGAGACCCTGGGAGGTCCCCTTGGGTCATGTGTGACCAGGAACATGTAGGGATGTGGTCCTGATTGCAGGTTCTCCCATGGACAGCTGGAATCTTGGCGTGGTCTCTGTGGGAATCCTGGATGGCTCTTTCCACTTCCCATTCCCTTCCTTCTTTGCTTCTGGGAGCCACCTCGAGCCACGTTTCCAAGTGTTCCTCTCTGTTGACATTGAAATCCACGTTTCCTGAACCTGAATGAGGCTCCACACTCTTGAAATTTAACATCTCTTCCAGGACCAATGCCTGGAGGCTGGCCACCCCAATCTTCCACCCATCCCATACCTGAGGTGATCTTTCAAAACACCTTCTGCTATCTGGTCTCCACCCTCCACTTCAGTGTGGCTTCTTCTCCCACTACTTTGCCAGAAATGCTCTACAGTCAACAATTTGTTCAATCCCATGGATAGCGAGGTCCTCAGATTTCCTCTTACTTGACATCTCAGCGACGTTTGCTGTCTGGCCTCTACCGCTATTCTCAGAAAACTGTCCTTGGTCTCTGTGTGTCTAGTGTCCTGGTTTCTTCTTTCCAGCTGTGCCTTCTCAGCCTTCTTTACCAGTGTCTCCTCTGCTGCTGGAGCTCCTCAGAACTCTGTCCTGGATCCTCCCCTCTCTGTCTCTCAAGGTGATCTCACACACATACACCCCACAGCTTCATTTAAAATCTATGTGCCCACAATTACTGAATTTCAATTTCCAGCCACCCCTCTTTTCTAATCTTCAAACCCTGCAAACTCACTCACTGACTCAACATCTCCACTTCGATGTTTCATATGCACCTCAAACTCGAGGAGTTGAGAACTGAATGTATGATCCTCCTGCACTCATCTGCACTCCTACAGAAAAGGGCAACAGTGGTCATAGATAGACCCCAGAACAATCCTTGAAAACTCCCTCTCTTCAGCCCCAACAGATCATCAATTGCTGAGTCCTGCCAATTCTATATCCTAAACCACCTGGTGAACCCATTCACCATTCTCTATCTTCACTGCCCCAACCTGGGCCCAGGCCACCATCTCTGCTCCCCAGAATCGATGCAAGAGTTATTCCTAAGTCTACTCTTTTTTTCCCCCACAGCAGCCTGATGATCTTTTCATATTGTGAGCCCAATTGTCACAGCCTTGCATAAATCCCTTCAATAGCATCCCATAGCCCTTTGGACAAATTCCAACCATCTTGGAATGTTTAGAAGGCCCTCTCCAGCCTTAAGGCCCACTCCCCCCTTCTTCTCTGACCCCAGACCCACTGGGCTCCTTTCACTTCCTAGAACATGGCATCCTTTTGCCACCTCAAAGCCTTAACACAGGCTGGTCCCTCAGCAGGGAACTCAAGCCATGCCAGTCTCCTCCCCATCTCTTGGCCTCACTGACTCCCCTTTCAGGCTCAGTGTAAATATTTCTTCCCAAAAGGCTTTCTCAAGTCCAGTCAATGTAAGGCCCTATCTCATGCTCCCATAGCCTCCTGTGCTTCTCCTCCAATACTCTAAAAAAGCAATTACAAGTGTGCTAAGTCTATCCTGTCTGTCCGACCATGAGCTCCAAGGGAGGGCAAGGACTAAATGGTTTCCTGCTGTGTCCCCAGCCCTTAGCGCAGGACCTGATATCAGCAGGTGCTCAACAATTGCTCCATGGATGAAAATGCCCAATCTTGCTCCGGTCACTCCTCTGGGGCCCCCAGTGGACAGAATCAAGTCCTACCTCACAGTAAACCACTCTTGCCCTCTCTGTAGCTCCATTATACCACTTACTTCATCTTGTCTGGTATCCAAAAACTGGCCAGTGGGAGCTATCTCTTTTGCTAGAGAGGGATGACTCATGCTTCATTTTCTTTATAACACCTGCATGGTCCCTAACATAGTGGCTTTGCACACAGTAGGAAATTGTCCCAAGAGAGCAACACATTGCTGTAAAGGAAGGGGGACCTGCTTGGCCTCTGCCTGGCCCAGATATCCTTCTATGCCCTCCAGAGTTAAGAAATCTCTTAAAATAGTCCTCCTAAAATCAAACAAAAAACAAAACAGGAAAACCTGAAAATTTCCCCAAGTCTTGTAAATTACAGATAGCAAACCAATCAAGGACTGCCAAACGTACTTGAAGGTCAATTAGAGTCTCCCCTGTTTCCAAAAATCCGCCCCCCCACACATTAGTAAAATGCTTGCTTGCCAATCAGAGACTGTCCATATTTCCTCCTTTTTTCTCTGTAAAACTTATTCTCCTATCAGACACCTTTGAACCCCTGCTGAAATGTTAAGTGATTGCAGATGGTTCCCTTGTGGTTGCGAGTTTATAAATAAACAGCCTTGGCTAATTTTGTGCCTCTGCCTCCGATTGATTTGATTTTGGGCTGTAATCTTGGTGTTGCAGCTCAGATGCAGCCTGACCTGCTTGTTGCTGTGGACCTTGGCTCTTGTCCAGGTGTGGTGCCCACCAAGGCCTCTCCAGCCTCACTCTCCCCATGGAATACCGTCCACATCAGCAAGTAAGTCTGCACTGCACTTCAACTCCATCCACTCTCTTTATGTTGAGTTCCTTGGTTGTTTTATTCACTTGTCAAATTCTGGGTATTTATATTTAATTAATGTTCCCTTTGAGGTTTGTGTCCTTGATGATTTGCTTCTGCCTGTCCCTTCGTTTTGTCCTGTGTCCTTAAGTGTTGCTTTTGTCATGAGGAGGAGAATCACATGGTGGCATACAAGCATCATTCCCTATAAACTGGCTTTTTAAGGGGCCTCATACACTGGAGAGTTGGCAGTTCTCCCCAGACAGCACCCTCTGAGGACAAACTTGGCTGTGGGTCACCAGTAAAACCAGATGAGACTGTCCTCTTATCCTGGCCATTTGTCCTGAGAGCTTGGCTTTGATTCAGAAAGGGCATTCTTGCTCTCTGATATATCCCACCTGCTGGGGACTCAGACTGTTGTCTGTGTTCAGAGGTGGCTGGCCGTCAAGTCAGAGGTCCAAGACACAAGGTTGTATGAACATCTTCAACTGACTGTCACTTTCAATTGACAATGACCAAGGGCTTTCTTAGTCTAACCTGTGTCCTTCTCTGGGAAAAACTGCTTCTTACAGGTGCCCCCATTACCACTATGACCCCTATACTTCGCTCAATGGCAGAACTCCACTAAGGATGATTTGGCCCTACAATGGACACTTTGAGGAACACTTAACTAGAACTGCTCTTTTGAGAGGTACTTTAGAACAAAAACAGAATGAAATTCCTCAGGCCCAGTGAGCAGCATTTTGTGATTGGTACCCTGATGCTTCTAAACAGAATTCTAATTCTAGAATTCCAATTCCTGAAAGAATTCTTTTTTCAAGTCTAAAACGAGGAACTTGATGACCAAGTATAAAGCTTTCTGGTATAAAACCAGCTCCTTCATAACTATCCCCCACCCTCTAACACCCTGGATCTGACTTCAATCCCTCTAACCCCTCCACCTCTTCTTCCCCTTGCCTGGAGCCCTTGCCTTTCCTTAACAAGCCCCCTGACACTCCAAAACATCAGTTTCCTTTAAAAATGCATCCTGATTGAGAATCACAAATGCCTTTAACCATAGAGTTTAAACCCTGGTCTCAGCAGGACTAAGAGCCATTGTCTGAGATTTCCCCAAACCCTGATTAAGATAGACACCTCTTTACTGAAGAATTCAGAATCTCCCAGGGGCCTATAATCCAATCTCTGCCAACTAACTGGCATGTTAGTAGGAAGATCAAATGCTAAATTATCAATGAGAAAAGCTGAAGAGAGCAATCCAGGGTCAGACTTAAGGGATCCCACCTCCATGCAAAACCAGTAGGCTTCCGGAGAGCCCAGAAAACAGGTCAGAGTTTACTAAAAGCGACTTCTGGGACTTCTCTGTAAAAACTGATTGGAATCAAGAGCATGAGAAGACAAGCCACAGACAGGGAGAAAATATTTACAAAAGACATGTCTGATAGAGGACCGTTATGCAAAATATACAAAGAACTCTTAAAACTCAGCAGTAAGAAAATGAACAACCTGATTTAAAAATGAGCAAAAGAACTGAGCAGATACCACACCAAAGAAACCAAATAGATGGCAAATAAGCATATGAAAAGATGCTCACCATCATGTTATTAGGGAAATGAAAATTAAAACAACAATAAGATATCACTATACACCTATTAGAATGGCCAAAATCCAGGACACTCACCACACTAAACGCTGGCAAGGAGGTGAAGCAGCAGGAACTCTCATTCATTGCTGGTGGGAATGCAAAATGGCGCAGCCACTTTGGAAGACAGTTTCTTACAAAACTAAACATATTCTTACCATACGTACCTGTAATCACACTCCTTAGTATTTACATAAAAGAGGTGAAAACTTATGTCCACACAAAAGCCTGCACATGGATGTTTATAGCAGCTTTATTCATAATTGCCCAAACTTGGAAGCAACCAAGATGTCCTTCAGTAGGTGGATGGAGAAATAAATTGTGGTCCATCCAGACAATGGAATATTATTCAGCATTAAAAATAAAGAAGCTATCAAGCCATGAAAAGACAGAGGAAGCTTAAATGGATATCACTAAGTGAAAGAAGCCTATCTGAAAAGGCTATGCACTGTATGATTCCAAATTCATGACATTCTGGAAAAGACAAAACTACGGAGACAGTAAAAACATCAGTGGTTGCCAGAGGGAGGGGGAGGGGAGGGATGAATAAGCAGAGCAGAGAGGGTTTTTAGGGCAGTGCTACTATCTTATACATCTGTCAAAACCCACAGAATGTAAACCAAGAGTGAATCCTAATGAAAACTGTGGACGCGGGGTGATCATGATGTGTCAATGCAGGTTCGTGGACTGGAACAGATGTGCCACTCTGGTGGGGGTGTTGATGGTGGGGGAGGCTGTGCATGGGGGAGCTGGGAAGGGAATGGAAACTCTCTGTATTTTCTTCTCAATTTTGTTGTGAACCTAAAACTGCTCTAAAAAATCAAATCTATTAAAAATAACATAAAAGTTACCGGATCTTGATTCAGTCTTGTAAGCAGAGAAAAGATGAATCAAAAGGAGATTTTAGAGACAAGAAATGACCTTCCAACAAGGTTCAGGAGTCTGTTTCAGAGCTGATGTAACAGCAATCCTCTCATCTCGTTTTGTAAACAGGTTAAACCTGAAATCTGGTTTGCAAACAAAGAGCAGAATGGGGGAGAGCACCACTGTCTAAATTAAAAAATCCAGCTGAATACTTTGAAAGGACTTCGGAACAGAAACAACATAAAACATACCAAAAAAAAAAAGGGCACGATTTTGCAGATAAAACAATCAGGTGGTCTTAATTCTAATTGACTCCCCTGTTGATCAAGGTGCCTGTAAATACTGTAAACAGCAGGGACACTGAAAAAAAAAAAAAAACTGAGCTTATCTACACAGTCTTGTTAGAGGAAACCCCCTTCCTGGTATTAATTCAGTTGCCTAGAGGCGGGCATCCTCCCAGGTGACAGCTTCCTGCCCTAAATTCCTTGTAGTTTGGCTCAGACCTAAAACAGTTCTGGAGGCAGACTTGGAAACTGCAGCCTCTTGTTGGAAGCCCTTGGGCCAACTGTTGAAGAAATTATGGCTGAGACAGGAGCACTTGCTCTGGAGCTGGACCTCACAAGCCCCGCCAGTCCTCTGCCTGCTGTCTTCTGGGCTCAGTACGTTGTCAGCAGGCGGCCAAACCCCTGGGCCCCGCATGGCCCTAGGGCACCAAACTGCTTTGCACCTGAGTTCTCAGGCACCCTCTAGTTGGCTGAAGGTCAGTATGGAAATAGGGTGGTCAGAAAGGACATTAGATTTGAAAGAGAACAGAAAGGATGGACTTCTCAAAATATAGACCAGGAGTACTGGAGTCATCTGGGAGCTTGTTAGAAAGGTGGAATCTCAGGCTTGCCCAGACCATCTGAATCAGTGTTGTGTGCACATTGGAGTTGGAGAAGCCCTGGTCTGGAACACTGGTTCTCAATTTCCTGGGGTGCTTTAAAAAAAAATGGCAGATGGAAGAGCCTGGTTCCTGACCGAAGGAATCAGGAACCGTAGGAGTGGCGCCCAGGCAGTGTTTGTGTTGTTAGGGTTTATCTTTTGTTTGTTTTATTGAGAGTTCCGCAGGTGATTCAGATGAGCAACCAGGGTTGAGAACCTACTGGCATTCTACACCTTTTGTTTTAGAGAAGGGGAAACAAACTTAGAGGAGGGAAGTGGGCTTGCCCTCGGAGAGCACATCTGTGGTCAAACCCAGGGCTCCTGACTGCTAAGGCACAGCCTTCCCCACTGCCCTGACTTGTCTCTTCTCATCACCAAGCAAGCCCCTTTGAGACCTGCCAACCGAGATCCTGCCGCATTCCCGCCTCTTAAACAATGCCTCCCTTGTTAAAATACTGGAAATGTTTAAACCGTCCATCAGTATGGGAGTGGTTGAGTGAGCGGTGGTACATCGCTATGGAATACTATGTAGTAATGGAAAGAATGGGGTGAACCACACGTACCAACAAAGCTTTTCGGGGTATAACACTGAGTGAAGAAACGAAGCCAAAAGCTATGCACAGTGAGAGATCTTTCTTCTAAAAAGAATAACAAAAACCCAGTAATAAAAATACTATATTTTTCCTACAGGAAACTACATGTGTATATGTATGTGAATGTGTCTATGTGTTAAATATAGAGAAAAAGGCCTCTAAGAATATTTCAAAAGTCATACCAAGTTATCATAGTGGTGCTACTTGAGGCTCAGTGGTCCAAGGGGTCTTTATCAGTACAGTTTTATTTACCTTTTTAACATGAATAATGTATTTCAGTATTATTTGTGTAACTAGTTATTCTTAAAGGGGAAAGAGTAACAACTGGGACCTTCTAGAAGATATATTGACTTAGACATCCAAATTCTGCTACTTACACCATGAGTCAGCTGCCTTTGGGGAACTTCACTTTTCCCACCTCATCTATAAAATGGGACCATCTTCCCCCAGGGTTGGTGAAAGACGTTATGAAGGGACACGAGGCAGGAGCAGTAGGTTAGGTTGTACATCCTAGGTTAATGTCTTCTCCATGGCTTCCACCCGCGCCTTCTCCCTGCCCAACCTCTGCTTGTGCCTCCCATGCTTTGGACTCTCTGTACTCCTGCCTCAACTTTTTGACACATCCTTGCCTTTTATGATGTTCATGAAATAGGAGGGTACTGGGGACTCTTCCTTTTGTCTCAGCATTTGGGCAGAGCCCCCAGTAGCCAAGAAGCCAAACACGCCGCTTCCTAACCTGGAGTGCTGGACCACCTCTGCTGTTTGAGAAAGAGTCTGAAATCAACCACTCTCAGCCCAGGCCCCACCTCCAGGTCCTCCCGAAGAGACTGATGGTGCACATTGCCGGGCTTTCCCCAACGGGAGGTTATCTCTGGGTTGTGCATCACCCAACTTCCCAGCCCAGGGTAGGGGGTCTCAAAGAATTTGACAGGTGTCCCCTGGAATTTGAGGAGCAGGAGAAGTGGTATGCAACCCCTGAAGAGCCTCAGAGCGAGCGGGAGTGACTGAGAGAACAGAGGGCTGGCTTGGAAGGGTGTGAGCTTCCAAGGTATTGGAAAACCTCACCTCTCCCTGTGTCTCCTTTACTGTCAATGTGACTATCCCACACTTCCGAAACCAGTTGTGGGACGGGGCAATTGAATGACACCAGCTAGATGTCCTACGATCCAACTCAATTCCAACACTACTTACCCGGAGACAGCATCAGACTCCTACAGGTTAAGGGCTCAGTCCTACAGGATCGCCTCCCCACACACAGACCCGCTTCAGATGCCAGAAAGTGCCGTCACCTGTGTTTCTGATCCCATCAACTATGGATTACAGGTTCCAACAACTCCCTCCCTGGGTTCAATTAATTTTCTAGAGTGGCTCACAGGACTCAGAGAAACATTTTCCTTACTAGATTACCAGTTTGTTATAAAAAGATAGAACTCAGGGACAGCCAGAGGGAAAAGATGTGAAGGGCAAGGTTTGGGGAAAGGAGCTTCTAGGTCCTCTCTGGACGCACCACTTTCCCCAAATTTCCATGTGTTCACCAACCTGGAAGCTCTCCAAACCCCATCTTTTTGCTTTTTTTCTGGAGGCTTCGTGATACAGGCACGATTGATGAAATCATTGGTCATTGGTGACTGAACTCAGTCTCCAGCCCCGCTCCTCTCCCAGCCGGTGGGACAGGGTGGGGAGGGCAGGGAGTGAGAGTGCCAACCGTCTGATCACGTGGTGGGTTCCCCTGGCAACCAGCCCCCAGCCCGTGGTGACCTAGGGGCTTTCCAAACATCGCTCATTAACATAACAAAAGATAACCAAGTCTTGCTCACAGCACTTAGGAAATTCCAAGGGGTTTAGGAGCCCTGTGCCAGGAACGTAGCTGAACGCTAACTATATATGAATCACAGTATCACACGGGGCTTGGTGGAGCAAGGATGGATGTGGGGGGCAGATCCGACCCTGCAGAAGAGGGCCGTGAAAGGATGAGGCCAGGACCGGGGGAGCCAGAGAGATCCTGTGCGGGGAAACCATAGATAAAAGAGCCAAAGAGCCTCAGTGACATGAGAGGCTCCAAAGTGACCACAGACTCCCCCACAAGGGAACCTGGCTCTGCAGTTGGGGCCGGACCTGCGGGCACTAATGCCACACACAGCTGTGAAACATCAGGATGACCCTTCCCTGCCCCACCCCGCCCGCCCTGCACCCCCCAGGAACAGCCTCCCCTCCCCGAGAAAGGGGAAGGGGCTGGAGGGCAAAGCCCAAGAACTAGACTGTTTTTCTCTATGCCTGCAACTTCCCCTGCCTGACTTGCTGAGGGAGACGCTTTCAACAGCAACTCCGAACAGAGCTTGGCGTTGTGATGTTCCCCCGGCAAGGGATTTATCACCGGGCAATGACCAGAACAGCCGTGGAGGCTGCCTGAGTTTCCTGGCAGGAAGACCAGATCCAGAGAAGGGTTTGCAGGGGCTGGCTTGAGAGAATGAAGGTACTTTCCGCTGGGGCCGTGGGTCCAGCTCATTCAGCAAAGCGTTCTCCGGGGGGTTTCTCAGCTCACTTGCCTTAGCAGCCTGCGTTCTACCCACGCAAACGGAGCCTCCTCCCGCTGTCAAACCTGGGCCTTACCTTGGCCTCTCATGGTTTCGTGCTGCAGCCCAGCTTGCGTGATCTAAACATTTTCCCTGTCCCTTTGAAGATTTTAAACGCCAGTGTCATGAAAGCGCTTCACCAGCTCCCCAAACCTTCCAGGTACCAGACCCCGAGTGCTGCGGGCTGCCTAAGAGCCCGGCCAGCCTCTGGGCTAACAGCACCTGCTGACCTTTCCCTTCCCTGCCCGGGCCGCGCTGACTCACTCCTTGGGCCCCTCTCGGCCTCTTCTACCAGTAAGACCCCACCTGCTGAGAGGCTCCAAGGCTCCCCGTAATTGTCCTAGTAGGCAGGTGTCTTGAAAGAAGGTGCGACTGAGTCTCCACCGTGTGGCAATGATTTGGAGAGAACATAAGGGCCACCCACCTTGTGATAAAGGCTCAAAGTAGACTTCCTCTCTTCCTTTCTCATCTTGCTAGGAAATCAGTCTTTCCTCAATTCAAGGTCAAGTCCCTAGACCACATCATCTTTTTTTCCCTGTAACCATCAGCTCCCTGGAGCCTTGTGCTCCAGGTCCTCTCGCTCTCCCTCCATTGCCCCGGATGCTGGGCCCAGGTGCTCACACTTTGCCCATCACAGGAACCACGCGCATCTGCCCTGCATAGCTTGCTGACCGGAACCCAGGAGCGTCGTCCCTGAGAAAGGCCTGGGGGTCAGTGCATATTTCCTGAGCTACTTGTACGTGCCAGGTGAGGCCCCTGACCTCAAGAAGCATATATTCTAAAGGCAGGCAGCATGAGAAACATTAATTTCCCAAATGCATGTGAAATGCCAGTATGGAAATGTGCACCCAGGCGCCCTCTCCCAGGCTTGGTTCAAGGCTCTGTGGTTAGCGGGATCTCAGGGAATTCCAGCAAGGGTAAGGCCAGGGGGCCACAATGCACAATGAAGGCAGGTGTAGGCGGGAGAGCTAGGCCTTGGGAACATCTGGGCCTTTATCCTGAGAGAAACCAGAAGCCAATAAAGGGTTTTAAGGGATTGGGAGGGGGGTGGGCAGGGACAGGTATGTGACAGGATCTGCTTGATGTTTTAAAAAGGTGCCTGTTGCTGTGTGGAGAATGGCTGGGAGGAAGAAACTGAAGGAGCTGGGGGCCCATCCAGGAGGCTGCTTCCCTCCAGGCAGGAGGTGGAGGGGACTCGAAGCAGGCTGGCGGCAGTGGAGATGTGGGTAAAGAGGTGCTCAGGGAATAAAACCGATGGGTTCGTGCAAGAAGGGAGGCAAGATGACGCTGGATTTCCAGCCCAGGACAGCGGTTTGCGTGGTGAGCTGCGATCATTGAGCAGGGACAGGGTCTGGGGAAGAATGCTGAGGGGAAGGCACAAATGCAGGTTTGGACATCTGAGTGTGAGGTGCCTACGAGGCAGGAAGAGAGACAGATGGGAGACCCAGAAGAGAACTCAGGCATCAGAGGTGGTCCTTCTAGCAGGGCTGGGCTGCATCTGCCAAGGAGAGAGGGGGACAAAGAAAAATCCAGTGACTGCATCCCGAGAAACTTTGATATAAAACAGCTGGGTAGAGAAGAAAGACACCTGCAAAGCAGACAAGAAAAAACTGGCCAGAGAAGTGGGTTTGTGTCTTGGAGAGAGGCCTTTCTAAAGTGGGGCCTGCTGTTAGAGTTCAGGGTCTGAGGCCCGGGAAACTGAGTTGTAGTAAAGTGGGTCACTGCTGATCATAGTGGTGTTTCTCAGAGCCCCTGGGCGCGTGTGCCCCACCTGGGACTGCTGTTTGCCCATCAGTGGGGTCAAGGGGTTGGATCAGCACCACGATCTCTGCAGCTGAGCCTCATTCCAGAGAAGTATCAGGGTGGCTCATGCTTCAGTATCTCCCATGCCTGACTCCTGCTTGTAACTCGGCATGTCCTCCTGGTAGGTTTGGGGGTCACACCCCTAGAACCACAGGGGCCGTGTGTGGGTGGAAGGGAATTCCCATTATTCCACAAGTGTTAGGACTTCTGTGAACCAATTTTAGGGGCTACATGAGAGGCAGGAAAACATAAGATGTGATCCCTGTCCTCAAAGACCTTATCATCTCCTTGGGGAAAGAAGATGAACATTACATGAAAAATAAAATCTAGAAACTCAAAGTGAATGGAAAAAATATATAGATGCACACAAAGCCACCAAGTAAAGAGGAGGCAGCAGACCCATGAGGGAAAGACGCTTGGAGTAGGCAGACCTTGAGCCTGGTCTGGAAAAAGCCATGTTTGCTGACTGGAGGAGGGTGAGCAAAGGCGTGGAGGTCAGCCACAAGTGGACAGATAAGGGGTTGGCCTGGCAGGTCCGACTGGGTGGGGTGGGGATTCCCAGAGAGGGGGTGGTGCAGGCATGGCTACGTCCATCGGGGTCCAGGGCACTGGCCCAGTGCAGCCCCAGCACTACTGGGCCAATGTCACCCCAGGACAAGCAAAAGCAGGTCTCATTCTGTAGGAATCTGTTTCCCCAGAGTCACTTCTGCTCCGACCAAGAAACACAGACTCACAGAAGCATCCCATCCTAGGCAGGACTGGGTCTGAGGGAAAATACCTGAGGGAAATACCTGAGTATCGATGGTAGGGTTCTCCCCAGACCCTGTCCCTTTGTCATCCCTCCAACCAAACTGACAAAAAGTCATTTCTCACCTTGACCACGGGCAAACCCTTCTTCCTCTTCTCCTCCGCCTCACGTCGGGCCTCTCACTCTCCCCGCCGAGGTGGGGGGTGCTGCGGGCTCCTCCCTGAGGTCGGCCTGCTGCACCTTCAGGCCAGGACAAGCTTCCCTGGGCGGCTCTTCTCTAAGAGACTCCACTGCCCACATGAGGTCCGGGAGCTCCTCCCCTTTCCTCCTGACTCCAGCCCACAATTCCAGAACTCTCTTCTTCCTCTAGTCTTGGTTTGCTTCCTCCCTTCTGTGCCCTCACTTCCTCTCCTCGTCATCAGGCCTCTTCCCTCCACCTGTTCCTATAGCCTCTGGAAGGGGCACAAGCCTCTGGCCCAGGACCTCAAGGCCTTCCACAGTGAGTCTAAACCTTCCCTCTGGCCTTATCTGCAAAGACTCCCTGTGAGCCACACCACACATTTCTGGTACCACACCAGCCTCCGCATCTTTCCTCAAGTTGCACCTTCCTCCTGTCTTCATCTGACAAGTTCCTTCCAACCCTCCAGGTTAATTTCAAACCCATCTGTCTCATGTGGCAGCCAAGCAAAATGCATAAGAAGAATATGCACTTTGGAGTCAGAGATATCTGACCTTAATCTCTATTTGGCTATTTTCCAGCCCTGTACCGCTGGGCAAGTTGCTTCATGTCTTCTGAGCCTATTTCCCAATCTATAAAAGGAGGGGAACGATCTTTTCCTTAAAGAGGTGAGGATAAAATGAAATCCTGTATGTGAGGTGCTCAGCATGGCACCTGGCTCCTGGCAGGGACTCAGAAATGCTTACTATTGGAGATTGTTTCAGTCCCCTCCCACCAGCTATGAGCTCACTCTCCTTTGAAGCTCTAGAACATTTTGGGGTCTCTCTGTCAGCACTCAAACTGGCAGCAAACTCCTCTAAAGCAAGAGCTCCTTTTTTAAGTCTTACACAAAAGATATTTGTTGAATGGAAATTGTTGACAGACCTGTAATGACTTGTCCTGGGAAGAACAAATACTTCCCTGATGCCCAGAAGACAACAAGGGCTACCACCTGTATTCTAATCCCTGGACCAGCTCACCGTCTCATCCCATACCTTATCCCAGTGCATCGGACACTTCAGCCACTTCCTGGTTCCTCCTGTCTGTCCAGTGCAATGACCTTGGGCAGGAATGTGCCTGGCTGAGCAGAGATGACTCCAACAATGTCCAATGTGCCCTGATAGATCCTGAGTATCGATGGTATGCTTCTCCCCAGACGCTGTCCCTTTGTCATCCCTCCAACCAAACCGACAAAAGGTCATTTCTCACCTTGATCATGGACAGGCTTGACCACTCACCAGCTTGACCACTCAACATGGCCTCATCTCTTTACACTCTGCAAACGGAATGCCACGCACAGAGAGTTTCCTTCCCAAGACCCTTGACGTTCTTTCCCACCAGCTGACCTCACATGAAGCCACATCCATTAGAGATGTTAGCATTGATAATCTCCAGTGAGCAGGGGGCAGGCTCCCGAGGCAGCACAGGGCCACTGCCCACTGCCCACCTCCTCTCAGCAACCTTCAAGCTCAGCCTACAAAGGAATATGTGAGAAGGAAGATGGGCCCGCACCATCTGGTTACACCCTTTCTCACCCCAGGACAATAGGTGTCTACTTCCAGATATCCATACAACTCAAAGCAAAGAGAATCTACTCAGGGTGGTGAAGCAGAGTCTCTCCTCATTCAGTCCCCTTCCTCTGAGATGAGAGACCAAAATAACCAGACTGATCAGGGGTGTCATCCAAACAGAGACAAGGGTGAGCCTTTGTCCAAGAGATTGAATCTTAATAGAAAGTTGAGTGGGGGATGAGTTAATCAGCACACCAGCAGCCTCCCCAGCCTAGAGGATTCCCTAGAGCCCCAACATAAATTTCAATCTGTGTCCTTATAAAACCATCCTGCCATTCCCCCGACCCTTCTTGGTGTCCCTTCTCTGGCCAGGCACGGTGGCACCCCGTGTGTTCCCCTGTGACAGCACTTAGCTCCAGTTTTTGGCTGATCACAGGTCTGTCTCAACATGGAGGCAGAGCTCCTTGAGGGATTTGCCTCTCAACAGCCCCAACTGCCTGTATGTACCTGCACATACAACAGCCACTCAATAAAAATGTATTGGAATGAATGAAGCCATGGAATAGAACGTAGATTAAGACTTAAATTTAAACTTCTCCATTGGTGCAAAGGAGAAGTAAGATGAAGTCTCCTTTCCCTGACATGCCAAACTCTTTCATTCTCCCTGTCTTCCAGGCCCCAGACCTCCACCATCTGACTCCTTCATCTTCTTGTCCTTCACCTCCATGAAGCCCTTCCTGACTACCCGGGTCCCAGGGACCATTCCCTGGGCCTAGCTCCTTGGTCCCTTCACCTGGCATTTGATCTGTCCTATCTTGGTTCCTAATTATTTGCCGGCATGATTCCTCTCCCTATCAAGGACTGCAAGCTCCAAAAAGGCAACAAGCCTGTGTTCTGATTCTTCGCATGCCCTAAAGAAGCAGCACAGGGTACGGTCCAAAGTCAGCAGTTTACAAATTAGTAAAGTGACTGAGTGAATTGACGAATGACTTAATTTCCAAGGGGGCATTCCATATTTTCACACAACTCCAAGCATACCCGTGGGGCACAGCGTACCTCGTGTCTTCTCCAGAGCATACTTGCCATAGCACACGGCGCATGACACGTGCAGTGTTCCACACACACCTCTCTGTGTGCACGGGACCCTCTGAGTCTCCCACATCCCTACACCTTCTGAGTGCCCTCTGCTCCCACTCCAAGTACATTCTTTCACAATCTAGCAGAGAAGAAACAGCTCAAGGACTAAGAGTAGGAGCCCGATATCATCTCAGCTTAGGTCTTGGCTTGCTGAGAGGTCTGGCTCAATATGCCTCACCTTCCTGTGTCTAGGCCTTCTTCTCCTTTGTTCCTTTTATCGTCACTATAAAACACATGTTTCAGCCTGGCATATAGTAGGTGTTCTTGATGATTCTCTTTGTTTTTCCTCATGGTTGCAAAATGGCTGCCACATCTCCAAGCATCCCATTTTTATATAACAACGTCCAAAGGTAGGAAGAAAACGCAGCTTTGTGTGTCTGTGTGTGTGTGTCTTTCTGTTTTTGTCAGAGGAAATCGCTCCCTAAGTTCTCCAGCCAGCACTTTCTCACTAGGTCTCACTAGGCAGAACTGGGTCACATTATCACCACTCCTCAACCAATCATTGGCAGTGGATTACCATCACTGGTCTAGACCAAGCATGACTCACCTCCTAGGGCTGATACCACCTTCCTTGGGCATATGGTTGATCAACATCTAAACAAGACTGAGATTCTACTCACAAGGTAGGAAGGAGGGACGGCTATGGGGAAGGCAGCCAGCAATGTCTCCCACGTCACCATGAGCTCTCAGGCTGGAGCAGCCTTCATCAATGGGGAGAACAATAAAACCTGTTCAGTGGAGTTTTAGGCAGTTGATTTTATGTAAAAGATGCATTTTGAAAACCTGTATATTTTAAAACTCATGTAAGTTGAAACCAATCCTGACAACGTATGGTAGGAGTTTCTGTTTACTAGCTAAAGTTGTTTCAACTGTATGACAATAGCATGATTGACAATTCCCTTGGCCTGCCAGAGGTTTCAAATTATGCAATTTGTGATGAATTTTTAAAACTTTTGGGCACTCACATTGTTTCATGCGTTGCTTATAAATGGAAGCTTTATTAATATTTTCATTGCTATTTTGAAATAAAATCTTAAAATTTTCATTAATATTGTATGCAAAATTTCCGTTTTGCATAAAATATACTATCTCTAAAATGAGTTGATCAGGCCAGTTGTAAGTGTGCAAGTGGGTGGATTGGGGTGAGGGGCCATTGTGGTTCATTTTCCCAAGGCGCTGAGAGGACTATCTGAAATAATAACCAGTGAACCAGCAGCAAGACTCCAGGCAAATTACTTTACCTCAGTTTACCTGATTTGGCCAGCTAGCTTGGTGAAAACTTCCTTCTTGTTCTAAAAGTCTGATTCTATGGATCCCATGAGGAGTCTAAATTTTATAAGCAACTACATTTTACCATGTCCTTGATTGCTTTACATCTGAAAACACACAAAGCATTTACAGGCTCACTACTTTGCAAAGCGATAAGCAAACAGAGTCTTTGGGAAGGAGACTATGAAGTCACCCAGGAGGCCAGAGCCCGAGAAAGGCCTGATTTCCTCCTCCTCCGACAAGCTGGTAGATACTTTAAAAGCGGTTATGTTCCTGCCCCATAGGGGGTGGGGGATTGGATTCCACTCAAAGCTTTCTTCCACATGGCATTGCAGGCTCGATTGCTCCTTCCACCTGCCCAGAAAACACTAGGTGTGAGACAAAGGCAAGCTCGCTCTGGCCGCTCAGATAATGTAGCTGTTTTCCTGAATTTGGCCTCTGGCTGCCCCAGTGACTTGAGAAATGTCTGGAGAGACTGGAGGAAAAGGTGGGTTGGGCCAGTCACCAGGCTCCACCTGGCCCCAGCCCCCCAGCTCTGCAGGTAGAGAACAGGGGTCCAAAAGGAGAACCGAGGGTCACAGTGGTTTGGCTTAGCCTCGACCCTGATGCCTCACACATTATTTTGGAAAAAAACTGGAATTAGTTGACATTTAAAAACGGGATGATTGTATATGTTATTTATTTTTAAAGATTTTATTTATTTGTCAGAGAGAGAGAGAGGGAACACAAGCAGGGGGAGAGGGAGAAGCAGGCTCCCCGCTGAGCAGGGAGCCCGACGTGGGGCTCGATCCCAGGACCCTGGGATCATGACCTGAGCTGAAGGCAGACGCTTAACCGATTGAGCCACCTGGGTGCCCCCATGATTCTATATTTAAAACTTCACATTTCTGGCTTTTTTTTTTTTTTTTTTTTTTGGAAAATGTGGATGATCTCCAAGCATTCAGTGGCCCACATTCCTGTGTGGCAACAACTGGCTTGAGCAGAGTAAATGGTTCCTTGCTTAGATGGAACATGGGACACCCAGGGTCATCAGAGCCCCTTCACTCTCTCTCATCTCCTTGCAGCTGTTTGCATCTGAGATAACCTGGTGCAGCCACTGGATAGCCAGTTCTTCCTGGAGGGCTCTCCACATTCCTGCAGGCCTGAGCCCTCCCAGGATGCCAGTTAATCTCCCACAAGAGATGCGCTCTGAAGGGAGGGACGCCACCCCTCCCTCTCCTCCATTACTTGTGCTTATAGGCTTCTCTCTTTCTGCTTTGATGTGGACTGTTAATAATCTTGGGCAGCATTATTAGCCTCCAAGCACTTAGGTCACAGGAGGTGAGAGTCTTCTCTGTCCCGGTGCCCCATATGAGAAGTCTTGTGTCCAGTTCTGAGGGCTGGGTTTTTCAGAGAAGCATCAAACCTGTTAGAGACCTGCCTGCATCTGGAGGGGGGCCGTGAGCTAGGTGGGAAGGGCCAGGAAATCACACTACAACAGTAAGGATTGATGGAACTCGGGATGTGTAGCAGAGGAAGAGAAGCCCCAAGAGATATGATTCTTTCCTTTAAACATGAAGGGCGGTCATATGAGAAAAGGGTGATACTAGTTATTACTGTTAATAGCACTAATATGACCATGCTAATAATACTAGTGAGAAATCTTTAGTGCTTATTATGTGCCAGGCATTGTTCCAAGTATACATGTTGACTCACTAATTTTGACATAAAAACTAAGAAATGGAAGCCATAGGAAGACGAATTTTGGTTGTTGTCCAAAGTTGGAAGGGATTGCCACAGTAAATAGTGAGCTCTTCGTCTCTGGAGGAATGCAAGCAGGGACTATAGACTGAAAGTCATCAAAGGGGGTGGTTGTATTAAATGATTCTTAAGGTCTCTTTCACCCCTGACATTCTTTGATTCAAATATTTTAACTTCAGGGACCGACTGGGGAAGCTGGAATGCTGGGTGCAACAGAGAGAGAAACAAGGAATGAATGGGTGAGCTCAGCTCCGTGGCTCTCAGTGTGCAGAAAAGTGCATGTGTTTGAGGTCAGCTCTAGGAGAACAAAGTATACATCTACATAAATACACTCTGAAGTTTGGATATGCAGATCTATGGGAATGGACAGGTAGGCTGAGATAATCAACTGTGAGTGAGACTTCTTGGGACCCTTACGTGGCTCACCACCATGTGAGAATCAGACAGACCAAAGCTGGCTGGCTCATATGGTTAGAGTGGTGTTTTCCAAATTACTCGTTAGCACCCATTAGTGAATTATGCAATCAATTCGGTTGGTTGTAACTAGCATTAAAACACACACACACACTAGAAAAACATTAGCGTTCATCACAAGTAATCAGTACAAACTTTCATTAAAGTTTGGTTTCAATGATGTGTGAGTATAAATATCATAGGTGTGTGTGCACTGATGATTTAAAATTGGTGAAAAAAAGTGTGAAAGCTACTATGTTAGAAACAGAATGGGAGCAACCCTGTTCTGTGGGCCAAATCCTATCTCAGATTAATTTTATCGGGTCAGGCTCAGAGCAAGATGGCCACCAAGTGCAGTCCTGATCGGAGCAAGGTGACAGCCAGGTCCCGGACCAGCCTCTGATGGGTTATGTTCCCAATCGAGGAGGCAGCGGCAGAACACACGGGGAAGATCCCCGACTTTCCTCAGGAAGAAGCTGCCAATCTTCTTGAATGAGATTATTTCCCTGAGAGTCTTGCCACTTTGTAGACATATGGTGTCATGATGACAGCCACCATCTTGGTGCTTTTGTATTGACCACGCTCCTCACCTCACCCCAGGATTAGGCCAGAAGCTTCTATGCCCATTGTGTCTACAGAGTCTGCCCCATTACCAGATCTTGTTTCATTGATCCTTCCATCTCAGTCCCTTAATGCCTTTTGCCCAAGATTGCCTAAGTGCCTGAGTTATGTCAATGAATTAGCTGCATAATTCATACCCCTCCCTCCAGCTTTCGCAATTACTTAACCTGTTGAATAGGCTTATTTTTTGTCTATTATCTACGGACAGAAGGAACTGGCCAAAAAAAGAACAAGGGTGTGATCTGTGGCGGAGCTGTGCTGAGCTGTTCTCCCTGCAGTAGCTGCCTTACCAGGAGTAGCCGCCCCTCAAGGACCCTTCTGGAAGACACCCTGACCATCAGTATTTGTATGGCAGCGGTACCCTGTTGTGGTTCACCTAAGTGCTGGAGCAGGTCGTGTAGGTACCATTTTACAAAAACGAGCTGGGCAATGGCTTTTGTCTTTCACTTTGGAATTTGTTCTCTCAAAAGCCCGTTTCTACCCACTCTGATTTGTAGTGAGTTCCCTGAATGGGCGTTAAAAAGCAGGATGCTGGATAGCTCATGTAGCTTGACCCTAGCATGGGTTTGTCTTATAGTCAAATGCCAATAATAAATCAGCAAATGCTTCAAAAACTCTTACATCTTTCTATAAGTTTTTGGAATAGGTAATATATGGACACATTACAAAATTCAGAGAACAAAAGGATGGACACCCTTCTCACTGTAAGTGAAACGCCAAGTCTCTCTCCCTCCCCTTTCCCACCCAACCAACCCCTTGACTACTACTACAACCCCTTGATGAGGTACTTTTTTTTTTTTTTAAGATTTTATTTATTTATTTGACAGAGAAGGAGAGAGAGAGCACACAAGCAGAGGCAGAGGGAGAGGGAGAAGCAGACTCCCCACTGAGCAGGGAGCCTGATGTGGGACTCGATCCCAGGACCTTGGGATCATGACCTGAGCCAAAGGCAGATGCTTAACAACTGAGCCACACAGGCGCCCTGATGAGGTACTTTTGTGAACTTTTCCCCTTTTAATCTTGTTGGGTAGAATATGAGTTACTACTGTCTACAGATGAGGAAATTGAAGTTCAAATGCAAGGTTGCATGGCCAATGAACAGAAGAACTGAAACTCAGCCTGTATTTTTCTGACCCTAGTCTGATTCTCATTCCACACTTCCAAATGCTGCCTGAGTAGCTTCTTCAGATGCATGCAAAGTTTTGGGGGAAATTAGCAGTACAAATGCCTGCTGTGGCTTTAATTTAGTTAAAGATGCAGACTCACTATGGAAGATCAGTGAAGTGAGGCCCTTCCACGGCTCTCTTGCCTCACACACAGTTGAGTGATTATCAGTGTCTCTACTGAGACTTTGACATACATCCTCAAAGTAGAAAATTTCTACTTCCTGCACATCAGAATTGAAGTTTACATTGACTATTTTCCTTGACATCAGCAGTATGGTTTCTGCTGAAAATATTCCACAAGGTTGAACAGTCAGGCTTACCAAGAGGAATCCAAGAGGTGACTTTTTACTCCAAAGGATGAGTGCTATTTTCTCTTCTTTGCTCAGGCTCTGGAGTACATTGGACTTCCTGTGGAACAGGTTTTCACCTAAAATGGGTATTTGCTAGACTCAACTCCAGCTAGTTTTGTCTATATCCAACACCAAATCCACCAACAAAAAACCATGATTTGTTGTCTTGAGGGTATTCAAAACGTGTAACTCAGATTTTAAAAGCAATTCAAAGCAAAACAGTATCCAAAAATATTTTGAGTTGTGGCAATATTCTTTGGCACAGTTCCCCAGAACTAACTGAAAGAATGGCAAATACCCATTTGGACTCAGAATTTCTGGTCTATTAGAATGAAGGTTCATTACTTTGTAGTCATTTCTTATAAATAATAGCACTCAGTTCTATGATAATTCATTTTTGAAACAGGTATAAAACCCACATTTATCATTTAGGAAGATTTTGGTTCTAAGCCACACAAAATCCAGTACAAATTGGTTTAAGAAATAAAGGAAGGGCGCCTGGGTGGCTCAGCTGGTTAAGCATCTGACTCTAGATTTCAGCTCAGGTCATGATCTCAGGCTTGTGAGATCAAGAGATCAAGGCTGGTTTTGGGCTCTGTGCTGGGCATGGAGCCTGCTTAAGATTCTCTCTGTCCCTCTTCCTCTGCTCATCTCCTACCCCCAAACCGCCCTCCCCCCATGCACACACTCTCTCTCAGAAAAGAAATAAAAGAGATTTCTTTTTGGCCTGCTGCCTCTTTTGAGTGCCCCCTAGGCTAGGTCCCCTCATGGTCTCCTCCACACCCTCATCATATCCAACATGCAACAGCATCTCTACATGCTTCCAACTGCTATGGATGAGCTGCTCATAATTCTATCTAAGGACAATTCTCTGCTTGTGCACAGGATCCTAGTTCCTCTCTCTCTCCACACTCCAGTTATTGTCTCTCAACTATGACCTATTTTAGCATACAAACATGGTCTGATTTTTCCCAATGTCAAAAATTAAAGGGCACCTGGGTGGCTCAGTCGGTTGGGCGTCTGACTTCAGCCAAGGTCATGATCTCAGGGTCCTGGGATCAAGCCCCATGTCAGGCTCCCTGCTCAGTGGGGAAACTGCTTGTCCCTCTTCCTCTGCCTCTGCCCCTCCCCCCTGCTTGTGTTCTCTGTCTCACTCTCAAATAAATAAAATCTTAAAAAAAATTTAAAACAAAACTTCTCTAGACTTCATATCCCCCTCCAGCTTCAATCCCATTTTTCTTCTCTCTTTGATGGTAAAATTCCTTGAAAGAATTCTCCATGCTCCTGGACTCCAACTCTTCAGTTCATTTCAGTGAGTTCTCACTCTACCACTTGAACAAAACATCTATTCTCAGGCTTACCAGTGACCGTCATATTGCTAAATCCAGTAGTCAGTTTTCAATCTTTATCTTAACCTATTAGCAGCTTTAATACAATTGACTACTTTGCCTTTTTTTGAAATACTTTCTTTAGTTGGACTTCAAGACAACACTCTTGGGAGTTTTGCCCCTCACTGTCCACTCTTTCTTGATCTGCTTTGCTAATTCTTCCTCATCATGCATCCTGGAATGTACCTGGGTTTGGTTCTGGGCTTGTTTCTCTTCTACATGTATACTCATATCTTGATTGGCTTTATCCACTTTCATGACTATACACCATTTATATCCTTCCAAATGTTAAATTATTTCTCTCTGGAACTCCAGGTGCATATCCATCTGGCTAGTGAATATTTCCACTTGGATGTCTAATGGACATCTCAAACTTGATGTGTCCAAAACAAAAATACTGACAGTTCTGGTTCCAGGGTAGCTCAGTAAGCTCCTAGTAGACAAATTCCTGCAAATAACAATGATGAACTCTGAACAAAACACACAAAAAACCCAACTACCTGAAGGCTCTGGACAGGGAACAGAAACATGGAGTTTTTGGAGAGGAGTCAACACTTGGAAAAATGAATGCATGGGATGACTTTCTATTTTTTTTATGGCTTTTAACCTAAAGGCAGGCCACAGTAGATTCACACAGGACAGATAAAATGAAAAGGCCAGTACTTCTGGCCTGAAGAATCAAAGGATAGAGTTTGAGGCAACCTCAGCCTTTGGAAAGCGAGGGGAGGAACCCAGCAAAAGAGAGCCAGAAAGGAAGAACCACACATTCTGTAATATAAACTCTGTGCAAATCTCTGGCCAATTTCTGAACCATGCATGCATGAATCAGGCTTAAGTGGCCCAGATAAAAATAAAAGTACTGAATTGAGATTTGAACTGTGGCCCAAGAGACAATTTACAGTTTGAGCCAATCAAGTTAGTTGCCAACTCAAACAACCCAAAAGTCAGCATTTGGGGGAAAACTATATAAGAAAATTCAGAGTCTCTACAACTTCACAATCACAATGTCAAGAATACCCCCAACCTACTCAAACATATGAAGAAAATGGGATTTGTGACCCATTCTCAAGAAAAAAGACAATCAAGAGAGACTGACCCTGAGATGACCCAGATGTTAGAATTAGCAGATCATAATTTTAATGTAGCTGTTATAACTATGTTTCATGAGGTAAGGGATTACATGTTTATAACAAATGAAATGACAGAGAACTTCAATAGAGAAATAAACTCTATTTTAAAAAATTACATGAAAATTCTAGAACTGAAAAAAACAATATTTGAAATAAAAAATTCAATGGATAGGTTTAACAATAGAATGAAGACACCAGAGAAAAGAGTCAAAGACCTTTAAGTTAGATCAGAAGGAAGCATCCAGTCTGAAGAAGAAGGAGAAAAAAAGCTTGGGAAAAAATAATGAACAGAGACTCAGAAGCCTAAGAAACAATCCCAAAATGTCTAATACATGTAACTGACTCCTCTCTGGGAGAGGCTACCAAACAGAAAAAAAATTTTGAAGAAATAATAGCTCAAATTTTATGAAAGACATGCATGCATTTATAGATTCAAGAAGACCAGTATATCCCAAGTAGGATAAATACAAAGAAAACTTTCCTTGGGCACACTAGTCAAATTGCTGTAAACTGAAGATAAAGGGAAAATCTTGAAGGTAGCCAGCAAAAAATTACATTTCATATGTGGGCAGGGGGAACAACTCAAATAACCCTGATTTCTCATCAAACAATGGAGACCAATATCTGGTAAAGGAGTGATATTCAAACTATACAAGGAACTCCTACAACTCAATAGCAGAAAAACAACCCAATTAAAAAAATGGGCGAAGGACATAAATAGACATTTTTCCGAAAAAGACATACAAATAGCCATCAGGTACATGAAAAGGTATTCAACATAACTGATCATCAAGGAAATGCAAATCAAAACCACAATGAGATATCACCTCATACTTGTTAGAGTGGCTACAATCTAAAGACAAGAGAAAAATGCTAGTGAGGATGTGGAGAAAAGGGAACGCTCACACACTGTTGGTGGAAATGTAAACTGGTACAACCACTATGGGAAACAGTATGAAGCTTTCTCAAGAAATTAAAACTAGAACTACCATATGATCTGTCAGTCCCACTTCTGGATGTATATCCAAAGGAAGTGAAACCATTATCTCAAAGAGATATCTGTACTCCCATGTTCGTTGTAACACTATTCACAATAACCAAGGCATGGAAAAAAACCTAAGTGCCTGACAACAGATGAATCACAAAAATGTGATATATTTGTACAATGAGATACCATTCAGTCTTAAAAAGGAAATCCTGTCACTTGCAACAACATGGATGAAACTGGAGGGCATTATGCTGAGTGAAGTAAACCAGACAGAGAAAGACAAATACTGCATGATATCACTTATATGTGGAATCTTTAAAAAAAAAATCAAACTCATAGAAACAGAGGAGAAAAGTGGTTGCTAGGGGACTGGAGGATAGGGGAAAGAGGTTGGTAAAGGACTACAAACTTCAGCTATGAGATGATTAAGGTCTGAGGATCTAATGTATAGCATGGTGACTATAGTGGATAATACTGTATTGTATAATTGAATTTTTCTAAGACAGTAGAATTTAAATGTTCTCATCACCACACTCCCAGAAAGGTAAATAGGTGAGGTGATGGATGTGTTAATTAACTCCATAGGGGAATCCTTTCAGAATGTATACAGATATCAAATCAACATGTTGTACACTTTAAATATCTTACAATTTTGTCAATTATATCTCAATAAAGCTGAAAAAAAGAAAAGTAACAATTGAGGCCAGAAACTGTGGACCACCATCTCTAAAGAACTGAAAGTAAAAACTTTCAAACCAGAATTCTACATCCAGCAAAAATATCCTTCAAAAATGAAGGTAAAATAAAGATATTTCCAGATAAAGTGAGAAACTAAAAAAAATCACCATTAGCAAATATGCACGCAAAAGATGCTAAAGAAAGTTCCCAGGCTGAAGGCAAATAATATAAGAGGAAATTTGGATCATTAGAAACAAATGAAGAGCATAGGAAATGGTAAACAACTAGGTGAATACAAAACCAAATTTCTCATCCCCATTCTGTCCCACCCAAGCCTGCTTTTCCAGTAGATTGGCTTATTGCAGTGAAAGAAACTCCAGGCAAAAAAAAAACAACAAAGAAACAAGAACAAGGGGGCGCCTGGGTGGCTTAGTCGTTAAGCGTCTGCCTTCGGCTTGGGTCATGATCCCAGCACCCTGGGATCGAGCCCCGCATCAGGCTCCCTGCTCCGCGGGAAGCCTGCTTCTCCCTCTCCCACTCCCCCTGCTTGTGTTCCCTCTCTCGCTGTGTCTCTCTCTGTCAAATAAATGAAATCTTTAAAAAAAAAAAAAAAGAAACAAGAACAACAACAAAAAACCCAAAAACAAAAACACCTGGGCATTAGCTCTTTCTCTCACACTCCAGCAAGTACTCTTGGCTCTACTTTCAAAATCAATATATGTTCAGAATCTGACCATTCTTTCTACCTCTATTTGCTTTCCTGGTCCAAGCCACTATCTCTCACCTGGATTACCGCAATAGGCTGCCAATCAGTCCTCCCTATTTTAACCCTTTCTACCATATGGTCAATGGCATACCACGCAGCAGCCAAGGGACCCTCTACAACCTATGTCAGTTCTTCCACTCTGCTGGTCAACACTCTCCCTTGGCTTCCCACCTCACCCAGAGTCCTTGTCACAGTCTACAAAGGTACTGTGTGGTGTGGCCCATGCTACTTCTCTGCCCTTCCTCCCTCTCTCTTCTGCTCACTCTGATCTGGCCACCTTGGCTTCCTTGCTGTTCCCCAAACACATCAGCATGTCCCTGCCTCAGGGACTTACCTCTCACCTCAATAATCTGATCTCCACAGGGCTCACTCACTCTGTCTACATGATGCCTTATCTGTGAGGTCTTTCCTAACCATCCTAAATAAACTAACAACACAATACACATTCTCTTCCTCCCTCATCTTATGTTAGTTTTCTTCATAACACTTATTGCCTTCATATTTAAATGTTTGTTGAATGAATGAATGATACAAATATCTATAATACAAGGCTGAAAGCTCAGATAAAGGGCTATGAGAGCTCAAAGAAGGAAACCAGTATTTACTGAACATCACACATTTCTAGCACTGTTGGCTATGCTTTATCATTTAACTCTCATGACCATCCTCTTAAATAATTTGCTGCCATTAATTTACAGATAGATGTTGAGGCTCAGAGAGGTTAAGTGATTGCCAAGGTTACATGCATAGTAAATGGTGGCAGAATTCAAACCTAGGTCTTTACAATTACAGTTATATATTCTTTTCATCACATAGCTCCCCAAACTCCACCTGGTTCAGGTGAAGGAAGAGGGAGGGAGTATCTGGAAAGGCTTTCTGGAGGAGGTAGCGCCTTGGTTCCTGTAAAATAATAAAAAAAAATGTGTATATTAGTCTCTACCCTTGGTTCCTGGGACAGAACCCCTAAAACCCTTATAATTTCCTAAGTGATAAGAGCATTAGGAGCATCTTTTGTTCTAATATTGGGTCTCTGACCCCGGTTCCTGACACAAGATTCCTAAATCCCTTGGAATTTCCTGGGTGACAGCAGTGTCTTTTGTTCTATTGAGGTGACTCTTGGTGGGCTCCTGGATGGGGTCTAGTCACTAAAAAGACCAAACCATTATGGAGAAGCTTGGAATTTTCAACCCTACACCCCATTCTCCAGAGAGGAGAGAGGGGCTGGAAATGACGTTAATAATTGATCACACCTACGTGATGAAGCCTACATAAAATCCCACTGGTGTGGGGTTTAGAGAGCTTCCAGGTTGGTGAACACGGGGAGGTGCTGGGAGAGTGGAGTGCTCAGAGAGGGCATGGAAGCTCCTCGCCCTTTCCCACGTGTCTTGCCCTATGCATCTCTCCCATCTGGTTGTTCATCTGTATTCTTTATCATATCCTTTCACAATAAACCAGCGAACAGTAAGTAAACTGTTTTCCTGAGCTCTGTGGTCTGCTCTAGCAAATTAATCAAACCAGAAGAGGGGGTTGTGGGAACCTCCAAATTATAGCCGATCAGTTAGAAGCATGGATGACAACCTGGATTTTCAAGTGGCATCTGAAGTGAGAAGTGAGAGGGTGGGAGCAATCTTGTGGGACTGACACCCTAACCTATGGGACCTGATGCTACCTCCAGGTAGACAATGTCAGAATTGAGTTAAATTCTAGGACACCCAGCTGGTGTCCTAGAATTGCTCTGTGTGGGGAAAACCCCACACATCTGGTGTCAGAAGTATTCCAAGTGTGATAGTGGCATGAGTAAAGGAGACACACAGAGTTTTTCCTAACATAGTTCCAAGAGATAAGATATAGGCAGGAGGTTAGCACACAATTACAAGGGGTTGGAGGCAGTATGAAGTTGCTAAAAGGAAAGGGACATTCTAAGACACATTATGTAAGAGGTGAAGTGATACCAAGAGCAACCTTTCCTGTTTCACAATTCTGCCTGAACTTCCCAACAATTAGAGTTGAGTTGTCCCCAACTGGAGCCCATGACCTGGACGATAAGGATTGTGAAACTGAGTCAAGGGAATCTCATTTAAAATGGAGTTGGGAGACCAGAAGGGGAGCTCTCAGGCTGTACTACTCATACCCCTTTGCAGACCCAACAGGAAGAGATGTACCTTAAATTCCCAAACCAAAAGAAGCCTACTTTACCACCCTAGCAAGAGGAAGGAAGATTTTCTTCTCGACTGGCAACAACCCAGCCAATGAGAGACTCACATCTCAGCCATTGAAAAGGCACTACATTTCAAACTCCCAGTGTACTCCAATGGATTTTTCATTTATAACAAGCCCCTCCCAATTTCCCCCTTTTACTCCATAAAAGAGGGTTCCTCTCCTTTGCTTTCCCACTTGCTGAGGGCTTTTGCTGTAGCTTGCTTGTCCCAAATTGCAATTCCTCTTCAATTCCTGAATAAACTCATTTTGCTGGGAAGAAAACCTGACTGTTGTAAGGTCAACAGGATGATAACCTAATGATCCTTTATCAGCGTGAAGGGCTTCGCTGATCCTGTGACAGTCTATAACTAGGATAGGGCAAGTATTATTTTCCCCATTTGTATATGAGGAAGCATATTGAGGAGGTTATTAGGCATGAGGAAGACATTATTAGACACCAGCACAGGTCTTTCCACTTGAGGATCAGCACTCCTTCAAGTAGTGAGATGTCCAGCCTTGAAGTGTGTGATGGGAAACACAGGACTCCATGTCAGATTGGTGTGTGTGTGTGTGCGTGCGTGCGTGAACAATGGTGAAAGAACAAGATGAACTCTGTGGACTTTATGATCCTGGTTCAATCAGTTTTACAAAAAAGTTTTTTTATGATAAAATATATATAGACAGTCCCAGACTTATGATAGTTTGATTTATGATTTTCCTACTTTATGATGGTGTGAAAGTGATACACAGTCAGTAGAAACTGTACTTCAAATTTTGACTATTGCTCTTTCCTCAGGTCGGTGATATGCAGATACCCTCTTGCGACACAGAGCACTAACAGCGAGCTCTAACACCCACCAGCCACTCGATCAACACACTCACCACCCTCTGTAACCATACAAGTGTTCTGGGTTTTTTTACTTTCAGCACAGCATTCAATAAATTACATAAGATATTCCAGACTTTATTATGAAATAGGCTTTGTGTCCAATCATTTGCCCAACCGTAGGCTGATGTTAAGTGTTCGGAACACATTTAAGTTCAGCTACACTAAGCTATGATGTTCAGCATTTTCTATTCAGGATATTTTCTTTTCTTCCCCCCCAAGATTTATTTATTCATTTGAGAGAGCGAGAGAGTGAGAGCACATGAGTGAGGGGAGGGACGGAGAAAGAGAGTCTCAAGCAGACTCCACGCTGAGCGCAGGGCCTGACGCGGGGCCCAATCTCACAACCCGGAGACCAGGACCTGAGCCAAAACCAAGAGTTGGACGCTCAACCAACTGAGCCACCCAGGAGCCCCTTGACTTCAGGTATTCTCAATTTATGATGAGTTTATCAGGACATAATCCCATCATAAATGGAGGAAGATCTGTATAAAGTGATATTTAACATTTTAATCATTTTTAAATGTACAGTTCAGTGGCATTAAGTGCATTCACAATGTTGTGCAACCATCACAAATAGACTACTGTCTATTTTCAAAACTTGTTTGTCATCCCAAACTGAAACTCTGTGCCAATTAAACAATAACTCTCCATCCCCACCCCCGGCCCCTGAAAACCACCATTCTACTTTCTGTCTCCTTCAATTTAACTACTCCAGATGCCTCATATGAATGGAATCGTACAATATTTGTCCTTTTGTGTCTGGATTATTTCACTTGGCAAAATGTTTTCAAGGTTCATTCATACTGTAAAGTTTAACAGAATTTTACTCCTTTCTAAGGCTGAACAATATTCATTGTATATATATATTACATGATATTGTAATATATATTACATAGATATTGTAATATATACACATTATAATATAGTAATATAGATACATTGTAATATGTATTATAATATATATACATTGTAGTATATGTTACATATATTATATATATATTATATATATATACATATATTACACTTTGTGTATCTATTCATTGTTGCCACGGTTCAATCTTGCTAACAAAAGACACCAGCCTCCTTCATCAGAAATATTTTTCCTTTTAGGCTGCCAGCCCCAAGATCAAAATATACCAGCATCCTTTCTCCTCACCCAGGGAGGCTCCCCCTGTACAAACAGGGCTGTCTGCACAGAGAACTACCTACTTGGGATCAGATCCCATTGTGAGGACCTGACTTCCTAGAAGTTTCTAGTCTTCTAGAAGACAGTACTGTGTGAGGGCCAGGCACTAGAACTTCTCTTCCCTTAAGGAACAGAAATGGCAAAAATGTTCCAGGTCCTCTTCTTTCCCCAAACTCAGAAGTGTAGCTCAGCTGTTGCAGTTGCCTGGGCAGGGGAGTGAGAGAGAGGTGGCCCGTGGGGAGCAGCCACAGTCTCTCCCTTGTTTCACTCACGAAATCTCCCAAGAATCCACTGTCCTGCGTAGCCATGGGCTGCTAAAAGCCAAAACAGGGTGGTGTGGCCACCTGTTGGGCACTGGGGGTGGTGCAGCCTTGGGGGGAAGGAAAGGACTTGCAGGCTGAGATTGCTTCAAGGAGAAGCTAGATAAAAGCCCAAATAAAAAACCAAACCAAACCAAAAGCAGCCCCTACATCCGGACGATGGAATTTTATTTTCAGTGCTTCAAAGAAATGAGTGATCGAGCTGTAAAAAGACATGGAGGAAACTTAAATGCAAATTAGCCCGTGAAAGCAGTCAATCTGAAGAGGCTCCATACTGTATGATTCCAAGGATAGGACATTCTGGAAAAAGATCAGTTGTTGCCAGGGATTGGGAGGGGCAGGGAGAGAGAGAAGGATGCAAAGGTTGAGCACAGGGCATTTTCAGAGCAATGAGACTACTCTGTATGATACTATAACAATGGATACATGTTGTCATACGTCTGTCAGAACCCATGGAATGCACAGCCCCAGGAGTGAACCTTAATGAAAACTGTGGACGCGGGCTGATCATGATGTGTCAGAGCGGATTCATGCACTGGGACAGATGCACCATTCTGGTGGGGGGGGGTGTTGATGGTGGGGGAGGCTGTGCGTGGAGGGGGAAGGAGGGGAATATATGGGGCCAGGGGGTATATGGGAACTCTCTGTACTCGCTGTTCAAATTTGCTGTGAACTTAAAACCACTCTAAAATGTAAAGTCTACTAAAAAACAAAACAAAACAATAGCATCCCCAGATTTGCCACCTGGCTCTTCATACCAGCTACACAGTTCCAGGCTCAGAAAGTCCAGCTCTCCCCTCAGGAGAGCTCACAGCCCCTTTTTCTCTTCTGATGCTTCTTTTCCCCCGTGGGCAGGAACAACAGGCATTCCTTTGCCTTTTAGTGAAGTAGGGAGAAGCTCTCTGGAGTCCTACAGGTCCTCACTTCCACCCCGGCTTAAATGTCACCTCCTCATGAGGTCTTCCCTGACCACCCTAACCCCCAGCCTCTGCCCCACCCATCATCCCATCTGGCTTTCTGCCCAGCACTCGTCACTACCTGAACATAGCTACTTGCTTACTTATTTCTTTTACATTGCCACCCAATGGCATGTAAGCCCCACCAAGGCCGAGACTGTCCCTAGTGCTCACAACAGTGGGTGGCCCAGGGCAGGAGCTCAACAAATATTCGTTGACGGACTGAATAATTATGTTACTGGCCAGTTGCAGAACCAGGGGCAAAAGACAGTTAAACTTCCCTGGGCCCCAGTTTCCCCAACTGTAAAATGGGCGCTTAGACTTCATGATGGCGCTCTCTTCTTGCTGCAGTGCTCTGAATGCTCCAGCAAGCGTCAGAAGGACCTTGTTAGTCCACTAGAGTGCTTCTGCCCAGGCCACTGGGTGGCTGCGAGGTACTCAGGAAGAGAATTCCTAGTGGCCCAACGTCACCTGACCTCCTCGGCTGGGTTTGTGGATATGGGCAGAGGTCCAAATGTGTACTGGATGGATTGAGGTGTGGGGGAACCCCTCCCCTAGAATGCAAACTCCAAGACAGCAAGGATCTTGGGTTTTATTTGTTTGCATATCCCATGTGCTGGGAACAGTGCCCGGCACACAGTAGGCTTCATAGTTACTGAGGGAGTGAAGCGAACACACTCAGCGCCTGTGTTTCCCTTCTTGGGTGAGTGTTGCTTGGGTCATGTGTGGCATGAAAACAGCAATAATCATCCCTTCCATTGATGGAGCCCTCCGCAAAGCGTTTATATGTGCATCATCTCACATGCTCCTCGTGACAACCCCATGAGATAAGTCCCATTAAGTGTTATTATCCCCAATTTACAGATGAGCTGAGGCTCAAGGCATTTGACCTGCTCAAGGCCACATAGCTGGTGGACGGCAGAGGCTGATCTCAGAGCCAGGTTTTCTTTTGTTCCAGACCCAGTGCTTGTATATGTTGCCGGTTGTGCAAAGCTCTGAGTGTGAGCAGGAGAAGGAAGCCTTGTGTAAGAGCCAGGCCCTGAGGAGAGAAAAGGGGCAAGAGAGAGGAGCGCTGCTTACACTGGGGGGCTGCTTGGGGCTGAGCCCGTGCCTGCTGGCTGAGGGTGGGGGCTACGAGAGCAGCAGGGGGACGGGGCAGAGACGCCCCTCCACTCCATCAGTGGCCAGGGACCCCGTGCAGGGAGCTCCTGGGGAGACTGCTAGCCTCATGTAGGCACGCTGCCCCGCAGGCCCAGACACGCAGGGCTCCAGACAGGGCCTTCAGAGGGCACAGAAACCAAGGATGTGGGCGAACTGGTTTGAGGAACACAAAAGCCAGCTCAAGTCTTCTTCCCTTTCCCGCACAAGGTGCGTACCTGCCCCTCACCCCTACGCCAAGGAGAGCTCTTCATTGCCCAGCTCCAAATCTCACTGACTTCACCAAAATCACTTATATGTCACCCCAAATCATACCTACACACACGCACATACACACACACACCAGAGTGCCACCCAGATTCCTCCCCATGGGAGCCCCCAAGCAGAGCCCTGTCCTGCCCTCACCCACCTCCACCTGTAGAAACCTTTTGTACCCATCCTGCAGAATCTTCTCCGCTTTCTGGGCCTAAGGTGCCTTCCCTCTCCCGCACTCCAAAGCCCGCAGCAGGCCCTCTGCCCTGGCTCTGACCACCGGAGACTTCCGTCCTTCATGCGTATGTGACAGCTCCCCCCCCCCCCCCGCCCCAGCTGCCAACTCCCTGAGGGTAAAACTCAAGCCCAGTGCTGGGCCTGACCTGGTGCAGGGGTCACAGAAGCCGCCAGCTTGCATCAGCCCACACCCACGCCAGGGAGCTCGGGGTGGGGGTGGGGGGGGAACAGCCTCACACCTCCCCGAGGCCTTGCCCCCAGAAGCCACGAGGCAGCGATGAGGACATGGGGCAGGGAGGTGGGGTAGAGGCCAGGACATGTGGCGGCCCACACACTTGCTGTGTTAGTCACGGAGGGCGCCCAGTAGAGCAGAAGTCATCTCTAAAGCTGGCGCAAGCGGGACAGGTGGGAAGAGGGAGGGCTCATCTGCAAAACCAGTGGGAAGAGGCACTGGGTCAAAATGTCCCTCTCTTGCTGGAGGGGCGGTTTTCCTTCTGGACTCCTCGGCAAGACCTGAAATAGCGAGAGGAGGGAGGTCCTGATCAAGCACAGGCTGATATTCTGGGTTTGCGCCATTCATCAATGCGTGCTGAGCCCCACGACCTGCCCTCCTGCTCTGTGCAAGACTCTAGAACTTGGATTCTACCTTCCTGCTTCAGAAGGAGCTTCAGATGCAACTTTCTCTGTCTACCCTTCTGGAAATGGGTCCCAGAGCTCACCAATCAGATGGTTATTTCCACCAAGTGTGGCTCATAGTTACTTATTGATCACGTATTCATTGATTGCCTACTCTCCCAGGCCTTGGGCTAAGGACTTCACACATGTTCTCATTTACTTCATGGGTGGCTCCCAGAGATGATTCCGGTGGCTACTGTAGGGAAGGGGCAATTCTGACCAAATGCCCCGACTTGCCCCGGAGAGTCCCATTATATGTCTGTCGTCCCAGCAGCACCATCCACAGAGCCCCCTCTCGCTCTCAGAAGTGACCTGGCGTGGAAGATAAATGATGGGTCCAGGGGATTCTCCCCAGCCTGTCACAGGGGAGTGGGGTGTGATGCATCAGGCTCCCCAGAGGGGCACCTGGGCCTCGAGAGGCAGACACTAGAGGGCGCCAGTCAGTAGTGCCTGGCCCCCGAGTCTCCAGAGTGCCTGGCAGCCCTGGGCAAGGCCACTCTAGGGGAACAGAGGTGGTAGGTGGGGTGGGGGGAAGGAGAGGGGGAGAGGGGGGAGGGTGCCCGACAGAGCCCTGGCTGAGGCCTTTCCTGGCCTAGACCCAGCCTGGCCCAATTCCTCTCATGCCCCCCATCCACCCAGCAGAGCTCCTGAGCAGGCAGAGCCCTCTCCCCAGGGGCACCTGGGAATCCTATGAGGGAAGAGGGGTGCTGGCACTGTTGCCTTCTCCCCCATTTTGGCCTGGCCAGGCCCCTGCCAGTCTCTCCCCCAGGATCTCGGGCACAGTGTGGTGCACCCTGTGCTGGAGACCTCTTAGACCACGGGGCTGGCTCTCCTGATGGGCTGGGACTGGGCTGTATGGAGGTGGCTGTTCTGGAAAGAACGATCAGGCCAGGTGTCAAGGAAACTCCACAGCCCAACAAGAGCTGGGGGTGGGAATGGGGAGGGCAGGAGGCAGAAGGTGGAAGGGCTGATAGAGTACTTGGTTAGGGGTGGGGGCCTGCCTTCTCCTCCTTGACCTACCCACACTGGCCTTGAGAACTCAGGCACAACGCTCAGGCCTCAGTGTTCCCAGAGGGGCCAGAAGGCTTGCGACCCACAAAGAGCCTACTTCTCACCATTCTGGCCTGGCCACTGCCCCCACGCAGCACTCTGCCCTGCGACCGCAATGGGACACAGGATTGGCCTCCAGCGGGGGCACACTCTTCCCATTTAGACAAAACCCTGGCCCCGGCACGGATGACTCCCCTCCAGCCGTGGACTATTAAAAGTGCTTGGGTGTCCAACAGGCTTGGGCCTGACATTGGTAGCTGTGTGATGCTGGGCACATCATTTAACTTCTCTAAGCCTCAGGTGACTCACCTGCAAAAGGTAGTAAGAGTATCCATTTCTTAAGGCCGGTGTGACGATTCAAGGCAATAAAGAACAGAAAGCACACAGCTCAGCGCCCGGCGCCCAGGCAAGCTATGCTCCCAGTGGAGGAGGCTCCAAGCAGCACCAGCATGGCCCTTCAGCCCCAGCTCAGCCTCCTCTGTCGTGGGAGTTCTTGCCTGCAGGAGAAAGACAGAGACGGGCTTGAAAATGCACTGTGGTCCACACGGTCCACACAGTGGAATCTTCTATGAGACAGTGACATCCATGGATGTAGGCAGCCGTGGATGCCTCAGTGCTAACAGTTTCAACCTTTTAAAAATTCATTCAGTCAGTCATGTATTCGTTAGTCCCAAATTACAACTGTTGTCCTGACATAATTATTACTCTCCCCCTTTCACTCTTGAAGTGTCCCAGTTTGGATGATAAATTATATGATCACCCAACTTACTGTGGCAGATCCTGTGCCAGGCACTGGGGACCGGGAGAGGTTGAGGTACCCAGCCCCTCCCCTCCAGGGCTTCCCTCCAAGGAGGCACAGGGATGCAGTGTGAGAAGGAGGGGCTGGGGCTGCTGCTGTGTGGCCAACCAGTGTCCCCCTGCCCCTTAAGAACCTAGCAAGAAACGGGGTGCCTGGGTGGCTCAGTTGGTTGCGTGTCCAACTCTTGGTTTCGGCTCAGGTCATGATCTCAGGGTTTGGGGATTGAGCCCCGTATTGGGCTCTGTGCTCAGTGGGGAGTCTGCTTGAGATTCTTTCTCTCCCTCTCCCTCTGCCCCTCCCCCCACTGGTGCGTGTGCTCTCTCTTTCTCTCTCTCAATAAATAAACAAATAAACAAAATCTTTTTTTAAAAAAGAACCTACAAAGAAACATACTTTGATTTATCTACCCTTTTTGGGTTTGTTTAGTTTTACTTATTTACAAACCAACTTCTTGGGGTCAATTCTTGCCATACATTTTCCACCCGATACATGAGGTCGTGGTCTTTTTATTCGTCATGATATTATTTTTCTCCAGCCTCAGAAGCTGCCTTCTATTCAAATATTTGTGGTATTTTTTAAAAAAGAGTTACAAATATCCCATCTGTTCTCTGATCCTATAAACATCAATTTTCCAGAAACAGGGTCCTAATTTATTTTTTCATTCTCATGGAAAAGTACGTGACGGGAGAATAGGAGGGATACAGAGGCATACTCTGAACGGCCAGCCCCTCCTTACTTACGCCAAAACACAACCCGACAGTTCAGGAAATGCGGGGAGTCTTAGGAAAAAGGAAAGGAGGGGCAAAAGGAGACAAAAAGAAATGGAAGAGGCAGTGATGTCCCTGGGGTTGGCCAGGGCTCATGGCTGGAGCAGTCACCTTTGGGCTCCTGCCTGATCATCTGCATTGGGTTGGGGGAGGGTGATTGCCCTCCCCAAGGGATGGTAGGCAGCCAGGCATGAGCGTGTGGGCGAGGGTGGTGCCCCCTCCACACCCATGCCAGGACCAGAGATGCCTTGGTATGTGGCCAAAACCTTCTGCCAGGTTCCACACCCCATGCCAAACATCCTCCTCCTTCCCCCACCTGTGTCCTCCCAGGTCCCCCCTCTGTTAGCTGGAGAGCACGACAGTCCCTCGTCTACAACGGTCTCTGTGTCTGTCCAACCCTAGGTGTCCCACAGGAATTGCATCTGTCCCACCTTTCATCTGGGGACAGAGCTCGGGATTCTACCTCACCATTGCCCAAGAGTCATAACTGGGTGAAAATCATGACAATACACGGGTCCTGGGGGAGTGTTGCCTTATTTAGATGTGCCACCCCCGGAGAAGGAAGAAAAGGAAGGAGGGGGAGGAGCTGCGAAGCTGACAGGAGCGAAAGGAGAAGAAGAAGGCATGGGTGATTCTGAGAATTGAGGGTAGCTAGGGATGTCATCACGGGGAGGGTTTCACCCAGGTCAGTGGGTGGGGGCAAAGCATGGTGACTGGGGCCCTGTGACTCAGTTATGAGCCTGGCCCCTATATCCACAAGTCATTCATTGAGTAAGTCATTAATTCCGTCAACACATGTTTATTGAGCTGTTATTATGTTCCAGACCCTGGACTAGGCAGCAGGGAGGGAGAGAGCCGGCAGGGAGGGAAGTTCCCCTGCAGAGTGTAGGGGTGCAGGGGATGGGGGGGAGGGACAAGCCTCCTTTCAGAGGGAGCTGCCAGGGAAGATGCCTGGTAAGGGAAGGGGAGGGTGGGGAAGGGACGTCTGGGATAAGTCCCCGTGGGAGGAGAGTAGGCAGGAGCCAGACAGAGGGAGGGGAAGGAGGGAGGGGTAGGGAGTTTCAGGCAGAGGAAGGAGATCCGTGCTTCAAGGCACGGAGGGTGGGAGGGGAGGTTTGGGGAACTGTAAGTAGTTCCTGAGAGGGTGAAGGGAGAGGCGGGGAGAAAGGAGCTTGAGGAGGTAAGGGAGGCAGGTCCTAAAGGAGTTCAGAGGCTACTTATGGGCAGTGAGGCCCCCTGGAGGGGAAAGCCCTCCAGGGACAGTGTGGTCAGATCCCCCCTTGGGAGAGGAGACTCTTCATGGGGTTAAGCAAGTGGCTGATAGACCAATGCCGGGTTTGCTCAAGAGACAGGACGGGGTTCAGTGATGGAGCTCTAGAGGGGTCCGGCCGGGGCTGGAGGCACACACATCACCCACGCCACCCTCCAGCGACCCGCAGAGGTCGACCCGATGGCCCCCAGTGGACGGAGGGAAAGCGGCAGAGCCAGAAGCAGAAGCCAGGGCCGTCCGAGCTGCCAAAGCCAGCCAGCACAAGGCCTCCTAAGGGCCTCCCGCTCGAACTCACCTTCCACGGTATTTAGCAGCTCCTCCTCGGCCACAGCCAGTGGCACAGGGTGCCCCTAAAAACGGGCAGGCTTCACTGTGAAGTGGGGCCCACCCAGCCTGGTTCGCTCAGCCATGCCCTCTCTGATCCCACTGCAGGTCCAGCAGCCCCGGCTCCCTGAGTCAAGGGCTGGGCAACTCCTAGCTGTGTGCTGTCTCCCTGCCTCCAATCCCCATAATCTGGGCGAAGCTCCCGGGACTCCCTCCGGAGGGAATTGAAGCCAGGTCCTCCTGTAGGCCACAGCCCACCAAGATGACCCTCCCCCCTGGAATTCTCTTGTACAAATAGGAGCCCCAGGTGAGAACCATGAGGATGGGCCCCTGGATGCCAGGAGATGGCTTCTGTGTGAGCAATAGCAGTGTCCCCCTCGTTCAGACCCACGGCGGTTCCTGCTCACACAGAAGGAAGGAAAGACCGTTTCCACGTGGCCCAAGGTGCCAACATTGCCAATTATTTCCTCGCCGGCAATAAATCCCCAAATATATTTTTGCTTCCCCCTCTAATGTTTAATCTTGGATATATTTCAAAGGAAACGCCACTCTGCCTGCTTCTGATTCATACCCGCTGAGCTCATCAAAACCAGAATTATTTGGTAATAGCTGTTGGGTTTACTGGATGTCCTCTGGGATCTGTAAAAAATCTCTGTTCCTCAGAAACAGGAAGTTTCGACAGGAGGACAGAGGCTGGTTACGAAAATCAAAATTTGAATTCGCTCTGCCCATTGGAGAGGCTCGGTGTTCGTGGCATTTCCTTCCTTCAGCCCATCGACGATCATGGATTCGGTGCCTACTTTGTGCAGCAGCTAGGACCCCAATGGTGATTTTTTAGAAGGGGACTCTGAATTCATTTGAAGGGCTTCCATAACAGGCTGGATGGCTTAAACACAAATATTTATTTTCTCACAGTTCTGGAGAGAGACGTCCAAGATCAAGGGGTCTGCAGGGTTGGGTTTTTTTGGTTTTTTTTTTGAAGGCTTGCAGGTGGCTGCCTTCTCCCTGTGTCTTCTCGTGGTCTTCCCTATGTGTGTGTCTGTGTCCTCATCTCCTCTTCTTGTAAGGACACCAGTCCCATTGGATTGGGGCCCCTATGATCTGCTTTAACTTAATTACTGCTTTAAAGACCCTATCTCCAAATTCAGTCACATTAGGACTTCAGCATATGAATTGGGGGAAGGGGAACACAATTCAGCTGATAAGAGGTTCTGATCTCAAAAAGTCATCCTCCCATGACAATGTCCCTTTGATCTCTATCTGAGGTTAGCATCCGAGGTGAGGTGGTTTAGGATGGAATCCCCAGGCTGTTGTAGGCTTACCGAAGCCAGGATGATTCAGCTCACTGAGCGCTGAGCTGTCCGGATCTGGATTCAAAGTTTGCCTCCTTCACTCACAAGTTGGGTGATGTTGCCCAAGTTATACAACCTCTGAGATCTCCGTTTCCTTGTCTGTGTAGTGAGGATAATACTACCTGCCTCAGGAGGAATTTTTGTGAAGAGCCGAAAAGGTCATTCATGTGAAACAGAGCACCATGTCCAGGAGCATAGTAGGTGCTCACGAAATGGAAGTTTCTTTTCCAGATGTGTTCTTTGCAGGGTTTCTTCTTCCAGGGCATGAAGGCCGTATTACAAGCATTCTCTGGCAGGGGGAGTGTACCAGGAGATGGAAGAAACTCAGGCCTGGGGTGCCTTCCCCCCATCCCTCCCTTGGAATACATCGCCCACCCAAGGCAGCCAAGCTTCAGAGCTGGAGGAGGGAAAAATGGTCTGGCATTGAACCTCCCCAGGAACACCCACTGCCGGCACCTCTGTGAGGGCGTGCTGTGAGAAAGCCGGGGGACAACTGTCCGGGCCAGGCTAAGTGCAGCTGTGGAAAGCAGATCTTGCAGAAAAAACCAAGTCCAAAGGCTGGCAAAGCCCTCTGGTCACAGGAAGCCCTCCCTGTCCAGAGGTGTAGGTTCTGGACTAGTCAAGGCATTTGGGTTCTACTCCCATCCCTGATATTTCCCAGGGCTGGGACATTAGCACTCACCTGACCTCTCTGCGCTTCAAGGCCCTCAGAGGGACACATGAAAGCATATGTCAGACAAATGTGAGTTCGTAAATGATTAGTAAGTCCCAGAGCCGCTGTACCAGCACCCCTCCTCTGGGCTACCACACTTTCTCAGCTGCTTGGGGCTGAAGGGGGAAGTCCCTGTCGCTCTGGTTTCCAGTTTCCTTAAACCTCCAGCATTTACACACACAGCCCCCATACGAAAGCAGATTAAGAATGCATCCCTCCTCAAAAAGAGGAGTCTTCCCAGATTTGGAGTAAGAGTGATGAGGGCTCGTCTGGGCCCCATTGCCTCTCAGACATCTCCCGCCCCCACCTGGGAACCCTCCCCCTCTCCCCCCCCCAAATTACTCACACTCCTGGAAACATGACTGATGACTTCGGGATGAGTAAGAGGCAGCGCACGTCATGGCCCAACTGTTGGCAGGGTGAGTGAGTTCAATGCTCACTGGAGCCAGGCTGCTCGGACATGTGCTGGGAGTCCGCTCTGGGGGAAGGGGGGCAGGGGACCCTAGAGAGGAGCTAAGCTTTATTTAGCAATGAGCTAGAAGTCCTCTGACCATTCCCCCCTTTTCCAACCCCCGAGTGATGATGGCCTTGTCAGCTCAGGGTGAGGGGGTGACGGGAACTGTCCCAGCGCCTCTTTGGGGGGCCTGGACAGTGGGGGCAGGGGCTCTCACGGAGCTCCAGGACACTGTGTTTCTTTCACCTGAGCACCCCTGGCCTTGTCCCAGCACAGCGTGGCCCAGGGCAACCCTGAACTTGGCAGCCCAGCCTCAACAGCTTTGAAAGGGCCCCAATCCAGGGCCCGACCTGCAGGGTGCGTGTGTGTGGAGGGTGTGTGTGTTTACACTCTCCTGTACACCCTAATCCGTGGTGCCAGACAAGCAAATATTTTCGGTCTGTTTTCCATTTCCCATGTGTCCCATTTCTGAGCATTTGGCAGAAATGGGATCACAGCAAAGGCGTGTATGAATTCAATGCGTTTTGAAATGCCTATTTTTACATTCTTGGAGTTCAGGTGCAGGCTGAACATGCTAATATAAGCACAACTGCACGCAAACTGGACCGTCCTGGCACTTCATAAATAGGGCCGAAGCACCCAGTTCCCCATACCCCACGTGGGTGTGGTCAGGACACGATGGCATGGAGAGAAACACGGGGACGCAGAAGCCCGAGGCAGCCCCACCTCAGTGTCCTCTGCAACCAGGACAAGACGGTGTCCTCACTCTGAGCCGCCGCTCCCCAGACAATCACTCCTGTGTGGGGAACAGTCCTCACCCCCGGGCTTTGCTCCATGAGGATACTGAGGTGTTGCTGGGGACCCACCGTGATGTCCTTCGAAATGCTCAAGACAAGAGCCATGCCTTAAATGTAAGGACTTCATTAAGGTGTTTCAGGACATATGGTGGCCTTGGTGGAGAACTCCGGAGAACATATGGTGAGGATGACTTGTTTGATGAAGTCTGAGATCCTAAATGCTGGGGCTGGAACACAAGTGAGGCTGGCAGCCCGACTGGCCACACCCCACCCCGATCCCTCCCAGGCAGCCTTCTCCATTAGGAAGGATGGGTCCTCTACCCAACACACCCCCACTCTTTATTAACATTAGACTTAGTCATTTATTTATTTTTTAAAAGATTTTATTTATTTAGAGAGAGAGCTGAGTGGAGGGCAGAGGGGGAGGGAGAGAGAATCTCAAGCAGACTCCGTGCTGAGTGCAGAGATCGAGCCGGCCTCGGGGTGGGGCAGGGCTCGATCTCACGACCCTGAAATCATGACCTGAGCCAAAATCAAGAGTCTGGACGCTTCACCCACTGAGCCACCCAGGCGCCCCATCATTAGACTTAGTCATTTAAATGTAGTTTGTTAAAAGATCCATATATAAAGCCAAAATACATCTTCAGCAGTAAACTCAGAGATGTTTAAGAGATTTCTTTCTTTTCCCATAACTCAGCTGAGACACCTTTGCCGCCGGAGCGGCAGAACATTAATCACAGTCGATTCATGACCCCTCCTCCTTAGCATCCTGATTTTCTGGAGGTTTACAGAGAGCCAAGGCACTCGGGTGACTTTCCTCAAGGCCACCTGGCCAAGCCTCTGCTGGGACGGCCATTGTTTCGCCCACAGCTTTAGGCCACAGGGAGGGCCCAGCATTCATTCTGCTGCTCCGGGGCCATCAGAGATTGGGGGTGGGGGGGCTCTGCTGCCCCATGCCTCCCTGAGGTCTCCATGGCTCCTGAGATCCTGACCCCAGATTTAGGAGTGTGTAGTTGCTCTAATTCCTTCTACACTGCCTAGGGGATTTTTCTCTAGTTTTAGAAGTGCTGTTAACTGGAAGTAGAGGACGGGAAGGAATGGGTGGTGCTCTCTAGCATGCTGTTTTCCCCAAACTTTATGTCTCTATTCCCCTAAGGACTTAGGTTTTCAAAACCAAAGCCAGAAAGGCATCCCCCCCTTTTTTTTTTTCTGCCCTGCATCTTGGGATTGCACTCATGTGCCTTTGGCAATCAGCAAATGATTGCTTGAGTGGTGTAAAGGACAAAGGATAAATACTGGAGGGAACGGGCTGGTATTTCATTTTTTTTTTTTTAAAGATTTTATTTATTTATTTGACAGAGAGAGATAGAGAGAGAGAGAGCAGGAACACAAGCAGGAGGAGTGGGAGAGGGAGAAGCAGGCTTCCCGCCGAGCAGGGAGCCCGATGTGGGACTTGATCCCAGGACCCTGGGATCATGACCTGAGCCGAAGGCAGACGCTTAACTGACTGAGCCACCCAGGCACCCTGGGTTGGTATTTCAAATACTTGCTACCTCATAGAGGATTTTCACTACCTGATTTAGGGCTTGCAGTAAAGCTACAGTAAGCAAGATCGTGCCATATTGGCCTAAGAATGGACAATAGGATCCAGGGAAGAGTCCAGGAGTAGAACCACACACATTTGGTCAACTGATTATCAACAAAGACATCAAGGTGTCTTTGATGGGGAAAAGAAAGTCTTTAATTTTACGTGATGCCAAAACAACTGAATATTCATATATTAAAAAATGAGCATTGACCCTTACCTCTCATCATACTCAAAAATTATTTTGAAGTAGATTACAGACCTAAACACACAACCTAAAACTATATAGCTTCTAAAAGGGTACAGAGGATAAATTTTTCATGACCTCGCAGAAGGCAAAGTTTTCTTGAACAGGTCACAAAATCACAAACTATTAAAAAAAATTGATACATTGAACTTCATCAAAATTTTTTTTAGATCAAAAGACACTGTTAAAAAAACAGACAAGCCAGCCTTTCACGAAGATGGCGCCGAAGGCTAAGAAGGAAGCCCCTGCCCCTCCCAAAGCCAAAGCCAAAGCAAAGGCTTTGAAGGCCAAGAAAGTGGTGCTGAAAGGCGTCCACAGTCACAAATAAAAGAAGATCTGCACGTCACCTATATTCCGATGACCCAAGACACTGCGTCTGCGGAGGCAGCCCAAATATCCTCGAAAGAGCATCCCCAGGAGAAACAAGATTGATCACTGTGCCATCATCAAGTTCCCCCTGACTACTGAGTCAGCCATGAAGAAAATAGAAGACAACAACACACTTGTGTTCATTGTGGATGTCAAGGCCAATAAGCACCAGATCAAACAGGCTGTGAAGAAGCTCTACGACATTGACGTGGCTAAAATCAACACCTTGATCAGGCCTGATGGAGAGAAGAAGGCATATGTTCGACTGGCTCCTGACTATGAGGCTTTGGATATTGCCAACAAAATTGGAATCATCTAAACTGAGTCCAGCTGGCTAAATCTAAATATAAATGTTTTCACCAAAAAAACCAAAAAAACCAGACAAGCCAGTCTGCAAAGAAATATTCACAGAATATATATCTGACAAAGTTCTGGTATCCAGAATATATAAAGAATACCAATAAATCAATAACAAAAAGACAAAAAAAAAAATTGAAAGAGAGCAAAAGACTTGACCAGACATGTCACAAAAGATTACAAGTGGCCAATAACCAAATGAAAATTGCTCAACATCTTTGTGTTAGGAAATGTGCAATAACATTTCACACCCACTGGAATGACTAAACTTAAAAAGAGCAACAATACCAAATGCTGGTGAGGACATGGAGCAACTGGAACTCAATCATTGTTGGTGGGAGCATAAAATGATACAACCATTTTGGAAAACTGTTTAGCAGTTTCTTATAAAGTGAAGTATACACCTACCTTATTATTTATCAATTCCTTTCCTAAGTATCTAAGAAACATGAAAACACATATTCACAAGAAAAATCGTCCAAAAATGTTCCCAGCAGGTTTATTCATAATAGCAGAAAAACTAGAAACAACCCAAATGTCCATCTGTAGGTGGGTACATAAACAAATTATGTTATCTTCATATAATGGAATAATATTCAGCAATGGAAATGAATAAACTATTACTAGATGCTACATGGCTGAATCTCAGTATGTTGAAAGAAAGAGAAGCACAAAGGAGTACATATGGGATGATTCCATTTTTATGAAGATCTTGAACAGGCAAAACCAATTCATGTTGATAGAAATCAGAACATTGGTTGCCTTGGGATGGGGGTGGGGAGACTGACAGAAAAGTTCTGTCTGGGGATCTAATGTTCTGGAAATCATCATCACATGGTGACTATGATTATAGTTAAGACTGAAGAATAAAAAAAGGGAAATATGGCAACTTTGTGGGTGACAGGAATATGCTGTATCTTGATTGGAGATATGGTTACACAGGTGTATGCATCTGTCAAAACTCATCAGATGTGACACTTAAGATCTATGCATCTCACTGTATATAGAATATACCTCAATAAAAAACAAAAGCCAGTTGCCATGGGCTGGGGAGAGGGGAAGTGAGGAGTTGTGTTTAATGGGTATGGAGTTTGAGTTTTGCAAAATGAAAAATGATGGAGATCAGCTGTACAACAATGTGGATATATTTACACTGCTGAACTGTACATTTAAAAATGGTTAATAAGGCAAATTTTATGTTATGTGTATTTTACAATAAAAACAAACGATATATGCTACCGCAAACAACCTAACAAACTTTATTCATGAAGATTCGAACACAAACAGCCTAATTTCTTAATGTAACATTTATGTGGTCTCTTGAAACAGAAGAGGCAAGGTGAATTGTAGGTTATATTTGGCCCCAATACAGTACAACAGTAAATAAAATAAAACACACAATTATTGCTGTGATCCTACTCTCGGGGCCCCCACTCCCTGGCTGGCTGAGGGTTGGCGGGTAGTGTCCCTCAGCAGTGTGCTGGCTTTCTAGGTTGCACCATGACAGGTTTTGAAGGGAAGTTTTCAGATGCTGGCACAGCTTGTACTACTGGGGGAGAGAAGTTCCAGAAGGACTTCCTGATGAATTTCACCCTGAAGAGCCTGGTTTCTTGTGTACCTCTGTATTGGCTCTTTTCCACCCTTGCTCTCCCCCACTTCCACCCCAGTCCCACCCCACTCCCTGGGCCCAGACACCACCTCACACAGTCAAGGAGTGTTGGTCAAGGTGCCTGGGCTCCTCCCACATTCCACCCTCCGGGGCCTGCAGGCCTGCTCAGTGATGGGGAGCCCTGAAGCACTGGGATCCATGCTTGCCATGTGACATACTTGCCATCGTCCCCGACAAGGATACTGGGTCCAGCCCATCCTCCCTTCTGTCCCAGGCAGAGGATGAGGTCGTTCTGCAAGTCTGGCCACAATGCCCAGCATCCTGCTCACTTTGCAGACATTCAGGAGAACGTGGGGTTGGGGGAGGGGGTCTTGAATTTTCCAGAGGTTGTAACCCTCCTCTCTACTTCCATCATAGCTATACCTGTGCACTCAGCGTGAATCTTCTCCTCCCGCCCCAGCCCGGTGTCATGGTGGCAGGCATGGAAGGTGGTGGCGGTGGAGTGGAGAAGTGAGTGAGCACCACTGTGGACATGAAGGCTCTCTGTAGGGCGGCCTGGCTCTGGGGCTAAGGCACATCATGGACCCTTTTAATTTCAGTCTCTGCCCACCTTGGGGACAGAGAGAGATGGAGCTGGGAGGTTCAGGAGGTGTCTCCCATGAACCCATTTTCTGAGAATGGGGCCCTGCAAGCCTAGCCAGAACCCTAGAGGTTTGCTCATACCGAGAGAAGGCCCTACCTCAGGGATGTGTCAGGTGTGGAGGGGCCTAAGGAAGGAAGAAGGTGAGGGGGCATGATGAGCCCCTGCACTGGGAGGCCTCAGCCCACTAGCCTGGACTCCACAGATAATACCCTACGTGGTCTATGCCAAGTCTATCATCTGTTTGGAAAAAAAAAAAAAAAGTGTGTAGTGCAGGAACTAGCTCAGGGCTTTCTACACGGAGTTCCTCAGCACTGGCTGGGACTCCCCTCTGGCTCTGCCTGCTCGGGAACCAGCCTGAGGCAGGGCTGAGGGCCCAGGGGGCTGAGGAGAGCCGCTCCCCCACACGTGGCTGACGTCCAGGCCCGCTGTGTGGCTGAGGAGTGATGCAGTCAGTGGAATGGGGGTGGAGCAGCTGTGGGGCCCAGATGGGAGGAAGGCAAACAGCAAGGGCACCCTTGAGAAGCAGCGAGTCATGAATCATGCTGTTCATTAACTTGAGCTAATTAGGAGGCAAGTATGAGGGCCATGGCGCTGGGCAATTTGTTAAATTCCCGTTTTTATAGTCCCCACCACCCCTGCTTACGGGGCCCCCACCTCCTCCTCGGTCCTGAGTGCCCGGGGGTGAGTACACGCTTTGGGGGCACTTGGAGTGGACAGCTGCCTGGTGGGAGAGGGAAAGAGGGTTGGCATGCCACACGCCAGGTGTGTGTTAAAGCTTTCACAACGGTTATATCATTTGGTCCTCAATACCCTGGGAGGGGGGACTCATCATTCCCATTTTGGAGATGGGGAAATTGAGGCTCAGAATAGGGAGCGGACTTGCCCAAGTTCTCCAACTAAATTAGACATAGCCTCTGCCCTCCTCACTGCACTGAAGGCAGTCTTACAAGTAAGACTGAAGATACGTCTAGATTTTCTATTCTGACCCCTCCAGTTATGGCTGTCACCTGCCCTAACAATTACCCTCCAGGTCCTTCAGACAACCCCCTTTCCTTGCTGGAGATGGAAACTCCCTCCACGGAGACAGATTTCCATGGCTTGGCTGAAGAGTGCTCCCCAGAAGAGGGAAGGTGGGATTTTCATCTTTTTGAAATAAATGTGAAAAACAGAGGCAAGAACAGCAACTACAGTGTGTTGCAGAGATAGATGGAAGGATGAGCTTAAAACGTCCTAGAGCCTGAGGGGGCCATTAGGTCTGGAGTACAGGGACCAAGGAAGAAGGTGGTGGGGGACAGGGGAGAGGTAGCATTTTATGCCACAGGCATTTTCAGCCGGGGCGAGGGTGTCCAGCTGCTGTTCGGTGTCAGGGGGGCAGCTCAGCAGGGTCTGGGGCTCCGAAGACAGTGGGCTGGAGCCAGCTGGGAAGTCGTGCTGACAAGAGCTCCCCCAAGGAAGGTTTGATCTCGGCACCTCAGAGCCCGCCACAGAGAGCTGCAAATCTGTTTGATGAAGGAAATTTTAGCAGGTGCGCCCGCTGGGGCCTGGGCGCTTGTGATACGGGAGAGTCCAGGGGAACAACCTCGCTTCTGGGCCGTGCCCCGCGCCCCACAGAAGTCTGGGGGTTCCAGATTGTCACCCTGGGCTGCTAGACCCAGCAGCATCCACCTGAGATGCCGGAGCTCGTTCTGACCACCGCAGCTCTGCAGGCCGGCCTGCCCTTGTCTTCCTCACAGCCTTCCCACCGAGGCCTCTGATTCCCCAAGCCCATTTCAAAACTGGAGGCCTCCCAGGGAACAGCAGGAGCCGGAAGGCAAAACGGCAGGCGCACACAGAGGTAGTTCAGCCGCGGTTCTCCACGCACCCCCTCCCACACGCCCACCAAACTGTGCAGGAGACTGGCGTCTTGAAAGCAGCCAAGTGTCCCCTGAAGATGCTCAATGGCAAATGGACAGCGCCTTGAGTCCACCTGGCTGTTCCTTGGAGGCCTGATTTGGTCCAGAAATCCATGCACTGCGGGAGAGCTTAGGTGACAGCACTGAGCAGGGGAACCCGGCAGCCCCAGGCAGCCCTCGCTCCGCACAGGGCGGCTGAGCCACGGTTGTGTTTGCACGCGGAGAGCCAGAGGTGTGGGGGATGGCCAAGGCGTGAGGCCCGCCTGCCCACGATTCCCCGGGGACCGCAGAAGCCCTTTGCTTTTGAAAATCCCGGGGAAGCGGTAAGCTGGGGGAGACAAGAACCCAGCTACGGTTTTGGCACTCTACCCTCTCTGTAATGGGCTGGAAACCCTACAAACTTGCATCACCTTTCCTAATACAATAGATTTGGGGGTTAAAAAGTGTTAGCGTGATGTCTTTTAAATATTTAGAAATATTCCCCACTCCTGCCACCAAAGATGAGTATTTGTTTTTAAAAAAATAAACACTTGGCCAAGACGTCATGTGGTGTCCCTCACACAGGTGAGTGTTGTGCAAGCCAGCCCGCCCACCGGCCGTGGGTGGGGACCTGCCTACAGCTGTCACCGGGCTCCTAACAACTCCTCGGGGTACACCCTGCTCATTAGGCCCCAGCCACGCCCAGCCGCCCAGACTCCCGGTTGAACCGGACTGCCAGGAGCGGGCGGTGCCTCCTTGAACCCTGAGCAGAACAATGGGCTGTGAGGAGTTAACCAGGCCCACAGCCCGAGAGCTGGGTGCTGGAGCTCAGGGGCTCGCTCAGCTATGCCTAGGACGGGCCCATGGGGCCTCCACGCTGGCCAGGCTCCTGTCTCCCTTGGGGCCAGGGAGCAGCAGGGGGGCCCCCAGAGGGAGCCAGCAGAGCTCTAGGCAGGAAAAATAGACATGTGTTTAGAGACTGCCTCCTCAGTGGCGGGCTGAGCCTGCAGACATTATCTCACTCCTGCTCAATGTCCCCCCAGGCAGGTAAGGGATGGGACTTGTTCCTGCTTTATAGCTGAGGCACCCAAGCAGAGAGGATGGGCAGGCAGAGAGAGGTGGTCTCCTCGGTGCAGCCCAGCCCGCGCGGGATGTGGCCCCAGCTGGGCAGGTGTCCCTGCCGGTCCATCTTCCTGCCCCCTGAGATAGGTGCTGCCCCCCAGAGGTAGGGATGTGCCCCCGAAACAGGCTGACTACCTACCCCCCCAGGCTCATCTCAGCTTGCACCGCCCAGATAACCAAGACCTGGCTCCCCTTCCTCCAGGGTGCCCCCCGCCCCTGCTTGTTTGCAGCCTGGCCACCCTCAGGGCACAACGTGGCATGAGGAAGGACGGGGCTGCCCAGCCCGGCCCCGCCTGGGAAGTACATCTCCCGGGTGCTTCTGCTAACTCAGGATAAACCGGATTGGGGTTAGGCAAGTGGCAACATGCTGCTATTTGTGGAGGCTTCTGGACTTCATGCTCCCTCCCATGACAGCGGGAACAGGGAGGGCGGCAGCCATCTCTGCCCAGTCACGCACTCAGGCCTGCCGGGGAGCCCGGATGGAGTCACAGGCTACAGGCTGGAGGCACAGAGTCTGCATGGAGCCTCGGAAGCTGCCAGGAGAGAGCCCTGGCCTGGGACACAGGAAACCCCAACACAACAAACACAGAAAACTCAACCCAGCCACTACCCGCCTGGGGCAGCCTTCCCCTCCTTGGGCTTCCTCTGTCCAATGAAGGGGTTGGATTAAATGAGATCCTCTCACTTCATAATCCCTCCACTGTCATTAGGCTGTGTTCCCTGACTCTTAGCCCTCCAGTGCTTCTCTCAATAAAACCCATTCAAGTTGGGGAATTAGAATTAACCTCTGTCTAAATTAAAGGCCAGGCAGGGAGTGATGGCAGAGGCTGGGCAGGTGCAGCTCTGGGCAGGCAGCCCTGGGGCCTTCTGAGAAGAGTTGAGAGCCAACTGCAAGCCGCGGGACCCTGCCTTGCACCTCCTGCCCAGTCCCAACCCCAAACCTTGACTTTGTGAGGCTTACCCACTCTCCCCAGGTCTCCAAAGCCTGGGCTAAGGCACTTGGGCCAGAGTCCTCCCTGGAGATGTGAGCACAGAGGCTCCGCAGGAGTCATGCCGGATGGGGGCCATGAGCCCTCAGTAGAGAGCCCCTCGAGGTGCCAAGGGCCAGCCACAGGGATTGAGGAGGAGTCAGAAGTCCTCTTAAAACCAACTCTGCTCCGGACATTCCTCCACTAGGAAGGCCCAGACCAAAGAACCTCCAGGTTCTGGAAGCCCTTTTACCTACCACTTGAATTGGCTAATCGTTTGTAGAGTGTGTTTTGGTTGACAAAGCATTTTTCTAGATGTGATGTCATTTGATCCTCAGAGCAACACAATGAGATATTTTCTGATTCTACAGAAGACAAAACAAAAGCTCAGAGTTTAAGCAACTTGCTTAAAGGATCCCAACCAGGAAGTGGAAGAATCAGGACCAGGAGCCTGGTGGTCAAGTTCCAAGAACAGTGCTCTTTCTAGGATACCATGTCCTTCTCTCCAGGCCCTAGGGATGCAGAAACACTCCACTGGGACTCAGACAATAGGCTGAGGATCTCCCAGCTAGCAAGGGTATGTGTCTGCTATGTGTCTGCAGTCCAAAGGGCCTAGAGAACGACCCTACTGTTGACCTGGGCCCATGCCGGGTCCCTAGAGAAGGACAGTGACGCAGTTTCTCTCTAGCAGGTCTGAAACTCAGGGAAAACCTTCCCTGAGGCTTGAAAGGATTGGATTTTCCTCCTGCTAAACCCCGTGATGTTCTTTCTTAGAGGAAGTGACCCAGTAGCTGCCTTCAAATCTCTGAAAAGCCACAAGAAACAGGGAATGGCCATCTTCTGTGGGGACCGTGGACAGAAGGATCAGGAAACAGATGGAACACAGTGTAAGGAAGGACCACATAAAGATGAACTCTCAGGCCATGAGAACTGCCTGGGGATGTGACTGGCTGCTTTGTAAGGTGGTAAGGTCCCCGTCACTGGAGGAGTTCACACGAAGACTAAGTAACCATTCTGCCCTGAAAATGTTATATAGGAAACTCAACCCCTAGAATGCTAAGTGGGAAGAATGAACTACATGATAATAACACTTCTTCATACCAAGAGCTTGTGACAAAGTGGGAATTATTTCAGATTCTATTTGCACCTCAGACTCTCACCTATGAGCACCATATTGGATCAAGACAGAGTTTTTGCTGAGTGTCTCTGTTGCCTGCTGTGACAGACTGGGATGGAATGGAGGGAAGGGGTCAATAAGTAGGGATGGGGGTGAGTATGGTAGCCCCCAAACCATAGCAAGGTCTGACATGGGAAGGTTCTCCTGGAGCTCCATGCTCTGAGGGCTGAGTGTGTTGAGGCCATTGTTATTTGCCCTCCCTAGAGGAAACTGGGGCATTCCCATTGATTTGGGCAGCTAGCCACAGATTTGCTTAAGCCCATGGCAGCTGTCCCCTTTGCCACAGTGACCAAAATGAGTTATCAGGCCAGGTCAAGGTAAGCCCCACCTTGGCCATGAGTGTTGGCCAGCTATCTATGTCCAGGAGATAGGTGGCTGAGTCATGGGCCATTTCTTAGCAGCTGGCCTGGATCTTTCACATTGAGGAAGGGCTTGGGACACCTGAGTACCTGGAATCTGGAATGTGGAATTGCAGGTGGAGAGATTTGGCACTAGCATCCCAGGCCATCCATGGGATACCCCAAGCTACAAAATTGTCTGCCACAGTGCCCTGAGGGTTAGGAGACACCAGACCATCCCCCTCCTCCAGAAAGTCTCCCAGGATTGTGCTCAGTTGATGAATAGAAGCAGTATCCCTTCCCCATCCCACCCCCACCATCCTCTATGGACACCAACCTCCTGCTTGGTGTTTGGTTTTTCCCTGGAGGCGTGTACTGCCAACATAGAGAAGTTAGGGATGGGGGCACCCAGGCTTGGCCCAGCCTGGCCCATGTTCTTCTAGGAGTCCTGGGAGCTGCTCCCACTCATTCCTTCAATCAGTCAATGCTTACTGAGCACCCATGCACCTGCAAACCAAAAAGAACAATCACCTCATAGAAAAATGGGCAAAGTATATGAACAGGCAATTCCCAGGCCTGGCCTTGCCACTGATTTGCTGGGTAAATTTGGGCAAGTAACTTAGCCATTCTGTGACTGTTCCCTTCTCTGTCAAATTAGGATAATAATGGTTCCAATTCACTGGGTTACTGTGGAAAGTGAATGAGATCATCCACACATTATGGGTGGAATTGTGTCCCTCACAAATTCAGATGTTGAAGCCTAAGCCCCAGTCCCTCAGAATTTCAATTTATTTGGAGATAAAGCCTTACAGGGGTGAGCAAGTTAAAATGAGGCCCTTAGGGTAGGACCCTAATCCAATCTAACTGGTATCCTTAGAAAAAGAGGAGGAGACAAAAAGACGGGCACACAGAGAGACCGTGTGAAGCAGTAACAGGAAGATGGCCATCTGCCGGCCAAGGAGAGAGGCTTCAGGGGAAAGTAACCCTATGAGCACCCTGATCTTGGACTCCCAGCCTCCGGAACTGTGAGAAAATACATTTCTTTGTGTAAGCGCCCCTCCAGCAGCCCTCGCCGACTAATACAGCACCTCAAGCACTAGAACAGCATCTGGCATGTAGTACACACTCAGTAAGTACTAATTACTCCCATAAATATTATTGTTTATCTTAGCTGTATACACACCACTTTAATTTCCTATTGCTGCTGTAACAAATGACCACAAACTTTTTGGCTCACGATAGCACACATGTATTATCTTATAGTTCTGTAGGTCAAAAATCCCACTGGGCTAAAATCAAGGGTTCTGCAGAGCTGCGTTCCTTCTGGAGGCTCCAGAGAAGAATCCATTTCCTTGCCTTCTCCAGCTTCTAGAAGACACCTGCCTTCTTTGTCTAGGTCCTTTTCCTCCACTTTAAAGCCAACAGTGTAGCATCTTCAAATCTATCTTTCTTTTGACCCTCCTGCCTCCCTCTTATAAAGACCCTTATGATTACATGGGGACCACCCAGATGGCCCAGGATAACCTTCTTGTCTCAAGGTCCTAACTTAATCACTTCTGCAAAGTCCCTTTTACCATAAAAGGTCACATATTCACAGATTTGGGGGATTCGAACATGTACATCTTTGGGAGAAGGGGCATTATTCTGCCTACCACACATACAATCTATTATTAAGTGACAAAGGAAGCCACAGAACAATGCATATTAGGTTAATTTCATTTATGTAAGAAGATACTAAATCAATTTAGACAGAGAGAAACTCAAAAAACTATTAACTGTGAGATTTTCTGGGGAGGGACTTGGGGCTTTGACATTTTGGGTATTGTTTTCTTTTTTTTACAGTATGCACATATTCATGAATTACTTGTGGAATTTTTAGAAATTTTAAACAATTCAAAGAAAAAAGGAAGAGATGTGTCCTCATCCTTGTGGAGCTGAGTCTAGAGACATCAGACAAATCAACAGCATCAAAACCTCTCAGTAAGTTTTCTGAGAAGTGTGAGCAGAGCACGGTGGCAGCTGGGGTGGGGGCCCCTCACTGCCTGAAGTGACACCTTTGCTGAGTTCTGAAGAAAGAGAAGGAGTTCCCCAGGTAGAGAGGAGGGAGGGGAGTGTCGCCCACGACAACGGGCCTAAAGGGCTGAGTCCAGGCCCATGAAGAGGCGATGGGCAATAGGCAAGGAAGCTCGCACCTGCTGAGCCCCCAGCTGCTGGGTCCTGTGCTGAGTGGTGTTGTGGACATGTCCTCATTGGGTGGAAGGGAACCAAGGCTGTATATGTTGATGGAAGAGAGGGTCCGGACTGGATGAGAAAGGGCATGGGAGAAGGTGGCAGGCGGCTGGGCAGGGTCTGCTCCTGGAGCAGCTGATGCAGACAAGGAGGGGTGAAGAAGGGGACAGGGAGGGCCAGCGCTGGAGGCAATACCTTCCCTCACCCCACACCCCACTTCTAGGTGCCCCATTCACATCCTCAGCCCCCAGGCAGGTGTGGGTTGCAGGTCAAGCTCTCAGGCAGCCCCTCTAGGGCTGAGGGTACTTCCAGGCCTCACCCCAGACCTGCTGCCTCAGGGCTGACTCGAGGTCTCCATGTGGTGCCCGAGGCAGCTGGCCACAGACCTGGCCCGGGTCATCCTGGCAGCAAGATGATCGCACTAAACCATTTCTTGCAGTCCTTTGGGGCGCTCTAACAAAATGTCACAGGTAGGTGGCTTATGAACAACAGACTTTCTTTCTCACATTTCTGGAGGCTGGAAGTCTGAGATCAGGGTGCCAGCATGATTGGATGAGGGTCCCTCTCTGGGTTGCAGACTGCTGACTTCTTATTGTGTCTTCACATGTGGAAGGGGGGCGACGGGGATCTCTGGGGCCCCTTTTATAAAGGCACGAATCCCATTCATGACCTAATCACCTCCCAGCGGCCCCACTTCCTAATACCACACCTGGGGACTTAGACCTCAACATACGAATGGGGGGGCACCAACATTCAGATCACAGCACCCCTGAAGGGTTCCCAAGTGGGGATGAGGCTGAGTCTGCGGACAGAGGGGCCTCAACCTATGGCCTTCTACCCGGTGTGCTTGTCCTGACTCACAGAGCGAACACAGCCATGTCCTGAGGATGTCACTGCAGACGTGACCGAAGGTACCCATCAGCGGCAGAGGGAAGAGGTGATGGGGTGCGTGGGATCAGATGAGGTGGTGGCCAGGGGCACGCTGGCCCAGATGATGGGCTCAAAGCTCTGCTCTGCCAGTTTCAAGCTGTGTGACCCTAAACATGTTACTTAACCTTTCTGGGTTTCAATCTCCCCATCTCTACAGTGGAGTAATGATAGTATGACTATTAAGTGCTTGGAACAGCGGGAGCATAGGGAGGCCTGCTGCTTAAGCGGTAGTGGTCACTCCTGTGGACTCCCCATGATGTCCCAGCTGGGCCTAGCAGCAAAGGGCCCCTTCGGGGTCTCTGCGCTACCATGTCCCTACCCTCAACCAGCCACTCGCTCATACCTGCTCCTGGGGCCCAGGGGGTGGCCCTGGGAAGGGAAAGGAGTGCTGGCTCGGGGGGTGGGGAATGTCAGTAGCCATGGGCCCTAGGGGGGGTGGGGTGGGGGAGAAGGAGGAAGCAGGGGTTCCAGAGTAGCAGAGACCTCCGCGGGGAGGTTTGCCCAGGGCAAAGACTGTGGGTCAGCACACGGCTGGCTTTGGGGTGTCGGAGACAGCCTTTACGGGAGCCAGAGGTGTCCGTTATTATCTCTGGAGCTGTTGCGAAAATTTCCAAATAGAATTATTTTTAAGTCACTTTAACCAGACAGAAGATCTGTACGCCAGGCAGCACTTTTGAGAAGGCGGGCATAAGTGTCACCCAGTCAGGGAAACGCTGAGGAGTCTGGGTCCTCTCGGGGAGGTCTCTGGCTTCGGAATATTAAAATCACTCAAGGAGAGGAGAGGCGTGTTGATCCCTCGGAGCCCAGGTACCTCCCACAGGGGGCCCAGCTCACACACAAAGCGAAGAGTAGAGCCTCAGTCCAGAGGAGCTCAACAAAACAGTCCTGGTTTGTAAATTAGTGGCAGAGCTGGGAAACAGTAGCTACCTGTGGTTTTCTAATTCCATTGCCCGACGGGAGTGAGGGGCATCATTCGGGTGTGAAGTGCAGGCTATCAGTTCACCCATGGGTTAGGGATTCTCAGAAAAGGCTTGACCAAGGCAGGGGTGGAAATGATTGCAGAGGAAGCTGCCACAAACTAGCTGTGTAGCCTCGAATGACTTGCTTCTCTCTGGGCTCCCCCTCCCTCGTGCTGTAATAAGGAAGGACAACTGCATAGCATTAATCACGATGCGGGGCTTACTACGTCTGAGTCACCTCATGTGCATTATCTCACATAAGCCTTCCAACAACCCTGGGCAGTAGGTATCTGAATCCTCAGTTTGCAGATGAAAAATGGAAGTTCAGGGAGGTTAAGTAACGTGCCCCAGGCCATTCAGCTAATGAGAGACCCAGCGCGGGTGGAAAGCCTTGAAAGGCCGCTAATGCCACGCTGGATCCCTCCGGGTCAGCTCTGCACTCCATCCTCTGCATGACAAATCAGGGGAAGCCACCTGGGTGTCGTTGTGCTCCACCTCAGGGCCGGCCAGAGAGGCCACGAGGGCCAGGCTCTGGGCCAGGAGGGCAGGGACCGGGCGGGGATGGCCCCGGCCTGCCACCAGCAACCCGCCCCCCCGGAATGTGAGGGGCAGAGACGAGAGCCCCAGCACCTTCACAAGACGCACACTCTGTTCTGTCCTCACAGGCCTGAGAAAGGGGACTGCCTTGAGTTTCCCCTGAGCTCCTCTTTCCAAGAGCTCACACATATCCTTTACATGGGCAGCTTCTCACTCTTCCACTTAACATAATAATAATCTCCATGGAAACCCCTCCGAAGGACCTTTCCAGCCAGGGCTCAGGACCACCTCAAGCAGGGGATATCATCACCACCCTCATCGTCATCTTCACGGTCCACCGAGGCAGAGAGGTGGCCAAGTGCCGGGGCTGCAGTGTCACTCATAGCTCTGCAAAGACCAGCTGGGTGGCCTTGGACAAGTCACCGTCTGTCGGCCTGAGCTTCCCCATCTAGAGCCCGGGCACGGTTAGAAGGACTAAATGCAGAGTGGACAGGCAGAGCGAGCACTCAACAATGAGAGCTTTTTTTTTTCCGGGTCCTTTTTTTCAAATAAACTATTTTTTTAAAGGCTCACAGCAAAACTGAGAGGAACATGCAGAGATTTCCCACATAGCCCACGGCCCCACACAGGCGCAGCCTCCTCGACCATCCACATCCCCGACCAGAGCAGCACAGCTGACCACGAACCTGAGTCAGTCAGGTCAGCCCACGAACGACACGTCATTGTCACCCAAAGCCCATAGTTTACACTAGGGTTCACTCTTGCTGTTGTACGATCTGTGGGTTTGGATGAAGGTATAATGCCATCTCTCTCCATCATTATGGCATCACACAGAGTAGCTTCACTGCCTAGAAAGCCTCTGTGCTCCACCTAGTCAGCCCTCCCTCCCCTCTAACCCTGGGCAACCGCTGATCTTTCTATGGTCTCCGTAGTTTTGCCTTTTCCAGAAAGTCATGTAGTTGGAATCATACAGTATCGTAGCCTTTTTGGTTTGGCTTTTTTCACATAGTAAGAGGCATTTAAGGTTCTTCCTTGTCTCTTCATGGCTTGGTAGCTCATTTCTTTAGTGCCGAATGATATTCCATTGTCTGGATGGACCACAGTTTATTTTTCCATCCATCAACTGAAGGATATCTTGGTTGGCAATTATGAATAAAGCAGCTATAAACATCTGTGTGCGGGGGTTTCAACTCATTTGGGTAAAAATACCTAGGAGCCCCATTGCGGGTTCATAAAGAGTATGTTTAGTTTTGTGAGAGACTGTCAAACTGTCTTCCAAAGGAGCCGTGCCATTTTACATTCCCACCAGCAATGACTGTGGCTTTTATTTTTATTTAGAAATAAAAAGTGCCTTGCTTAAGATTACACAGCCATTAGTTGGCAGAACAGGGACCAAAAAGCAATCCTTCTGGTTCCACACTGTGGGCGGTTTCCCTTTGACCACGTTGCCCGTCAGCTAGACAAGCCAATCTCCTGCCCTCACAAACACGTTCACACTTACTCACCATTGCTTTTGAAACCTGATTCTTGGTGCGGATGTATCCCAAAGGATTCCTCTTCTGCCCCGTCTGTCTGTCTGCTTCCTGTATCTGAAAGGCTTGTGATGCTCTTGCACAGTGTCCAGGTGTTCCAAGCTCACCTGTACCTGGAGGAGAACCAGGTGGCTCTGGGAAGCCCCTCCTCCTTTCAGAGCCAACCCAGCCAGCCCCAGAGTCCTAGGAGTCACCGTGCCCTCATCAGGACTGGCAGAGGAAAAGAAATGACCCCCACACCCACCCCTCAGTCCAACTCCAAGTCTGCCTGTTCTGCCTTCCTTCCTGAGGTAAAATTCACATAGCGAAGTCATTTTAAAAGTGTACAATTCAGTGGCGTTCAGTATATTCACAATGTTGTGCAACCACCACGTCTACCTAGCTTTAAAACATTTTCACCCAATTCCACCTCTTTTTCAAAGAAAACCCCACACCCACTAAGTTGTCACTCCCCCTTCTTCCTTCTCCCCACCCCTGGCAACCACCAACCATTTGCCTCTTTGGGTTTACCTACTCTGGTCATGGAATAAACAGAATCTGTGTCCGGTTCCACACACATTTCTCAGACCACCCTTTCTGTAACTTCCTGGGGAAGGAGGAGGAGCAGAGACTCCTCTTGCTGCCTTTGTCTCTGACCCTGCTCCCCCTGCCCACAGTGTCTGTGATCCAGTTCATCCATTCTGTTTCTTTTTTTTTTTAATTTGTCATGAGCAAAGGATTTTGATGGTTCCTAAATTCATTCAACAAATAGTTCATGAGCTGGCAGGGGAGACAGGGAAATAGTCATTACAGCAGTGTGATCAGGCAATGCTATGGATTCTTCAGAGAGGCGTGGAGCCCGTACGTACCCCAGCCTCAGGGTGAGGGTGGTCAGGGAAGGGAACAATGGGGCTGGGGCCCCCATCTGTCTTGTTCACCTGTTTCCTCGGGACTTAGTACACTTCCTGGCACATAGAAGAGGATGAATGAACAAGTCAATCAACCAATTAATGCAGCTCTCAGCTAAGAGCTGAAGGATGAATACAAATCTGCATAGCGTATCTGAAGCCTCACAGGCAAAGGTTCCCCTGCTTTAGCACACAGAAAGACAGCTCAGTCTAGATGAATGTGGAAGGGAAGGGGGAGGCAGGTGGGAGGAGATGAGGCCAGAGCAGGCAGGGCCTTGGAAACTACCTGAAGGAGCTTGACTTTCCCCTGAGTGGGAAGAGGAAGGGTTTTAAGCAGATACGCATTCTAGAAACTCATCTTTCTAATCCGGATTAGAGATTATGATGATATGATGATGTGCCAGGAGGACAGAACAGACATCATTCTTGTCCTCCTCCGGCTGATGTTTCAATGGGAAACAGAGGTACTTAATATATCCTTAAAATAATTAATTCAATAGTCACAAGGGCACAAGGTGTTCTGAGGGATGTCCTGAAGACAGTGACTTTTGGATCGAAACCCGACAAATAAACAAGATTTGGTTAATTAAAGAGAGGCAAAGAGCTTTCCAGACTACACGGAAGCTTTTAGGAAGGTCCTGAGCAAAACGTGCTAAAGGAAGTGAGAAAAGTCTAGTATGACGGCTGTGCTCAGTGTGAGGCTGGGAGTTTGACCAGATGGGGCTGGGAGATACGTGGGGCTCAGACCCCAAAGAACACTCTTACACATTTTGGACTTACCCTAAGTCAAATAGGAAGTCTTGAATGATGTAAGCAGGATCCAATTTTGAAAAATGGAACAACTGCATTTCTCTTCCGTGTTGCTGTGCATGTGACCTTCTTCCTGGTCACTGCAATCATCTGCTTGCTTTGGAAGTGAAGTTAAGATTAGCAAAGAAAAAAAAAAATGTGAAGGAGATAAGTACTGTTTAGCTTCTGACATCCAAAATAGAATTTTTTTCAGCCAGACAGTAGTCTTGAAAGACAGTCATTGGTTAAGAAATAGGGTATTCTGGATGTCTTTAACTTCCTCTTTAAGATATCAAGAAGCAAACCTGACAGAATTGATGGTAGAGCTTCACTTCAGGAAGCAAACAGAGGAGAAAGCCCTGCTCTTAGGTCTGGAGGATATTGGGGAGGAGGCTAGACAGGAAGCAAGTGTGGAAGGAAGTCAGGTGTGTGTCCTAATCACCCATCTTCCATTTGAAGTCCCAAGCAGAGGTGTGTTAGATTGGGGGCAGTGGGGGAGGGGGGAGTGTGATTTCTGTACGTATCTCTCTAGAGGTCTTCACATCAAAGTAAACTTCCGTGTGGTTAGGCACAGGGAAGGTTTGAATTTAACCTTATCTATTGTGGTTGTGAGTTCAAGCCCCACGTAGGGTGCATTTAACCTTCTCAAACCACCCTGGGCTCCCATGTTACAATGATGGCTACACTAGATCTTTAGCTGTGGGTTTTGTATAAGAAACTAACCAGAAGCAGATAGTTTGAAAGCCTAAGCTTTTAAAACAAAAATGCATTGAACAAGTATTGACTATGGCCTGTCATTCAACAGCTAGTTCTAGTACAATCCCTGGGCCTCAGAACCTGTAGCAGCAGCAAGTAGACTGCGAACTCTCTGAAGCTCCCAATGCCCATTGCAATCAAGCATAGCTGTGGTGGATGATGGACCAGGAAGAACTTTCCAGAAGGAAAAGCCCGGAGACACAGACAACGGACAAAAGAATTCTTCCCAGACAACAGAACAGCGGCTGCCAGAGGGGCTAACCAAGCGTTTTACTCCACTGCGCAGGAGGGAGGTCTTTACTCCTCCAGCCTATTAGCAATGGATCATTTTTAAGAACTAGTGGCCGACGTGCTCCCTTTTCTGAATAGGGGTCTTTACCTCAGTTACCACATACTCATTCCACCTGGTATAGCTACACCTGAAGCCCATGGAGAGGATTACACATCGCCTGATAATCCTGGGCCTTGATTTGCATGAGGTTTTGGGGTTGTCTCCCCTGGAGAGGGAAGGGGATAATTCAATACATGGGAAGAGGGGGGCACATGAATGTTCGGGTGGCCAAAGGGCCGCCTATGGCAGAGACTGCTAGTTGCTTCCTCCAGCATCCATTCTCCCCTTCTTCCTTACCAACATAACCCCCAGTTTTATTACTAAGATTGTATTTAAGATTGTACTTCTCAGACTCCCTTGCAGCTAGCTCTGGCCTTAGGAGTAAGTTCTAGCTAATAAAATATGAACAGAAGTGTCATAAGGTTTCCCAGGGAAGGAGTCAAAATAAAAGTGTGTGTGTGGTAGTGGGGGAGGGCGCCTGGGTGGCTCAGTCGATTAAACGTCTGACTCTTGATTTTGGTCCAGGTAATGATCTCAGCTGGGCATGGAGCCTGCTTGGGATTTTCTCTCTCCCTCTCCCTCTGCCCCCTACCCCTGCATGCGCGAATTCTCTCAAAAAAAGGGGGCGGGGAGAAAAAAATAAAGGGGGTAGAGGATGCCCCTCTCCCATTCCTCCATACTGCTTCTTGGAAAATAAATACAATGGCCAGAGTTTGCTGGAAATTGGGTCATGGGGAATTAGGGTCGCCCATGGGAATAGACAAGAAAGAACAGCTGGAGGACCCTGGCCCCTGATGACTTCATGAAACCATCAGCCCAGCCCTTCACCTCTGGCTCCAGACTGTTGTAGGCAAGAATAAAACCCTGCGTGTTCAAGGTTCTGTTTGTTTGGGTTTTCAGTCCCAGGCAGCTCAAAGGAATCCTAACTGATAGATCTCTAGTCTAGGCTTGGAGCAGGAGACTTACATATCAGTTGGGTGGTAGGACCCCAGATCCTGCAGCGGCAGGAAGCAGACTGTGGACACACAACATCAGTTTGGGCGGCAGCATGTGGAGTGGAAGTGGCTCTGGACGAGGATGGTGGCATCGGGGCTGGCTAGAATATTCAGATTTGAAACCTGCCTAGGAGGTGAGAAGGACGGGGCGGTGTGCTGCCCTGAGGCAGGTGGTGAGGAAGAGTCGACGCTCATGCGTAGGAAGAGGGAGGCAAAGGAAACGGCAGACCCAAGAAGGAGCGGGGAGCAGGGCCCGCTGCTGTGCAGTGGTCAAGGGCATGCAGGCTGCGCTGGGTGGGATTTGGTCACAGGGAAGCAGGGTTGGGGCCGTGGGGGTGGCAGCCACCCGCAGGGGGGGCAAGGGAAGAGGGGGTGAGAGGGGTTAGCAAGTGGCCCAGCAAGGGAAGATATCTCCCCCTCCCCCCACCCCGGCCCTCCTCAGCTGGGAAGCTGCCCCAGGAGGAGGGGTCCAGGGAGGTTCTTGGCATTTTTAAGATGGGTGAGACTTCACCTCGTTTCATGCTGGTGGGAAAGCAAGGGGGCCTTGGAGAGGTAAAGGTCCACGACAGCAAAGGAAGAAGAGGACACAGGCTCCCGAGGCTCCCTGAGAACAAGGACCCCGTGGCACCCAGAGCTGGGCGGTGCGGCGAGCCTGGGGGAGGGGGGGCAGGTTGCTTCTCTGCTAAGGCAGCTGAAGGAGGGAAAGTGGCAGACAAGCTGATAAGGCTGTAGATGATAGGGTGAGGAGATCCCCTTCTGATGGCCTCCGTTTTCTGCGAACTAGCCGTGATGTCATCTGTGGTAAGTGAGGGGGTTGGAGAAGATTTGGGAGAGGAGGCAGTTGGAGCACCCCCTTTCTGAGGAACACGAGAGAGAACTGGCCAGGAAAGCACAAAGGGTGAGGCTCAGGCCGGGCTGGAAGCTTGCGCTGGTGGCAGCGCCCGTCTGCAAGGCTCTTTCTCCAGAAGGAAATTCCTCTTCCGGCTTTCCCGGCCTGCGTGGGCTCCAAGCTGCAGGCCTGCCTTTGCGCTCAGCAGGACGTGTGCACCTGCAAATCCTGTCCACTCCTCGAATTAACATGCCTCCCCACCCAACTCCTCCTCTTGCCCTCTTGCTCCTCTGGGTTTGATTTCTGGAACCAGTTATCTTGGACTCCGCAGGAGCACCTTCTTGCCATTCTGAGCCCACGCAAACTCTGGCTGTCCCCCGGGCTCTAGGCAGGGCCTCCTCCCTGCTCGTCCAGGCCTCCTTCCTTCTTTTCACCACCCACCCCTGTCCTGCACATCTGGTGCCTTCAGCTTCCTCGAATGAGACTGTCACCGTGTCACTCCCCATTCAAAACCGCTCTGCAGCTCCTAAGACCTCAAAATAAAAGCTCTCATTTCTGCTTACTTTGGGGATCTTGGCTTAAATGCCACGAGTTCTGGGAAGCTTCCCTAGATTAGGGGAAGTCCCAGTGGTACCTGCACCCGTGACACCTTATAAGTCTTCTCTGAGACTCTCAGTAATTACTCGATCCCGTGTCACTAACAACGGCAGGGAGTGCGCGCGCGCATGCGCACAGGCACAGGCTTCCTTATCGCGCCCATCTCCCCAGCGCAAGGATGTTACCTGCCTGACCAACTAATGACAAAGCCAAGCCTGTCGGGCCCTTGGGATCTCAGGTTAAATTTCCATCACCCCCTAAATCAGCCCATGCTTCAGGTACTGGGGACTCCTTCCCAGGCCCCAAAGCTGCCCCCCCCACCTCCTCCCGCACCAGGGTGTTTGCTCCGACGGCTCCCTCTGCTCACGTGCTCGTGCTCCAGTCCCTCTTGTGCAGACGTGCACGCCCCCCCCGCTCCCCGCCCCCCGCCCGTCTAGCCCAGGGCCCTTCTGCTGCGGACTCTTCTCTGAAACCTCCACCGGCCACAGGCCAAACCCCAGAGCGTCTGCTTCCGGAATGCCTGCCGTCCCCATCCTTTCACTCCCATCACACTAGAACCTTGAGGGAAGCTTCCAGTTTGTAGTCAATCGATACAGCAAATGAAAATGTTTGATCGTGGAGCAAAGAACCGCTTTCTGTTAACACGTGTATGAATAGTGTCCTATACAACCGTATCCCCAGTAGCGACTTTCAGGGTTGCCACGCACTTAGTAGGGACACAAAAATATTTTTCAACGAGTAAGATATTTTCTCCCTCATATCCGTAGGAATATGGTGGCAACAGTCTCTGTCTACACATCAATTTGGAAAATTAATTTATAAATGCCATTGTCCTGTGTTTACAACATGAAAAAGATGTCTGTTTTCACCAGCGAACAGAGTCGGTCTTTTCAGGTTTATTCCATCTTTACTTGAGAAACAAACGCATGCCTTATGCAGCGGATCAAGGTAGTGACTATATTTGCCAGCGTACCAGACACGACACTGTGTAAGGGCAAAGGAATTTCTCCTGCAGCTGATAATTTCAACACGTTCAGTAACATTTGTCTCTTGGGCTTCTGAACAAGACCATGAATGTGGAGCCATCTGAAACCTATGAGACCCTACAACAAGGGACCGACTATATTGCCATTCATACTTACTAGTTTATTTTCTGTGCTGATGTTTCCCGATTGCTTTCTAGTTGAGAAAATAGACTCATTGGGATTCTGAAAAATACTGCCTAACTATAAATCCATGGAAACAGAAAGCAGATCGATGGTTGCCAGGAATGGGGGGGCAGGGGGAAATGGGGAGCAATTACTTGATGGGTCGGGGTTCCTTTTGGTGTGAGGAAATGTTTTGGAACTAGGCAGGAGTGTGTGTCTTGCATGACACTGTGAAGGTACTAAATCTCGCTGAATTGTTCACTCTGAAAGGGTTGCTATTAGGTTATGTGAACTTCACCTTAATTTAAAAAGTCGCATATGATTTAAATAATACTGAATACTTCACTGAATGTCCTACAAGGCAAGGCAGTGCTGTATTCTAGAACAGCCCTAGATCAAAGGCCCCACAGCACCCTGCACCTTGCCTTGCCTTTGGGTAAGGAACGGGGTCCCCCCATGTCTAAGCAGGGCCATGTCCTCAAAGTGTCCTTGGAGACACCCAGCTGAACACCATTACAAACCAAGCCACACGCTGCTGAGTGTCTGTGTTTTCCTTTGTTTCTCCTTTGGCTGACACCAGGACTTGGTAAGGTGTGTTTTGTTTGATTAAGGACTTTTCTAGTTCCAGAGATGGAGCCTGTGGTGGATTTTATTTTTTCCTCTAAATGAGTGGAATTTTCCAGTGACTGGATAGAATCCCTGGACACTTCACTGGGCCATCTGTCCACCAGGGCCCAGTGGACAGGAAGCAGGAGGAGCCTGCCCACAGGGCAGAGTCATGGGCCAGCAGTTTGTCTCCACTTGTGGCAGGTTCTACAAAGGCAAGGGCTGACTGTAAAAAGGGTGGGTGGACTTGTCCTAACAGCTCATAACTTCTCAGGAAGCAGTCCTTCGTTGTCTTGTCCAGGGAGGAACAGACTCTCCACCAGGATGCAAGAGCAGCATCATGGATCAGGAGCGAGGCTGACCAGGAGGGGAGGCCATCGGCCCTCCTCCTTGCTGGGGCCTGGAGGGGGGGCCCTGGGCCAGCAGGGGCTGGGCTGCTCGTGCACAAATATCTCCTCCATCCTTTAAACACATGGGGCCCAAAGGGAAATTGCACCCTTCCACTTCAAACATGGCACTGGAGCCCAGAGCCCAATGGCTGTCATAGGCAGGGTGCATCAGTCAACTCTCTAACCAAGGTCTATGGGTTTTAACCACTTAGGTTTCCTCCTGATTTTAGCACTTCGTACCTTCTCACATGCCTTCACATACAAGGCGCCGTTCAGTAGCTCAAGACGCAAATGCTGCTGAACGTCTTGGAAAATACTGGCTCCAGGAAAAATTCCTTTCCTTCATGTAGTGGCAGTGCCATGAGCAGGGAAAGCCTGGTGACAAAGTTCTATGCACCTGGGGACTCTATCTAGGTCCAGCAGCAGAGGCGAGCCCCAGGAATCTGTCACCAACACATCCTTCCCAGGGGAGAACACTCTACCTAATCCTCGAAACTCCAACTTTGCTGGACATGTCACCAATAGAGTTTACCGTCAACCTGGCTCACTCAACGGAGTTTGGACCAGGACAGACTAGATTTAGCAGTGACTGCAAAATTCCCTCACAGACCCTGGTAGGTCTAGGGACCCAGTGATGGTGGCCCCTTACTGTTTTTCTCAAAAGAAGGGGCACCTGGGTGGCACAGTCAGTTAATCATCTGACTCTTGGTTTCGGCTCAGGTCATGATCTTAGGGTCATGAGATCAAGTCCCGTATCGGGCTCCGGCCCAGCACAGAGTCTGCTTGAGACTCTCTCTCCCTCTCCCTCTGCCCCTCCTCCTGCTCTTTCTCTTTCTGTCTCTCAAATAAATAAATCTTTAAAAAAAAATAAAAAGACTGAAAATCTGTCCAGATGTTTTTAAGGCATTTACAGCTGCCCAAAGAGGCTTGTTGACTCTACCTCCTAAGTGCCTGGCAATCGTCGACCTCTCTAATTGCCATGTGGACGAAGAGGTGGAAATTAAAACGAAGCAGATTTCGAAGTGTTAGTGGAAGATGAAAGGTGTTCTAGAAGTGCCCAGGCATGAGAGGCACGTGGAGAGACATGAGCACAGGCTTGTCCGTGGGCGGCATAGTCCCCGAAGCCGACAGAAGCCCACGTGAACATTCCCAGAGATCCTTGACCCTTACACAACAAGGGGACACATCCGCCACCCTGGAAATCAGACATCTCATTCTGTGGTGTCTGCTCAGGCAGAAGAGATTCCTAGGAGGCCCCGTGTGGAGACTTCTGAGTGCCCTGTCCCCTAATGCCCCAGACCCTCTCAAAAGGGAAAGGAGGAGCTCCCCTAATCCTGCTGGTGTGGGCGCTCTCGTTGGACGGTTGTTGCCCTCCCCTTTCCAGACGAGGAGGAGACAAAGCCTCAGAGCAGTTAAATGGCTTTCTCCCGAACTCAACAGCCACTGCGTAGTGGGGGCAGGCTGGGGATTTAGGGCCCTTCTGATTCAGTCCAGTGCTCTTGGATCCTCCAGAGAATGAGGCCTGCACACCGAGCTGGTCCGAAGCAGATTTGCAGTGCCCGGTGCAATTTCAGGGGCTAATTCTCAGCCAGCTGCACTCCTGAAGGCTCTGCCCCCCATTCCATTTATGCTGCAAGGGAGGATCAGCCCCGAACAGATGTGCCCCCTTTACCCGCAGCAATGGGGTCTGGGCTGACACCTCTCAGTTCCACACCTAACAGCCTGTGTCTTTTCAGAAAGAAAATCTGAAGATGTGATCGTCCACTTAGATGCATGCCTCGTTTTTTTTTTTGTTTTTTTTGGAGGCCTTTCCTGCCCGTGATCTCATTTGCTCACCTGGACAATCTTAGCGATACATTTCATAGGTTCTTTGAAGATTCTTGGGTTTCCAGAGCCAAACTATTCAAACAAAATACCCCCAGGAAGGGACAGGACCTTGAACTTTTATTGGCTCACAGCTTGACAGTAGTTGGCAGCTAGCTGAGAGTCAGGCCCTGAGAAAGAGGGAACAGGACTGGGAGGAGTTAAGGGGGGGGTCAGGAGGACAAGCAGGAGAAAGGAGGCGAAGGAGAGGGGGGACAGCTCTATGCCCCAGCCAGTGGCCCACCTCACCGTTTTGCAGAAAGAGGCCATTCCCCGCTTCGCCCACCCACCAGAGAGACCAACTCCACCCCCAAGGCCAAAGGCAGAAAAGTCTAGAATAAAAAGAGAAACGACAGCAGAGATGGGAAGAAAAAGATGGAATAAACCAACCATCAGAGCCTCTTCAATCTTAATTCATTTTATTCTACAAAAACTACTCAATTGAAAGTGGAAAAGCTAACCAAAAAAAAAAAAAAGTTTTAATATGTTCTTTCTTCCATAGCAGCAAGCTTTTTCTAACAAGCTTTCTTTAGTGCAAATACTGTAGGCCTATATTACAGTAAAACAACAAAACAAAACAACAACAGAAAACACCACCAGAAATGCTTCAGAGCAGAGCTACTCCTCAATTTTCAAAGCTCTACAAAGATTTTTGAGCTCGTGGTCCTGCCTGGAGAGGCCTATTTAGAAGCCTTTCCAATGGGACCATTTCACCAATACTTAAAAAAAAAAGAGAGAGAGAGAGAAGAAAAGAAGCAGCAGCAGCAGCAGCAGCAGCAGCAGCAGCAGCAGCAGCTGCTCACAAAGGTAATTCAATTCCCCCGTAGAGCTATAGGAATCTTGTACAACTTGTTTGCCTCCAGGATCTTATAGCAGACTTTACTCCACATCATTGACATATCTCAAATACAGATGCACAAAGCTTATGCTTTTCCACTATATACCAAAATACGATATATACATCTCTCACTGCAGAAAAGACACCCTGATACCTATTCTTTATACAAAGGCGAATATTTTCTTCCTCGACATCAAGTAACCACAAACTAAAATAAATGGAATAAACTTTTAATCATACAGAGAAAATAATTTTTGAGGAACAGGGCAGGATCTTCCATTGTATTTTCTTACAATGTAGACTTTCTCGGTGACCACTGTCCCCAGAGGAATGACCATCCATCTTTAAGAACAGAACCTTTTTTATACAGTCTATACAACACATGTCACAAATCATTTCAGAAACAAAAAAGCATCATTAGCCTAAATTAAAAAAAAAAAAAATGAAGAAAGAGAGGGAGAGAGGAACTGAGTATTTTAATGCTGTTTCTCTTCAGGCTTGGTACAACACAAAGATGTAAACATTTTAAATAAATAATAAAATACATGTCGATTTCTTCTCCCCCTCCCCTTCCCATCCCCTGCTCAAAATTTGACCCAGCCTTTCCTGAACACATCAGCATTGGAAAATGAAAGCCCTCTGTTGACGTATGGCCAAAACACTAGAAGCATGAGAAGATGTCAAATTAGTAGTGGGACGACTGAGTTTCCTTTTTAAAAGTTGCAGGAGGCACACTTGGAAATGTACACACACAGCGCGCGCACACACACACACACACGCACATACACACACACCCAACCTGTCAATAAATAGTGAGATGCTGGCTTTTAAGATGAATGCCAAGAAGACTCAACAAGCAGAAAGTAGCAAGACCCCTTTACTTAAGTTTTAAAAAGAAAGTTACACACATCACATATCCTATTGGTCCACAAATTCTATAAGGACTCAGGTTACCCCTCCAACCATCTGAGGAGTGCAAAGGAGCACATCACGAGGGAGAGGGAAAAGAAGTTTAGAGGTGGGAGGATACTGTGGGGGATGGGTCTTTGAGAACAAACCTCGGACTGGAGGCAATCTTGCCTCAGATCTTTGAAGGAAGACCTTCTCACCTCCAAGTGCTTTTGTTTATCCATTACGTGGGGGCCTTGAAGAGGGGATACCCTCATCCCTTAGTCTCATCCTAAAGAGGGTATATTTATAAAAGTGCCTAACACAGTGCCTGGCACACAGTAGGGGCTTCTGCCTTTCCTTCTTAAAGGGGCCGTGTGATATCTGATCAGGAAGGAGACCAACCGGAAAGGTAAATGGTGAGATTGCAGGAGCGCTGTTGGTCCATCAAGGGAAGGGGAGAAAAGTAGCACTGAGTCCTCCCTTAGACTTAGAGCCAAGTGGGAGCGGAGGAGACTCTCTTCCCCAAAGCCTGAGAAAAGGAAGCAGTAACCTCTGAGGGCTCTTGGCTGAGATGCTTGTGTGACTGGCCACAGTGGAACACCTGGCCTTTCTCACAGGCAGAACAATGATTTCTTTCTGAAAACTTCCCCCGTGAATTTTCCGCTTACAGCTGGCTCCGGCCATTGCCCGAGCTTCACCTGGGATCTCCTCTCTTTCCTGTGTCAAAAGCTGTCCCCGTCCATTCAGCCAGGAAGAGGACTGATCCCAGAGAGGCCAGCCAGGTGGCCGAGAGGACAGGGTGTGGTTCACACTAGCCTGTCAAGGAGTGCCTGCCCTGTGCCGTCCCAGAGCTGCCTGCAGCCCAGCTGGAGTCCACACCAGCTGCCTCATGGCTGGGGACACAGGGGAGGCCCAGCGGTTCCCAACCCAAGCACGAAGGCACCCCCACTGCAGCTCTTCCTGTAGCTGGAGCCATAGAGGAGAAAGCAGAAGGCCTGGTGGCTGGTAATTCTGGAACAATGGTGTGTGTGCAGGAACTCAAGAGAACAAGCCAGAAGAAGTCAAGGAGGACGTGCTCATGAGTTCGGGGTGAATATTCGGCCTTCCCCAAATAACCTCTGGCTTTGGGAAAGCCAAACCACCTCCTGGAACAAAGCCAGAGGGTCCTGAATGGGACAGCTGAGAGGCCTCTAAAGTCCTCCGGGGTGGTGGAGTTTCTGCCTTCTGCTGGTCCCAAAGCCAACACAGCCTGAAATCTGAACTAAAGCCAAACTCTGTCTCAGGAATGTCCAGCCTGGCCCCGAGTCACAGACTGTGGCCTGCCTTGGGATCAGTGCTGTGCAAAGTGGGGCACAAAGGGACGTTTAGAAATAAAACACCAAAGCAGCTTCATTTAAGAAATATATATATATATATATAGCATATATATATATATATATATATATATACACACACACACACACACACACACACACACACATGCAAAAAGAAGCAAAGAGCTCCCAACTGGCCACAAATACCACTTGAGATGATTAAGCCTTTCAGAACTGAGCGCACCCCGGTTTTCTTTGCCCACCTCCTGCTGTTCCTGGCTGACTTCTGTTTCTTTGATTAATCTGAAGCCAGAAACTCAATTGCCTAGTCTAATAAGGAGTGCCCCTCCCAGAACCTCTGGGAAACCGGGAGGGCAGCCTCATAGCCAGGGAATATGGGAAATAACATTTTAAAAATATTTTTGGACAAAATCCTTTTTCTTTTAATCTCCTCTCTCTGCATGGCCTAGCCTTTCACACGTCACTTCCAGTCAGAGCGGGCTGTGTACTTTAAGCCTCTGGCTGCCCCATTCTGCGCGCTCCCTTCTAGAGCTCGGAGGGGGGTATGGGCAGCAAATAAGGACCAGCGCTCGAGGCCGGGGTGTGTGAGGGGGGCAAGTGAGTGAACGCCTTACAGCTCCTGCGCTTGCTCTCTCTCTCTCTCTCTTTCTCCCGAGTCTAACTTTGAAATTTAACCCCCACTGGGTTTGATTTAAATAATATCTATCTAATTTTAAATTATCATACAATGATCTCTAGAGCTGAATCACAATAGCAGGGTCTCCCCCAGAGCAGCTAGCCCAGCAGAGGCCAATCCAAGAAGATCAGCCAGAGCTATGCCCTCAGGAGAAAAAGGCTCAGAGGGGTGGGAGGCAGGGAGGCCGCTCAGCTGTGCTTTTGCAGGAGGCCAGAGGACCCCCTCCCTGCTCCCCGCCCCACAGGGGAAGGGGGCACCTCTCCTGCAGTGGGAAGCAACACATCTTATGTCTGATTTCAGCAGCCCCCCAGGAATGACAGGTAAGCCCCAAGCCTTATTAACAACAGCTCCAGGCCACTGGTCCACAGCTGGCTGGCTGGACCGAGGAGCACTCTGGGGGAAGGAGTATGTAAAAGAGAAAGCGCTCCATCAGGTAGCCGGTGACCACAGCAGGTAGAAAGGGCCCGGCAGCTCACTGAGAGGCGAATCCCACTCTGCCTCCCTCTTTCCTCCCCTACCTTTCCATCCACAACAAAAGTGCCTTTTGAGGCTTGGGGAGGGGCCACCTGGCAGCAATCTGGGGAGGGGCCAGGCCCACGCTCATTAAATCTCCGTGGGTGGCGTCACCCTGAGAGCCAGGCTGGGGGAGGGCAGAGCCAGTAGGGACTTGGAGTGATGTGTGGTTCCTAGGGAGGGACGCCTCCCTGGTCTAGAGAGAAGGGTCCAGGGGCAGGATGGCGAGGCAGTAATTATAGGAGACGTCCTGCTCAAGACACCAGGTAAAGGGAAGCTGGCTAGGACACCTGTGTGGCTTGTTGGCACTATTCCTGGCCTGGTAATTAGGCATTTGGCAAACCCAACCTGTGCCCCGGCTGTCTCACTCACACCCTGTCTTCTGGACAAGCCGCTCCTCCAAAAAGTTGTCTCCGAGGATGGAGAGGAAGGGTCCTCCGGGCCTCCCAGTGATGGCAACATCTCCTTGAGAGCTCAGGGAGCCCTGCTGGTGGTCCTGGAGATGGCGGTGGACCGGGGAGTGTCAAGGGAGAGAAGGTTCTGTATTGCACATTGACTGTCCCCTTCCGGACAAGTCAGCCCCAGCAGAAGAGTCAGTCACCTGCTGCCCATCTCCAGAAATGAAGAGCTTTAATATTCAGACCACCCAGATGAAATGTCATGGCAAATTTGATAAAAACCAAGAGGAAGTGAAATTGACACTGGGGGGAGGAAGGGGCGAATAGAGGGAAGGTGAAACCAAAAGGCACTGAGCATGCTGGGTGGGGCGGGGAAGGACACCATCACTCCAGAGACGTAGCATAACAAGGGACAGGAACGGTCCACACCAGCCGCAGGCTCTTCAGAAGCCAGAGAGATGCCTGAGTCCACCAAACCAAGTTCTCCAAGGCTTTTCAAGAAACAGGATTTGCTTTGCAAGATGAACGACGGAGGAGGTCCCATGACTTCTAAGAGATGGCTGAAGTCCTCAGCGCCTCACGGCCAAATCCCACCTGGGTGTCCCCAGAGCCGGGCAGCTCTGTGGCAGGGCCCCCCTCTTGCCCTCACGGCCCTGGAGCACTCGAAGGTGCTGGTCCCTGGGAAGGAGGCAGTGACGAGGACCCCCCGGGAGCCGGGTTACAGAGCCAGCAGAGTGGGGGAGTTCAAGGAGTCTGATGACTGGTCCCCACTGCTACTGCTCCGGCGGTGAGCCTTGGAGCAGGACTCGGAGGGTGACGCAGGCGGTTCCTGCTCCAGGACGCTGGGGTAGGTGAAGACGAGGTTCGACGTGCCCGGAGTGATGGCCGGCGTGGAGGTCACCACGATGGGGGTGTGCAGGGGCTCCTCCCCGTAGAAGCCCCCAGCAATGCTGATGGGCTTGATGACAGAGCGCTGGGCCTTGTCTAGCCCGGCCGATGAGGAGGAGGGGCTGTCCTCTTCCAGGGGCTCCTGTTTCACCACCACGGCGCCCGCTCCACCGCCCCCACCACGCAGGGACTGCAGCCCAGAGGCGGGAGGCGATCGGCGCTCCTCGGGGCTGATCTTGCACACAGGCCCGTGGGCCACCAGCATGAACTCCAGCTTTTCCTTCTCCTTCTGCAGCTCGGCGATCTCTTTCTGCAGGCCTGACTTCTCCTCCTCCAGCTCCTCTGTCTCCTGCAGGGGGAAGAGAGGTGTGTGAGGGGCAGGAACCTGCCAGGGGCCTGCTGGAGGGCGGGCGGTTCGAATCCAGATGAGAAAGGGAAACCCAGAGCTGTGAAAGCAGCGAGCTCACACCCCTGGCCACAGACCCCACCGCTTCTGAAACACCTGGAGGCTCAAGAGGCCTTTTTTTGTCCAAAGCTCCGGATTGAGAAAGGAGGAAAGTCGGCTTGGAGGAAGGATGAATCAATAATTAGCTGGCACGATGGAGGGCTTCCTTTGTGCCCGACACGGCAGGCAGTCCTCCAGAAGATTTCTGAAGCAGCTCTTTTCAATCAACTCATTTTGCAGATAAGGAAACTGAAGTTCAGAGAGGTTTGGTAATTTGCCCAACGTCACAGAGCAAGCAGGTAGGGTAGACCAGACTTGACCGCAGTGTATCCGATCCCAGGGTCCCTATGCTACCATGCCCTGTGCCCTCAGTGCCAGGACTGCCCCCAGCTACCCCTGGGGGGGGTCATAGTGAGGTCTGGAGGGGACGGGAGCACAGCGTGCAGTCCCACCCCTCTCCTCCTCATACCCCCTCAACCCCATCAGCCTGCCTTCAGCTGCATCAACACCAGCCGCTCAGCTGCACACACAAGCTGAGGACAGTGCCGGGCCGGCAGGAAGTTCTCCAGCAGTCCCGGCTAAATCGGCACTGCCCCACTTCCCTTTTTTGCTCTAATTTCTGAAGCATGTGATTCAGGACTCACAGAACCCCTGGAGAACATTCCGTTCAGTCCCCGCGCTTTAGCAGAGGAGGAACCCAGTGGCCCGAGCAGGCCTGAGGCTGGCAGGGTCCCAGGCAAGGAGCTCGGCCTCCTCCTCTGACACAAAGCCAGAGAGAAGCAGCAAACACCCGCAGAGGGAGCGGGTGCGAAAGGTGAAAAGGTGTGGTGTCACGGGCCTCCTTCCCACTTGTCCCCTATCAGAGTCCCGTTCGAGAATGAGATGGTACAGGCCAGAGCTTCACGAGGCAGAGAACGGCATATTCCACAGTGAAAAAAAGTTTCCATCTGTCTCAAGGGTCTGACAAACGTCATGAGCTTATGAGAGGTTTCCTGTGGAGGATGTGGCTCAGGGGCCTGGGTGGCTGGGGCGGGTGGAGCGGCAGGGGAGTAGGGTGTGAGGCTTCTGGGGGAGGGAGGGGAGGAAAAGCAGGGGGCCCCGGAGGAGGGGCTATTCTGGGGCTAGCGGTGGGGAGCACCCAGGGTAGACCCAGAGGACCTGGCCCCTTAGCAGGTTAGTGGAGGACTCCACACCATGGAGCGCTGGTCACTAAGGGATCTCTTCACCTAGTGATGGAGAGCGCCCACCTGTCCTCCTGATGCTCGCTCACGCGCGCGCGCGCGCACACGCACACACACCCCTCCACTGGACATTCCTGCAGCCTACAGGGAATTCACACGTACACGTTCAATCCCCAAGAGTGAGGGCTCCAGGATGGATGAAGGGAAGCTGGGGCAGGTGGATGGCACTGGGAGCCTTAAATAAAGTCATGGGATGTGCAAGGTAATTGGTGATTTCCAAAGCCGCTCCCTGGCCGGTCACGGTAAGGAACGCCGACAGTCTCCCCGGTCTCCTCACTTTGAAAACATTCCACCCGGGACAGTCAGGCCTGGCTTTAGGCTTCCTCCACGCGCCATTCAGCCCATCCTGTAGGGCTAGGCTCCGGAGGGAGTTACATGATGTTGGTCAGGTCGGGCTTTTGAGAGGGAAGGGCAGGGCCGTGGCCCCCAGGTGTGGGCAATTAGGCAGCAGGGGCGAGTGACTCACAAGGGCAGAGTGAGCTACCAAGGTGACAGCTTCAGGCTCACAGCAGAGGTGGGGAAGCCTTCTGCCCATGAAGGATAGGAGAAAACCCCAAGATAGTCCAAATCAGCTGGCATGTGACCATTTCCATGAGACCCGGAAAGCTTCCAAAGCCCTGCCGAGGTGAAAGGACCCAGCCCTGCCCAAACTAGCTCACTTAAGCTAGCCCGGGCCACTCCTGCTGGTGGTAGGCACGGGGGCAGCTGAAACCTTGGGAAACAGCCCTGAGGGGGCAGGTCTGGGCCTGCGCAGGCTCCCTCTACCATCCCTCACCCAGGGGCCCCAGAAGGTTCGAGAGTAGGGAACGCGCATGTGCTGAAGGAGAAAGGGTGCTAGGCCCCAGCAGGCTGTTCAGGGCCGTGTCTGGGCCCAGGCTGGTGCCGAAGCCCAGCTCCCGCCCGCCCTCTCCCTTCTTCAGTTAGGGCGATGCTAACCCTCTGTGCTCAAAGGAAGGACCGTTTCTGTCGGCACTGGCTCATCGATCGGCCACTAGTGGACAAGGAGAGGGTGGGAGGCCAGGAGCCCCAGGGCTCTTGCTCTCGCCCACCCGGAAGTGCTCCCACCCCACGCAGAGCTCCTCACCGCCTGCAGCTTCTCTGTCAGCTCCCGGCGGCGGTTTCGGCACTTGGCTGCGGCCAGCTTGTTCCTCTCCCTCCGGATTCGACGTTTCTCCTCTTCTTCAGGGGACAGCTAGAGGCCAAGGTCAAGGATCATGATTAGGTTTGGGTACATGATTCACCAGCTTTGTTTTCTCACTATATTTTAAGAAACCCTTCTGAGGGGCACCGAGGTGCCACATCGGTTGAGCATCCGACTCTTGGTTTCGGCTCAGGTCATGATCTCGGGGTCACATCAGGCTCCGCGCTCAGCATGGAGTCCCCTTGGGATTCTTGCTCCCTCTCCCTCTGCCCCTCCCACTCGTGAAAGAAAGAAAGAAAGGAAAGAAAGAAAGAAAGAAAGAAACCCTCTGGGACTGGGTGGGAGAGAGGCGAGAGGAGGGTGGCTGGGCCCCGCATTCCCGGAGTCTGCGGCTCACTGCTGTGGCCACCAGGGAGGGCACTGAGAACCGAACCCACCCTGGAAGGTGACATCCCATGTTTGAGGGCAGCAGTGTGTCAGGGACTCATCAGCCTAGGCGAGATGGTAGCATTTGTCATGTCAGCCCTGATTCTGTGCCAAGGCCAGAGAGAAGAAGCTGGGGCCACTTCCCCAGAGTCCCCTCATACCAGCCAGGCCTGGCCCCACCCACTTAAACAGCTTCTTCCAAACCCTGGCTAATTACTCCTCCCCACCACTCTGCCAGCTCTGCAAGCCTCATTATCCCCGTTTGGTTAAGTAGCCAGGCCCAGAGTAAGAACCACCCCGGGGGGGAATGTTCTATTGCCAGGGGGTAGGCCAAGGATGCCACCCCACTCCCAACTTCCTCTACCAGCCCCAGAGGGCTAGCTGCTCACCATTCAACCTGGAGGACTCGCTAGTGTGCCTGGCACAAGGCTAGGCCGGACGGGACAGGCAAACGGAGAAGGAACCCTCAGGCACATTCAATCCTGCTGCCCACCACATCCATTCATTCAACCAACGAGAAACTTCTTCGAGGTGTCAGGCATGGTTTGACGGGTCTGAGATTTATCAGAGAACCAAATGCACAAAAATCCCCCTGCAGAGCTTACAATCTAGCTCCTTATGATGAGGCTGGTTAGGGGCCCATGACTCATGCCCCTGAGCAAGAACTCTGCTCCGCGAAACAGGGCTGACGCTCTGTTTACATGTAGCCCTTCCTGTGACCCCAAGGCCCCTCGCAGGCAGAGGTGACACGAGGCCGTGGGCCAAGGTGGAAAGTAATTCCAAAAGAAAGGCCATCCCATGCTGTTCTCAGACAATGACGGCATCCCTACTACGTGCCAAGCGCAGTCCTGGGGGCTTAGAAAATTCTATGGGGAATAAGATCTGGGTTCCACCCTCCAGGGACAACATGGGAAAAAAGCCGAAGCCACTTTTGGAAGTGAGAAAAGCTGCCTCACTTCGAGATGCTGCCCCACTGTCAGCCGCCCCGTGAGGGAGGGAGTCACGGCCCGGGCTGGGCCCAGGTCAGAGGCCCCAGGGCTCCCCACAGCCCTGCAGGTCTGTTGCTGTGATGTGCAACACAGAAAAGCAGGTCACAGCATCGGAGAGGACAACTCCACCCCTGTCTACACTGAGGAAGCCCCGTGGCTCCAACCAAGGGGCCAGAGTCCCACATCAGATTCTCCAAACGCTGGCATGGAAACATGCCCATCAACCGCTCAGACGTGAAGTCTCTCTGAGGCCTCAGGTCCCCTGAGCACAGAGAAGCTCATCACACCTTCTCAACTTTCAAATCCACCCCGCACCCCTGCAATAGTCTAGGTGTGTGGCCCACGGGGAGGCAGGAAGCCTGGCAGGCTCTAGGGAGACCTACCGGCCTCCTGGTACCTCAGGTCCCTGTCTCCCAGGGCTTGGGCGGAGCTGTGTTCCTGCCGAGGCAGACGCAGGCCTCCTTCACCCCCGGGACATCAGCCCATGCTCCTGCACTGCCTCTGAGACCCCACCTCACTGGGATTAAGAACCAGGCCCAGCTCCCCTCTCCCACCAGCTCCACCCGCCCTGTGTCTCTTGCCCCCTGCAGCAGCCTCCAGGTGGGGCACACAGAGCCCACCCAGCTGGTGACACCCCGGTGAGTCCCCAGGCCCCTGCCAAAGGCCTGCTCTTCGAGTCCCACACTTCGTCCTGGCTCCACCTCTGTCCTCCAGCCCCGTCTTCAGTCCCAGCCTCTGAAAGCCTCGGCCTCCCCTGGAGAGCCAAAGGCTCCACATTCTCTCTTCTGAGAGGTCTAAGGCCGACCGGGAGCAGAACACAGATGGGGCGATTCTGTGTGGCCTTGGACAAATCACTGAACCTTCTGAGCCTCAGATTTCCCCATTTAGAATATGGGATTATTAGGACCTGCCCTGCCCTCCAAAAAGTTTCTGTGATGATCAGATGAGATGTAGCGTGAGAGCCCTTTCTAACCTAGAAAGTGCTAGAAGGAAGAAGATGTAATTCAGAGGTCTCCTTGCTGAGGCTTTTTCAGAGCCCTGCAAGAGTCCACAACCTTGGGTACCATGCTCTGCGTGGGGACTGGCTGCCCAACTGAGGTCATGAGGCCACTTGGCTGAGGCCCTGAATTTGTGCTGCTCCTAAGCCTGTCTCAACCTGAGCCCAGCCGTTACCAAGAGAGCCTGCTGGGCCCGCTGCAGTCCCGCACTCAGGGCTCGCTACTCAAAGGGCTACCAGGGCTCCCCTTGAGGCCCAGACAAGCCCCTCAGCCCTCACTGACGAGGGGCAGAAAAGACGCAGAGCTGGCGGCAGTCCATTTGGGCCTCCCTTCCCCTTTGGGGGCTTCTGGACAACTTCTGACCTCCCGATTAGCCTAGAAGGCTCTCCCCTATCTGTAAGATACGGGGCAGCTTGTGGGAGCTGTCAGCAAGGAAGTGTCCAGGGGTGGTGACACCAATATGTTTACAACTTGAGTGTGTGAGCACCACCGCGGACCCACCCACAAGCCACACACCCTCTGCTCCCCGCCTCCTCAGTCGCCACCACTGGCCTCAGAGGGAGCCTCTGGGCAGGCTCTGAGGAGGGCAGTGAGGCACCATGCTGGCTCTGGGGAACAGGCTCGTCCTCCTGGGGGAGGGCAGGAAGGTGGAAGTAAGCTTCAGAGGAAGACCCTCGGGCTAGGAACGCAGAGAGCCAAGGTTCAAGGATGCTACTGCCCAGGCTTCCTCCGAGCTGCTGGAGGATTGTCTGAATTCCTAACTGACGTGGGATAAAATGCTCCCGGCTCTCTCCCTCCCTCTCAGGAAAGGAAGGAAATTCTCCAGACAGATTGTCTTAAGGCACGCCTAGGTGGTGTGGTGGGAAAACCACAGGGCTGCAGGTCAGAGGAGGTAGATTCCAGTCCTAGCTTGGCCACTAACTCACGGCGGCGTAACCCTAGACGGGGCCCTTCTCCTTTCTGGACCTCTGTTTCCTCATCTGTAAAATGGGTACACAGGGGAAACTGGAAAAGCTGGTCTCCAAAGTCCCTTCAGATACAAAAGCTTCTATATTTGGTGTGAGCTAGGCCCAGAAAAGGATGGCGAGCATTCAGCACATCTTGCTTTTTGTCCTGCTAGCTCAAGAGTCCCTCACAAAACTGGCTGTCACTTAGAGGTCACTGTCATAATGGCGGGGGGAGCCAGCTCATCGGTGACCATAAAGCTTGACACCTTGGGCTCCTGAAGGAAGCCTATTTAATAAAGGACAGTACGATCGCTGCTACTGCAATGTTTACAACTACAATTTTGGAAAGCAGCAGCGAGGGGGAGATTGGTCACTCGCTGCAGCAGCAGAAGACCAACAACTGCAAGCAGCAACTATTACGGTGTCCATTACGCTCCATGTCACCCTGCGCTGAGTCCTGCCATTAACAGAACAAACCAGCGTGTAGGGGATGCAAGGCCCAGCTTTATCCTCAGAGGAACGAAGATCCTATGAATGCTCCCAGTTCCTCAGAGTAGGGACCCTTGTAATTCTAAGTATCCTGGGGACTGTTGGCATTGGATCCATGATTATCCACAGGGACCACGGGTGAAAGGTCCTTGTATCGGAACACCGTGGACCTGGGATCCCAGAACGAGAGTGGACAGTGGTGGAAATGGAGAGGAGTGACTCTCCAGGCAAATATTTCATTTGAAAAAGGGATCCCACCACTAAAGTACTTTCCCTTCCCGGATCCATAGTGACACGGTACTGTAGAAAGAGCACTGTACAGGGAGTCCGGTGAACTGGGTTCTAGTCCAGACTTCCCACAATCTTGCCAAGTAGCCTCAGGCAGGTTTGTCTAAGCTTTGGTTGTATCGCCTGTGAAGGGGAATACATGGGGCACTTCGAAGGCTCATCCCCCCCTTGTTTTTTTTTATTCTTATGTTAATCCCCATACATTCCATCATTAGTTTTAGATGAAGTCTTCCATGATTCATTGTTTGTGCATAACACCCAGTGCTCCATGCAGAACGTGCCCTCCTCAATACCCACCACCAGGCTAACCCATCCTCCCACCCCCCTCCCCTCTAGAACCCTCAGTTTGTTTTTCAGAGTCCATCATCTCTCATGGTTCGTCTACCCCTCCGATTTCCCCTGCTTCATTCTTCATCCCCCCTTTTTATGCATGATTCTGATTTCTCTTTTCGGAATCAGGGGGCCCACCACTACCCTAGCTCACTACTGATAGAGATGACATGCCTTTGAGTACTGGTAGATGGTG
>NC_138378.1:102996953-103019679 GCF_054177405.1 Leptonychotes weddellii
CCCTAGCTCACTACTGATAGAGATGACATGCCTTTGAGTACTGGTAGATGGTGTCTAGAGAGCAACGGCCCACACTTTCTCATGTCCCTCCCTGCCAGGTGGACTCCTTCTCAAAGCTGAGCCCTTGGAGGGCAAAAAAAGCCGACATCTGACCAGCCCCCCACCACACATCGTCAGCAGGAGCAGCTGAGCAGACTCGAAAGACCCCAGAGTCACCACACTTCTGGAACGGGCATTCCAGGTATGTAAAATGGGCTCCTGCTTCAAGCTGGAGGCCTGGGACGCCGAGCAGGAAAGGCAAGTACTGTGGGCCTGGAGGGTGACCCTTCAGGTCTGCTGAGCGTTTCCCCTGCACCAGACACCAGGAGACAATGAAGGGCTAATCCCAAAAACTCCCCGCCAGGGTTTCGTTGGCTGCGTGTCCTGCAGCCCCTCTGCCAAGGATCGGGGAAGGACATCGGTGTAGGCAGGTCCTAACAGTCCTTCCCATCTGCGGCCACCGCGCCACACACAGTGTGTTTTTCCACACGTGGTCTCATTTGCGAGGCTACAACTCCTGTCCGGCAGGCACCATTATCCCCATTTTGCGCTGAGGAAGCTGAGACTCAGGGATCCTAAGGGACATGAGCAAGATGACAGAGCCAGGCCTGACTCTCAGGCCTCCGGCTCCGCTTCCCATGAGGAAGGGTCATGTGCCCATGGTCCCGAGCTGCCTCTTCTCCTCAGTGCTCCCAGAACACCGACCCGGCTCCCCAGCAGACCACAGAGAAACACTGTGTGTTACAGGCCCTGAAAGGCACCCATGTGGCTGCCTTACCCTGATCTGAGGCCTACCTGCTCGTCTCTCCTCCTGCGGCCCACGGTGGTGCCAATGGTCTTGATCACGCCAGGTCTCGGGAGTGCCATGTGCCCAGGGACCGAGGCCAGGCCCGGCAGGGGGCTGTAGGGGTGCGAGCGGGGGTACGGGTTGGACATGGAGGTGATCACCGTGGGCTGCACCATCCACTGCAGGTCCTGGCTGGTTGTGATGGCGTTGATGGTGGGGATGAAGGCGCTGCCTGAGCCAGGCATATCTACCCGAAATTTCTGCAATGAGGAGAAAAAATCATATTGAGCCAATAAGTACGGAGCAGAAGAGGGCGAGCAGAGCCAGTGCTTGGAGGGCGGCCAAGGTCAGAACACTGGGTGGGCTTCCCTGGACATCCAAGAATCAGGGGGATCTTAACTATTCCTGAGGCCCCAGGGCAGATCTGTTCCCCTGAGGTCCTGGGGACTCTGTCCCCAGGTGGCTCGTGAAAACGTGATCATACCGCAAATGACTTCGAGGACAGATGTGGTCCCTAGCCACTTACACTCAGCAGGCCCTCCCTGCGGCCTTTGGGGCTAGCTATGCCCGCATCTGCAGGGCAGCCCTCCCCACCTGTCCTCACGAGCCTCTGGGTCACCTGCCAATTAGCCCCCAGGGTACTGGGGCTTGGGAGCCCTTGAGGAGATTTGCATACCAACAGCTCTGGGGCAACAAAGATCACCAGGAAGCTTATTGTGCCTGCTTTTGTTACTTTCCAAATAGGTGCAGGATGGGGCTATGACCTGATCCAGGGTGAGGCCAGGTCCATGAAAAGGTGCCCTCCGACTCATGGGACTGAAAAGTGGTAGCCTTTGTGGCCAGACTTCCCTTTAAGTCCTCGTCCTCCTCCTGGCCCTTAACCGCCATCTTGCTTGGAGCAGACACACTGCGTCTCTACCTACCTACGTATCTATCTGCGTTCATAGATGTGTCTGTGCGAAACTTTAGTGCTGTTAGCTCAGAGTTTTCTCTCCGACTCTTAATTTATGCCCAGAGCGTGTTGCAGAACTCTCTGGAACATACTGCGGGAAGCATTCTATTTAAAATATAAGATGATGAAAGGGGCTCCTGGGTGGCTCAGTTGGTTAAAATATAAGATGATGACAGAGTAGAAACACTAAAATGGGTCATGCTCCTCAGCAGTTGGTCTTGGCCTTTCTTCAGGGCCGGCTACTAGAAAGTGAGAGGAGGAAGAAGGGAGGGACCTCCCTGCCCCCAGGGCCCCCCTGGCTTCCAGCTTTTCAGGAGGAAAGCTCCCTGAAGGGAGCCCTCATCCTCAGGTGATTCCCGTTTCCACACAAAGGTTCTGCAAATTCTTTCTTCCCCAACCTGGCGGGTGACATGATGAAAATAATAACGTCACTTACTGAGTACGCACTAAATGACAGTCACCGTGGTAGAGTCTCACCTCAATTGTCTGATTAATTCTCCCTGTGAGGTAAGAACTACCATTATCTCCATTTTAGAGGCAGAAATTTAGGCGCAGAGAGATTGAGTAACTTATCCAAGGCCACCCTGCTCCTAAGCAGCGGGGGGGGGTGAGGATTCAAATGCAGTCCAGCCTGACAAAGAGGACAGGGCTCTCAATCATGGTGCTACATAAGCTTCTGTGCATTGCTTTTTCCTTCCTAGAAACCCAGACCCAGGTGCTGCTGGTACCCACCCCTACTGCCCTCAGAGCATCAGCTCATCCCTGCCAAGAGTCCCTACAGACCGTCCCTCTCCCCCAGGAGGCCCCATAGGTCTGACCCCAGATGAAATCTTGCTATCACTAGCATGGGGGTATAGCCTCCCCCGTCTCTTGGCCTGGTCAGACCAACCAGGAGTAGAAATATTAGCAGCAAAGCCAGCTGACACCACCCTTGTCTCTGTCCCTGGTGACAGACGACACCTGGGTTCCTGTTGTGAAAATAAAGTGGAGCTTAGAGCACCTCACTGTAACTGAGGGGGCTGGGGCCCCGTCCTTGCTCTTTCCCACCAGCTGCCTGACCCCAGTCTGGGTGGAGGGATGTCTCTGCCTCACTTCCCAGACTGCCCCGGGGCCCCAGGTCAAGGGCGTTTGGAGAAGAAAGCACAACCCAGCACAAGGGATTCTGGGATTCCATGAGGACAGCCACCAGTGCGAGGAATCCTGGGATTCTGTGAAGTTACCGGTGCCATGGATTCTGGAATTCTAAGAGAAGAGCTGCCCAGTACAAAGGATCCTGAGTCATCTTGGAAGGCAAAGACAACTCGGCTTTTTATCAGGAGCTGACTGAGCTGGTGTGTGTGTGTGTGTGTGTGTGTGTGTAGGTAGGAAGGATGCAGTGAACAAGGAAGAATCCAGGTGGGAAATGATCTTCAAGGAGAAAACGTGGACAGCTGAGCTGGGCCTTGAGGAGGCAGAGTATTGAAAGCTCGGGCGTGTGGCTGAGTGTGCAGAAGCACAAAGGCCCAGACAGCTACGCTTCTCTTGGGCTGTTGGATGGGGGGGGGGGAGGCAGCAGGAGGCCTGGATTTGAGGCCTCTGTAGAATCAGGGAGGACTGTTTCCCCATCTTGGAGGGAGAATCCGAACATCAAACTCACCGCACTGTCATGAGGATTAAATAAGTAGCTACTTATAATCACTGGCTATAAAAGCACACCGGTGGTTCTCAACCGTGGCTGCCCATTAGGATATTCTGAGGAGCCTTTTCAAAACACCAACGTCGGAGTCAGCCTCACCATTAGAGTTCTAAAATAACATGTCTGGGGTGGGGTTCTGATAAGGTATTTAAAAAAAAAAAAAAAAAGCCTGAGGAGATTCTAACGTGCAGCCAGGGTTGAGAAACACCGCGCCAAACAAATGGACGGTGGCACCGTCCTCAAAAATCACTACCGCCGGGCACCTGCGTGGCTCAGTTGGTTAAGCAACTGCCTTCGGCTCAGGTCGTGACCCTGGAGTCCCGGGATCGAGTCCCGCATCGGGCTCCCTGCTCGCCGGGGAGTCTGCTTCTCCCTCTGCCCCTCCCCCCTCTCCTGCTCTCTCTCTCTCATTCTCTCTCTCAAATAAATAAATAAAATCTTAAAAAAAAAATCACTCCCGCCACCGCCATGATGGTGCCTCATCACCGTGTCTCTGCACTCTGCTGGGGGTGGCTCTAGGAAAAACCGCCAGCTTCCCGCTCCTGGGAAGCACCCAACATTTTTATTCCATTTCTCTCCCCAAGTCCGGTTCTGGGTCTGAAGAACTCCTGAGGCATCCAGCATGAGGGCTGAACGTGACCCTCCACCTCTGTGGGAACTGTCAGCTTTTCTTTCAGGAAAGCCTCCAAGAAATTCACTCCTCATCTCAACAAACAAAAGAGCTCCCATTTCAGCCTAGGGGAAGCAGGAAACCTGAAGCACAGCTGGGAGGCTAAGATCCCTTGGGAATAAGTGGATGCCTCGCAGCCCCCTGGGGGCCCTCCAGGGCCCTCGCTCTGGGTCTCCAGAATGTGCTCCCCGGCCTTCAGCCAGATTCCTTGCAGCAATAGCTGGGTCTAGACAAAACAAGACAGCAGTAAAAACAAGGCACTAGGTAATGACTGCCTCTAAGTGCGTGCACAGCTTGTTTCAGAGGGAGGTAAAGCCATCTGGGTAACACGCTGGTCCTAAACTGCATGGAAAACAAGGTCCTATCCCCAGAGGGGACTAGGGCTGTGCTCAAGAAGGCTTTTGTCTCCTCCAGGAGCCTCTCTGAGACGCTTGCACACGTTTCAAGGAGATCTGGCAGATGTGACTTGTCTCCCCTCCAAAGGTATTATTCAGAAAGCTACCCTAGAGTAGGAGAGAAGAGGTGAGGCGAGGAGTCTGTGGTCCCAGGAGTCAGCCGGGCACTCTTCTTCGCCAACAGACCCAGGAATCGGCCAAACATCATGCTGAGAGGAGTCATGGTTCTCCGTGGAAGGGTTAATACTGAACAGAAGCCAAGATAGGGCTTCTGGGCTGCAGGCACGAGGGCCGTGTGAGCCCTGCCACAGCACCAGGTATGTGCTGAGAGGGGGGATAGAGGAGGGAACCCTGGACCTCACTTGAGTTGCCTGGGGCTCTCCAGCGCCTCTGGAAGCTCCTCCTCCAGGGACAGGATGGAAGATGCCGGAGGGCTGGGTGGCATTCCAGCCTGGCAAAGCCTCCAAATGCTTTCTTTGACTGTGTCATCCTGTTGACTTCTGGGTGGGCAAGAATGCCTATAAAAGGACAAACTGGCCCCCACCGACCTCCTGGAGCAGAGTGTGACAAACTTTGGCTGTAAAAGGCTAGATAGTAAATATTTTAGGCTTTGTGGGTCACGTGGTCTCTGTCGCAACTAACTATTCAACTCCGCCACGGACAGAATGTAAACAAACAGGTGTGCCTGTGTTCCATGAAACCTTATTTACAAAAATACCTGGGCCGTGCTTCGGTGACCCCCCCTTTTAGAGGACCATTCCCTCTCCTAATGCTCAGGTTGGGGGGAAAGAATAAATAGAGGGAACAAGAAAACAAAACAAAAAACAAAACAAAACAAAGGAGAGAGAGAGCACTCTTCCTTTAACTCAGGAAGTCTCACTCACCAGCTTGAATCTCCAGACCAAGAGGCTGAAGTTCAAGCCCTTACAAGCTTTGTTGTGGGTTTGTGGGCATCATAAAGACCCCTCTTTATCCTGAAGCACCCGTATTTAAGGGTGCCGTGGGGCTGTTCAGTCCTGTTCCCAGAGTCCCTAAGGAAGACAGCTCAGAACACAACACCCTAGTTACCCAGCTTCGTCAGGGCACAGAGGTCCCTGCAGCCTAGCACTTTCTGATTTGGAAAAATGACCTTCCTGAACTTGACAGCTGGGCCTTGGATTCAGAAATGAGGATCACAACCATAGTCTTTTGCAGAAGCGTCTAGGAAGTAGGGTTTGGGTTCCCATTTCCTACAGACATGGATGGGGCAGGGCTTGGCCCAGATATTCCTGAGCTGGGCAGAAATGGCATTTGAGATGCACTGAGGGTCAGTGTTCTCAGACTATCCACTTAGCCAGGCATTCCTGCATCACATTGATTCCTGACTGGGCCCCCAAGCACTCAAGCCATGAACCCCATGAATACCTGTGACCTGTCTCAGCAGGCAGGCAGGTATGACTATGCAAGTCTGGAAATGGACTGGCTTCTCTTAAGAACCTCCCCCCTTTAAAAAAAAAAAATTTATTTATTTGTGAGAGAGCGAATGAGCACAGGCAGGGGGAGCGGCAGGCAGAGGGAAAGGGAGAAGCAGACTCCCCACTGAGCAGGGAGCCCGATGCGGGGCTCCAGCCCAGGACCCTGGGATCATGACCTGAGCTGAAGGCAGACGCTTAACCGACTGAGCCACCCAGGTGCCCCAAGAACCCCCTTTTTTTTTTTTTTAAAGATTTTATTTATTTATTTGACAGAGCGAGAGAGCACAAACAGGGGGAGCTGGAGAAGGAGAGGGAGAAGCAGGCTCCCCACAGAGCAGGGAGCCCGATGCGGGGCTCGATCCCAGGACCCCGGGATCATGACCCGAGCTGAAGGCAGACGCTTAACCATCTGAGCCACCCAGGTGCCCCCCCAAGAACCCCTTTTTAAAAAATTCACAGCATGGGAAAAGAAAAGTTCCAAAATCTCTAGAGACTAACTCAGGGGGAGAGGAGAAAGGGCAATTGCTGCTTCAAACACCCCAGAACACCCCGAATGAGGTCCAGCTTGACTCCAATGTTCTCTATTTCTATTAAACTGGGGATGTTCTCCAAAGCCTTCTGTATGGAATTCAACCAGTCTTCAGAGAGTCTGCACTGGATATCACTTCAGCCTTTCCTATCTGAAGAAAGTCACTTGCATCACAATGGAAATGGCTGCTAATAACTGAGGATTCCCCCAAATTTTACAGTCCACAAACACTCTCTCAGGTGACCGGCCTCCTGTCAGCCTCCTCTCTTTCCCAGGTTCACTTGAAAGAACCACACTCTCCCCCTCGTCCTAACTGCCAGGGTGGAAGCAAAGCAAGGAAGAAAAGAAAAACAGGGGACAGAAAGTGGTCAGTATGGAGTTACCATCCAGTTTCCCCAGTTTCTTTCCTGCCAGGGCCCTTCCGGCCAGAAACCCCACTCCAAAGCACGGCAGGGGTGGGGTTGATGGGGGTGGGATTCCCACTATTCTGTGTACCCCTTTTGCACTCAGTGGAAGGACACGGCATCTGATCTTCCCTTTAACCACAGCAGGGTGAACGTGGCCAAGTCACCACGAGGGAGAGACGGTGCTGGGCCAGAGAACGCCTAGCTTCCCTCTCTGGCCCAGTGAGTTGGAGGGATAGAGTTACCAAGTGGGGTTGGGAACAGATCTATTCACCCCAACCACACAGCTGCTGTCATGTTGAAATGTTGTGGCCATTAAAAGACACTGCATGCAACATGGATGAGACATGTCCACAAAGTAATGATGCTATTTTTTTTCCCTCTCTCTCAACAAATAGAGCACAAAGCTAGCTTCCTGAATTCTCAAAGCCAGCACCTTTCTTCCTGTTTAACAGAGGAAAAGAAAAATCTCAAGTATAGATGGCAAAAGTGCCTACTCTTGTTGTAGGTGCCTGGTCTTGGTGACCGCTCTCCCGAGCAGACTCTTGAGATGGAGACCAAGATGATTCGGGGTCACACTGTACTTTGGACCCAGCTGGATCACCCAGACCTTCTATGTCAGACTTGATTCCTCATATGTCACATCTTTCGATAACTTCCAAATATCAAAATTCAGCCTCAAAGGACAAAGACTTGTGAGCAGGGAGGGTTTTTGAAAGAATTTGCTGAAGGTGATTCCAAAAGAGGAGTTGTCAAACGTCGAGTCTGAGTAATAGCAGTTAAGTAGTTAGTCTCCTCCAGGAATGATTACAAAAGGCACCACAGTGATTTGGATGTATAAGTTCTGGTGTGTTTACATCACGATAGACACGAAAAGGGGCGCCTAGGTGGCTCAGTCGGTTAAGCGGTTAAGTGTCTGTCTTCAGCTCAGGTCATGATCCCAGGGTCCTGGGATTGAGCCCCACGTAAGGCTCCCTGCTCAGCGGGGAGCCTGCTTTTCCCTATCCCTCAGCCCCTCCCCCACCGCTCGTGTTCTCTCTCTCTCAAAAAGATAAATCTTTTTTTAAAAAAAGGATAGAAACAAACAAAAACACCCCGAGGCTCCTAACTTGACATTCACCTTGAACAATAAGGCAGGCAGAAATAAAGCAATGGCAATGCACTTGGGTTTGGAGAGGAAAATTCAACCTCCGCTCAGACAATACATGACTGCTACTTCACCCCATTCACTTTGATGAAAAAGTGACACTGACTTCCACCATCAAGAATCAGTAGAACAGACAAATTCCTGGGATAACATTTCGTTTGATCCTAATCTACAACATCTATAAGATCAAAGACAAAAAAACCCGGGGGGGGGGGAGGGGGGCAGCAAACCCTTAATATACACCTCCCACCTTCCCACAAATTCTGAAGGCCCCCTCCCCAAACAATCCTCAGTGTCCTAATACAAACACATCAAGAAAACAAGCCTTGGGAATTTGAATTCCTGGCATCCTAAAGAACAGACAAACATCAAAACAGGGAAAGAAAAAAAAGCACTCCTTTTTCAACCAGGTTTTATTTAGAACAAATTTTTTTTTAAAACTGCATTTCAAAGTCAAGCAGTTCCTAGTTAACCGCTGTTAAATATATGGCATTTATCTGTCCCAAATTAAAAAGAAAAAAATCCTAAGAATTCCGAAGACTCACCAAGTTAACAGTGTCTGGGGCTGGAAAAATACCTTCCCCAGACAGTTCTTCTAAGAATGTCCCGTAGGGGGCACTAGAGAGGTGTGATTGGGACTGACTTGGGAATCACAGTCATTTCTGGTAAAAGTTCTTTGATGTGAGGAATGTCCCAGCCTGGTACAGTTGGCAAAAGTTCACTCCGGGGAATTTTGTGTGTGTGTGTGTGTGTGTGTGTGCGCATGCATGCATATGTGTGTCTGTCTGTCTGTCTCTTGGGAAAGGGCGGTTGCCGAAGAAGAGAGCTAGTCTGGTATTCCTTGATTCCAGAAAGGAATTGTCCCTCTTGGTTTATTTTCACAAGTTATCGGAGGAACAGACAAATGGCAGCCTTGGAAAAGTTCTGGGTCTTGTTTTTGTTTTGTTTTTTCATTAAAAGGGGGCCCAGCTGATGAAAACAAGTTATGAAATGACCTGTGTTTGTGCAACTGGCCGATTGCGTAACGCTCAGGCCCTGAAACCGTAATAGTCAGGCAGCCAGGCAGGGCATATATCTGGGAGGTGTTTTCCTAGGAAAGTTAGAAGAGAGAGAAAACAACAACAATAAACAGAAAAGACCAGGAGGGGGAAGTGTGTGCAACGATTACAGACAAAACAAAATCACCAATGACCAACCTTTTAGATTAAAACTATAACTGGAACAGGAAATATTTTTCATGCTTGGAGTTCCTGCCATATACAAGAAGAGTGGTTTTAACCAAGAGTTATCTGCCCCCCCCCCCACCCCTCCAAAGTCCCTGGAACTCACGGCCATGTGTTAAAATCAAGCTTTATTAAGCTAGAGAGAAGTTCTGGGTTGAATAGACAGCAACAAACTTATTGGGAATATCAGGCCCCACAAACAAACAGATGAGGAAAATATAATATTCACTGGCCCAAGGGAAAACCAGAGAACCCTCTTTTCTTACACCGACTGGTCCATGGAGACGCCACAAAGGTGGAAGGCCCGGCACTAAATGCCAGGAAAGCCTCCCCGCAAAGGAAGCTGAGAGAAATAAAGTCATTACAAGTTGTATCTGGTATGTAATAAAGTTACCTTGAGCCCAAGAGATCCGGTGGGAGATCGGGTGGGGTCCTAGCGCAGACTTGTGAAGTAACAAAAGCCTCTCAAGTCAGTCCTAAGGACCACAGAACAGCTTTGCTCCAAGTTGGAGAGATGATGGAAAAACCTTCCCCCCGTCCACCCCCTCCCCAGGAGTGGACAGGCTGAGAAACTTGTCCAAAGCCGCATTACCTTGCCAATCCCTCTGCTTTGAAAGGCACCTCACTCAAGCTGCAGGGCCAAACAGGCAGGCGTATATGCAAGAAGCCCGTGCACCAGTTATTACTAATTGCAAAATCCTCATGTGTTACAGCATGCTAGGAATTAGCCCACAGCTGCTTTTTGCTTCGGTAATGAGGCCCCATTACACCCTGCTGGACTGAGTTCTCTTCCTTCTTCCTAGCACTGGTTTCCTGTCTGATTTTCTTCCAAAACAGGGAATTGCCTCTGCTCACATCCTGGGCTCAAAGCCCTAGTGACACAGATTATTCAATCGGGGCACTGATGTCCGGTCTGACTTCCCATTCAGGCCCCAGGGTCTGAGCAAAGCCAGGCGGCAAGATTGCCATATTACAGTGATAACTGCCACGAAAACGGCAGCAAAAGGGACAGACAAGATATCAAAAGATCTCTTTCAGATTCAGGGAGGAGGAGAAGGACGTTTTGGCAGCTTGTTGCGTTGGAGAGTAAGGGCAAGGGTATAAATGACTCTGACCCCCTCTGCCTAATGATATTTGGATTCAGTTAAAACCACCAACGAGACTGGAAAGCAAACAAAATCACTTTTTGAACAAGATTTAAGGCTCATCACCTTGGGGCTCATTATTAAGGGTACACTGAACGCACCGTCAATGCCCCGACTAGGTTCTCTGCAGTGGGTGCTTATGGGGGCACCAGGGGAGATAGAGAAAAGCCATTTTGGGGACTCACCAAGTATGGGTGATCACTTTGGAACAAGGTATCCCTCTTCAGATCCCAAAGAGAGCCGTGTTTCCATTTTATCTTCTGGCAGGATCCACCCCTCCCGGGGAAGCCCACCCCAGCCCCTCCTGGCTGGCTGGCTTCTAGAGGCCAAGGCTACCGCCTTACCCGGGCAACTCTTGCTGCAGCCAACTTGGCTAGAGACTCCGCAGATCCTGACCGAGATGGGCTTCAGGTTGTAGTGGCCTTCTTTGTTAAGCCAGCTCCCTCTGAAGCCTGGGGGGGTGGGGGGTGGGGAGGCCGCTGCAGAGGGCAGACACCCCACCAGCACCTTTCTGGTATTTATAGACACAGAACGCATGCACAATCCTTCCAGTGCAAACCAGTCCGGCTGCTTTAGAAACAAGTTGTTTTTCCGCTTCCAGAACCACCCAGGAGCCTAAGCAAGGTCTCTTCCTCCCCCCCCCACCACTTCTCTCTGCAGGCGTCCTTGCCCCAGGTACCCCCACCCCCAGAACCTCAAGGCGCCCCTTCTGGTGGCAGTACAAGCTCCTTCTCTGACCCTAACAGGAGATGGATGGGCACAGGGGCACAAAGGCGCAGGCCCCGAGCCTATCAAGGCTGACCTCCTCCTTCCTGACCTTCGCACCTATTCCCAGAGCGACAACCCTCGCCCTCACTCTGGATTACTTGGAAGAGCCCAACCATGTTTCCGAATCCCTAACCTCTTTCAGAAATTAAGACTGATGGAGAGCAGGGGAAGAGGGGGAGAGGGCTCTCCCACAGGAACAGAGTCCTTGGATGTCGGGAGAGGCCCGTGGGTGCAAAAATTTGTTTGCCCACCACGGAGAAGTGAGGGGAGAGGAGGGAGGGATTTCTGGGAGAGGAGTTAACAGGCTCCTGAGAAGGGAGGCTGCAATTCCAGGAGCTTGTCTGGGGAAGATGTAGTGTGAGGAAAAGGGTTTGCCGGCTCTTCAAGCCCACTCCCCGGTCCAATTAAAAAAAGAAAGAAAGAAAGAAAAGAAAGAAAAGAAAGAAATAAAGAAAGAAAGTGGTGGGGGGAGAAGGGTGGGCAGGACAACACGAAAATCCAAAACTTGCAGTGGTGACCCTGTAGGAATTTTCTCGCCAAGCCAAAAATGGGAAAAGAAAGCAAAAGAGGCAGTGGCGGCGAGAGGAGGGCGGGGGTCCGCCCGCGCCGCCAGGTGCACCCGGGGCCCGCACCTACCTGCTGGCCGCCGCCGCTGGTGTAGGACTCGGCGTGCGCAGGAGAGCCGCTGCTGCCCCGGGACGAGGTGTCAAAGTTCCCGGGATAATCCTGGTACATGATCCGCGGTGGGGGCCCGAGAGGAAACAGGGTGTTTTTCTTCCCCCGCCCTCGCCGCGGCCGCGCACCGGCTGCTGCGCGCTCGCTCCCTGCCGGCCGCGCCTCGGGCTCTAGTCTTCGCTCCCGGGCTTCTCCCCGACGGTGGCGGGTGCGGACGGGAGGCGGCGACAGCCCGGGAACCGTGCCTCCCGAGCGCCTCGCGCTGCACTTCTTTCCTGCTCTCCGAGCGCCGCGGGACCGCCACCCGGTCCCTCCCTCTAAAAGTCCGCGCGTCCCTCGGTCCCTCCCCTGCGCGCGCCCTCCCGCTCCCGCGCGCAGCCGGAGCCCAGCCGGGACAGACCGCCCGATCAAAAACTGGAAATTAAAAAAAGAACAAGAGCCCGGCGGATCGCGCCTGCCAGGTCCGGGGGCCCCCCGATTTCAGACAGGGCAAAAAGAAAAAAAAGGCGAAAAGAAAGGCTGCCCGCCGGGAGAAACTTCTATTTCCTCCTTTTAGAAAAGGAGCTGAGAATAAACTTCCTGTGGCCGACTCGCCGCCGGAGTTTCGGAGCGGCTCGGACACTTGCGGGGAGAAGGTAGCCTGCGCCCGGGCCGCGGGGTTCCAGCCGAGCCGGCGCTGCGAGGGACGCGGTCCCGCTGCCCGTGCCGCCGCTGCGGCGCCCGACTGCACCCCTTCCCCGGCGCCTGCTCCCGGACGGGCCGCCTCGCCCGGCCGCGCCTCTCTCCCTCGCTCCCCGGCCCGCCGAGCGCCGCTCACTTGCTCGTCGCTTCGCTCGGAGCCCCTGCGCTCTGCCCGAGATGAGTCACTACAATGGCACGAGTTCAACTCCACACTCTTTATTCTCCAGCCCCTGTACCATGTGGATTCACTCACGTCAACCCCAGACTCCACCTTGCAAGGGAGGAGCGCGCGGGGAGGCGGGGGGAGGAGGAGGAGGAAGAGGCGCGGGAGGAGGCGGGCGCAGCGCTCCCCTCGGTGCCCCGGCTCCCGGCCGCGCTGACGCCAGCCGCACACCCGGCGCGGCGAAGAAAGGCGGTGGCGGGGCCCGAGCGGACCGCCGGCGCGGCTTGGGGGCGCCGAGGCGGCCCGGGCCCTGGCCCTTCCCCACCCCCGCGCACCCCCGAGCCCAGCGCCCTTGGTCTATTCCATTGGCGCACGTTGCCAAAGATGGTCATTTGCGTTAGAGGACGCGAGTGCGGGTTCCCTCGCTTTCGGGTGACGTGGAGGGAGAGGGATTCCCTTGCCGGCTCCCGAGCGCGCGGCGGCCTCCCCCTCCACCGCCCTGGGAAGGGGCGCCGGGCGGGGCCCCCGAGTGCGGCCGCGCGGGCCTCGGCGCCGGGTTTTACAAAAAAATCACAGCCTGAAGAGCGAGACGGGCGGTTCAGTGCGGCGCCACCGCGAGGCCGGGAGCCGGGCGCGCAGAGCCGCTCTCAGGGAGGGCGCGGCCAAGCGCGGTCGTCGGCGCCCTCGGCGGCGCCGCCCGGTGCAGCGGGCGCCCTGGGCGCGCAGGGTACCCGCACCGCCCTGCGGCCGGCCCTTGGCGGGGCGCGGCGCCGCCGGGCGGGGCCGACCTGCCTATTTTTCCCGGCATGGCTGGCTGCCCACTGCTGCCCCCCCGCAACCCCGAACATACGCACTTTTTTTTTGCCCGGCCCTACAATTAATTTGTTAGGAGTAGCCCTGAAGAAGAAATGAACCAGTCGAGACATTCCGGCCTCCCTCTGTGCGGGACAATTAGGACGCATCTAATAGTAATCGGGCAAACTCGACTGTTAAGAATTAAAAAAAAATAAAAGAGAGGGAGGGAGGCAGGCCCGGCAGAGGGTGTGCCCCAACGTTGTCTTCAGCTGTTTTGGAGGGAAGTTCAGGGAGCAAGGAGCGTGGACTCCTGGGTCTTCCCGCCTCGCCTGGTGAGGCGGGGCGAGGTGCGGGTTAAAGAGCACAGACCTCGCAGTACGAACGTCAGGCTGTGCTGTTTATGAGCTGTGAGACTTTGGGCGAGTCCCTTAACCATTCTGGGCTTCGGTTTCTTCCTATAAAATGAAGGGCTTGGAAAAGATGACCCTCTAGGGCCCTTGCCAGCTCTGGAACTTCAATTCTTCTGCAGAGACGATCCGGAGGAGCACTGTACTAGGAGTCAAGGAACTTGGGTTCTGGTCCAGACACTGCTTTAGTCTCGGTTTCCCCGGCCCTTAAGTGGCGCCATCTGTACCCCACAAGGTCCTTGTGAGGACCCGACGGTAAGATGTGTGAAGACTGTGAACCCTGTGAAGCGCTGTGCGTTGTAACACGTCACAGATCCGGTCCTCAGTTTCCTTATCTGTAAAGTGGGGGAGTTGCTAGGAAAGAAAAATAGAGCCGGGAACTCAAAGCTTTCCCGGGGCTCTATATAAAGCGCTGGCGTTTCCGGGACGGCTGGCGGCATCTGGCCGCCCCAATGGCCCCAAGATACGGTAATCCCAAACAATACTCGGGGTCATTGTTTACAGCTATAAAACACATTCTGTCCTGAGCTCCATCCCCAAGGACGCGCGCGGCGAGGCGAGGCTGGCCAGACCCCTCGCACCTCCGCTCGCCGCGCTCCGGACAGAGTCCCCAACTCCGCGGGCCGGGGAGAGGTGTGCGGCCGGCGGATGTGCACACCGGCCGCGGGGACGCGGAGGGGGGGGGGATTGTTTTGTTTGTTGTTATTGTCGTTTCATCCCTGAGTCCCGCCTGCCTGGGTGTTTACGCGCCTCTCCCAGCAGGACTGAGTAAATGCAGTTCTTTGACGCAAAACCGATCAGTCCTTTCCCCAGCGGCAGTGGCAAAACCAGAAAACTGGGGGTGGGGACGGTGTCGGGGAGAGCGCAGGAAAAGAAATCGTGACACTTTCTCACTCGCCTCTCCGTCCCCTCCTGCGCCACACGCCTCCCCCCTCCCCAGGTGCCTTAGCGAGATCTTGGGGGGGCTGCAAAGCGAGGCGTGGCCAGGACCCTCCCGGGGGCAGCCGCGTAAAGGAGCGGCCCGAACAGATGCACTTTTGGTTTTCCTTTGAGCACCAGCGGCTGCCCGGCCCTCCCCCACCCCGCGCTCGAAAATCCGGGTGCTTCTGGGTCTCTCCCACACAGTCCTTCCAGTAATGCGGGGCGGGGGGGAGGAGGAGGGGGAAAAGGAGCGGGAGCTTCCTCCGCGGCTTCCGCGGTCCCGGGCGCGCCCAGGCCCCGGCCGGCGCCGCCGGGAGCGCGCGGGCGGGCGAGCGCACCCGCGCGCCCTCGCCCGCCCCCGCCCTGCCTGCTCCTCGGCCCTTTCCTTTCTTGTGGGTTCCCGTAAAGCCCAGCAGCACCGAGACGTCTGCAGAGCATCACGGAATCTGTGCTGATGCAAGTCGCTAGCCTCCCTTTGGTGCGCCTGGCCCGCCTCGGGGCGCTTTGATCCCGGTCTTCCCCAGCTCCAGAACTTGGGCTGGTTGGTTCTGCCCGCCGGGAGGCCTGCGTTCTGCGGCCTGCCCTCACCCTTCGGTCCCCGCCGAAGCGCCAGACACACAGAGCTGCGCCCTGGTGCTGCGGGGACTGGCCGTATGGTCTGGCTGATGCCTCAGCCAAACGGTGAATGCCAAACCGAGAATTCAACCCCCAAGCCCAGTTTATTGCCTCCTTCTTGGGGAATCATTTTTGATCACCCGGTTAGAAAGGGTCCTCTGGCTCCCTGGAATAACATACTAAGAATAGAGGCCATGTTCCTGACCAAGAGTCAGGCACCAGGCCCATTACTTTAAGGGATTGTCTCGTGCGAGGTGGGTATTATTCCCTGGTTGCAGATTAAGAGAGTGAGATTAAGTAACTTGTCCAGGAGGTTTGGTTAGTGGATTAGGGATCCAGTTGGAAATGCAGCTGGGCCTGTATGACACCAGCTTCTTCCTCTTCTTACCCAGGACACTGCATGACCTGCCTCCTCCTGGCATGTCTTTGTTTCTCTCTTAATGGTCTCTGGAAAGCATGGACTTCACTTGGCACATGACTTTGTCCTACACTCACAGGTGCTCCTTAATTCTCAGCTGAATAAACAGCCTAGCATCATGGCTCAGCTTAGGGAAAGGTCATGTCAGGTATGAGAAGCAGAGGAGAGAGAAGAGGGATGGGGGAAGAGGATTGCTGGGGGCTGTCTTCTCACTGTCTCTCTGGGTCTCTGCTCCCTGCCGGGCATGGCTGTTGCTTCTCCTCCTTTATCCCTCCAGCCCAATATTTGGTCCCTGACCTGAATCCCAGAATGGCTGCCTGCTCTGGGCTGCACTGGCCCACACATTTGAGTGCTGGACAGTCCGTGAAACCTTTCACATACATGGCCTCCCTTGTCCTCACACAACATCCCTGCCAGGGACGTGACAGCAGAGGGGTTGACTCTGGATGGCCAAAGAGGAGGCCAAGGAACAGAATGGCAAGGCAGCCTACTCAAGATGTCCCAGCCTGTGGGTGTCAGAGCCTGAGCTCAGAGCCATCCCACCTGACTTGACACCCAGTGCTCTGCACGTCACCTATGCTCCCAGCCTTGATGGGCCAGAAGCAAACTCCATGTCTTAATGATAAATGGTCCTCTCTGCATCATGCCTAAGCAAATCTGCCATTATTTCTCTGTAGTAAGCAATATATTTTGATGATCTTTGAACATTTCCGAAAGCCGGTGTCTCTTATAATCAATGACTGTTTAATATGGAAGCATTTGTGTTTGTCCAAAGATCTCTGGATCAATCAGGAATCTATCGGGAAACAGACTTCAGCCCAGCTGGCTCAAAGGAAGAGGCTTTTATGGAGAATCTCCGAATAGAGATGGGGGGCAGGGCTAAGCGAGCAAGGGACCTTGGCACCCAGAGCCTAGTAAGGGCTGGAAACTGTGACCACCCCTAAGATGGAGAAGGAGAGGAAACAGTGTTATTAGAGCCTGGTGGGCCCTGGTGCCAAGGAAGTGGGCCATCAAGCAGGACCGAGAGAAGCAGACACTGGCAAAGAGTGCTGGGGGGTGGCGGCTAGGGAGGGAGGCCAGACCCCTCTCTCTCATCCCCTCACCCCATGTCTAGCCAAAGGTAGTCAGTCCACTAAGGTCAGTCTCCCAGGACATACAGAAGGGCAAAGAGGGTGAACAGTGGGTCCGGTGGGGGTGGGGTGGGGGAGGCACACGCAGCAAACTGGGGAGTAATCAGTATTAAGATGCTGTTAAACCTAGGTGTATCTTCTCATGGGTGGCATTTCAGGATGGGGGGCGAATGCAAAGCAATCAGTGGGTCCCACACCTCTCCCTGAGTGGGGATGAGCGTCAGAATAGCCTGCATGGCTTTTTCAAACTGCACCTCCCCTCCCTTTAAACTTTACAGCTACACTGAGCCACTAATCCTAAGGGAATGTATCCTCTCCCTCAGGTGTGGGGGCAGAAGACAAGTTGGGAACCATGGATCAAAAGATATCAGCATCTGGGGGAAAGAGCCCAGTGAATAAGCAATGTTGGCTCCCTCCCCTGTGGCCTCCTTTAAATTCCAAGGAGGACCCTCCCAGCTTAAGTGTTCTGAGATGTGGCACGTACCTCCACCCACCCTGATTCCCATTTCATGTACAGGACATACGCTAATGAGAAGAAATGGAAACAAGGACATCCAGAAACCCTCACTCTAGAGGCCACCATAATAGTAATATTAAAACTGCAATGTGCTGCATCGGGCTGACGGTCCCATGTTAAAAGATTCATCAGGCTCTACCCTAAGATGAGGGCACTTTATTCACTGTATTTTTACCTTCAGTAACAGGCAAAAGCAAACAACAACACAACCATTTTGTTGCCTTAGACCATGTGTGGAGTTACACTGAAGTTTGTGCAAGACTTTCCAGAAAGCATATGCAAAGGAAGCCTTTTTGGTCACCTGCTTATGTCCCGGGGAGACCCTGAGCAGTCAGTGCCCCAGAAAGACTCGGGCAGGAAGAGGGTACTTCCCAGTTGTTTGGATTTTTTTTTTTTTTTTTAAGCTTGGTACATTCCAGAGATAAAGCGCCCAGTGCTATTACTCAGAAATTACCTTTAGGAGTTAGAACAGAGCCACTGTTTGTGGGGTCTGCAGAGGAGGAACAGGAAAACTTCCCTCACTTCTCGTTCCAGGTCTCAGAGCTGCTCGAGGTTGGGATCCCAATTGGGAAACAAGGTCCAAGGATGACCCTGCTCTGGCTGCCTGTGTGACCTGGAGTAAGTCTCTTGACATCGCCAGACTTCTGCTTCCTCCTCTGCTGCCCAGAAACTGGACTGAGCATAGGGTCTGTTTTAGGGCAAAGGGAGGTAGTGAAGTTCTAAAGGGGGAACCTCTTTCCCCGCCGCTCCTCTGTCCAGAATGTGTCTCCTGCCAGGCAGCTTCAAGGTCTGCTTGGGAACATACCTTTCCACCCTCCTGTTCTAAGGACCCAGAAGTCCAGGAGAAAGGGGCTATTTGGCCCTAGTGTGAGCTTCTCCCCGCCCCGCCCCAACCATTCCCGGGATGAGAGGCTCCAGGCAAGTTCCACCCACTTCTAATCTGATCAGAGCCCAGGACCCTGCCAGGCTGTCACAGCCATCCATTGGCATGCTGGGAAAAGGAGAGCATAATGGAAGCCTGAAGCCTGGATGGGCCCTGCCCTCAGTCAGCTCCCAATCTAGCGAGAAGAATCAGGAAAAACATACACAGTAGTGGGGGCCTGAAGCAGTCACAATGGTGACACCTATAAAAACCTTTTATAGGGCTTACTTTGCACCAGACAGGGTTTTAATTGAGTCATATATATTAACTCGGTTAATATTCACATGTACTCTATGAGGTAGTTATAATTATTATCTCCAGTCAACAAATGAGGACAATTGAAGTCAAGAGAGGTAAACTCACCCAAATTTCCAGAGCAATACAGAAATAGAGCTGGGATTTGAACGTGTGCATCTAGGCCCCAGACTCTTGGTACAGAAGATGTTAATGAATCTTCCCATTAGCATGGCACTGGGCCATTACAAACCATCTCTACACACACAGACATGTCGCCCGCTAGGGTTTTATCTGATCTTCTCAACAGTCTATGCAGCAGACAGGGCCCACATTACCGGTCCTCTCTTCCAGATACAGAAACTGAGGTTCAGGTAAGGTAAATCATGGGCTCAAGGTCACACCAACCTTGCATGCAGAGCAGGGGGTACCCAGGTCTCCTGACTCCCATGGGCCAGGCTTCCTGCTTTGCTCCTCCACATACTGGGCCCACAGGGGATATAAGTGGAGCCCAGAGAAAAGCCAGGAACTGGAGACCTAGTTGCTTGTTCCAGAGCAACGGAGTTGGCGATCTGTAACTTGCAACTAAGAGTTGACTCCCGTACCTGTGAGCACATAAAGAGCACCTACTGTTAGCACTTACTGTTTGCCAGACATTTCAAGAAAAAGAAAGACAGACAAGGAAGTGGCTGTCCTCCAAGAATTTGGAAAATGGTGAGGGATGAGAAAGATTCTCAAACAGCTTTACAGCAAGTCATAACACAGTAAGCACCCCAAGGGAGCTCCCGGGGTTCTCTCGTTAATGCAGAGGGTATCAGATGGAACACATCCGAAAAGGCCTCATGAAGGTGGTGGCAGTGATACTGCCCACAGGTGTCTGACGGGATGTGGCCAAGGTGAAGGTCGGGGAGGGTGCAGAGCAGGCAGCATTAGAAGGGTCCAGGTTCAGGAAAGTACGTGTATGCCGGAGCAAGAGTAAATTGATGGGAATAACTGACACTAGGGAAATGGCCTCAAGTTTACAGTCCAGGAAGGTGCTCCAAATACCTGCAGGGATTCCCTGTGGCAAAAGAGCTAGGCTTATTGCTCGGCCCCGTGGCCCCAAAGGATGAGGCTAGGGCTCAGGGCTGGTGCCCGGGGAGGCAGACTTGCCCTTAGCCTCGGGAGGCAGCACTTCCTGAACATGTCACGGGAAGTTTGGGGGAGATGATTGGAAAGAGGCTGGGACTCAGTGGGTATTGTAAGAGGGATTCAGAAACCGGACGGGAGTCTGAATCAGCTGGCCCTGATGATTCTGTGAGTTCCACGCCGGACTTGGAAGTGTCCTGTGGCTGGTCTGGGAGGGGTTTGGATTTTGTTCCAAAGGCAATGCCGATACACACCAGCTTGCGGAGTGAGGAGAGGAGGCAGGAGCAGGGATGGGGTCGGAGCTTTACCTGTACCTGTGAATTTCTTTTATAAATACACAACTTAGGGTAGTAGATGGATAGTAGAGGAGGCCTAGGATTCTTGTACAATTTTTTTAATGTACACGGCATTCATTGTGCTCCTGTAAGATGATATCCATATTTTTTAGATACCTATTGAAAAACATAGGGATGAATGGCAATGTTTGGGTCTTGATTTAAAATATTTCAGCTGAAATATTTTCTATATATTCACATATATATATATGAATATATAGTCACACTAGTGGTGAATATATTACAATGTATAGAGTTGTCAAATCACTCATTATGGTGGGCACCTGAAACTAAGGTAACCTTGCATGTCAACTATACTTCAGCTTAAAAAAAGTTCCTAAATATTTCAGCAAGAAAAGGGAAATTATATATTTTTTCACACACATATATATGTATGTGTATATATACACACATATAAATGTATATACACATACATATATACGTGTGTATATGTGTACAACACACATAGACCTAGTTAACAAATATAATACTGATCAAAAGAAACCAGAGACAAAATGATACTTACTGTATGGTTCCATTATAGAAACTGTTTTTTTTTTTGTTTTTTTTTAAAGATTTTATTTATTTATTTGAGAGAGAGAGAATGAGAGAGAGCACATGAGAGGGGGGAGGGTCAGAGGGAGAAGCAGACTCCCCGCTGAGCAGGGAGCCCGATGCGGGACTCGATCCAGGGACTCGATCCAGGGACTCCAGGATCATGACCTGAGCCGAAGGCAGACGCTTAACGACTGAGCCACCCAGGCGCCCTATAGAAACTGTTTTTAAAGGCAGAATCAGTCTATGATGTTAGAAGTCAAGACAGTGGTTGCCCTCGCAGGGTCAGGCAGACTGGAGGGGCATGAGGGCCCCTGGTGCTGCCCAAGATGCCACTTCCCCCCCACACACATACACACACATTTGAGAGGAAAAGAGATTGAATTGTGATATATATGAGACAGAGAACAATCTGAAACACCCATGACTCCTCCATTGACAGCATCATCTAAGGTACGCCTTAAGCATGAGGTTTCCAAACAATTTTGAATGCTACCCTCAGGGTAGCACTTTCCGCCCCCCCCCTCCCCCCCCGAATCGAAGGAAACACCTCATGGGCTGCAGCCCTGAATGTGACAAATCTAACAAAGCTGATCACCCTGGTGGCAGGGGAGAGGATGGAAGGGAGCAGGAAGAACCCAGGGTGGAGACCAAAGGGAGAGAGCTCGGGAGGAAGCACAACAGGCCAGGGGATGGGAAGGCAGAGTCCAAGTTCAATGCTTCCAGCTGAGCAGTACCCACCACTCACTCCAGCTGTCCGGGGTATGCTCAGATGCAGAGGGCAGACCTGCACAGATTCAGCCAGGCATCCCGAGTACAACACACACAGGATGGGCTGAGAGCTGCCAGAACCCCTGCTGAGCAACCCCCTGGGTGTCAGCACACACGTGCCGCCCCCCCCCCCCCCGGCACCCCATGGGTCAGCTGCTGTGAGTCACTGGGCCCACAGGCTGCCTTGTGGGACCTGTGCGTCTAAAGACACACAGAGCCTGCCGAGTGGAGGCTCTGTTATCTGCACAAGTGAGCACATTATGCAGTTTCCTGCCTCGGACATGAAAGCGCTTGAGAGGGTAGGGGATGTTCCTGGAAAGAAGGAAGCAAGGGAGGGAGGGAGGAAGGTAGAAAGGAAGGGAGGGAGGGAGGGAGGAAGAAAGGGAAGGAAGGGAGAGAGGGAAGGAGGGAGGGATTCCACTTTTTTGTTTTGAGGTTTTTGTTTTGAGGCAGCTGTGATGTTTCTAGAAATAGCCTTAGGTCTGTCGACAAAAGACAAGGTTTGATTCCTGACTCTGCTACTCAGAGCTGCCAAACCTCGACAAAGTCACTTTATCTCTAGACACCTCATTCACTCATCTGCAAAGTGGGGTGAAGACTGCTAATTTGTGCAGAGCTCAAGGTGACAGAAGGGGCCATGGGCTTAGATCAAAGAAACCTGGGTTGGAATCCTGCTTCTTCTGAGAGCCAAGGGACCCCGGCAGTTACTGAATCGCTCTGAGCCTCACTTTCCTCCCTTGTGATGTGGTAATGGTAATAACTCCAGGGCCATGGGGAGGGTTATGTGTGTATGCCCTTATATAAATATCCATCCACCATCTATTTATTTACACTGTGCCTTACTCCCAAAAGGGTTTCTGAGGCTCTGGGGAAGGTTCAGTGAACAACACGGGAAGGGCCGGCACATGGCTAATCCTGGGAGCACAGCATTCCTTCCTTTGCCAGTCTCGCAGGGCAGCAGTGAGGCTCAAATGGGGTAATATTTCTGAAAATGTCTCACAAACTGGGCATTTCCATACAGGTGGGAGCTAGAGAACATGGGAAAGAAGGGAAGGGTTTGGGGAAACTGAGGCAGAAATGGCCATCTAGCCACCACACGGAGGAAGGGCTTGAGTTCTTGGAGCCCAGAGGTCTTACACCCACTAGCTAGGGGCCCATACCCTTTTTTTTTTAGATTTTATTATGTTATGTTAGTCACCATACAATACATCATTAGTTTTTGATGTGGTGATCCATGATCCATTGTTTTCGTATAACACCCAGTGCTCCAT
>NC_138378.1:103020179-103072390 GCF_054177405.1 Leptonychotes weddellii
GACCCAGCAGATGATTTCATCTTCCTGAGCCTCTGTCTCCTCATCTGTAAATTGGGAGTGCTATACCTCTCCCATAGGTGTGGAGGGGTTGAAAGAGGCCACATGGGAGCAAAAGCTTTTCACTACCTCAGGTAAAAGGGTACACACATCTTAGTGTTTCTGTCAAGGTTAAGCAGGCTGTGAGCAAAACCACTAATGGAGCTTTTGGTATTTTCCCCCAAAGATCACTCCACCCTCCTCTCCCCAAGCTCTGCACCCCACCTGTTCTATTCCATGAGCACTGTGCTCTCTGCACGCTCACCCACTCACCACGACAGAAGCTGAGCTTCCCATTCCCTGCATCCCTTTCCTCAGGCTCCAAAAGCCTCCTTAGGAGTTACTCCATTGGCATTACTTACCTGCTGTTTTTACCAACAGGGAAACTGAGGCTCTTGTCCAGAACATCCAGCATGTTTGTGAGCGTCAGGGGCCGGAGTCAGGTCTCTCGACACCCTGCTCTTATCCCAATGCTCCTGCCACTGTCCCTGGAATGGATCTGCTTTCTAACGATTCTTTGAGCTCATGCAGGGGCAATCATTAAAAACAGAAAAGATTCTGCAGAGTGTGGTGCTGAGTCAGGGGGTTGGAGACTGTCAGAACTGGAAGGGACCTCAGAAGTCTTCAAGGTAACTCCCTTGGAGAACTAAGCCCGGGAGAGGGATAGTAGCTGCCCAGTCCCACGACCTGGCCTCAAACTCCTCCTGCCCTTTACCGGCGGGGAGGTTCACTGCTCAGCCTTCTCTCCCAGGAAGCATGGTCCTTTCCAGAGAGGCCCCCAGGCAGGACATGGGAGGCTGCCCCAGAGCCCAGAGGGAAGTCCGTGGGGCCACTGTCACCAGATGATACCCAGTCATCCCAGGTGACCCTGCTGTTTCCATGCTTCTGAGAACTTCCCTATGGGATGACACAGAGCCCAGGACAGGAGGCTTTTCATCTTCCCTTGGGCTGCTGGCTCCAGCACTTCAAAGCCCTTCCTGACATGATCTCATCCGACCTCAGCCTGCCCATGGGGGGTTGGGAGGGAGTCAGGGCTGCGGGGGGACTCTGAACTTGGCGGTGGGGGAAGGGTGAAGTTGTTGAAGAACATGACTTGTCCAAGGTCACACCCTCGAGTAAGTCAGTTTTCCTCCGTGTACCTCAGCTTCCTCAGCTCTGAAATGATGGCCAGTGATACCTATTGTTACTTGGATGGCTCATGGCGCGTAATTAGGGACAAAGATGGTGAAAGCATGTCATTTGGTCCACGGCGGGTGAGAAGAAATGGCGGCTTCCTCAACCAGCCTGTTTGCTCACCTGTGAAATGGGAACAATATGGCCTACCTCACAGATAGCATGAGACTAAATGACAAAAGTGCCTTGCACAGGGTCTCGGCCTGCACTGGGTGCCCTAGAAATGTTGCCTCTTCCCCAGTCTCTAGGCCAAGCCAGCAAAACCATGCCTACGGGCCTCCTTGTATTTTCCCAAGTCTCTCCAGAGCTCAGTGGCCCAGACTCCCCTCGGCAGGCAGGGAGGCTCTGCTGCTGCCCTAGCAGCCTCCCCACCAGGCGGGGTGGAAGCCCGTGTTGTCTGAGCTGCTCCCAGGGGCCGGGGGCTGTGAGTTCCGGGCCTCGTGGGGCTGCCAACTGATTGTGTGGCCTCAAGCCAATTTCCTGGCTTCTCTCAGTTTCCCCACCAGTAAAATAGGGCTAATGACCATCAGCCTCCCGCACTGGGGTGTTGTGAGAATTAATTAAGGTTTGTAAAAGGCTTTGAGATCCAGGGATGAAAGGCACTGGAGAGGGACAGAGTGTTATTATCCATTATTAGTACTGTTACATTCCGTCCAAAGATCTCAAAGTCTCTTACAGACAGTAATTAGTACCTTGCAGGGGTGTTTTGAGGGTGATTAGTCCCATTTCACATATGGGAAAACCAAGACACAACTTAAGTCAGAGCAGGGCAGAAAGGGTAAGAATGACCTCACTATTCCTAGAATCTGTTGCCACCATGGCCCTTGTACCCCCAGCCCTCCGGGGTACACTCGGGCATCTTCCTTGAAACCAGTCAGCCAGGGGCCACAGGGGTTGGTGAGTGTGAGAACTGCTACTCATCACCCATTTCTCTGATTCTTCCTCCCCGTTGCGCTGTCCCCGGGGAGCATGCTCGGGGCAGCCCATCCCCAGAAGCTGGCACTGGGGGTGGGGAGGGCTGGAAGGAGGGCAGCAGTAGGAGATGAAAGCACAGGGCATGAAGGGACAGGGAAAGTCAAGAGCCAGAGCAGCTCACTGCCGCGGGGTGCCAGGCACAGACTCTTCCTTTCTCCCTGAGCTTCCCAAACTCCTCTTGTCACCTTGGGGGCAGGATCACATTCAGGCTTCCAAGGGCAACCCAGCCTTCCAAGCTATCCCTATGGGGACAAGAGAGGGAAGAAGCACAAGAGCCCAAGACTGACGAGGTGGCTGGGGCCAGACTGTCAGACCCGTTGAGGGCTCCACGGGACAAGAGAGCCCACAGTCTGCCTTTTCTGGAGTTGGTCCATTATGCTCTCTGGGGACAATCAGGAGCCTCCGGTCCTTGTGGTTGGCTCCCAGGTGCTCTGCTATGTGGATACTGCTTATTATTATTATTTTTTAAAGTGCCCCAGAGCTAGTAATTTGAAGATGGGTTGCAATTGTTTGCATAAGCCCTGGTTCCCAGCACATAAAGTAAAATCAACGCATTAATGTAATGAGCTGCAGAGGTGTTCAACAGCAAACCCAGTCTCCCAGCCTGAATCCCCAGCAAGGTGGCCAGATACTCATCCTGCTTCACAACCCCACTTCCTAGGAACTGGAGCACCAGATGAGGGACACTGATATTCAGTGGTATGTTTAACAACAAGCTCTCAAAAAACAAGACAAAACCAAAAGAACCTGACAGGTAGCATTCGCCAACTTTCGTGTTGGAAATCCTTACCATGGCTGACTGCAAGCTACCCACGTGGCATTGACCAGCACGCCGAATTCTTGAAGCTCTGATACAGGTAGCTCTCTCAAGCTGGTCCAAGCTCCTGCACATTGCTCTCCCCTGAGACCTGTTTCTCCAAGGAGAGAGGGGTCTCTGCTACCACAGGGAGGGAGCAGGGAGGTCCTTCTCTCCCCCAGTACTTCCTTCAGTGGTTTTTCTCAGTCGCCAGAAATTCCTATGAAACCCTTGTGCACAACAGAACCCTGACATGGATGGAAGGAAGGAGGGCCCAGGTCCCTGCTCCAAGAATTGAATTTGTAGGGGTCTTTCCCTGGAGGTTTCCTTGAGAGGTGGCAGCAGGTTGCTAAGGAAATGGGCATAAGCCAGGTAGGTTTTGATGAAGGAAGGGAAAATAAGGGGTTATGGGGAACTGTCAAAGCGAGAGGCCTTGGGACAGAGGCTCTGGCTTGAAGCCTGGCATTCCGAGCCTGCCCTGGCTCAGACTAACAGGAGAAAAAAACAAACAAAAAAAAACTATGAAGGGAGCATGAGAAACCTCTGTCAAGGACTGCTCATATTCAGAAAACTGACAGAGGTTACTGTACCTGTGAAGTAAGAACAAGATGATAGCAAAAGGTGCCATTGGAAAATAGAGAAGAGCTCTTTGAAATGAATGTGCTGGAAAAGTTTTAAAAATCCAGTAGAAAAGTCAGAAGGTAAAGTTGAGAACCTTTCCCAGAAAACTGAATGAAAAGGCAAAAAGTTAGAAAAGAGGAAAAAATCAAAAGATTAAAAAATTACAGAGTAAATCCCAAAGTTCCAACATCTGCCTATAAATAACTCCAGAAAAAGTGGAGAAATTGTAGGAGAGAGGTAATTGAAAAAATAAATAATACAAGAAAAACTTCCCAGGACTGATGACGCGGGTGACCAATATGAGGGGACACCCCCCCTCCAGCCACCTCCCTACCAAGTGCCTAGTGACCTGCACCAGAGCGCATGACTGTGAAATTTCCAAATGGAGACAAAGAGAAGGACCTAAAAACTTCCCAAGTGGAAAGAAAACAGGCCCGCGCCAAGGATCAGGAATTAGAATGAAATCCAACTTCTCAACAGGGATGCTAAGCAGCAGGACAATGGAGCTGTTTTTAAAATTATGAAGAAAAATGATCTCCAGCCTATACTCAGGAAAACTAGCAATGAAGTGTGAGTGTAGAAAAATATATACAGAATCTTAGACATGCCAGATCTCAAAAAAGATGACCTCCAGCCAATCCTTTCACTGGAAGCTGTTATATAATGTACTTCCCCTAAAACAAGGGGGAAAGGTGGGATCCAAGAAACCAAGGATATAAATAGGTGAGTGGTAGGGGCGCTTGGGTGGCTCAGTCGTTAAGCGTCTGCCTTCAGCTCAGGTGACGATCTCGAGGTCCTGGGATCGAGCCCCACATCCGGCCCCCTGCTCAGTGGGGAGTCTGCTTCTCCCTCCCCCTCTGTCTCAAATAAATAAATAAAATATTTAAAACAAACAAACAGGTGAGTGATGAAGAGAAGTGACAGGGGAATTGAAGAGACCCTTCGGGTTGGCCTATGATCTCTCATCTGACAAAAGGGGCGGGGGGAGAAACAGCGGGAGGCCTGAGCCAGTGGGTGAAAGTTTGGCCTTTCTGTCTCAGGAATGAAAGGGGCAGTTAACCAGAAGTCAAGAACACCTGAGCAATGTGGGCCACCTGTTGGCAGAGCTGTGTGAAAGCCATCGGCAAGGTAACCTGGGGCGTTAGGTTTATTCACTGATCATTTATTTTGAAATAACTTCAAACTTATAGAAACATTTCAAGAACAGTTACAAAGAACTTCTATATCCCCTTCACCCAGATTCTCTGTTAATATTTTAGCACATTCACACCATCTCTGTGTGGGTGTGCCACTCTATATGTGTATAGATAAATCTTTTTTCCCCGGAACCCTCTGAGAACAAGTTGTAGACCTAGGATGCCCCATGACCCTGAAATACCCCAGTCTGTATTCTCCCCAAACAACACCCTCTCGTCATTACTATCATTCAATCCTCCAAGTTAGGAAATCAAAATTAGTGTAATGCCATCATTCAACCCATGGACCCCATCCAGACTTCTCCAACGGTCCCAACAATGCCTCATGTGCCTTTCTGGTCCAGGGTCCAAGTCAGGATCCCGAGTTGCATTAGTTGTCATGCCTCATTGGTTTCCTCCAGTCTGGAACAAGGCCTCACTCTTTCCCCGTCTTTCACGACCTTGACCATCTTAAAGAGCACAGGCCATTCATTCTGCAGGGTGTCCCCCACCCTGGGTCTCTCCAGTGCTTCCTCGCATCTGCTCTCAGGTGTGGGTGCCTGGCAAGAATGCACCAGAAATGATGCTGTGCTCTTCTCAGGGAGAAACATCTGGGCATGCGTTCCCGACCTGTCCTACCAACATTGATACTATAACCCTGATGACCAGGTCAGGTTGGTGCCTGTCAGGTTTCTGCACCATGAACTCACCATCCTTTCCTTTGTCTTAGATAAGTGTGTGTCAGGGAGACGCTCCAAGACTACACCAATATCCTGTTCCTCATCAAATCTCTGCCTACCAGCCTTAGTATCCTTTGATGACTCCAGCCCTTATTCAACCACAGCTATGATGGCTGCCAAATGGTGAACATCTACTTCTATCACTCATCCTACATTTATTAGTTGGCATTCTACTGTAGAGATTTCCTTTCTCTGTCACTCATTCACTCATATCAATATGGACTCATGGATTCCTATTTTAATCAAAGGGTTATGGTTTGTTACCATAATTATTTATTTTGATCCTCACATTGTCGCAGATCCAGCCTTCAGGCAGATGCCTGTGTTGTTTTGATTTGTCCCCATTATTCTTTGTCTAGCACACAAAAGATGTTTCAATCTCATCTTATATTTTCCCTGTGCTAGCCCTGGGATCAGCCATTTCTCTGGTTCCTTTGGGTGGAGAATGGTATTTTAAAACTAAGATCTGGGCTCTTGATGCCTCATTGCTACTGGGGTATCGTTGCATCGAGGTAATTACCTCTAGCCCATAGCATTGATTGTCAGTTCCTGAGTAATGCTAAGAAGAGTGGCAAAGCCTGGCCCCCCTCTTCCTGTGCCTATGTTAACAGCAATATCCCTAGGCTTTCTGCATCACATGTGGTTCTGGCTATTGATTTGACATAGATATTTTATTTTATTTTTTTAAATTTTTTAAAAGATTTTATTTATTTATTTAACAGAAAGAGACACAGCGAGATCAGGAATACAAGCAGGGGGAGCGGGAGAGGGAGAAGCAGGCTTCCCGCTGAGCAGGAAGCCCGATGCGGGGCTTGATCCCAGGACTCTGGGATCATGACCTGAGCCAAAGGCAGATGCTTAACAACTGAGCCACCCAGGCACCCCGACATAGATATTTTAAAACCACATTAAGGAAGGATTGTTCTATTTCAGTTTTGCTAAGTTTATTTTTTTTTTTTTTGTAAGCAGGTATGGATATTGAATTTCATAAAATACATTTTTGGGGGGCATCCATCTAAACAGCCAAGTTGTTTTTCCTCTTTTGGTATATTGATGTGAGTTACAGCATAAGATTTAACAGTATTAAACCATATCAGCTTGATTCAGTGTGCTAATATTTTATTTAGAAATTGTGTATCAGTATTCCTAAGGGAGAAGAGCCCAGCATTCCCCCTTTGTTACTATCTTGGTTGGATGCTGGTGGTGGTGGTGAGCTGGAAACAGAATGCAAGAGAGCGTGCGGCAGAGTGTGGGGTCCTGGAGCTCCAGGGGAGAAAGGAGGAGAAGTGGGAGACAGGAGGTAGAAAAGGGCCCCTTGAGGCATATGGGAGAGGGAGATGTGCAGCATGTTGCCATTTGGCAGGGGGGATCTTGAAAAAATGGAGCCCTTCCAGGTAGAGTCAAGTCTCAGATTTGGGCCAGGGGGTGGCTTACTGAAGAAAAGCTGACAGTCCCCAGGAGTTGGAGAGGTCAAGAAAGTGTGAGGCAAGGATCTGGATGGACCGCCCACCTGGGTGTTGAACTATCCCCAGATGGAGGCCAAGAAGTGGGCAAAGAGTGAGTGTCAAGGCCATTGGGGTCATGGCATGGAGCCTGGTGTGGCATGCAGGGGGTTGGGAGGGCCAAAACTGCGGCTGAGGGCGAGAGGGACAGCCTTTCTAATCCCAAGCCTAGGACCAATTGAGCTCCATGAGGTCCTCGCTGTACCTGGCACAAAGAAAGCCCAAGAGAAGCACCGCTGTTAGTACTTGTACTGAGTAACCAAATGTGCTTCAAGTGATGCTACAAGGCATTTGCAGACACTGCCCAAGAAACATGATTGACACATTTGCTGCTTACAGGCAGAACTGGGCAACTTTTTCCCCTTCCTCCCTCTCCTTCCTCATTTCCAGATCCTTTAGGCAGTGCCTGGGCACGGAGCCCAGCCCCCACTGTCAAGATGCAGAGACTTGGGAAAACTTGTCTGGAAAATGGGTAGCCACATGTCCCGGAGTTGGAGAAGGGCATCCATGCCGAAACCACAGGCTGTCGGAATCCTGCCAACACGCTTGGCCCAGGACCGCCCAGCAGGGCTGGTGGCTGCTTGGAGGCTGAGCAGATCCCAGGGCAGAAAGGCGAAGAGCAAGGGGTCCCCAGTCTGGGTCTGGATTCCTACAGCCCACGCAGAGGAGCAGGAAGGAAAGGGGAGTGGAGAGCTGGATTTTCTGTCCACATGGGCTGTAATCCATCATCCAAGATCCAGAAACATCATCTAGACACTGGGAACTTTGTGGCAGAAGAACATGGAAAGGCAGAGCTCCTGAGCCTGTGGTTAAGTGGGTGGTCTCTGCAGTTCCCCATTTAAGTTGGGAACCAAGCAACCAGCCACTACCACAGGCCTTCATCCGGCCCATTTCCGGCCCTGGTCCTCCTCCCAAAGGCCCCTCCTGGAGGCTGTGTGGTCACAGGTCCTTCCCAGGGTCCCCACCAGGACTGCCTCTCCCCTTGGGAAGGACCCTCACTCCTCAAGGGACAGGGCACGCAGGGAAAGCCAGGGTGAACTTGGAGCCTTGTTCTAAAAGCACCTTACCACGGAGCCGGGGGAGGGGGGAAGGAACGGAGGGCAGGAGGGGTGGGGCTCCCCAGCACGAGGAGCCTCTCCTGGGGGAGGGCTTCCATGGGGGGCTCTGACTGGCCAGTGACAGCGATGATGAATTAATACTCCTTCAGCATCTAGCATGTCCCTGCATCCAACCCCCATTTTAATGATGAGTAAACAAGCTCGGAGAGTTTGACTTACCGAAAGGGACAGAGTTGGTCAGTGTCAGAGCAGGATTTGAACCCAGATCTGTGGTGCCGCAATGGCGGTGCTTCGGCCCCCTCTACACACAGGACGCCCAGGGCGAGCCCAGCACTCGGCCAGGGGTGATGTCAGGCAGCTGAGCGCAGAGGCCAGACTCCGGGAGGGAGCAGACCGGACTCCATCCCAGTTTGGCCACGAACTGTTTGGGGTCTGATGTGAGTTACTTAACCTCTCCGGGCCCCGGGGGCTTCTGGTGGTGAATGGGGATAATAGGGAGATATGAAAAAAAAGAGCAAACCGGAAAACGTAGATGTGACCCGAGTCAGCTGGGTCCTGCAGCCCGCACCCCCCACCCCCCCACCCCAGGTCCACGCAGGACCGGTGTGAAAGCCCAGGCTCTGAGGAAGGCAGGGCCCTCCCGGGATTTCTGCAGAGCACCCGGAGCAGCGAGGTGGGACGGGGCCCTCCAGCCTCTGGCCCTGCCTGGCCTTTCTGTCTCCTGTCATGACCCAGGCCTGGCGCCTGCCCCTTCCTCTCTTGCCATCCAAATCCCTCTCCCATTCCCAGAGGTCAGGAGGCAGCAGGTGCGGGTTCTTACTGCTGAGTGGCCGGGAGGACGCAGGAGCAAAGAGCTGCCACCTGCCGGTAGCACCCTGAGCTTCTTCAAATGCCCTTCTGGTCGGTCGCTTGGGTTGTGGGGAGACTTGCACCTGCCCTCCCCTCTGCCGGCCCCAGAGTCCCAGGCCTCAGCTTCACAAGGCTCCTCCAGCCCTGGCTCCCCTCTTCCCTTCCTTCCTCCACCCATCCCCTTCCCTGAGTGCCCTCTCCCCTCCCCCTTCCCTGGGTCTCCTCCCTCTCCAGTCTTCTGTTAGGCAGTCCATTCAGCTCCCCCCTCTCCTCCTGCCTGACTTCTTCTAGACCTTTCTCTGCACATCCAAGTCAGCCAGGTGCTCACAGGACAAAATGCCCTTCTTCTAATGGAACCACGTTCTTAAACAGCAGTCTGGGTTATTTTAAAAGGTGAGGGGTGGGTCCAGGTGAAGTGATTTGCCTTTCCCTTAGCCGGCACCCTTCCTTGCTGGCAACCCGCCCTTAAGACGTTTATGGTCAAGCGGTGTAATAAAACCGATCCTTGGGTTGTTCTTTGTTAAGACCATTTGGAAATAAGATAAAATAAAATATAGCTAAGGGCTTTATGTAAACTCAGGGAGGGGAGCAATTTAGAGAACACAGGACAACCACTGGGCTCCACCCCCACGGGCAACTCACTGTGTGGCCTCTTACCGCTCACCTTTGAGAGGGGAAGGGGCGGGGCCAGATAAAGTGGCCTCAGAAGGCCCTTCCCGGAGAAGCCCTGGGAGGGGCGACTGCACTGGGCCCTGTGGCACCTGCTATCCCCGCTCTCAGGACGCGGTGCCCGGGGGGGGGGGGGGCAGCCATGTGCATGAGGCGGCTGTGGGCAGAGGGGCTGGACACTGCTTCCTCGGAGGAGCGTGCTCTGAGCTGTGGTTTACACTGCACATGAGGAAGGCCGCGGAGAGAGAAGTGGGTCCCGCTTCCTGGCTCAACCACTGACTGTTACTTTGAACGAGCTTCCTCTCTGAGTCTTGGTTTCTCATCCTTGAAGAGGGAGGGCCTGACCTCTCTGGTGGGGCTGGGCTGGGCGCTGGCCCAGTCAGGGTTCCAGCCAGCTCAGATCACTGGGCCCAGGGTCTGGGGCAAAGGAACCCATATTTGGGGCTGGGACATGGGGGACACGACAGCTGTAGGAAGAGCTGCCTGGGGAGGCAGGGGAGACTCCAGAAAGGAGGCTTCAAAGGCTTAGCCAGCCTCCAGACTCTGCCCTACACACAAAGAAATCAACAGAAGAAAGAAATGTTATGGCCTCAGGAGCTTAAAGTGCTTAGGACAAGCTACTGAAATGGTTGCTCACAGCACCCTAATCAGCCACCAGTTCATTCCTCGCTGTCTTAGACCTGCTCAATGCCAGGCATTGGGCAAGGCCACACCACCTATCTGCTCGTACCCAACCTGACTAGAGCCCCTCCAGCGCCATCATGGTGTTTCCAACATGCTCTGAGCCCACCCCCAACCACCACCAGGACCGTCCTCCTGAAGGACTCCATCAACTCAGGCCACCAGGCCACCTGACTGCCCCCCGTCAACCTTGGGTTTTGAGTGAAGGAATGAATCAACGAGTGAGTGAGTGAAGGCGTGTTTTCAACAATGAATAGTGTGGTGGGCACCATGATGGCCACCCAGTCCCCTCTGGTGAAGGACGTGTTGGTTGACCCAGCTGCTGGCAGTGTTGGTCAGCCATCTGCCCCTCCGGGGATGGCCCCCGCCGCAGAGACCCACCTCTCCCTTGGGTTCACTCTTTCCCAGGGCAGTGCAGATTCAGTGACGGAGGGATCCCAGAGCTTAAAGGCCCAAGTGGATGACTCTGAGAGCCCATCTAGGTCCAGAACTTCCATGGTGCTGGCTGAGGCTGCTATGGGGCATCCCTATTCAGCTTCCCTCTGCCCAGTCCTGCTTCTTTGTCTCCTTGTCCAGGGGGCTTGATCCCAAGGCCGCTTCCTGAGGAACACCTGAGCACTAGCTGTCATCTCAGAGTCCGCCTCCGGGGAGACCAGCCCGCGACGCAGACGAGAGAGTGGGCCTTGCGCTGGAGAGTGCTCGGTCCAGTTCGGGATAGAGACACCAGCAATAAACACTACACAGAGCTTCCTAGCCGTCAGGTGCCGTAGCACGCATTCTACATTCCTTACCTCTGTATTAGCCAGGCCTCTCTATCGAACCAGACAGACACTCAGCCGAAATGGCCTACGTAAAATTGAGAATATATCAGCTCTAGCTAGTAACTCTGATGGAAAGAAAGTCTTAGTAACTCTAGCTAAAATCCCAAGTATGATTCTCACTGGCCTGGTTTGAGTCACATGTCCATTCCTAGGAACCTGCTTCTGTGGCCAGGGCAATGGAATAGTCTCAGTGGCCAGGCCTGGGTCATGCGCTCACACTGGAACCAGAACATAAGGCCATCCCCATCTGGACCACATATCCAACAGCAAATCCAAATAATATCACCCAAAGAAAGAGGAATGGACACTGAGAAGGCCAAAATAACAGGTGGTCCTCCACCTTGTGTACTCCCGGGTGTCCTGCAGGGTGGGTTTTATTACCATTTGCTGAGCAGAGGATGGAAACTCAGAAAAGTTACGTGGCTTGCAGTTAGTTAGTGGGATTAGTACTGAGCTAGCACTCTATAGCTCACGCAGGCCTTTATGGCTCCAAAATTGAGCTCTTTACCCAACAAATGAATGTCAAGAGTTCAGAGAATGGTCTCTGTCACAATGGGATGGTCAGGCAGAGCCTCATGGAGGAGGTAGGACTTAGGCTATGCCTTGAGGAGAGGGTTGGGAGCACTGTCCAGGGGAAGGTGAGGCCTGGAGCCCGAAGAGGCATGGTTCTCTCTTTGGTTGAGGCACAAGGTTCTCTTAGGGCATGGTGAGAAGGGTGGTTGGGAAGTATGGTTGAGGTTGACCACAAGGTCTTCTGTTTTCCACAGACAATGGGGAGCCATTGAAGATTCATAAGCCAGGGAGAGACTTGGCCCTTGCTCACCTCACAGGGCATGTCTAAGGGTCCTCCAGGAAGCAGTGCAGCAAAGGTGGGAGGCGGGATTAGAGGTGCAAGGCTTGGGCAGGGAGGCCCAGAGGAGGCTATAGCCACAGTCCAGGTAAGAGGTGATGAGGACCAACTAGGACTGGAGAGGAGGAACTGGTAACTCCACCCACGACCCCCCTAACTAGCCCCAAGCCGAAATCCAACCCTGTCCCAACCTGGACCCCGGCCCTGCCCCATTACCACCCTGCCTGGTGATACCAGCTTTAAAAGATGGGTCCAAGGACCAGCTGGGACTTCCCTCACACTCATGTCTGGCCTCTGCCTTCAAAAACCCCTCTGGGCAAACTGTTTCATGACTAGTGTATGGGCAGACCTCCTCGTGGGCGAATCATATGTCCTGGCTGGTTACGAATCTGTCGCCAAAGGCATTTCCACAACCAAGATGGAGAGCTACCAGGCCAGCGCTGGGCCAGCTTCTCTGCTTCCTCCAGCCGACTTGGGGAACAGGGCTGGGGGGCTGGGGGCAGCTGCATCCCAGAGCTCCAGTGGATGATGGTCCCAGGACGGGTGCGCTTTGCAGAGAGCTCCTCAGCTGGCTCTCTGCAGTGAGGAACCTAAGCAGGGAGATTCCTCCCACGGCACAAAGGCCCACAGCTAAGGATAGAAGCTTACAGGCTACTGGGAAAACACCCCAGGGGCCTGGACTGGGAAGGGGCATGTGGGGGTCCCTCAGGTGGAATCCCAGGGCGAAGAGGTGGGTGAGAGTTGGGGCTCCACGAGTCTCGCCAGGGAGGCAGAGCCCGACGGGACAGGACAGGAGGGAGATTCTCCCTGTTCAGGGAGGCAAACAGCAGTGCCCTGGCAAGCACTCTGGGGACTCGGGAGGCAGGCGAGGGGGAGCCTTCAGGGCTCCATTCTCTGGTGCTAAGTCTGTGGAGATGGTCTCAGGCCACGCCTGGAAATATGCTCCCCCTCAGGGGTTCTGGAGGAGATGGAAGGAGACCCTACTTCACTGGGTCCCCTAATCTTTCCAGTGACTCAGTATGGGGTGAACCTTGCTCACCTTTCCCCTCGCCTGCGGGAGGAATCCTCCTGGCATTTGAGAGAAGGGGAAGTATGTGGGCAACCCTGGGATTTCTCAGTTACCATTCCCAACTCCCCTCCCCCGCCCCGGGGCGCTTACTGCTCTGGCTGCTGGGAAGTGGCCCCTGGGAGGGGGCTCACTTGCATCAGAGGGAAGGCCCTAGTGTCTCAGTGACCCACTTTTTCCCAGCGTTCCCACTGGTGCCAGAAACTGCCACCTCCGGCCCCCTTTCTCCTGGGACAGCTGAGGGCTTAGCTTTGGGGCAGAGGCTCTGCTTCGCCCGTGCCCAGCTCCTCATGTTCTAGAGCTGGGAATGGAATTGATGAAGAGGAGATCCTGAGTTCCTCAGGGGTTAATTCAAGAACATGGAAGGGGGAGGAAACTCTGACCAAAGCGTGTTTCATGTGCTTATAAAGTTTGAACCAGAAAAACCTATTCTCCTGAAAAGCGGATAGGCTCCCTTTGATCAGAAGAGGACAGCTTGATCTCAACAGCATCACCTTGTGAACCAGACTTCCAGGAAGTCATGTTGAGATGTAACAGCACCTCAGCCCAGGGTTCTGGGACAACTCTCTCCTCCTCAAACCCTACTTTAAAGGCCTCTTAGATCTGTCTTTGCCATTGTGAGTCATCTCAAATCTTTAGAGACAGACAGGACAGAGTAAGTGAATGGGTGAGTAAATGAATGAATGATAGCATTTACTGAGTACTCATGTGTCAGGCTCTGTTCCCAGCACTTTAGAGTATCGACGACATATTTAAGCCCCCAGCAACCCTGGGAGAAGATTTATTAGCATCCCCATTGCCACTGCCAGGGAACAAAAGCACAGCAAGAATAAAAGTTTAGCCCCGCTCACCGGTCCCGCAGGCTGATGGCCTCCAGCATCGTCCCTACCGGCTGCCTCTAGGAATGAGTGAGTGAGAAAAGCCCACAAGCACCAAGGAAGAGGAGGCTGCCAGCTGGTTGCGCTGGTGCTGGAGGCTTGGGGGTGATGGGAGAACTGATGCTGGTGCCCGTGGGAGTGGGGGGTGCCAGGGAGGGGACGTTGAGGAGTCCTCCCTCACCTGACTGCTTCCAGCTCTCCTCTGAGGGGGTTCCTTCAGGCGCTAGCTGAGGCAGCTGGTGCGAGCAGAAGGTCCTCGTCCTTGGCTTGCTTGTGGTCTTGGATAAGTTCCTTGCCCTCCCCTGGCCTCGCTCTGCTCATTTGGGAACTGGTCAGTGGGATTCGGGGATTTGGGAGGCTCTGCTGCTGATGGAGCACGAAGCAGAGTGAGCTCCAAAGGTCAGGCAGCCTGGCCCCAGAGAGCCTCGGAGGGCAGGAGAAGTCAGGGTGGGCGGGCTCCAAACTCTGGAAGTCCTTGGGGCTAGGAGTGGGGTACAGGCCCAGTCCAACCCACCTGTCCTCCCCAAGAGCAGCTGAGGCCGAACTCAGCTGGGAAGAAACTCAGAGATCATCTGATCGGACTTTCCATCTTATGGACAAGGAAACTGATTGATGCTGGGAAGGGGCGAGAAGCCCAGGGCATATGCAAGGCTGGCCCCCGGTTGCCTGCCTGCCTCTCTGCCCACCCTTCTCACTGCCTACTGTTCTCCCTTCTTAGAGGCCCAGCCGCCAAGCAAGAGAGACCCCAGAGCAGCTGGTGGAGCCAGCAGGCTCTCTAGCTGGTCCCTCAGGGCTTTGTGTCGTCCCAGGCCAGGAGTCAGAAAAGCTTCATTGTGATCCCAACCCAGTGAACTACAACTTTTGGGGTCAAGCAATTGCTATGACTAATCCTCACACACAAGGTGCCGAGTCGGCTCTGGGAAAGTGGCGAAAGAGGCCAAGTCTCTTTGGAAACCTCCCCTGGCCCCCCCGGGATACTCCCTCCTCTCCGTACCCGCACACCAGCGCTCCTCAACCCCAAGCTTGCCCTTTGCTTGCAGCTGGTGGCATCTGGGAGAGCATTTGGTGGGAAATTCAGAGTAGGAGGGTAACAGCAGTGCCAGGGAGGGGAAACCCCATAGCAGAGCGAGGGCAGCCTGGCGCTTTGCTCCCGCACGGCCATCAGCTAGTTGTATGGCCATCAACAAATCCTCCCCCTCTCCGGTCTCCGTGTTCTGCCCTGTACGATGAGAGGCTTGTGCTGGGTGTCTCTAGGTTTCTCTGCACCCCGAGAGGATTAGGAGGTACTGCTTCTCCCATGGGGTACTTGCATCATAAAGAAAAGCACTAAAAAGGGTAAGCCTTAGCCCAAACCGTTGGGGCCCCTGTGAAGAAACGTCAGGGTCAGGCATCGGGAGCCCTGTGTGGGGAGGAGTTGGGCCCACAGCATGAGATGCGGCCTCCGCAGGCCCTCTGAGCAGGTCCAAGCCTGACCTGTGGCCCCACACTGAGGTGAGCTGAGGGGCCAGGGCCTGGGCCAGACCAGCGCACATGGGCCATCTCAGCTGTAGGATCAAGGATCTCAATCACCCCAGTGGGCATCACGCCTACCCTTCCACTCCCACCCAGACACACAGAGAACTTCCTCCAGGCACCCCTCAGCCCACCCCACCCCAACTCATGCAGCCCTTGGTTCCTGAGGGAAGTGAGGCTCCTCCTACTCTCTCCAGACAGCTGTCCTCATTCAAGCTGGTCACCGGCCCCTACTGTACAGAGGGTCCCCTCTCCAGTCCCACCCTCCACCGGAACCAGGGCCTGGGCCTTCTCCGGAGCCAGTTTTCCTCAGAGAAAACTGCTCAAACATTGACAAAATAATGGCACAAGACTGAAGAATGGGCTTCACCTTAGGAAAGCCCTCACCTGTGAGTCAGGACCTTGGGCAGATGAAGAAACAGAGGCTTGCCGAGGGCAAGGGGCTTCCTCCAGGTCACGGAAGTGGGGTTGGGGCTTAAACTGGGGCCTCAGGGTGAACACCCAGCCTGTTGGCAAATAAGCTGTATAGTTTTGAGGTTGAAAGGCCAGAGCGGAGGCCCCCCCAGTCCCCTCCCCCTCATCTGTACATGGGGATCACGCCATCCTTCCGGGGTCTGATCTCATGGGGTGCTGTGGAGGAGCTCACAGGGTCATGGATCCACATAAAAGGTTCTTATTGTCAATATGGTTGTCCTTGTTGTCACTTATTACGATGACCACGGTAAACACGATCCTCAGAACCTCAGGTGCCCAGCCCAGGACCTCATGAGAGGCCCCCAGAGTGGCCCCACCTAGCAGGTGACCTTCCCCCAGTACCCGGGAAGCTGTCCTGCCCGGGCTCTGACGCTCGTTCTCTCTGGGAGCTCTCTCCTTTCTTGTGGTTCCGTGTTTGAAAATCCCTCTGTCTTCCCAGCCACCTTCTGACCAGAAAGGCCCAGGCTCCCTGCCCCTCTGTGCACAAGAGTGACTTTTGCTAAAAAGCAAACATCACTGGGGCACCCGGCCCGTGGTTTCAGGCTGTGCGGTTTACCTCATGACGTCATCTTCCTTCCTCCAGATAAACCAGAAGAGACTTCACTGCTCCAAGTGTCACTGGTCCTGGAGGAAATGGGGCCTTCACGGACTCCTCATCTGAAGGTTCACAGAGAGCAGATGGGCGGTGGCTCCACCAGGGAAGGCACCCACAGGCCTGGCCCAGGGGCAGGGTGACCTCTGATGGCTGCAGGGCATCTTCCGGTACCTCTAGCAGGCCTTTGGTTAGCGTAGGCTCGGGCAGGGCTCTCTAAACGTGGGAATCCGGCACGGGTCAGGAGCTGGACCACACAGGCCCCACGTGACAGAGCACTCAACTCCAATCCACCATCCACACAGGGCAGAAGGACAGTAGCAGCCTGAGCCTGGGGAGACCGTCCCCTTTCCTCAGATCAGGGCAATGCCCCCTCTCCAATCTCCTTTGCTGCTGACCGGACAAGGGGTGAGGTATGCCAGGGCTGGGGGATGCCAGGAAGGGGCAGCTTATGTCTGTTGAATACCTGCCTTGTCCCAGGCTCTGTGCTTTTATTATCTCATTTAATGTTCCAACAAGTCTTTGAAGTAGGTAATGCATAGAGTGCTCAGTTGACTGATGACAGACCCGAGGCTCAGAGACGTTTGGGATTTGCCTGAGGCCCCATTTAGCAATGGGTCTGGCATGACACTGGTGTTCAGGAATGTTTGCTACGTAGAAAGGAGCCAAGATGCTACCTTTTCTCAGAGAAGCAGATGTCTCTGGGGTGCAAGGACAAGACTGTTTCCCTTCCACATGCACTGGCATCCACAGTGAAGGGGCTCAGACTGAGCCAGGGCCTCCTCAGGAATTTGGCCATCAGGCCGTCAGGCTGGGACTGCTGATGGCCAGAGACACACAGCAGCATTGCCATGCAGATCCCTCTCCACTCCTGGGGAACGGATCCAGATCCCTCTCCACTCCTGGGGAACGGATCCAGATCCCTCTCCACTCCTGGGGAACGGATCCAGATCCCTCTCCACTCCTGGGGAACGGATCCAGTGGGGCCCCATTTCCTTCTACTTGATCCAAATTCTTATTGCACCTCTGCCCTGCGCCAATCATGCTCACCATGCAGGGATGTTTGGGGAACAGAGAGGCTGGCCAGAGGGGAGAGAAAACAGAGGCAAAAAGATAGGGTTCCCATCCTCAGGGAACTTGCACTCTTTTCAGGAATAATGGCAAGAACAATGGCCACCACCGCCAGCCCCAGAGTGTTCTTAATCACTGTATTTGCCCTATGATGTAGTCCTTTGTACCAAGCCTGTCACACACGTGTCTCCTTTAATGCCTGTTCAAAACAAACTGTAAAGTGGCCATTATTCCCATTTTATAGATGAGGCCACTGAGCTTTGGTCTCTTGCCCAAGGTAGCGAGGTAGGAAGCGGCAGAGCTGGGATTCGCATCTGGGACTGTCAGATGACAGGACCATGGTCCTGCCCACAGAACGCCAATAACTCAGACCCGAAGCAGAAGGACCACATTCCCAAACTGCGTGCTGAGTGGCTGAGAATGCAGGGGAGCCAGGGCCCTGGGAAAGGCAGGCAGGACTTAGACCGGCAGGTACAAGACAAGGGCACGTTCAGCGTGGGGCTCGTGGTTCGTGTAGACTCATGAGGAGCAGCAAACAGTTCCTTTGGGACAGAACCCAGGGAAGGGGTGCTTTTGGAGACAGAGACCAAGGCCAGAGCAGAGCAGACTGGGTGCTGGGTGATAACTGCTATACCCTATAGGTCAAGCTCGGCCTCCTCGCAGAAGCCTGTGTCCTTGAGGTCAAAGGTCAGTGCAGGCGGGAGCTTCTCCAGCCCTGTGTCACCCTCCTCTGCTCTCCATCCACCTCGCGTCCCTCCCTGAGGTCCAGAGGCCTCCCCGGTCAGCTGTTGGGACCAAGCCTTCCAGAGAGGAAGGCCCGATGGGCTCAGAGGCTGTGGGGTTTGTGGGTGGAGCCTGAGACCCGGAGAGTAATCTGATCTGATAGAGCCTGCGTGGGTGGTCTCCCCCCGCCCCCCCCCCCCCAAGTCGGAGGGAGCCAGCAGGGCCCGCTCTGTCCCTGGCCTGGACTCCTAGAGCTTAGTCCCCAGTAGGCTTGGAGTTCATGTTGCAGGCGGGGCTGGCTCCAGAGCCCCCAGACACTGTCCCCAAAGCCACTGCTGGTCAGCATGAGGCATTCCTAGGTGGCCACGGCTGCCGGCTGGCCCTTTGTGTCGGTGCTCCCTGTGGGGGTGGCGAGGCCTTCCCTGCACCCCTGGGTTTCACTCCACAGCCAGAGCTCTGGCAGCTCGCCTCTGCCTCTGGCCCCGGCCCCCGTCTTCCCTCATCAGCCCATCTTCTGCTCCGCCACCGTCACGACGTGGGCCTCAGCGAATGGCTCTCTGGGAGCCCAGAGTGGAGGCAGGCGGGAGCCTCAGCTGGACCGCCAGGCCCGAGGCTGGCTCCGAGGTGGAGAAGGGGCCGGGCCAAGGGCGGCGAGCCTTGAGCAAAGGCGCTGGGGACGGGTTCTGAGCCCAGCTCCCCCTTGCTCACGCTCCTGGCAGGAGGCCCAGGCTCAGAGCCGGCCTCACAGGCTGATTCGTGACTGAGAAACTGCCTCCTGGGCCCTGCTCTGGGTGGGAGGGGCCTGGGAAAACCAAGTTGTTGGGCCTTCGTGGCCCTGTGGGGCCTGCCCAGCCTGTGTGTGGCGGCTCAGGAGGCAAGGGAAAGCCATTTTCTTCATTAAGCATCTGGGTGGAGATTGCAGGAATCGGCAGGAATGCTTTTCCAATTATCCAGACTCGGGCTGGTGGCCGGGCCCCAAGGGAAGCAGGTTTGCCTCCCTCAGTCCTTTAGAATGCCCCCTGCTCTTCCTCCTGGTGTGGTAATTGACTGGGGCTGCTGGGGCGGGGGGGGGGCGGGGGGGGCGTTTTCCATCCTGCCTTGCCATGCACCTGCCCAGCTGCTGCCCCTGGCTCTGGAACCTGGGATGAGCAAGATCCCTAGGACATGGTTGCCGTCCCTGCTCTGGACCAGCTCACAGCCAAGCATGAGTAACACAGGGGCCAGAGATGAGGGCAGCCCCGTGTGAGGGGGCTGCTGTCGCTGTCACGACACCCCTAGGTGGCCAGGACAGCCACCCCTGACCAGCACCCCTGACCGCTCCGAAAGCCACCCATCCCAGCACTCTGCATCCTGGCTGGACTGCCGCCCGACGTCTGCTCTCAAAGAGCACGACGCCCACGTGCAGCCCCGTCCCCTGGGCACTGCTCCCTGCTTCCCCGTCCCAGCTCTCAGCCTGGGAGCCCTGGGCGCGGGGCCTCGTCTGTTCGGCTCATCAGCCTCCGAGGCGCCGAGCCTGCAACCCGGCTAGGGGTCCATGTGCTGTGTTCGCTAAGGGTGGGCCCAGGGTGGGTGAGGGTGGAGCGGGCAGTGCCAGGAATGGGGGTGGCAGAGAGCGTGGGGCCAGGAGGCAGATTTGGGAAGGGGAATAAACCGGACCAGTGATTGGGGGGGATCTGGGGACGAGAGACAGTGTGGAGCTGTCTCTCAGGCCATTTAGGGGTGCCCTCAGCCTGGGCCTGCGCTCTCACCTCCCAGCTGCAGAGGATCCCCGCCCCCCGTCCACTTCCAAGGTGGGAGGAGTGGGGTCATGTCTGCCTGGTGCAATCGCTCTGCAGGGTTGGAGCTCTAGAAACTCACACTTGCTCTGCTTGGAATGAAAATCATGAAAAAATCCAAACACCCGAAAGGGCTAACTCAAGAGTATCCCGATCCCCCATGAGCCCACCACTCAGCCTCAACACTCAGCAGCATGTTCTCATCTTTCCTACTTCCCATCCCACTTTTTTTTTTTTTTAAAACAGTACCAGACATCAGATAATTTTACCCATAAATACTTCAGTTTTTATCTCCAACAGATTGTGCTTGTTTGTCTGTTTTACATAACCACGATGCCGAGCCTTAGCAATTGTTGGTAACGTTAATGATGATTTCTTCACGTGACATAAAACACAGCTCAGGCTTAGATTTCTCTGGTGGTCTCATCCTTGTAGGAGCGGCACACTGATTTCTAGGACATGGGAGACTGTCATAGCAGGTCACATCATAGCCTTCAGCTCAGCCTGGCTCAGCAGTATCTTCCTAAAGCTCTCAGGCCCATCTCAGGGGCTGGGCTACATCGGTGACAGAGCCAGCCCCTGCCCCCGAGGAGCGCGACGTGGCCACTGCCAGAAGAGGAGTCTTCCTAGACCAGGCTGGATCCAGGAAGACATGACATCTTCTCCTGCCTCCCAGCATCCTCAGAATCAAGTCATGGGGCTCGGAGGCCCTTTAGCAGGGCCCACGTCAACCCCTGGGCCCTTTCTCACCACTCGCCCTCTCTAAGCACCCTGTGCACCAGCCTGCTGGAGGGATCGAGCCTGTCCCTTGGCCAGAATGCTCCTTTTTCTCCCATCCTCCAGGCTCCTCCTGCTCATTGCCTCTTCTGTGACCAGCCCGGGGTCGCTCGTGTGTTCCCAGCATAAACCCCCGTTCCTGCTGAGATGACTATTCAGTGTGTCTGGGGTTTTCCAAAGGGCAGGACTGTGTCCCTAGTGTTTCATACGCAGCCAGCCCTCCACAGTGGATGCTCTGTATGTTTGCTGTATGACCTAGGTGTGCAAGTGAAAGGGTGAGTTCGAAGGAGAACGAGTCAGTGGAAGGAGAGAGGAACACCCGGGAACATGTGGGAAGGAGGGGTGCTCTCCCAGAGCCGCTCCGTCCATCTTCAGAAACCGGAAAACGGTTGGAGCCAGAGAGCGCTGGAGCCGCTTCGCTCCCAGTAGAGAAGAGGTCTCCTGCCCCTTCCCATCAGTGAGGCCTGTACTGTCTAGTGTCCTGTGTCGCTGGCTCTCTGAACCCCCGGGGCCTTTTCCCTCCCCGGGGCAGGCTGGGAACAGGCCTGGGGAGCTCAGCGCATGCCCAGAACCCTGCGCCTGCTGGTGGGGTCTGTTTGCACATGGTCATCTGGTTTCAATCCAGTGAAATCTTAAAACTTTCCACGGGAACTTCTTCTATTTTGAACTCCTCCCGGATGGGCTGGACAGACTAACCCGGAGCAGGCTGTGAGCTCCCGAGCAGCCTCTGGGGGAGTCACTGCCTCCGGCCGGCCCCACCAGCAGGAGCAGGCCTTGCTGGGGGGGCTTCAGGATTTAGGCCCAGCCCCACCTCACACTCGCTGGGGACCCTGAGCCAGTTCCTTTCTCCTTCTGGGCCTGACTCTCCTCGTCTAGGCAAAGCAGGATTAATGTCAAGCAGCCAGACTGCCTGCCTGCAAATCCTGACACCACCCGTAGTTAACTCTGGGACTTTGGCAATGTGACTGAACCTCCCAGGCTTTGGTTCCTTCATCTATAAAATGGAAATAAGTTGAGTTGCTGGGAGGACATAAGTCAACACGGGTGAAGTGCTTAGCGCCATGTCTGGGGGATACTGCGAGGCCTATGCTAAGTGTTGGTTACTACACAGCCATGATTTCTTATCTGAAACTTTCGGCCATTTCTGTATCAGAGATTATGTTTACATGTGTCTGAGTGTTTAGAAAGGTAATATCACGCATATTCCAATATCACATCTAATCCGGGGAGGCCTTGGCAGCACCCTGTGATCAAACACATGGGTATTTCCTCATCAACAACTATGAATATTCACCCTAAGTGGGAAAAAGAAAGACTACAGGTCGCCTGATGTTTGACGGGGCCAGGTTTTGCTGCCAAATAAGTTATTTTAAAAACTGGGGGGTTTTAGTCCTTTGGGGAGTTTGGGATCGGGGACAAGGAATTGGGGGACCTGTATTGTGATGACCAGGATTTGTCGAGGAGGAAGTGCAGAAATGTGTCCCCTTGCGCTGGGGCAGCTCTGATACCAAGGCCAGCCCACTGTGGGGGCGGCGGGGGGGGGGGCGGGGGCTGGGCACTGCTCTCCTCCTGCCCAGCCGGGCTGCTCATTACCACCTGCCCTGGAAAGCGTTCCAGGCAGGCAGGGCCTCCACTAGGCACCTGGCACCTTTGCACAAATTCGAGTAAGGCATGTCTCCTTGCAGGCTCAGCACCCAGAGATAAGGCTTGGCAAAGAGAGAGCAACTCTGCACGCAGAAAAGGCATCTCTTCCTCTGGGCAGGGAACACCAGCAAGCACCAGCCTGGCCGGGTGGCCCTGCAGCTGATGGGCCGCCGCAGGGTCAACCTCCCCCCGACCCCATGTGGATGTGCTCTAAAGGCCTGCCTGGGTCTGAGAGCTCATGGGTAACATAAGCTGCCCAGGGCATGCAGCAACAGCAGAAGGAACACCTCAGGTCAGGCGGTCTATCTGGAGGCACCGGACGCTGATTTGTGAGCCCATCTGCCCCTCCCCTCTCCCAGTTTTGGCCACTTGGGCCAAGGGACACAGGCTCTTGTGTGGGGAGGGGGAATAAATTCCTTTCATCTCAGAATCCAGGTGAGAATCCTGGGCTGACATCCCCATGGGGTCACCCTGCCCCTGTCCTGTGGGCGGGAGCGCTGCCCTGGACATTTGCATAGAACCTCAGCACCTACAGATCCACGCCACAGACCCCGATCTGATATTCACGGGAGTCTCATTCCCCCTGTCTCGCGTCTCAATAAAACCAGGCTTGGAGGCAGAGTGACTGGCCCAAGGTCACATGGCAGCAGTGGGCAGAGCCCAGATTGCCTGCCTCTGTGTTTAGTGTTCTCTGGGCCACACCTCACTGCCTCTGGGTCCCCACCTCACAGCTATCAGTGGCTTTCCAGGGACACCTCCCCGGCTGGCTGTTGTGGGTGCTGGGGGAAAAGTCCCGGCCAAAGACAGGTGCCGGCAAAAGCTGGGCCCCAGCCCGGGTGGGAGCCGGCCCCCAGGTCCCAGCCACGCTGGCGGGGGAGGCCTCCTCTGTCTGCTCCACCTCTGGCTGGGGAAGTCCCCCTCCCTGGGTGCCCGAGGGTTAAACACAACACCTCAGCTAATAATAAAATATAAAGAGCAAACAAGACAACAGCAGGGGTGGATAAAGGAGATTAATGCTTATAAAAGTGCTTTGAGCCCCTGGAAGAAAGGAGACACCAAACACAAAGCTTCATTCCCCAGCCTTCGGTCACTGGTCACTGTCAGGTGTCGAGGGCAGCTCTGAGCCTCACGGTGGAGGAGGGAGGGGAAGGGCAAGAGGAGAAGCAAGAGAAAGGAGGAGATGGAGGGGGTGTCCAGGCATACCGGGCCGAAGACAATCACCTGTCACGTCCACGGCTCATGGCATCCTGCGAGGAAGAGGGGTGGACACCAGCACAAGTGAATGGTCTTGCCCAAGGTCACACAGCTGGAAAAGCAGAGGGAGGCCAGCAAGGCCCCACAGGCTTGGGCCAGAGCTGGCACATGATGTACAAACAGCATGGTGGGGAGGCTAGCCTGTCCACGGGGGCTCAGAGCCAGGCCAGAGCTCTGGGAGGTGAGCCCTGGCCCACTGTGGCTGAACACGTGCGGCAATCCCACACAAGGGTAAGGGCAGCCCCAGTTGGGGGGCTCTGCGTGGGCCAGGGCCAAGGACCAGGTGGGAAGAGGTGGGAGCCCAAAGCAGGTGCCAGGGGCCCCTCGGGAATGAGAGCAATTACGAGGAAACACTTCTGGGTCCCACACCAGCCTCTGGAAACAAAAGCAGAATGTCAGCTCCCAGGCCAGGCAGAGCAGGGCCAGCACCCTGGGTGCCCAAGCCCCCTCCTGCCCTGCCCCAGGCAGAGGGGCTCTCCAGTAGTCTGAGCTACAGCCACTACCCCATCTGGCCAGTGATCCTTTCCAGAACTGCATCAAGTCTGCAGGTGGTCCCCACAGGGCCTGTGAGCGAACTGCAGAAAGGTGCCCCCATCTGGGCAGCTGTAGCCCTAAGCACAGGCTTGCTGAGGACATGGGGTCTGGGACGACGCTTTAACCCCATCCCCCCCTTCCTTACTGTACAGGGTGATCCTGACCCGGACGGTGCCCTGCAGATCCAGGACCCTTCTGCTGTCATGGGGCCTCTGAGGTTTTCATCCCCATCTCACCCCTACCCTGGTCCTGATGGTGATGGGCCCTCCTGCTTGGTCCCTGCCGCGGCTGAGTCAGAGGCCAATGAAAAAACAGTGATTTGGCAATCAGATCGGGTGTTAGCCTCATCCTGGATCCCTGTCCCTCTCTGGGCCTCCCTTTGCCCACCTGTTAGCCTTGGACCCCATGGTCTTGGTGACCCTTAGAAGCCCGGACATTGGGTGACCCGCTGACAAGTGCCAGGGTAAAAGCTGCTCATGGCCCCGGGTAAGGCTGTCTGCCACCTGCCTTTCCTGTAGAGGACGGGAGCAGAGGCCCAGGGGTCTGAGCGCTGGCCAGGGGAGAGGCAGGCGGGGGGGGGGATGTGGGTGTGGGGAGTGCAGGAAGGGCTGGGCTGCCCGCCAGGCCCACTGCCTGGGTCTCCTGTGTCACAGGTAGATGCTCAGAGCTCATGCTGGGGGGACACCATGACCCTTCCCAAAGTGGACGACAGCCCTGGATCCTGTGGGTGTGGCTCCTCTCCTCTTGCACTCAGGCCCTGTCCCCCTCACTCACCCCTAACCTGTGGCCTCGGAGAGGGAGCCTAGCATCCTACAGTCTGGGGGCTGCAGACCCGAATTCTAGTCCCAGTAGTGCCTATTAGGAGCCTGGGGGTCGCTCTTTGGGGCTTCCATTTTCTTGTCTGTACAATAGGGATGCCAATTTTTACTTCTTAGGGTCGATGTGAGGGCAAGGGATGGTGTGGGCAGGGGTCTGACCCCGGGGTTGGCTGGCCTGGAGGAGGACGCTCACCAGCCGGGGGTCAGCATCATCAGCCCGCCGCTGGGCCAGGTGCCAGTCCTCAGCTGACTCCCCTGCCGTTCTCCCCACCTGGGAGGCTCTTTCCTGGCTCCTCCGAGTCAGAAGCCGTGGGGCAGACAAGTACCACCTCTCCCCTGTTACTTTTTCTGATGTCCTAGCTGGAATCTGTCTCAAGAGACCCTTTTTACCTCCACCACAGACCCTCTGTCTTTGAGAACATCCTTGGAGCAGAGTTGTTCTCTGTTCTCTGTGTGGGTGTTGGAGACAGGCCTCTTGGAGGTGATTGATTTCTCAGTGCCCAGCACAGAGCCTGGCACACAGTAGGTGTTCTAGAAGAGAGACCCCAACACTGAGGCCGGGCCCTTCCCAGGGGAAGTGCAGGGAGTCCTGGCCAAGGGGCTGGGGCTGGTGCCCTGGCTGTGAGTGAGCTGACCGGCAGTGAGGTCGTAAGCAGGCCCCTGCGGCCACCCACGCTGGCCAGGTCTAGACATGGGGTGGGCTGAGGGCTCCTTAATGACAGTAATAATTGCAAGAGCAGCTCCCATCCACGGCTGCTTATTATGTGGCAGGCATGTTATGTCCATTACTCGTCCAATCAGCACAACCAGCCTGTTAAGTACGTGCTATTATCATCCCATTTTACAGACAAAGTAACCGAGGTTCACAGAGGTGAAGGTCAGGTAGCCAGAGTGGAGCTTAGTGAGCATTTTTATTTCAGGCTCCAGATGTGGGCTCATAACCCCAACGGTGGGGCGGGGGGCGGTTCTGGACTGTGTTCCCGCCAAGCCCCCTGCGTCTCCCATCGGCCCTGGCTGGTAGAGGTTGGCAGAGGAGGGCATCACCCCCATCCTCTGAGGCCCTGACACCTTCCCTTTGGTCTCGGAGCTCCTCCTACCTCTGCGCCCCCACGTCTGGACGGACGCGGGTTTCAGGGCTCTCCGTGGGGCCCCCACCCAGGCCTGCCCCAATGCTACCTGCCCAGGCTGCTTCCGTTCCCAGGGCTGGAAGCCAGGAGGTGAGGGCAGAAGGACTCCTGCTCCTGGCGGCTCCCCGCTGCGGCCTGGGCACCAGCAGCCCGGCTTCTCCTGCTGTGTGCCTGCTGGTGTCAGAGCCTGAGGGGCTGCCATCAGAGGTTTTCCCATTTTCCATCTCTTCCAGTTCCCAACTTCCCAGAACCGCCTCCGGCTCCGGTGCCCTCCCCCGCCGCACCTGGAGCTGAGATGCTGTCACAGGTTCCAGCTTAGGCTGCCCCTGCCCTTTGACCTCCAGCCACCACGCTGATGAGCCTTCCTGAAATGCCGCTTCGATCCTATCCCTCCCCCCGCCCACTAGCCTGCAGGGGCTCCCTCTTCTTCCAGCAGCAGCTAGGCACCTCGGCCTTCCTGAGCTGACCGTTTCTCTGACCCCCTCACATCTCCTCACGCCCCATCTCACCTCATTCTGGAGGCCCAACGCCCTCCTCATTGTCTCACCAAAGGCACCTACCTCAGTGCTTCCTCTGCCCCTGCCAGATCATTCTAGAACATTCTCCCATTTTCCACTGCTCTGAAGTTTTTGAGGCGTGAAATGGCCCATCACCATACTCATTTTTACCCCGTGGCTCGCTGACTGGCTGCCCTGCATTCGGCTTGCCCAAGTGCCTTTCCTAGAGTAGGTTTAAGTAATTATTCACGGAATATATTTATAGTAGGGAAACTCATGAAATAGTTCAAATGGCCAAAAAGAAGGGAGACGGTATGTGAACTAGGGAGGAATATGAGGTAGATATTCCAAAGATGGTTGTGAAGACCGTAGCAAGACGGCAACTACTTAGGAAAGAGTGTTAAAAAGCCAAACAGGATACAAAATTGTTTTATATTGTTTCTGAACATGTTGAAAATGAATAGCTGGCGTATCATTTCCTATCACAGAGTAGGTACAAAATATTTGTTGCCCGCTGTTAAACACACACTAAATGTGGTTGTGTTAGGAGGATGGGTTGGGGGTGGTTTCTGTTCTTTGCTTCTTTCTCGGTGGGAAACAGTTTTGATGGGAATGACAGGGGGTCTGGAAGCTCACTGCTGGTTATGGCTCCTGTGCAGCTCATGCCACCTCGGGAGGGTCCAGGATCCGAACAGCAGAGCTCTGGGGCAGGACTCAGCAGGGGACCCCGCTCGCCCACCGTGGGTCCTGCAGCACCACATGGGGGGAGAAGGTGGCCAGCGCCGTTCTCCCTCCCGCTCGCAGGTCAGGGCCAGGCGGCTCCGGGGGCGGGCGGAGGGCTGCGGAGTGTAAGCGGGACGGGCATCAGCACCCACTTCCTGTGCAGCTTGTGGTGTTTCCACCGCGTCCTCAGGGTACCTCCCCCGGGGCCCTGCCCGGCAGCGACAGGGACTCTGCAGTAAATGGTGGCCGTGGCAAACTGCTCCGTGGCAGTGACACGTTGCCATTCCCAGAGCATCCCCAGGCCCTCTCTGCCTTATTCTCATCACCAGCCCGTGAAGAGGGCTCCTTATGGCACAGAGGAGGGAGAACGGGTGTCCCGTGCGATCCCAGGGCGGCCGGCCAGAACTCAGCCGTGCCTCCTTGCTTCACTGCTCTTCGCCTGCCACGTCTGGATGCTCTGGAGTCAGGGACCCACTCCACTGGGTGGGTTCCCCGGGGGCCGGCCCAAGGCAAGCCCATCCCGGGGCCTGGGGACGCAGCAGGTCCTGGGAGGAGAAGGAGGTCGACCGTGCCTTGCCCCTTTTACTTGCCTCCTTCAGCTCTTCCCTGAGCACCCTGGTGAAAGTGCACCCCCAGCCCCCTGCCTTACACTCAGCGTACCTTACGCTCCACAGCATGGGGCGCATCTCGTTCGTGCTCTCTCTCCCCGCTGGGAACGGAAGCTCCACACAGGCAAGCATCCTGACGCTTTATTCACTCCAGTGCCTAGAACAGTGCCTGGCACCAAGTAGATGCTCAATAAATAACTGAACGCATGAAGGCGCCAAGGTGGCTCAGTCGGTTAAGCGTCTGCCTTCAGCTCAGGCCATGATCCCAGGGTTCCCACGTTGGGCTCCCTGCTCAGCGGGGAGTCTGCTTCTTCCTCTCCCTTTACACCTCCCCCCCTGCTTGTGCTCTCTCTCTCTCAAATAAAGTCTTTTATTTATTTATTTGTTTGTTTGTTTGTTTGTTTAATAACAAGGGGGCTCGATCCCAGGACCCTGGGATCCTTCCCCTCCCAGGACCTGCTGCGACCCCAGGCAGACGCTTAACGACTGAGCCACCCAGGCGCCCATAAATAAAATCTTTTTAAAAAAAGTAACTGAATGTATGCAAACTAGGCATCATGTTCTCTTCAGCCCAGCTGGAGAACCCACCAGGAGGCCCAACCACTGCCACGAGGCAAAGGGGTGAAATACTTTGGGAACCAAGAAGCTGAATCTGTGCCCAGCTGACCCCTCCTCTAGGAAGCCCTCCCTGATTTACCCGGGCTGGAAGTAAGTAGTGCAGATCTGCTGCTCTGCCACATGGCTTATCACTGACCCCCCCGACACCCCCATGAGCAGTGGGAGTGTGTACTTGCCCTATCTTTCTGGCTCTTGGGGGGCAGGGTTGGTCTTATCATCTGTACAGTCCCAGTGCCAGGGACAGAGGGGGTGCTCCACAGATGTCTGTCGAATGCATACAAGGGATTCGATCTCTGCTTCTCCCTAGAAGCAGTTCCCACCTCCAGGCACACACTTCTACACCTGTTTGGTCTGTCCTAACCTGAGTCCCGACTCGTGGGCTCACCTGGGTCCTGTTTGCTGTAGGCCCATCTCGGTCAAGGCCTTCTGGCTTAGGATACCTCTGAGGTGTCCTCCTACAGCCTCTGCAGGCCTGGCCGCCCTTCCACGGGTGTGGGACACGAAGGCTTCTGGATGCCGCTACCCTGTCCAGCCCTGGTGACCTGCTTCTCACTCTCCGGGCTGCCCGTCAAGCCCGGGGTAGCGCACATGGGAGCACGTGGGAGAGAAGGGCACTGGATGCATCTGTCCACAGTTGTGGACGGTTAACGCTGGGCGTCCATCCTGCTTCTCCAGATAAACCGTGAACACCCCACGGCCCTCAGCCCAGGCTTTCCAACCGGAGGCCCAGAAGGCACGAAAGGGGGTCCACGACCGACAGTCAAGATTTTTAAGGAAGGCTAATGTTTATTGCATGTTTCCCAGAGAGAAGGAACCCCTGGCTAATAAAGTGTTCTAGTTTTGTCTGGAGACATGCCCATCCAGTGAGGTAATTTCCAGTCCCTGGCGTTCTTTGGAATCCCTAGCAAACCAGTATATGTCATTGGTTAAAAGGGGGGAAATGATTACTTAATAAGTGCCGTTTAATAAACAAAACCTTTGGAAAGCAGGGGTCTTGACGGAAGTGAGGAGCTGGGGGGCGGCAAGCCAAGCCGCTGGGCACAGGCTCACGGAGGAGCCCGGGGGTGGGGGCGACAGCTGGTAGCAGGAGTGTTGCAGACACGGAGGAGGGGGCGGTGTCTACATGCCTGTCAGGGGCAGAAAAGGACGTGTTTTTGTGGTCAGCTGACGCTTCAGAGTCGGGATCTGGAAGGGAAAGATGGACTAAAGAAGAGGCCAGGCTTAACGTGGGCAAAATCTAAACAGCAAGACAGACAGACTTAAGGCAGACTTTTCTGGGCACTCACTACATGCCGGTGCTGGTCCAAGCATCTCATGTGTCCCAAATCACGAAGCCCTTCTGCCAGGCCCGTGACGTAGGCAGGAGCCCCATTTTGCAGCGAAAGAAACTGAGGTCACGTGGCTTGCTCAGGTTCACGCCTCTAGTAAGTGGTGGGGGCAGCGTTTGACTCAGGCCGGCTGGCTCCAGGGCCCGCGGGCCTCATCTCCCACAACAAGCCAATTAGCCAAGGGCTTGGTTTCCCTGAAGCGGGCTCCAGTCTGGAGAGTTCTGCCATTGCTGGCACTTGGAGCGGGCAAGGTCGGGGGGCTGCTGGTTCTGGGGGGCTGGGGTGACAACAGGCAAAGCAGAGGAGGTGCCCCAGGGGGCAGCCCGCGGTGCCGGCCCATGCAGTGCGCGCGGGAAGGTGGGGGAGACAGGTGGAGGTGGCCGTCTGGGTTGTGCAAGCCACCAGCCCACGCAGGCCGACGTTCCGGCTGTGGAGGGGACTCCTCACCCCACCTGGGCCTGTGCTTGACAGTCAGGAGTGGGCACTGAGCGGGGATAAGGGGTGTCGCAGTCATCTGAAGCCGGGCTGTGTGTGTGAGTGAAGGTAGAAGCCCCCGAGGAGCCTTCCCCCGGGGCCATCTGGCCATGGGAGGCCCACCCTTGCCCCAGACCTCGTGTCCCCAGGCACAACACCAGCCCCCAGCTGGGCTATAAAGTGAGCCCACGGTAAAGTCCCTCCATAAACCTACTTGCACTTATGCAGCCAAATGACCCCAAAGTTGTACCCTGGGGAGGTGGTCCTCTTGTTCTGCGGGCATCGTTATACTCAAATGAGCCCTGCCGCCTGCCTTTGGCTCTCTGCAGGGGTGGCCCATCAGCTCTCTGAAAGGGCCAGAGGACCAAGAAGGCGATGGATGCACAGGACCCAGAACAGGGCCTGGGATCTCAGGTGGTGCCCAAGAGGGCTTCCGTCACTATTAACACCCACACCACCACCTGATTTCTAGAGGGAGCCTGCTGCCTTCCTAGCTTCTTACTCTATCAGCACCTGCCCAGACAGCCAAAGGTCATCGGGAGCTGGGGAGTCCCGGCCAAAGCGTGATCACGGAGCGAAAGGGATGGATTTTCTTGGCTGGCCCCTAAACGGGCTCAAAGTGCACGTTCCAAAGAGAATCTCTGGAACGAAGAGACTTTCTGTAGAGGGACTGCTCCTTGGTGTCGTGGAAGACGCGGGTGGTGGGCTCTGTTCTGGAGGAATGCGAATCTGTCACACCTTCCACACGCCGTGCGGCTCCTCCCAAAGTGGCGCAAAGGCAGCTGGCCCAGAACCGGGAGGCTCATTCTGGTCCATTTCTGGGTTGCCTGTGGGGTTACTTTTATTGCTCCTATTAGTCAGAACTCATCATGACCCCAAGCATGTAAAGTGTGGCTCTTCCAAAGGGGTCAGAGATGAATGGAGGAGAAATGTGGAGCCCTGAAGGAGAGCATGATTTATGTTATGAAATAACCCTTGGAGTTCTTTTGTATTTGCTCTGGAATCAGTTCATGGATCCTGTGCCTTTGGAAGTACCCTGGTGATCTTCCTTAATAATTGCCACAACTGTTTTCATCTCATTTCCCCCAGATATTAGGCCATTATTCCAACCAAGTGTGTTTTGGACTTTAACCTGAGAATATGGCACAAAGTCAGAGTTTTTCCAACTGTGGGGCTGGCCCTGGCTCACTCATCTGAAAATCAGTGGGTATTTATGTATATTTATGTAGCCACATAGGCCTGCCTATACAAAGACTGCTTCAAAGCATCCTTTAGTTGAGTGCACACAGACATGCAGAACCCTCTGTGGTGAAGTCTAGTCTTGGAACCAGCAGACCTAGGCCTGACTCCTACTTCCATCTGATCTCGGCCCCACCCAACCACCCCAAGCCCCTCTCCTGTGGAAAATGGCAAAAACCAGGATATGAATGTCTTGTACACAGTAGATGCTCAGTAAATCTCCCTCCATTTGGAGAAGCTGGATAAGGGAAGTGGAAAGAAACAGAGCGTCCTGGGCTCATTGCCTTTATGTCCTAAGGAAGGGGGACAGACAGGGAGAAGAGGAGGAAGGGAGGGAAGGAAGGAGAGAAAGTAGCAGGGCCTTACGTAAGTTATTTAACCTCTTTGAGGCTCAGTTTCTTTATCTATAAAATGGGGATAATAAGCTACCTCATTTAGTCGTTTTGAGGATTGAAAAAGACAGTGTATAAAAAATAGCCAGCATGGAATGTCATTTATAGCTTGGTAAGGGTAGCTACTGTCTTGACCAGCCCCCCAGCACCTGTTTCTCTTTGGCATCTGGTCTACCCCCTAACGTTTACTCTACTGACGCGGCACGTAAGCACTATAGACACATAAACAAAAAGCTGAGGTCTCTTTTCACTTTCATTTTAAAAAGCACCGATGCATTGATGACGCCGTGAACAGCACTAGACGTCATCTGACCACGAGATGATGTTTCTAACATTGGCGCTAAGGAGAACCGTGGGACAGGCCAGTCCCCGGGAACTAGGGCAGGTTCTGGGACTGCGCTATTTATAGGCCCAGACAAGAGGCAAACCGAGTGTGGTTATTTCTCTACCAAGGCTGGGCCTCCAAAACAAGAGCCTGTGGTCGTCAGGAACCAAAACTGAGTCAGAAGCACAAGTCACCTGTGCCGCTCAGTTTTCCCTGAGAGAGTAGGTGCGGGGTGAACAAGCAGGTCACTGTGGCGTTTGCTCTCCAGCGCTCCGCGGAGCCTGAAGTCCCACCGCCCCAGCCTGGGGGGGGGTGGGGAGGGGTGCGGGGTGGGAACTCCCACAGAGATATCTCATCTCTCATTCACTAAAATCCAGGTGACTCGTCGCTTGTCTTCCTAGTCATCCAGAAAGGGTCACTCTTCCAAAGGCCACATTCACTGGCAAGACTTCTTAACAGGGGCATTCTGACTTTTCAGAAAAAGGCCAAAGTCAACATCGGAAAATCATTTTTCTGGTCCGCAGTAATAATAGCCACTATTGGTCAAACTTTCCCGTGCGCCAAGCACCCTACTTGGGGCTTTACGTACAATTCTGATTTTATTCTCAACAACCCTAGGAGGCAGGTATTTACTGCCATTTTACAGGTGAGGAAAATAAAACTGACAGACATTGAGTGAAGACCCGCCCTGGGGTCTACTCACCCCAGCGGGGGCTCCCACAACCACCCTCCCTGCTCTTCCCAGGTCTGCACCCAGTGATCTCACGCTGGTAGCTGGAAATCGGTCACAGTGGGAATATTTACACCGTGGAAACCAGCCAACAGTACGAATTGGGCCCTCCTGTTTTTCTTGTCCTTTTTTAAACCGCTGAAGAACTGTTTGTTAAATATTCGCCAGCCACTAAGTGGGCAGAGCCCGGATTCAAATATAAGTCTCTGTCCTCAAGTTCATGCTCTTTCCAGTTCATTCCCAGGAGCAAAGCGGCTCTCGCGCGCGGAGCCGGGTCCTCAGGCAGCCAAGCGGCTGGGAGAGGGCTCAGCGCTGGCTGCCCAGGTCCCCCCAGGAGGTGCCCAGGTATTATTAGTCAACACATTGGAGTCCTTCTCCTCGTCTGTGCTGAGCCAAAGATTCAGCTGAAATTACACGGGCTGGCTAAGCTGGCGACAGGATTTACGAGGTAATAATAATGTGCTCTCCTATATGGCACTTTTCTTCTTCAAAGCATTTTATACTCATTTACTAATTAGTCCTGCGCTGCACTCTATGCGGGTACGATGCTCGACGATGGGCTGAACTAGCGAGAAGTGTTTAAAACCACACAGGGGACTGTGTGCCCTTTACAAGCACCCCTGGCTTCTGTGGCTGGTAGGGGTGGCGCTAAAGCTCACAGGTGCGGGTTTTGAATCCATGACACTGGACACACGAGGCGGCCATTGTCACCTTCTGTTGTTTGGTTGCCTCCTAAGAAAATCAGCCCCAACCCTCGTCCTGCGGTAAGGGGGATGAAAGTCCGTTTAAAAGGCAGAGAATCCTCACTCTCACAAACCTATACAGAGCATGTCATCCTGCGCTGGGAAAGAACACCGAAGCGTCAGTGTGTTATAACGGCCAGGACGTGGACGTACTGAGCAGTAGCGCCGGGTCCAGGGCCAGGAGCCTGGGCTGAGTCCCAGCTCTGGCGCTGACCGGCTGGTGGCCGTGGGTGACTCGCTTCACCTCTCTGATCGCGTTTCCTCATGGGTGGGACGGGGGCCGCACGCCCGCTTGCTTACTTCACAGGTCGGCTGTGAGATGCTCTGAGGTCAGGCGGGTGACAGCCCTTCCCGGTCAGTGTGCCTGCTTTGCAGATGTGTGGGTGTGTCTCCGACGGGCCGGCCGGCCTGAGTGTGTGTGTGCCCCCCGCCCCGGGTCACACTACCCACTACTGGCGGCCGTCACGTCTGCCGGGCTATCTGAAATGCCAAGGGTCCGGGCCAGCCACGCGACCTCACCCCGTCCCCACATCTGCCAACCGCCCTCGGCTGGAACTGGTGCTGGACTCCCCTACTGGGTCTGAACCACACCCTGACGCAGGCAACTCTTGGCTCTGGGGGCCGCGAGCCCCATCCATGCCCCTCCATGGGGGCAGATGGCCACAGCAGTCCTAAGTGACAGTGTCATGGGGCGGAGTGAGGGACGCTTGGCACACAGCTGCGCTGAGGTTGAGTGGGCAGTCGGCTAGCCAGGGGCAGCAGAGGCTCCAGGGTGGTCAGCGGGCTTAGGGCTCAGAGGAATCACCTGGGGAGGGTTATCAAAGTCCCGATGTCCCAGCCCCAACTGGTGAAGAACTGGTTCAGCAGAACTGCAGGGGCGGCCCGAGCAGCAGTGCTCGAGACAGCTCCCCGGGGGGCTCCCGAGGAGCTGAGTCCTTGTACGACACAGAGAAGGGGCTCCCTCTAGGTCACACAGCTGGCTAAGGGCACAGCTGGGGTGTGGACCCAGGGCACTGGACTTTCCTCTGTCATGAGAGTTCCCAAGGTTCCGGGGCAGGGGGCAAAGTACCCACACCGAGTAAGAACCCAGAGCTGGGCAGTCGTCCAGCTGGTAGCCAGCAGGGGTGGTCTGTCCAAGCTCTTCTGCCTCCCGGGAATATTCCTGGGTGCTGGAGGATACAGGAAGGAGAGGTAGCCCTCCGTGGTCCCGCCAAGGGCCCTGAGCTGGCTCCCTTTCAGGCTCACACGGTAAAACCGGGTGCCAAGAACCACAAGGGGAACCAAGAGAACGGCGAGAGGCCCGGTAAACCCGAAAGGTGCGCTGGGGCTTCACCTCTGCCTGGGAAGGCAGGAGGGCTAGGGAAGCGCACAGGCCAGGCAGGCCAGCTGATCGGTTCTCTCCCCTCTGCGCGCACGTCCCACTTCCCTATGTGGAAAGCCATCAGGATGCAACAGCGCTAAGCAAAACCGTAAGTCTTGTCAAGGGGTCAGCTTGGCTATCCTCAGCTTGTAAGCTAAGGGAAGTCGTGTGATGGTAAGGAGAGGCCTGGCCACCACCTCCAGGTCTCCTCCCAATTTGCCTGGAGAGTTTCTGTAGCTCTGGGGCCTTACTTCTCTCTATACACGTAAGGGAGCAGCAGGGGAGAGGGCCGGGGGTGAAAACGAGGGGAGTTCTCAGACTCCGTCAGGCTCTGACAATCCGTAAATACAGGACAAGCGGAACTTCCTCAGGGTATCTGCCCCTGCTCTGTTCCTGGATGGTGGCAGAGAGGCCTGAGCCCGGATGTCACAGATACGCCAATGACGGCCCACAAGACCCAACCTCTGTCTTCCAGGTATAATGCGCTCAGGGCTGCAGAAGCCCAAAGAGCGCTCCCACCAGCCTAGCGAGGGCTGAGTGACGTGAGGGAGGGAAGGACGGATTCACTGGCCCATTCAGCAAACTTAATGACTGCCTCTGTGCATACAGCACACACACGGGGAGCTGCGGGGGGTGCTGGATCCCACGTGCTCCTGAGCACTGGCCGGGGGCCGGCAGGCTGGGTGGCTGAAACCATGCAGGATGGTCAGGTTTGTTCAGGCAGCGCCTTTTCCAATGGAGAGCCGCCCCAAGTGGGAAATGCTGGGGAGTAAAACACACACACACACACACACACGACACGAGTTTCAGGGAAAAATAAAAGCAAAGCGTGGTTTCATCTTAAGACTTAAACCCGGTCTCAGAGACAAAGGCTTTCCTGGAATAAGGGTGTGTGCATCTGTGATGTCTTACTTTCCCTGGAAAAATACTGTGTCAGAATTTGATTTTATTTCTTCCAACTAAGAAGTATACCGAAGGAAACAAAGAGGGAGCGACCAGCCGTGGGGGCTCGAGGATCCAGGTTAGCGCCAGCCCGCTTCAGTCTAGGCTCCAGGCGGGGCGTGCAAAGCTGCTGTGTGTGCAGAACGCTACCTTGAAGGCGTTCCAAGCGGCTTCCAGGAAGCGGCCATATGTGCTGACCCGCATGTGGACACAGCAGTCTGGCTGGCCACCTCTTGAGACTGGTGTTTCCTAGAGCTTTCCATTGGCAAACGCTGCCTCCTGGAACTGAGGGACAAAGGTTTTGAAATAAGCCCTGGTGGGAAAGAGGGGGAGAAAAAAATTGCGGTTAGCACAAACAACTTGAAAAAAAGTGCAACTCAGAGCTTTCAACCTAACTCAGAACAGTTGTTATTTATTGTTCATGCATCTTGGGTTGGATTCCCCTTCCCTGCTGATGCAAAACCCTCTGGATTTTTCCAAGGGAGGTACAAGCAGTTCACTTCTGTGCTATCGTGCACGGATCTTTCAAGGGCCTGTATGTAGACCTTCCAGGCTGCCAGGTCCTATTAGATGTCAGTACTCGGGCTCCCTCTGCCTCTCCCAGGCCAAAGACAAGGGCCTGACCCCCGAGACAAGCCAGACAGTGGCCAAGCCAGCCACCTCGTCGTTTCTTGATCTGAAATATAAAGAGAGTTGTACTCTCCACTCAGTTGGATCCTTGACTTCATACAGACAAAGAGGGTCTAATAAAAAGGATTTCTAAGTGTTCCACGGTCTCCATTTATTTCCAAACATACGTGTAGCTTGGGCTACTGGATAGAAAGCCAGGCTGGGTATCAAGAGAAGCTTCCTTGGCCAGTCACGGATGGGTGACGTGATCTGGGGCAGACCATCGGGCCTTTCTGGCACCCAGATTTGATTCTGTAGAGATGGGCTCCACATTCTACACGGGCCTGCTCTGCCAGGCACGGTATGAGGTGCCAGGGGCTGCCAGGGGACCTGGATGGGGCCCCTGCCAGGCGGGAGATCCCAGTTCAGAGGAGGAGGCAAACACATCGGTAACACCAATCGAGGCGGTAAGGACACGTATGGAGGAACCTCGAGGCGCTGGGCTGGCGAGACCAAGGAAGGTGGAGGAGGAGTAGACATTATGGGTGTTCTAGGCAAGAAACACGGCAGGGGGGACTGGGGGCAGCGGGCGGCCTGTTGTGAGCTGGGAACTCGAAGCTCTGCGGGAAGACAGCAGGTGAGGTAGAAAGTGGAGGGGCAGGGTGGGCACCCATTGCCCCTGGTCACCCCGGCTTGCCACTTACTTCTCTCTCCCCTGCACTGGACTCACACGAGGCCAGAGTAGTCACACCTCACTTATCTAGAGTGGCTCACTCAGGACTGTGACATGAACCAGGAAGGGCCACCAAGAGGCCCAGTCACCACCAGTACCACAAAGGCCCCAAACAGGGCTCCTTCAGTGCCGGGGTGAGTACCCCATAGGCCCTGGGGTCCCACTGTGCAGTTACATGGTACCTGACTGCCTGCCCGCTGCCCCAACACCAAGTCAACCGAAACCTCTTCCACATGTCACCCCTTCTTCTGGCTTTCACAGCCCTGGCCTCCGCGGGCTCTGGGCAACATTTACATGCTGACTCCTCTCTCAGGGAGCCGTCCTCCCCGGGTGACATTCCACATCCTGGGTCTACCTCCCTTCTCCTTGCTGTGCCCCCGATGAACTCTCTCTCTGGAACCCTCCTGTCTTGCCCTCCATGCCCCTCATGCGTGGCGCTGTTCTCAGGCTCAGCCCCCTGAGCACAGAACCGCCCCATCTGGGCCTCCGGCCCTCATTTCTCCCCTGAACTTCCGTCCCACATTCCAGTCACCTGTGGGACTCTGTGACCTGGATGTCTCTGTAGTTTAAACCAGTGTGCTCCAAATGAAGGGCTCCTCAATATTGTCTTTGAATGTGCTTTGGCCCATTTGTGTTTCTGTACCAGAACCCTGTTTCCACCTCTCCCTAAAGCCCTGTGGTGAATTCATCCTGAAGGTTCTTTCTCTTCCCCCACAATGTCCCTCTACCCTTTGTGACACCCCCTGGCTCCTGGCCTTATTACCCTTCAACAGAACTGCTGCAGAATGCTGGTTCTCCTCTGGACGCAGGCCGACTTTGCCTGTCTGTTGCAACTAAATACATTTTCTTCACGTGTGGGCCTCTGTCACTACCCCGACCAAGACCCTGCATGCTCCCGAGACGTGCAGCCTGGCACTCAATGATTTTCAGTGTCTGGCTCCAACATGTCAAAAAAATTGTTTTTGCCCTTCCATTACATTTTTAGGCTCATGCACCCCTCCCTTGAAAAGCTAAGAGAGCTAAGGATCCTCTCCCAGAAAAACTGCAGGTAAGTTCCCCCCACAGCAATGAGGGGATGTCACAGAACCCCCGATGCCCATGCATGGTCCAGGATGCAAGCCCCCCACTCCAATCTGGCCACCCACTCTTCTTCACACATGCCGTTTTCCATCTCATGCTCAGGCCAAATGCTCTGGCTCCTACCAAGTCTTCCCTGGTGACCAAGAGGTTCTCTCCTAGCCTACAGACAATCTCTGTGCTTCTCCCGGAGCGTTTGTCACATGCACGTATGTGGTACTTGCCAGGCTGCACGGTGGGCCCTAGGAAGCAGGGACCCCACGGGCCAGCCCACGGACAGCACTCAGCGAGACCTAAGTGGCTATCATTAACGTACCTACTGATGGCCACCGGTTTGCAAGAAGAGTTAAGGCATGTTCATGACATGCTGCTTAAAGTGAGGGAGAGTGGCCTCAGAGAGTGAACAAATGTGGTATTTAGGTACTGAAAAAGAAGAAACAGTCCAGTCTCAAACTTCAAATTATGCCAACAGTGAGAAAGGAAGATAAAGCACCCTCTCCCATCTACATCCTGTTTGACGTGGTCCTGAGCCAGCGAAACCGTGGCCGTCTCTGAGCTCAAAGCCCTTTTCTGCCGGTCCTTATGGCCCGGAGGGACCTCGACGAGGCTGGAAGTGCCACAGCCCTGGAGCGAGGCTGGGCGGGCAAGGGAAGCCCCGAGCTGTGTTTCCCCCGTGAGCAGGGGTGATGAGCCCACCCGGACGGGACGCCTGCACGGGACCGTGTGGGAAGGGACCCTGCCAGCTGCCTGCCACCGCCCACAAGTGCGGGCCACTCATTCCTCCCCCATGTTCCATCTGCGGCTGTTCGCCCAGTGACACGCATGCGTTCGCCGGAGGGGAGCCTGGTGGCCCGTCCTCGAGGGTCAGCGACGGACAGGCGGCTGCCAACGTCCACTGCATTTGCTCTGCTGCTTCAAGTATCCTGTGCAGTGTGGCCGACCCCGGCACCCCTGGGCAGGGCGGTGTCCCCCCCCCAAGGTACGAATTGGCCCCAAAACACGCACCTGAGCAGGTGCGCACCAGGGCGGAGAGCACCCGCCCCACCTCCGCGCTCTCCGCGCTCAGGCCCAGAGTTGCGCGGCTCCTGAAGCAAATCTCTGATCAGCTCGGTTTTTCCTTACAAAGTTCTGGGGTGGGGGCTGCAACAGTACCAGCTCCTCAGACCAAAAGGTCTTGGCAAGAGGGAACCTGCTTTAGAGTAAGCTCTCTCCTTCTTCAGAAAGTTCTGAAGTTTCCCGTTCTGCCCTGGGCTTTCCCTGCCACGGCGAGCCACGTGCCACCAAGGGGAAGCAGCGCAGAGAAGGGCTGCTGAGAGGCATGAGGCTCCCAGCTGTTGTCAGGGAGTGCTCTCCCCTGGGCTCCTCACGAAGTCACTTCAGGGAGAGGGAGGAGGGCGAAGGGGAAAATGACACTGTGCTCCCACCCATTTACAGATTTTTTTATTTTTTCTTTATGTACTGTTTTCATTTATTTCACTCTTTATCAGAGAAAACGGAGACCTGCCCAGGGTATAGCTTGCCAAAGGCACTAGTTATCGGTCACCTTTTAAAAAACTTTGACCCAAAGACAGAACGTATGGCAAGCTTTAAAGTGTGGTGGGCGGCAGGTCGGGGAGGGCCGGTCTCCTCACCTCCCGCCCACGGCCAAGACGAGCCAAGGGGAGAGAGGCCCTGAGTCAGTCAAACTCATCATTCTATCTACTCACGCTGGAAGGGAATTTATTTTTAGACCAAATTCGAGCTAAATATGCCTCAGGACAAAATAAGGTTCTGACCGTCTTCACTGGTTGTAGTCCCTCTGCTCTGGGTGTTATAAAATCAGAGCTCAGGCCAATCTCAGAGTCTCAGGTGAGAAGAATGAAACTTCAAGAACTGACCCCAGGCCGAAAGCGAAGCTGGGTAGGTTTTCCACGAATTCAGAGCCGGAGCGGCTCTCGGCCAGGCGTCGGCTCCCAGGCACGGCAGGGAGCGAGGTAGACAGACCCCTCCGACCAGGAGTCAGGGAACGGGGTGCTCAGCAGGAAATCTCTCCTCTCTCCAGGCATCAGATTCCTCATGTACCAAGCAGGGAGCTGAGCCTGGTGATCTTGCAGGCCCTGTCGGCTGTGGGCCGTGAAGGACAAGGTGGTGAGTGTGGTGTGCTCCCCGGAGCCTGCCACACCTGGGCTCCGGGCCCGGCACTGCTCCTTATTGGTTGTATCACTTGGGCAAGTGACTCACCCCTTTAGCTTTAATTTCTTCAACTATCAAAGGGGAAAAATAACCTTAAATTGCCTCAAAGGGTTATCCTCACGAGGATTAAATGAGATGGTCCAAGTCAGCCTTGGCCTGGTGCCTGGCTTAAGAGATGATCAATAGAGGTCAACTGTTCCCATGGAGACCAAGCTGGGTCCGAGGGCAGAGGCTGTGAGTCTGTGGGAACAGCTACAGCATGTGTGGCTGCAGAAGAGGGAGCCCCTGTGTGGAAGAAGCGGGCCTTGGGTCCCGCCCTCAGCTCATCCTTTCCGCCGTGGCTTCTTGGGTAACTTGTCAGGAGGCCGTGCGTCTCCTGAAATCCGGGCCAGAGCTGCTAGTCGCACAGCTGGGTCATCGAGGGCTGCACGGTGCGCTGAAGGGCACCTGCAGCCTCTGCTGTCTTCTGCCCAAGCCGTGCCCCTGGGCCAGGCTCCGGTCAAAGGCTTGGTCGGGGAGGGGGCGGCGGCTGGGAACTAGAGGGACGTTTAAGAATCCCGGGGCTCCGGTTGCCCAGGATGGGGGTATCAAAGTGGGCTGGGTCCCCCAAGAGATCTTCTGTTCAGGGCAGTATGTACCGTAAGGGGGAGTCAGTGGGTCAAGTGGAAAGAGTCCTGAAGCATGAACAGAAGACATGGGCTCTAGTCCAGGCTTTGGCTTGTTGTGGCCTCTGGAACTGGGACTCAGTTTCCTCACCTGTAACAGGAAGATTTATACCGACAATCTCTTATGCTTCTAAGATATCCATGTGATCTTGAGCAAGCCACTTAACTTCTCTGCGTCTCGGCTCTTCCTGTGTTAAGTGAGGGCAAGCCCAGGCGGCGGCAGCGTGGGAAGGCGGTGGTGATGGCTCTGACCATCCTCGATGCTCTTTCAGCAGCAAGACGGGGTCAGCGATGAACCCTGCAGGGCTCTGAGAAGATGTTTAGTGGCACCTCGGGCCGCTCACGACAGGGACGGAAGGTTGGCTCCTCAGCCGTCCCTCTGTCCTGCCACCGCGGGGAGGCGCGATCACACGTTGTTAACAATCAGTGTGTTCTGCAGAAGGGGCTTGGAGACCCTGAAGAGTTAAGACAGGGACCATCAGGGAAATCCTCAGAGGACTTCGGGGGGAGGCAGTTAGGAACTTTGCCCAAAAAGGCTCATCCACAGGGGCTTTCCCCCCTGGAACTGTAGTTCCGGATTTATTCAATGGATCTTTACAGAAGAAGAGAAATCCACGAGATCAACATCTGAACATCTGAATGGGTACAACTTTAAGAAAATAAAAGCAAAAACAGAAAATAAAGCCCAAAGAGGCTGGGGACTCCGGAGAAAGGGAAGGAGCTACGCGAAGCTGGTTAAGCATGGCTGGCACTCCCAGCACGTTGGGTGTGGCAGGAAGCCAGGCTCTCCATTCGCAGGCAAGAAAGCAGAAGCTTTGTGAATTCAGGGAAGGCACCCGCCCAGTGGTACCCTGATCTCAGTGCCACTGCAGTGCGTCTTCCCCTCCACGGCCACAGAGGAGGGAGCCCCTGTGGCCTAGCTGCCTTTAGCCTCTCTCACTTGGGACTTTTTATTTTACAAAAGCCTAAACAATCAACTTCTGAAACAGAACGCAGTAGTCTTTCTGGAATTCAAACATCCTTTTCTCTGGGCAATCATGAGATGGGCTCTGTGCTGTTTGCCGGGGTCAGGCCAAAGCGGTGGTGGAGTGGGGGTGGGGCGGGAGAAGCAGTTCAGGGCCACGACCCTCATTGTCAGTAAATCAAGGAAATATAAATCAAGTCAGAATTCATTTTTGCAAATAGAGGCAAGTTCCAAAACATCTAAGGCTCATTTCTTTTTCCCCTTTTCTTCTGCAGCTGTGACTTCCACTGGCACATGCTTTTAATCAGTCATAAGAAAACCGACTGTGGTCTGAAAATCAAAGCCGTCCTGTAAATAGTGTGAGACAAGTCCTGCTAATCATTTCTCTGGGTCTTGCCTTGTCCTCGTTGTCCCGGGCGGCCGCTGTCAATACAGACTCATTTGGGGTTACTCATGTCACAGGGGTCATCCCTATTTTAGTCACCCCTCTTCTCTACCAAGAGACCTGGTTCTACTCCAATGCCCTTCACCCCAAACCCTGCAAAGGCCCCTGTGAAGACTGCCCATCCCACTCTGGGTGCCTTGGTGCGCAAGTGACTGGCACAATGGAAGTTAATTTTGTGGCTGGGCCCCAGGCGACGTCAGCCTGGCTCCTGGTGTGGGCTTCAGGAACAAATAAGTGGCTGTAACTGGTTCCCATAGTCCGCCCTAAATGTGCCAACCCGAGCACGCCTGGTTCATTTTTAGGGGGTCCTAACTTGCCAAACAAGAAAATCAGCACGCCTGAGATGCAAAAGCCCGATAGCTGACCGGGCACGTTGCCTCACATGCTCACAGCCTCAAGCAGCGGCCCTCACCCTCAGCTGGAATCAATCGCCCCTCTGCTGGATTCCGGGGCACACCAGGCCTCCGACCTCAGGCCCAGCCACGGTTTGCCTTGAGTCTGGAATGTTTAGATTGGTGTCTAGACACTGTCTTGTACAGCTCGGGCTCCTTGCCTGTAAGACCGCCAACGGCTGGGACCGTCGTCCTAGTATGTGTTGAATTAAATCAAATGCTGTTTTAGAAGGACTTCAACAAGCAACCAACCAGGAACCATTTCTAGACATCAAAGTATTGGGATGAAATCTGGCTCCTTCTAAATCATAGGGTATTTTGAAATGCTTACTAAAATGATCAAAATTACCTAGTGGTTCTCTCTCCTGGGCTCTCCAAGGAGGCCCTCTGGAGCCTGGCCAATTCCTTTGGGCTACGGCAGCTTGCAGCCAGCTTCTGCAACTGCAGGGGCGAGGCCTTGCTCCCAGGGGCTGCAGGTGTCTCTGCCCCCTTGGCATCCCCGGGGGCAGTGTAATGAGAAGGCAGGGGAGAACAGGAGAGGTCAGCTGGCCAAGTGACAGGGAGGGACGGGGAGTCCTTACGGGCTCCTGAGCCTCCCCCAGCTGCAGGGCCCCCGCCTTCCACCGGGCTCCATCTCTGTCATATCCCAACCACAGCCACCACCCACTCCTTGACGGCAGACCCATGGTCACACTCATCCATCTTTGCATCCCAGCTTTGCGTCTAGGGCTCAACACATAGCGACTCAATAGATATTTCTCAAATGGATGTAGACATTTGGCTCAAAGATGTACTTTAGAATTATAAAATTTTGGAACAAAAGGAAATCTCAGAGGTCATATAGTTCAGTCATTACAGGCAAGGGAAAACTGAGGGCCAGAGAAGTTAGTGGTTTTTCTAACACAGCATACGATAGATAATTACAGCTGTTAGCATAGATCGTCTCTGCAAATCAAGGGCAGAATTTGGGGATGGTTCATCCTTAGTGCCCAGTGGGGCTCACCTTCCTTTGGGCCTCATGGTAAACGAATACCAACTTGGTGCAGGAAGGAAGGAAAAAAGGAAGGCAGGCAGGCAGGCCGGCCCCAAGGCTGACCAGAGGCCCTGGAGCTAGGGGCAGAGTCTGGGCCAGTCCTCCCTATCTCATTCCTCTCAGCCTGATGCTATCTCCGTCCTAAACCTACTTGATGAGAGGCTGGGAGGAGAGGGTGCCCATGTGGCTACTGAGAAAGGCTGGGCCCCCTGGTAGGGGGGTGGGCTGAGATGATGGGGTATACCTGGCTAGGCGGAAGGCAGACAGTGGGTGTGGGGTGCTAAGGAGTGTGACGCTGCCTGGGACCCCAGAGCAGAGCCACAGCTCTGGGCTCGTCTTGTCTCCCGATCTGCACCTGCCCACCGCACCTCAGCTGGCAGATGCCTCGGCAGTGGGCACCGCCAGTCTTCTGCTTGCTCTGCCCCGGGCTGCACGAACAGGGGCCGAGCCCTGGCTCCTGCAGATGGCTGAGCGGATGCCGGTGGAGGGGCCAAGATCCCTCCACGGGCCCGGCCAGGGCAAGGGCTACTCCTGCGCTCACCTGCGCTGGGGAGAAGCTGATCGCCTGTCTGATGGCCGTGAGTCACTGCCAAGGTCACAGAATACCCTCCCCTCTTAGTCAGCGAAAGGGGAAAAACCAAAGGATAGACCTCAAAGAGGAAGTGCTTAGGGTCCCAGCTGAGCTGGCCATGCCGAGTGCAGGTCCCAGGCCCCAAGTCACACTCCAGTGGGCATTGCCCAAGGCTCCTGCTCAGCCAGGCATCAGCCTCCGCAGAAGAGGGCCAGACCCCCAAAGGACTGGGAAAACGCTTAGGAAATCAACTCTTTGGGGCGTAAAACAACCCTGTCCTCCCTAGAGAATCTCCCTGGGGCTTTAAAGTAGTATCTGCCTAAATTTGGCTTCTCCCACTTAGACTCTCAGCATCTGGAGGCTGCAGTTCATGTCTTCCCTGGCAGCTTGGGCCCCTGCCTGCTCCCTGGGTATTCACCCCCACAGCTGGGTGTTCACAGAAAGATCCCCCTTGCATACAGGGGGAGGGGCAGCAAGGATGGCCATGGGCCCTCTTCTTTCCATTCTCATCCCCCCCCCACCTGGCAGCTGAAATACTATCCCCAGACATCTGGCTCTTGGGGCTTAAAGATGGAAGAGCAGCAATTCCAAAAGAAGAAATTATTCAATGGGAGAGGATGCCTGAGGCCTACCCTCCCTGCTGGGCTGCAGTGGCCTCGGCAGAAACTTCAGGTGGGCTATGCTGGGCTGGGAGAGTAGCGAAGTTCTCCAGCAGGCCGGCGGGAGGCAGAACTCTGGCAGGCGGAGGGCGTTATGGGTCCTCTCAGTCCCACTGAGGCACCACAGAGGGCCGGGAGCGGCACCTGTTCGGCAGGGCTCTTCCCCTCCGCACCAAGCCTGGGGCCCTGCCATGCTGTCCCCAGCTAGTTCTGGCCCCCGTGCCAGTTACAGACAGCAAGGGAAAGAAGGAAGGACTGGAAGGAAAGGAAGAACGTACATACAATGGGGATAAATGAGACCTACACATGGTATCAAACAGGCTGGTTCCAATGATGGGTATAATGGTTGCAGCGGGTTGTAAAATCCATTTAGTGGGTCCCGACTGGCATTAAAATGAAACAAAATAAAATCAGAATATGTCACGTGTGGCAAGGCAAAATAGTTTTTCATGAAACTTTTAAGTTATAAATACTGTATAAGGATATAAAATAAATGTGTTTCCATGGATTGCAAGAACCCTGGAAGCTCTAAGTATACAGGAGGGGGGGCCTACTTCCTGCTAGACATCGTGCTATTTGCTTCCATCTGTATTTTTTTATGTTGACTCCTTCTCCTGGGCCTACCGCCGGGTAGGCCTTGTTATCTGTCCTTGCCAATGAGAAATCTACGACGCAGAGATGCCAAGTAACTTTTCTAAGATCACACAGGTAATTGGTGGCAACGCTATTTATAAATCCAGAGCTGCTTGACTCCGAAGTACACATTCTTTCCCTATAGCCATGGTTTCCAGAGGAGCGAGAGCTGGTGATGTATAGGGGGGCCAGGGCTCCACCTCGGGGCTGCTGCAGGACGCTGAGTCACTGGGACTCTTGTCTTCAGTGAGGGGGTGCGCCTGGGGATTGCTCCATGCTTTGATGTGCTGATCCTCTCCTCCCAAACATCAGCTTAGCTATATTTCAGTCTCCTCCATGAAAACCGGAATTGCCCACAGCCCAGTAATGAATTTAGAGGGCTGCTTATTGCCAGCCCCTGTTACACCCACATTTGTGCTTGCAAACCCCTACACGGCCCTCCCTCTTACAGGTTTATGTGTCCAGGGGTGTCGACCGGTCTCTTCAGCCCTCGTCTGGGGACCTGAATCAGGTGGCTCTGCAGTAGAATTGTGACTGCAAGAACAAGGGACAAAGGGATGAACGTGGCCTCTCTGTTGCTTGTCCCTCTGGTTCCTGGAAGTCCTAGGCACCCTAATGAAGAGTGAGGCCTACTCTGAACGTCTGCGAGAAGGCAAAGACAGCACAAGAAGGACATATGCCAACTACCCAGATGCACGTGACGGGCATCATGAATGTTCTCTAAATAATGAGCCCCAGAAGAGCAGAGGGCAGAAGGTCCTTTCACATTAAGGTCGTCTGGCATCTTAAAACTCTCTAGGGTTGTTGAGGAGTACTACGTCTACAAAGTGCTATAAGATGGGAGGTATTATTATCTTGACATAATTGAGCTGTAGACTGGGAATGGGGAGGCCTAAAGTGTGATCCCGGCTGGGCCTCTAACTCGCTGCGTGACCAGGGATGGGCCACCTCGCCTCTCCGAGCCCCCAACATCTCCTCTGTCAAGTGAAGGGATGGCCTCTGAGTTCACGTCCAGGTCTAATACACTTTCACCCACTATCATTATTATTATTATTGCTTTTGTAGCAATCCAACCACTTTAGCCAGAGACAGTGTCTTAAGTGGAAACAGTAATTAATAAACAAGCTCTCCCTGTGCTTCGCTAGAGGGGCTCTCCCAGAGCCTTAATAAGCATCATTGGAGACCTTACACATATCTGAGGTTTCTAGATCTCTCCCTTTTGTCTCCAGATCTGACGCAGGACCCCAAGATTGGGTGGCCAGCATCTATCCTGGCCGTCTTCCTTCCATCCCTCAGACCGGCAGACAACCGAACATTCACTCATTCATGGCTAGCTCCTGCTCAGGTCTTGGCACCGAATACAGCAGGGATCAAGGAATGAATCTGAGCAGGGCCCCGGCCCTCGGAGGCACACCGACACTTGACTCCTGGAGCAGAGAGCTGCGTGCTAATTCTGGTCAGGAGCTGGGTGGCTTCACTTTCATAGTCATGGGCCAAGCCCTCCCTGACCTGCTCTGTCTTACTTCGATTGCTCTGGAACAACCAGAGCAAACTTTCTGCCTGAGGTTGGCTTTCTTTTCTGCTCAGAGCTACACCAGGGCATTATCGGGCAGGCCAAACGTCTAGCATCTTTAATGACAATAATAATAATTTGCATTTATACAAGGTCTTTCATCGGGTAATCTTCAAGTATATCACAAACAGTAATTAATTCCCCTTTGCAACTCTGGGAGCCAGTTAAGTAGGCGCTCGTTTGCTCTGCAGGTAAAGGGAAACTTCCTGGACCATGCAACATGTTGGGGGCCTCCCTTCCTACCCAAATCTACCCATCTTCCTGAGGCCTGGCATAAGCATCAGGCCCTCCACAAAGCCTGCTGCTGTCAACCCCAGCCATGGCATCTGTCCTGCCTCTGAGCTCCACAACACCAAATGTGGAGCCACTCATTTGGGACCAACCAGAGACACAGTGGAGATCTCAGGATCCTGCTCAAGGCAGGACTTGCCCTAACAGTACTTCTGAGGGGTGATCCTCTAGCCCCGGCCTGAATACCTTTCATGATGGAAACCTCATTATTTAAAGGCATGTCTACTAATTATAATGTTTTGCCTTATTCTAAACTGAAATCTGTCCCCTGGGAACCCCCGCCCATGGGTCCTACTTGTGTCTTCTGGAACAAAACATCCTACCTCAATTGCTTGGGGTTGCAAGTTGATGTCTCTTGTATACATGTTGTCTGCTTCTGCGATCACCCTAGAGAGAAGCGTGGTGGCTCACGTTCAGCCAAGGTTTAGGGGGGACTTGTGAACGGAATGGTTGGGGCAGCTGAGCCTCCACCATGCGCTCTGGGCCCCAAGGCCAGGCTGCCTTCCTGAGCACTGTGGGCAGGAGCTCCCTGTTGTTGCTGTCTCTGGAGCCCTGGGTCTGCCCAGCTTTGAACGTAGCTCTTTAGAATCCCCACCTGCTCTGGTGTAGACACTGGAGGCCTCTGTGTTCATTCTGGGGGGCTGTACCTCAGTGACACAGAAATACTCTCATTTTCTGTCAAATGATTGATGAACAATGAATGAATATCCTTTTTTTCCTGAATCTAGTAAGTCAAGGCAGTAACTGTCAATTGCAGGGACGGGTTTTTGGAGACCAAGCCAGATAATAACTTTGTTCGTTCTTTTTTTAGCCCTTCTTTATCAGAATAAATACTTGGTGTTAAACTTAAGAAAAGGATGCACGAGTTGCTGAGCTGGGAATCGACACAAGGACAAGAGTTCCACGATCCCCTGTCCTCTCTAAGGAGTTAGAGGCAAGAGAGGCCTCAGGATGGAGGCAAATGAAATCCTTTGCTACGTTTATTTCCAAAAGCTAGTTCTCCTGGGGAAATCAACAACTCCCTTGAGTGATTTCTGGGTCCTTGCTGGTAGCTTTATGCCTGAAAAGACCCCCACCCTCCCTTTGCCAAGAGTACATTGTTTGGGTGAGATTCTTCTCCCAGGGTCTCACCATGGAAGGAATTTTGAGCATGCATCAAAGGCTGTTGTTTTCCTAAAACCTGCTCCCTTGTGAACATGAGGCTCGGCTTGTGGTCATACAACCTCATCCTACTTTGCTTTCACACGATTCCCACTTTCTAGCCTAGAATCAGGAGTGATCATTTTTGGCTAGGATTTGGCCTGAGTTATTGATCTGGGGGATATTTGGGAGAAGAAAAATCCGACAGAGTAGAGAGAGAACCTGTGGCAAGGGGAGCACCCGGCAAACATCCCGACCTGTGGATTTGGGAGTCAGAGAACCGAATTCAAATATGGATGGGTCACTTAGTACCTGTGTGTCACTGGGGAGGCTGCTTAGCCACCCTGAATCTCCATGTATTTCCTGCAGGACTCAGCTCGTGTGGTTGTGATGAGGAACCCGTGTGATGCACGTGGTAAGGACTCAAACTGTGTTGGTTTCCTTTCCTCCCGCCCTCCACTCCCACCACATGGGTGCAGGAACACACTCTGAGCAACTAACTCCGGCTTCACTTTAGTTCAACAAACACTAATGGAATCGCTCCTGTTTACGAGAGGGTCTGGAATACCTGGGAGAACTGCCTAAACAGGGCCAGCATCAAGGAGGCATTTAATATTTGCTGAATAAGTAAATGAACACAGTGCTTGCACAGGCTTGGTGCAGGAAGGGCACGAGTGTGGGGCACTCACATTCCACTACCGGGCTTCTGGTACCTACCCATGGTCCACTGGGAGGGCCCTGCTCAGAGCAGTTCCCAACCCCATGTCTGCCCATAGCATCTGCAGCGCAAAGTGAGGGGCATCATCAGGAGCCTGGCGATTTGAAGTAGTAAGTTTTAAAAATCAGAAACATTTGCTAAGGGGCGCCCGGGTGGCTCATTCGGTTAAGCGTCTGCCTTTGGCTCAGGTCATGATCCCTGGGTCCTGGGATCGAGCCCCGCATCGGGCTCCCTGCTCAGTGGGGAGGCTGCTTCTCCCTCTCCCTCTGTATCTGCCTGCCACTCTGCCTACTTGTGCTCTCTCTCTGTCAAATAAATAAATAAAATCTTAAAAAAAAAGAAACATTTGCTAAGTGTAAGCTTTCTTTCTCTCAGACTCTGGGCCTCTGGGCCCAAGCTAACTATAGGGTTATTCCCCGGTGTCAGCTTCCCTGGGCTGCCATTACCCTTCCCCACAGGGTGCGGGAGCGCTGATGCCCACATCCCACCCTCTTCCTCCCGACGGCATCTTTCTAGCGCACAGAGAGAAGTGCTCTTGGACACGGGACTCTGTTCCTTAGCATAGTGCTCTGCACATTGTAAGGGCTCAAAACAATGACAAACTACATTTCCTCTTGTCCCCGGTAGCCTTTCAGAACCAAGAAAGGGGATCGGAAGTAGACATTAAGTCCTGGGCTACTGTGGGCTCCCAGCTTCTCCTTCTTCCCAATCGTCTAGCCCCTGAACTGCTGGGAACCGCGGCTCGATGCGGAATGAAAAGGGTAGGTTAGGAATCTTTCAAAATTTGCCCACACGGCTGGCCCAAACCCAATCCCCAATATGAGCTGAGAGCTGGAAATCGTATCTGACCACAAAGCCATCTCAGCCATGGAGAGCTCATAACCACCTCCTGAAAACCACTCTGACAACACGCCCTACAGAGGAGGGGTGTCCCGGCGGAATGGCGTCACTGCACACACGGGGCGACGTGTAACCCAATGCCTCGGGAGCGAGGTCAGCTCCCACCACTGTGAGCTCGTCTGTTCTGGACCTCTTCAACACATTGCTTTGTGCTGCTCGCATCTGACCTCTGAGACAGAACGCTGGAAAATCGTGCGCGTTCCTGAAGCTGAGAGCCAGTTTCAGGTCGGAAGTGGGCAAAGAGGAGCCAAGACGTGGGCTCTCCACGTTAAGCACCTCGAGGAGATCAAGGTCTATGGTGCCTGCTGGGAGGGGACCAAGTCTGCATGCTTCCGGCCGTGAGGCGCCCCTTTTCCCGCCCTGAGACACTGAGCCACACCCTTGCCAGGCAGCCCCCCTGGTGGGGCCAGGTAAAAACGGGCATGCCAGGGGCCAGCCCAGGCTGCCATGGTCTCAGAAACCAAGGCCAGGCAGTGTGAGCCTGCTGTCGGCCAGCAAGGCCCGTGGGAGAAGACCCCACAGACTTCTAAGACACCAGGGATCAGAAGCGGCTGATACATCTGGGTGCACAGCTTCTACTCTGCACAAAGGCATCAGCCAAGGGAGCAAGTGGGGGCCCAAAGTTCGCCCCTGCTCTCCTTGCTAAGCAGTGTGTTCTCCAGCGCTACATGCCCACAGAAACAGACAGGTTTCTTTTTCTTTTTTTTTTTAAATACCCAAAGCTATTAGTTAAACTCTGCTCTGCACCAACCCCAAGGGGGCACCCTTTCTAGTTAGCACAAAAGTTCTTTGTAGACCAGAGTGGCCCTGAAAAGAGGACCATTCATTTCTGTACTTTGGATTCTCTCTTATGCATCTGGAACATGCACAGGGGATGCATGTCACTAGGACTCAAAATTTATAAATTAGAATCTTGTTTGGTTTGCTAAGTGGGGAAGAAGATGAAAGAGATTAGTTCTTTCCTAGTCTCTGAATTTTTTAAGGCATCTTAAGGACCCATTTCTGTTTTTCTGACCGCAGCCACCAACCTACCCCAGCACTCGGGGCTATTCCTGCCCCATCCTATAGCTCAGACGCAGGGACAAACACAGATAGAACAGGGGTGGGGTGGGTGGGCAGCCACACAGGTCCTCAAAGCAGCGTCTGGCTCCCTTTTACGGCCATGGTGATCAAGCCAACAAATCGGTGTACTCTTCCATGGGGGTACAAATGGTGTCCCACCTTGAACCATGCCACTGAATGCAGTCAGACCTGCACAGCTGGGGTGTCTTTTTCCAAAACTGGTGAACACCATGGATGCCAGAGCCAGCAGTCACAGTCCTGTGACTGTGAAGGAGTCACTCCTCCTCTGAAAATACCGGGGTTGGACTAGAATAAGGATGAGCAAACAACAGCCAGCTGCCTGTTTTTATAAATAAAGTTTTATTGGAACCCAGCCACACCTGTTCATTTACATATCGTCTGGG
>NC_138378.1:103072890-103112146 GCF_054177405.1 Leptonychotes weddellii
CCCAGACGATATGTAAATGAACAGGTGTGGCTGGGTTCCAATAAAACTTTATTTATAAAAACAGGCAGCTGGCTGTTGTTTGCTCATCCTTATTCTAGTCCAACCCCGGTATTTTCAGAGGAGGAGTGACTCCTTCACAGTCACAGGACCCACCCGAGACCATCCAAAATGGAGACCTGCATGGCTTGGGTCGAGGAACAGAAGATAGGCCTTAGAGCCACCAGTGCGGAAGGCCAAACTAGCCTCTGGGGCAACTGGAGAGTTTGACTCTCACGTTTAACTTCAGAGAGGCCCAAAATGCCAGTGGAAAATCACAGGTTAAAGTCTAATAGGACTGGGAAAGACAACCCACATATCAAGCTCAGTTGGCAGAGATGTAACCATTGGTTATATCCTCGTAAGTATATGTTGCTAAGGTTCATTCATCAGTGAGACTCCGGCCCCGTCTTAAAATGTCTCTGGTGAAGGGCTGGAAAGAAAAGGGAAACAAGGTCCTGGGAAGCCACTGGCACTTGTCTGCGAACCATACGAGAAGAAAACAGTAAACTCATTTCTTCCAGTCAGCAGCTAGTCAAACACCTAACAGTACATAAACGGTCAGAGGGGACAAACCCTCTCATACAGGGCTTGAGAACAGGTTGTTTTGGCTGTCAAGCATTTTCAAAACGAGTTTTCTTGGTCTCATGACAGGTTGTGGCAAGAAGAAGAAAAAGAAAAGAGTGGAAGATCCCATGATCACGGCTCCGGGTCTCCACGTGGGCCAGCCCTGCTGCACGGTCAGGTTTGCTTGCAGGGTGTGCAGATAAAGCAGGTCTTAGGGCTAATACCACCTCACCAGTGACACCATTTCATCAAGTGATTCCTCTAAGAACTCTCTGGCAGCTGGATAATCATTCTGGTCTGGGAGGAATAGGTCAAAGTCACTCTTAAGCCCAAGGGTGCTGTGTGGCTCAAACCTACGCCCTGCGTTGTTTTAATTTTCACCTCATGTTACGTGGACAAATTATGCCTCTGAAACTGAGGTTAAAAGCCATCCGCTCTAAGGTGGATTTTTCCATCTCAACCGCAGAGCACTTGGGACGGGTGGGGCAAAGAGATCAGCAAGGAGGCACCAACGGGGAAGGCCAAGATCAAGCTGGTCTTAGGAATGCACTTAGAAAGTGCATTCACTCCCTACCAGTAGTGATCTCGCTCTTAGGGGCTTAACAAACTCGGCCTCAAGGAGGGGATGAGTCAGGCATAAAGCTGCCTATGGCAGCACCAAAGGCCATGCAGCCAGATGGGGATCTGGAGACTACTATTATCAAGTAATCCAGGGAAAATGTTCAGAAATCAACTAGACAAGTGTGGCGGGAGTTTCCAGATACCCTAAATTAATAGTGAAGAGCCTAGGGTCATAGACCCAGACTTCAATTCTGACTCAAGTTCTGAGTGGTTGTGTGACTTTGGGCTTCCTTTCTTGGGTCTCCTTGGTCTCACTTTCAAAGCGAGGCAGGCGGATTGGCCTTCTCTGGTCCTCGGGCTCACCAGAGCAAGGAGCATTCGGTCAGTTACCATCACAAGTCACAGCACATGGCACAGCTGAAGTTCCCACTTTTAGCACTGCTCCCGGAAGAAAAGCTCTGTGAAAGGGGGCTTGCACTTAATCCATGAGACAAGTTATCAGAGGCTGTCTTCATTCTGCCAACTATCTGCAGGAATGGGTTTCTTTTCTGAAGAAAGAGGGTGGGGCTATGGAAGACTGGTACAAGACAACCCACATCACCCTGCTCCACCCCCAAACACACACAGGGGCACCCCACAGCATTTCACATCTCTGCCCAGGACGTGACTTGAAGGCACGGCCTAAAGCCAGCTGTGCAGAGTTTATGTTACCCCAGAGAGAGAAGCCTAGAAGACCAGTGAGTTCCCTTTCCCCAGAAAGCCACACAGATTGTTCTGACTGATTCTTGGGCTGTCCCTCCGAATAGGATGCCCACTGAAATTTCAGATAAACAACAAGTAGCTTTTTAGTATAAGTGTGTCCTAAATATTGCATGGGATCTACGGACACCAAATTATTTGGTCTCTGAAAGCCCTGGGCACTGAAGTGGCAAAGAAGGGGGAAAAGGACCCAAGGGAAACATTAACAGCATTCTGCCAACATGACCACAGAACTTAGTTTCTACTGCCTTTGTGACTGGTTCCCAGGCTAAGAAGGATCTATTGGGATTTATATATCTACTCCCAGGCAGAACACTGTATCAATATGTACTTTCTAAATCTAAGAAAACCCTCGTTGCCCACCGAAGAAAAGGTCAAATGTCTTAGCATGGCAATTAATAACCGTGGTTACCATTAGCCGAACACCAACAATATACCAGCATTTTATAATCGACTTCCCATAGAACATTCACAATCCTCTGTGAAAGAGGACTGTTACCCTCATGTGCAGATGAGAGAACCAACGTCTACAAGGGTAACAAAATACTACCACAGAGTGGCAGAACCAGGATTTGAATTCTGGTTGGTCTGATTTCAGAGGACATGTTCCCTCCACCCTGCAGACTGCTTTCTGCCTCTTTTCTTTCTCTCCTGCCTCATCTACTGCTGCCCTCTTCAGTGTATCCTGCCTACCCAGAACCTCCCTGCTTCCTGGCCTCTGGGCGGTCTCTTCCCTCTGGCAGGAACGTCCTCCCTCTATCACATCTTACCCATACGCCAATGTCAGCCTCCTGGACCTCGGGAAACAGACCTCCTTTCCTCTCCTACTGCGTCCCCCCTGCACACAGCGCATGCTGCTGCCTCAGAAGACAGCCCTTTATGTAGCATTTCCACCCTACCTCTGGTGCAGTGAAGGCAGGGCCGGGGTCCCACACATCACTTATCATGGTGCCTGATACCTACGCTGAATACAGTAAACATTTGCTGGCTGGCTGGCTGACTGGATTGATGGATGGAAGGGTGCTGGTGATGTGGGGAGAGCCTAATCAAAATATCTGCAAGGCCACCTAGGTGTCAACCAAGGCCGAGAGCCTGGAGACTCTGCAGTTCTAAACAGAATGGTGAGCTCAGTTGCCTGGCTGAGTTGGGAGAACTCAGGCGATCAAGGGGGAAGGGAGGTGGGGCAGTATAAGCAGAAAGCAGTCGAAAAGTCAGGAAACCCGAGGTATATTCTCAGTTCCTGTGCTATGTTACCCTGTGACCTTGGACGAGTCATTTTGCTTTGCAGGACCTCAGCTTCATAATCTGTAAAATAGGTATAATGGCAGTATTGATCTCATAGGGTTGTTATGAGATTTATAGGAACTGAAAATCTATGAAGCATTTGGAGCTGTGCTGGTACAGTGCAAGCACTCGGCACACACCACCATCATCATCCTCATCCTCATCCTCATCCTCATCATCTACCAGATGATCAGGAGAGACTGGGGGATCCACTATCATTTCTCTTGAGAAAACAACAGTTGTGCCTTTACAGATATGTTCCTGTAAATTTCACTTTTCTGGCCAACTGGAATAATGACCATTTAAAGACAATCTGATCCCTAAAATGACCAATAACGGGAAATTCTGGTCTTCCAAATTGATTTTGATTTTTGGAAGAGCGACAGAGCTCCCCACTTTGTAATTCTGACTCATACCCAGTGTACTAAGTAGTTAAACCCCATTGTCAGAACGGAATGTCAACCAGTGATGGACCACCCCCCAAATCCATCAGCACACTCTATAGTTGGGGCTCTTCAAACTGGGTGTGTTGTGGTCCCTAGTGCCTTGCACACACTCTGTATATCACATATATTGCCCTGAAATGTTTGCTGAATCAATTACTAGCAATAACTTAACTGCAGAAGCCACCGTTATACTCGGTTCTTACAATCATGGCCGCCCTGAAGCCCGTTCTCCTGACTCAAGCCACAGCATCTCCACCTGGCAACTCGGCCCTGACCAGCCAGGGCACACAGGAGGCAAAGGACTTGTTTTCCTCCAAAGTGACTTCGGATTAAGGACGACCCTAGAGCACTCCAGCCTTACTTCTGCTTTCTTGGCTTCCATTTTCCACCAGGCATGACTAAGTGCCAGGGGTTCTGTCTGTCTGGGAAGATAAGAGTCACTGGAATTTTTCATCCTCTTCTCCACGTGCAGCCTTCCTGCTAGCTTGGAGGCTGTGAAGCAGCGAGCATCCATCCTTTGGCCCACTTCATTACGAAACCCCCCTTTCTTCTTTTGCCCACTGATTCTAGTGATAAGTTCGGCCACAGGAATGTTTACTTTCCCTTAAAGGCACTCAGTGCCAGGTCTCTATACTCCCAGAAAAGCTATTTCTGCTCGAGAGTACCCTGGGCTCTCCTCTGCTCCATGGCCACAGCAGCCCTCAGCCTCCAGGTGAGCCACCACGGAAATGGCCGGCCACACACTGGGTGGGTGGATGGGTGTGTGGATGTGGACACTGATTTCCTTATACCATTCCTGTGAGCAAAGGAGCAGGCAACAGGCAGAGTAAAGGTGGGAGGTCAGAGGTGGCTTGGGTTGGACCCTGGACCAGTGAGCAGGGGCACAGTGTTCTAATCGTCGTACTGTATGGTCTTGAACACGTTTTTACAGGAAATGAAAATGATGACTTGAACGTCAAGTCTATGCCAATTGCTGTGCTAAGGGTCTTACGCCAATTATTTCATTCAATTCCCACCACAATGGTTAATGCTTACCATACTCCATCTTGGCTGTACTAGATGGTTTCTAAGGCTCCTTCCAAGCTCCGTGTCCTGAGACAGGTCTCCACGGTCACATCCACACTTCTGCGTGGCCACCCAACTTAGCTCTGCTATTGGCTATTTTGCTGGTCTCTGAGCAGAGGTAACTGCCCCAATATCTGCTCCTTGTTTCTGCTCCCCACTATAAAGCTGCATTTCAACAAGTCCTGAATCTTGTTTATTTTCACAGGTGCCCCCTATGCTGAATGATCTGACAACACACAAGACAGAATCCCATTTCTGAAAAAACAAGGCCTCTGCTTGTCATTAATGATGTGCACAGAATGGACGGGCCTGACTCTTGTTTGCTGCTTCCCTTTTTTCGAGAACTCATGCCTTAATGAGAAGTGATAGAAACAAGCAACTTGGCCCTCCTGCCTTGGCTGGACTCCACATCACACAAGACAGCCCTGAGCAGCCCTGGCGGCACCTGTCAGAAACCAACACATACATCGGAACAGTCAAGCCTAATTCCCAAGAAGCTGTTTTAACTTGACATCTGAAAATCTAGAAGTATTTTACTGGGTGTGTGTTCAGGGCATATGTGTGCACGTTCCGCAACTGAAGTGTTCTATAAATACCAGATATGGGCTGTACAAAAAAGCATCACGCACAGAGCGTAGTTAATTCCATTTAGTAATGTTTTCAATTTGCGTCTAACCTCTGGCAACAGAGATGGAATTTTCTCAACACGAACAAAAAAACATGCTAAGCTACCTTACACACAATTTTCACTTAAAAATCCCCCAAATATACGGGAACTTAGTGATCATCAGCTACTAGCCCAGTGTTTTTAGATGAGGGCACTAGGCCCGAGGTGAAGTTTCTTTCCTAAGGTCACATGTGCAATTAATAATCGTGCCCAGATGAGACCAAGGTCTCCCAACTCCCAGGTCACTATTCTTTGCATTGTCTTTACTTACTGCTACATTTCTTCTTCCAACAGTTCAAAGGCAATTCTGATTCCATTGATAAATGCATGTTTCTACTTTGGTGTGCTATAAAAATCCCAAACCAATTTCCCTAGCCTTTCGGCTCTGTAAGACATCTGCCTATTTTCCCAAGGAAAAGAATAAATGACCATAACTCACAAACGAGGAAGTCGCTGTATTTGGTTATCACATTTTCACAGTGGCTGGAAGGGATCATCAGAACCCTCCCCTGAGCACTTGGTAGCTTTACAACAGTACAACTCGGTTCATTTCCACAACAAAGATGTATTGATTTTCCAGCTACTCTTTTCATATGCGGTTTCTTCTGGTTTACATGACTGAGACCAGAAAGTAAACCCTCACCCTGTTTTCCACTGAGAAAGCAGGAGGGCAGGATGGATGGGGAAGGGGGGTGAGGTTCAGTCCTTAAAGCAGACCTCAGAAAGGTCAAAGAGTGGACTCAAAAGAAGCCAGGGACATAGCAGCAAGGCCTAATAAAGAGGGCCTGGGGGTTCCTGCCCGAGGGGAGTGAGGAGGCTGAGCGGGGCTATAAATGCTCTGTGCCTGGTACGGCCCGGTTGGTGCGGGCTGGAAGGACGGTAAGCAGCTCTTTCGGGATGAGGGCTGTATTAGCAGTAAGGGATGGCCAGGCTTTTTAAGGGAGCTTATCATTTTACAGCAACAGATGTCAGGTTCTAATAAATAACATGTTCTCTCTGACCTACGCAATTTGGAGAGGCTGCCTGGGCGGCAGGCAGAGCTGGATTCCTCCCCATCTCGGTTGGTCTCTGTTCTGAAGGGAAAAACAAACCAAATCCCTTGAAGATACTTTTCAAAATGATTCTCCTGGAGAGTTCAAGGACCCAATCGTTCCATGTTATTTATTTGCTTTACTTTTCTCTTCACAGCTTCTATAGTTCTAAACCCCGGAAGGGACAGGCGCGCTTGCCCACACAGGAACCCAGGGCATGCGGCTGAGGGGAAGGCTTGGGTGACCTTGGCCTTCCCCAGTTCCATTGTGGTTCTGTTCCCGTCCTCCCGGGGCACCCTGATCGCCCAAGCTGTGCTGGCCGGGCCAGAAAATTCCCTCTTCTCTCCAGAAGGGAGTACAGCTAATATGAGGTTGGGATTTTTTTTTTTTTTAAAGGGAATTCTTCCTAGGGAACTTAAGGCAAAATAAAATAATAAAGAAAACCCATGAATCATAGCAGCATTGGAACTGTAGGTTCTATCGTTGGGGCACAGCTTCCTGGGAGCCCAAGACTGATGGCTTTGCCTCCCTCACTGCCTTTCTTTGTGCCAATGACTCTTCCGGCCCGGAGTGGCTCAGTTCTGTAGCTGCTCCCCTTGCAGAGGGGGATATGTGGGGATGAGCAATCACAGCTGGCCACAATTCTTACCTTCCTGGCCATCCCCCTACCCTTGGGTGCAGACGAGGGTTCCAGAAATATATCTATAAACCAGAGGAGGGATGGGGGCCAGGGAGGTTGGGGGGGGGGGGAAGGGGAGGTAGTGGTCCAGGGAGAGAGACAGAGAGAGAGAAAGGGTGGCAAAGTCCCTGTCAGGGTTTTCCAGAACACTGATGGGTGTCACACATGTCAGGGTGTCCCTTGGACCAGCTGACCGAGCACAGGGACCGCAGAGGGAGGCCTGACTCTGCAAGGAAATCTCAACAGGAACAGAGCATAGTTTGAGCTGCCTTAAGGAGCTACCAACAAGGCAGCAAGGAAGTGGGTGATTGAGTTCTGGAGAGACAAACACACACAGGCTCACATTATAACCACTTACGCTGCATCAACACGTCTCCCGCAGCCCTCCCCGAGTCCCAAAGAATTCTCAGGCCTCAGGGCTCCTGTGACCACACTGTGAACTACCCTTTTCGAAATGGGGTTTCTACACTGTGCTCCATGGCATCTGAGGGACCCAGAGGGGCCTCAGAGCCACAGTAAGGGTGGGGATGGGGAGCAAATCGGGGTGGGGGGACATCTAACCCCCTTCTCTGGAATCAAGGAGAGGAGATGTATTTTTATCTGGTTTATTTAGAGGGCTAATGTATAAGACTGGATTGAAGCATTTGGCAGCTAATGACAAATTTGGAGAAAACTGTGTCTTTGAGAATACTAAGGTATTAACAATGAAAGATAACTGAAATAGTCCAGAACGCAGACGATTTTTAAAAAACTTTTTTTTTGTTGTTGAATAAAAAACTCTTGAAAGAGAAAATTATTCTGCAAAGACAACTGGATGACAAATAATAAAAGTATGCATGGCGAAGAACATATGGGGAATTATGGACTGCTTTGGGAGCATTTGGATAGGTTTCTAAATAAGAAAATAACATCTCTCTCTGACCTTGAGGCAAGAAGGGAAACAACAAATGGTTTTAGGAGGTTCATGAATTACTCCCATGTGTTGACTGAGAAGCTATTTTTTGAAATATTCTTCAAGTGATTCCATTTATATAATGGATTTAATTTGTGAGAACCATTGCAGTGGGTGGTTTGGGGTTAAATCCTATTCTAAGAAACTACTTAGGCCTCTAGGATCAAGCTGATGTTTTACACAATGAAACTCATGGAAAACTCCATCTATTCACAGATTTATCGGACTAGAAAGGATTACATTTGATTCATTCATCTAGACAGATCTAAAGCTATACAAGATGCCAAGGTAGGTAACTAGTAAGTTCAGATTTTTTTCAAAGTGATAGTTGGCTTTATGTAGATTAAACCATCGAAGGATGGATTTTCCGACTTTCTAAGCTGGTTGGGCTGGCACCAAGACACAGCTGTAGGTGATAGTGTCCATGGATGGGGCAGCCCAGAATCTAAGAATCTCTGTCCAAGTCACTGAGGTTAGGGGACTGTTTAATTGGGTGCAATGCTGATTTTGCTACCCTTTAATTGAAACTCTTTTTCCCTCCAGAATAGTGACGTTGATGGTGAACAATGACTGAATGCTCACAACATGCCAGACCCTATGCTGGAAAATTCACCTACATTACCCCTGTGTGGTAAGCACAATTCTAAGATGGCCCCTGAGATTCCTCACCCCCTGTATAATAATCCCCAAGACTGCGAAAATGGTGGATTTCATTTCTATAATTGGCATTGTTAGGTTACATGGAACAGATGACTTTAAGAAAGGGAGATTAACGGTAGGCCTGATCTAATCAAATGAACCCTTTTTAAATCGAGTCTAGCAATCAGTGACACCAAAGTCAGAGCTTAGAAACAGGAGGATTTGATGCACCACTGCTGGCTCGATGATGGAGGGGCCATGTGGCAGGAAACAGCCTCCAGCTGACAGCCAGGAAGGAAACCAGTACCTCAGTCCTACAGCCACAAGCAACTGAACTCTGCCAACAACCTGAATGAGCTTGGAAGAGGCCCTGGGCCTCAGAAGAGACAGCAGCCCCAGTCAACATCTTTAGTTGTTTGGGACCCTGAACGGAGACCCAGGAAGGTTGTATTGGACTCCCAATCCACAGAAACTAAGAGATAATCACCTGTGCTGTTGTAAACTGTTAAGTGTATGGTAATCTGTTAATTAACAATAGAAAACTGGGGCGCCTGGGTGGTTCAGTCGGTTAAGCGTCTGCCTTCGGCTCAGGTCATGATCCCAGGGTCCTGGGATCGAGCCCCGCATTGGGCTCCCTGCTCAGCAGGGAGTCTGCTTTTCCCTCTTCCTCTCCCCCGACTCATGCACTCGCACATGCATGCTCTCTCTCAAATAAAAAATCCTAAAAAAATAACAGCAGAAAACCATACATACCATTTGATACTCATAATAACCTCTAAAACTAGCTTCACTATTTAACAGAGAAGAGGACAGACTCAGGGAGATTATGAATTTGCCCCAAGTCACACAGCTGATGAGTGGCAGAAACAGGTTTCAACTCAGCTGTCTTGACTTTAGGGTCAGTGCTCTTAATTGCCACATGCATTTCCTCTCTGTATTTATGTTATTCAAGTGCCAGGCCTCTGAGGAGGGAGGCTCAGACAAGTGGTAGAGAGAATAGGGAACTGTATCTGTCTGCCTGGGGACAGATGTGCCAAAAGTCAGAGGCCTTGTGTTGTGCCCTGACTACTAGAAGCTAGCTGTGTGCCCTTAGGAAAGTCCCTTAATCACTCTGAGCCTCAGTTTCTTTATCTGCATGAAGGACAATGAGGATTTCTACACTGTACCCCACAGAGGGCTGCAGTGATGATCCCATGAAGGTGTGCGAGAGTGCACTGTAAATGGTGAAGTCCACAGGGCAGACAAAGGTGCCTGGATATTATGCAGGTATGGCTTTCTTTTCTTGATGACTTCAAGTATCAATGTTTTCTGCATAGAGGGTGGATATGGTTCTCTGACGGCTTGTTCCAAGGAAGACATTTAAAAATTAGTGGGGGTTTTTCGGGAGGAAATGAGTCTCCTTGTCCTTTATTTGGGAATTACAGAATAAAGTGGAATGTGATTTTTCTTTCTTTCCTTAAATTCTTTAAAAGTCAGCTCACGGGGCGCCTGGGTGGCTCAGTCGTTAAGCGTCTGCCTTCGGCTCAGGTCATGATCCAGGGTCCTGGGATCGAGCCCCGCATCGGGCTCCCTGCTCAGCGGGAAGCCTGCTTCTCCCTCTCCCACTCCCCCTGCTTGTGTTCCCTCTCTCGCTATGTCTCTCTCTGTCAAATAAATAAAAAAAATCTTTAAAAAAAAAAATAAGTAAAAAAATAAAAGTCAGCTCACTGTTAAAAGCCAAAGTAATAACAATGTATTATGGGATTCACAAAATATGTAGAAGTGAAACATTTGAGTATAATAGCACAAAGGACAGTAGAAAGTATAAAGAGAATTAAGAGTGTTTTAGGTTTTTCCATTGTATTTGAAGTGTTATGATGTTAATTCATGGTAGACAATGATAAATTAAGGATGATTTTAGTATATTAATAACTCAAATATGACACAAAGAGCTGTAGCTAAAAGGACAATAGGAGAAAGAATGTTATACTAAAAAATACTCATATAAATTAAAGGGAGGATTTGGAAGGGAAGGACAAAGGAATACAAAATACATAAACATATAAATGAAATTAAATAACAAACAGTAAGATGGTAGACTTAAACTCAATCAGTTCATTACTTACATAAAATGTAAATAAACCAAATACTCTAATTAAAAGGCAGAGATTATCAAACTAGATTTAAAGAAAACCAACCTACAAAACATTTCCTTGAAATATAAAGACACACAGAGGATGAAAGAAAAAGGATGAACAAAGATAAACCATGCAAAAAATAAGTATAAGAAAGTTGGCACAACTATATTAATATCAGACAAAGCAGACTTCAAGTCGAGGAGAGTTACCAGAAATAGAGAGGGTCATTTTATAATGATCAAAGGGCTAATTTATCAAGATATAATAATTCTGAATATGTGTGTACCTAAGTAACAAAACTCCAAATCCAAAAAGCAAGAATGGACAGAACTAAAAGGAGAAATAAACAGATCCAAAACCACAGGTGGAAATTTTAATACCTGCTTTCAAAAACTGATATAATAATAAACACAAAAAAATAACAGTAAGGATATAGAAGTTTTAGATAACAGTAAGAAGTAATTTGACTTAATTCACATGTATATATAATACAATACCTCAAAAATGCAGGACACACATTCTTTTCAAGTTCACATGGGACTATTTACCAAGATAGACCATATATTGGGCCACAATACAAATCTCAATAGATTTCAAAGGCTTAAAATCATACAGATTATGATCTCCAACCAAAACAGAATTATATTAGAAATCCGTAAGATATCTAGAAAAATCCCCAAATACTTGAAATTCAAGCAGCACAATTATAAACAATGCACAGTTCAAAAAGAATTCACAAGAGAAATTAGAAAATATTTCTAACAAAGTAACAAAAAAATGTATCAAAATTTGTGGGATGCAGCTAGTGCAAAATTTAGAAATCTGTAGCTTTAAAGGCTTATATTGAAGAAGAAGGGATTAAAATCAATAACATGAGCTTCCATTCTAAGAAGCTTGAAAAAGAACAAATTAAACTAAAAAATAGAAGGAAGGAAATAATAAAGATAAAAGCATAAATTAATAAAATAAATAACTTTCTTTGGAAAGATAAGTAAAACTGATAAACCCCTAGCTAGACTGTTTTAAGAAAAGGGGAGAGAAAATAACAGAAACTTTCATTATAAGGAATGAAAGAAGTTATATTGGTATAGCCCAAAAATATTAAAAGGAAAATGAGGGAATATTACAAACAATCTTGCATCTAGTCAATTCAACAACTTAGACTGGATAACTTGCTTAAAAAAACACAACTTGCTAAAACTAACACAAGAAAAAATGATGACTATCCCTATATTTCATAAAGATTTCTTTGAATTTCTTTCCATAAATAAAACTTTATTGAACATTAAAAAAAATAGAGCTGAACCTACATAAACTCTTTCAGAAAACAGAGGTGGAAGGAAAATTTTCCAGTTTATTTTATGAAGCCAGCATAGTGAGTTTATTAAAATCTGACAGGACATCACAAGATATTAATATCACTCATTAAAATGAATGTGAAATATCACTCATTAATATCACTCATTAAAATGAGTGTGAAAATACAAACATCTTAACACAACATTAGCAAATCAAATCTAATAATATAAAAAAGGATAAACATCATGACTGAGAAGGTTGATTTATCCATGGAATGCAAGGTTGGTCCAATATTCAAAAACTAATTAACATAATTCAACCACTGTAATAGAATAAAACAAAACCATAGGTTCAGGCCAATAGATTCAGAAAAAGCATTCTACAGAATTCAACACTCCTTCATGATAAAAACTCTTAGCAAAGTGGGAATACAAGAGAACTTCAGTGTGAGAGACACATCCATGTAAAACCTACTGCTAACCTCAACCTTAATGTGAACACGTAAGCCCAGATATCTGCTCTTACCACTGTGTACAACATTGTACTGGAGGTCCAAGCCAGTGCAAGTAGGTAAGAAAAAGAAATTTAAAAACACAAAAATAATAAAGATGGAAATAAAAAAGTAAAGCTGTTAACAGATGATATGATTGTTTATGTAAAAAACACTAGGGAAAGTACAAAAAAGCTACTAGAATTTAGTAATCATGAACTTATTAGCAATGTCACAGGACACCAGGTCAATATAGAAAAATCATCTATATTCCTATATACCAACAAGTGGAAAATAAAATCTAAAAAATTATCATTTACAATAAAAGCAAAACCACTTAAAAAATGCAACACTGCTACACTGAAATCTCAAAACACTTCTCAGAGAAATTAAAGACCTAAATAAAAACGCTGTTCATTGATTCGAAGATCCAATACTGTTAAAATGTCAATTTTCCCTCTTGTTGCTGTATAGATTTAATGCCATCCCAACCAAAGTCTCAGTGGGCTTTTTGGGGGGGGGGGGGCGGAATTTGGAGTTGGAATTGGCAAACTAATTCTAAAATTCATATGGAAATGCAAAGGACCCAGAATAGCCAAAACAATCTTCAAAAAGAAAAAAGTTGAAGAATTTACATTTCCTGACTTTAAGAAATATTGGTATTAGTAGACCAACAGAAAAATAGACCAATGAAACAGAACAGAGTATCCAGAAACAGAACCACTCATATATAGTCACTTTATTTTGACAAAAGCATGAAGGTAATTCAAGAGGAAAAAAACTTTTTTTCAACACATGTTGCTGGAATACCTGGATTTACGTAAACAACTTCAGCATCCATCTCATACCATCCACAAAAATTAATTTGAGATGGATCAGAGACCTAAACGTCAAACCAAAATGGAAGCTTGTAAAACAAACAAACATAGAACAATTTCTTCATGACCTTGTGGTAAGCAAATATGTATGAGGGTACAAAAACATTAACATAAAAAGAAAACACTAATAAAATCAATTTCATTAAAAATAAAAATTTTCTGCTCATCAAAAGACACTGTTAAGAAAATGAAAAGGCAAGCCACAGATTGGGAGAAAATACAATTTATAATGCATAAATCTGACAAATATATAAATAACTCTTAAAACTCAATGATAAAAAAACCAACAACCTAATTAAAAATAGGCAAAATCTGAACAGACACTTTTTAAAAGATATACCAATAAGCACATGAAAAGATGATCAACATCATTAATCACCAAGAAATTAAGATTAAAAAACACCATGAGATCTCATTTCATCCCCTCTGAAATAGCTAATATGAAAAGACTGACAATACCAAGTGTCAGGGAGGATATGGAACAAATGGAACCCTGTATTTGGCCAGTGGGAGTGTAAGCTGGTATAAAGACTTCAGAAAAAATTTGTCGGTTTCTTATAAAGTTAATCATACACATACTCCCCCTTCCCAGTTATTTACTCACAGAATTGAAACTGTATGTCTAAGAACGTTTTTAGCAGCTCATTTCATAAAATCCCCAAACTGGAAACAACCTAAATATATATAAGCAGATGAATTCATTAATAAATTATGGTATATTCCTATAATGGAAATTCCTCAGCAGTAAAAAAGGAATACCATAACAGATAAATCTAAAATAATTATGCTGACTACAAAAGACACAAAAGCATACAATCTGTATTATTCCATTTATAAGAAGTATCTAGAAAAGGAAAAACTAAGACATGGGACAGTGTCTGTCCTGGGGATGAGGAGACTAACTGGAAAAGGTAGAAGGTAACTTTGTCAAAACTCCATCAAAAGATATACTGAAATCTGTCCACTTTATCGTATGTGAATTACACTGCAATAAATATCTTTAAAAAGATAGATATGCAAAGCCCCCGCCTTCAAAGAACTCAAAATTTGATTAAGGAAATGAAACAATATAAAGATACAAAAAAAATAATACAAAAGAGATTTCAAAGCAGCACACCTGGTCCTTAACTTACAATGGTTCCACTTAATTTGTTGACTTTACAATGATGCAAAAGCGACATGCATTCAGTAGAAACTGTACTTTTGAATTCTGAGCTCTTCCCGGGCTACGTGGCAGAATTCTCGAGGTGCTGGGCAGAGGCAGCAAGCTGCAGCTAGCTCCCAGTCTGCCACGCGATCACGAAGGTGAACAACTGATCGCTTACAACCATTCTGTCCTCATACAACCATGCTCTCTTTCACTTCCAGTATTGTTCGGTAACTTATGTGAGCTATTCAACACTGTATTATGGAATAAGCTTTATGTTAGCTGATGTTGCCCAACTGTGGCTCAAGTTAAGTGTCCTGTGCACACTGAAGGTAGTCCCACGTTAAGCTAGGATGTTGGGTAGTTTAGGTGTGATAAATGCATTTCCAGTTTACAAACGATATTTTCAGTTTACGATGGGTTTATAGGTACATAACCCTTTTGTAAGCTGAGGAAGATCTGAGACTAGGCAGAGGGGAAGAAGCTGCCTGCACGTTAGCATGCATGGAGAAAACCGGAGGGAAGAACGCTGAAGGATTTGAAGGGGCAGAAAGAGGGTGGGAAGAAGGAGTGAGCAAAGGCACTGTGGGACAAAGCAGAAGCCAAACACAAGAGTCTTCCATATGTCCATTCACTGACCCTTCAGATCAAGCCCATCCAATAGGGAGGAGTACAGTCTTGTTTTACAGGATCAAGTTCAGAAAGGTTAATAGCCCTGCCCAAGGCCACAGCTTATTCGATTAGAACTTGTGACAGGAGCTGGGCATGGGACTGCATGACCCCAAAGCCTGTGCTCACCCAGTAGAGGGCATTTCACTTGTGAGGACAGAATTTGCTGGACAGCCATGAGCAAGAAGCACATGTCCTAGGAAAAGCTCTGGTCAGTGCCAGCAAGTGTCCTTCCTGAGGCCACATGTTTAGAATTTTGCTCTAGAGGAGGGAATAAACAGCTGACTCCACTCAACGGGTTCTACTGCTGTTCATAAACCGTGAGTGTTTATGTCATGGGCAGAGCTCCCCGAGTGAATTATAGCCTTTTACGCACTGTGCACGTACAATATTTTCACAGGACAAAGAAACAGGGTGTGTAAGGAATGCTGCAGTTGGCCTCTCTCTCTTTCTGTCCTTTCTCTCCACCAATCTCAAGCCTGTCCTGCAGGACAGTTCTCGGATTGTGTTGATCTATTACCTGGCTTTCTGACACAGCCCAGGGAAGTTACTCAGTTCAATTTAAAGAAGAGAGCTTTTAAACTATTTCTTCTTCCTAGTATGAGCGGCTGGCTTTCTCTTTTATTACATTTAAAATGAATCCATCTTCACTACTGTAGAAAGCAGATTTTTTTTAACGTTACTTCAGATGTTTTCTTTAGACTGGTGTTAACATAAAGCAAATGTCTCTTGCAACTCTGAACCAATCTGTTAAGATAAACAGGCTTCACTTACGATATTCCTATACTGAAATCATAGGCTTGTGGTCTGCAACTCCTTAAAGACTCAATTCATACATGCTAAAATGTCTAGTTAAGAAACACACACACACACACACACACACACACACACAGCTTTGCCATGGAAACCACAAGGACATGTCTGGTTCAGACTCCATAGCACATACCACAAATAACAGTCCATCTTCTAAGGGCAGATCTTGTATATACACAGGGAAAGCCCAGAAAATTAAACAATTGCAATACCCCAAATATAAAACTTATTTTTGAATCCCTTTTTTTCAAGTCTGTTTCAATATATCTAAGTCTTAATCATTGTTATTAGGTACATTTGCATATGCCTGTCATTTTCCTTAAACAGAATTTCAGACTGGGACCTCATGGATAAAAAGGGGAAATGCAGGGAGAAAGGGCACACTGAAGTCTCAGATAACACTTCTGGATCCCACATATGAATATGGGAAGGTCTGTGTTTCTACAGAAAGCAGCCCTGTCATTATTGAACAGAGCCCCAATCCTGATTAAGTGAAGGTTTTGTACCTACAGAAAGTATAGGAGATGCCAGGAGGCCCCCTGGGAGGGAAAGAAGTCTCAGGGAGGGGGAGGCAAGAGCAAGAAGTCCTACTAATCGAGAGCATTCTAGGTCTGGCAGGCCAGGTTTTGTTAGTACTTCAAACTGTCAGAAGTCTGGTATGATAAAGGCTTTGATCTCTTCCGCTGGGCTATAAATTCCATGAAGACATGGACAACTTCCAATGTGTTTATCACTATCCCCAAGCATGGAGCTCATTGCCTGGACCATGGTAGCTGCTCAATAAACGCTGAATGACTGAATGAAGATGTTTAATAAATATCCTTCATATCTGTGATTCTGTGGATCTCATCATCCTTCAGCTGGGATCACAGGGGTGACCGTATGGCTGTTCAGAGTGATAAAGTAATAACCACCTGCCACTCTAACCATGACATATTTTTGGAAACTATGATTTTGATCCACTGTGGCTTCAATCTGGGAGGCCATGGTTCATGAAGACTGATGTTCCAGATACTAAAGTGTTACCCAGGCTCAGATGGTTAAGCGTCTGCCTTCGGCTCGGGTCATCGTCCCAGGGTCCTGGGATCGAACCCCATATCGAGCCCCACATTGGGCTCCTAGCTCAGCGGGGAGCCTGCTTTTCCCTCTCCCTCTGCCTCTCCCCCTGCTCACGCGCACGCTCTCTCTCTCTGTATCTCTGTGTCTCAAATGAATAAATAAAATCTTAAAAAAAAAAAAATTAAAAAAATAAAGTGTTACCCATAAAACACGAACATACTTGTACATTTACCTATCCCGCAGGACTTGTGAACACTTTCTACATATAGGTTCATGGGCAGTACTTAAATCTCTAAGCTCCAAACTCTAGCTAACTTCAACTTCTATCAAATTCCCAGCCTACTTCCACAGGGATTCTAACAGTTCCAAGCTATTTGCATAGCCATTTACTCAGACGAAGAAGACACAGGCCCTAATTTGGGCAATGGTGGTAGAGATTCAATGAGGTATGTAATGTTTGTTCCTTCAGAGACATTATAGTTCCACATGAAAAACTTGGTACTGGACCCATGTACTGACCACTAAGCAGAAATTCTATTTGTCTACTGTCAGCTGAAATCTTCCATTTTTTTTTAAAAAAATATGAAAATAGCTTCCAACATTTTCATCATCAACACCATTTATCCACAACTCTAATTCCTCTACTACTTTTTCTCTAATCTAAATAGACCAGTAGATTGCAGATAAATCCTGTAACCCATTTAAAAAAACAAACAAACAATCTACCTGATGAGTCTAGATAAGGGGTTGGCAAGCTTTTTCTGTAAAGGGCCAAACAGCAAATATTTTTGGCTCTGTAGGTCATGTGTGATCTGTTGCAATTTCTCACTCTGCCATGGTAGCATGGAAGCAGCCATACAAAATAAGTAAAGAAATGGGCATGGCTGTGTTTCAGTAAAACTTTATTTACAAAAACAGGCACAGGACAGGATTTAGCCTGCAGGCAGTAGCTTGCCAACCCCCGGACTAGAGAAAGGAAATGCTCCTACTTGTAGGAAACGCAGTGGATTCACTTACTTTGCTCTTTTGGCCATCTCATTTCCATCCCATCTGGGGCTGTATGGATAATTTTTTTGGGCCTGGGAATAAAGCTGTCCACTGTTGGTAAAGTGATAGACGGACTGGAATGTGAGAGTTGGCTGGTCCCGAGGGAAAAACAGGGGCAGGTCGACTGCAAAGACAAAAGAAAAGAAGCAAGTTAGGGCTTAAATGTATGGGTTAAACCTGAATGTTGGGTACAGACTCTATCTGAACCACAAAAACTGCCTGAGACTTAGGTAAAAGGTATGGAGAGAGGGAACGAGAAATACCAAGGTACCTTCCCTGCCTTCAAGGAGTTTACAATCTAGGTACATAAATGAAAATCACACATAAATAAATATAACCAATATGAGGCATGACGGGTGGGTGCTGACAGATGCTATGAAGTGTTCACAGAAGCTGGGCACTCCCAGCCATGTGAACGCCTCCGTGGCACTTACTTTGTCCAGGATTCCATAGAGAAGTTAGTTGATTATCTGTTTTCAGTCTCTTTTAAATCATAAACTCTTCAAAGGTTGGGCAGTACCTTCCTCATCCAGCATTTGATGGAGGGGGTGGGATGGAGGCTGTCCTTAAAGAATGGATTTGGAATGGGGAGCAAGAGAGCAGGTGATAATCTTTCTACTTTATAGGATACACCACTGGACCACCAGCAAAAATAAAGTTATCACTTTACTTCCAATCAAGCAGTGAATTCTGATACTCAGCACTTTGAGGCTTCTCCAGATGTGTTACCACATATAGTTCCTAAACCAGTGGGGGCTCCTTAATGGAACGCAACAGGGACTCATCTGAACACTGCATTATATCTACTTTGAGGGTGCAGCCTGATTCCAGTGTTGGCTGCTAACAAGTATTATGTGCTTGTATCTGTTCATTTTGAGGTCCTTTCACTCAATTCTTAAAAATAAAATGACTCCTTTTTAGTTTGAGGCAAACCGACCCTATAAACACAGACTGTTTCAATAGCACATTCTTCAAGGCATATATTGTATATTTGTGTGGATGTTATCACTTCCAGGGCAAAGAACAGGCACATTAACTTGGGAAAATATAATAAGGAGAAAAAAATGTGTATGGAATTTCCTAGCTTCACAGAGTACTTTTACATATTTTTATCTAATTTGAGACTTATAATTCCATGAAGCAGACATTATTTTTACCATGTGCATTTAACAGACGAACAAACTTGAGACTCCAAGAGGTTAATTAACTTGCCCGTGCCTTAGCTAGGTGGAGGCAGGGTTCAAATCTAGACCCATGGTGTAAATCCTGAGCTCCTTCTATTGGGCCCCATTGCCTCCTGCTCACAACACATTCACCGTGTTATCATTACAGTTTAGGAAGCTAAAATCTCTACTGTGAAGAATGTACAAGATTCATCTTTTTGGCTACATGAGGCAAATTTATGAAAATACACACTAGCTAGCTGTGTATTTGTCACCATGCCAGTGTAGGGTGACATTTGACTTGGGCTAGGCCCTCTAAGCATCCAGAATGATTTCATGAAGGAAAAGTCAGATTCGCAGCAAACTTCAAAAAAAACCAAGAAAACAAGAAACAGGAAAACTGTCCAGTGGCAGGCCCTCTTAGGCCACTGGGTCTATCTGACTCTGACTCAGTGCTGCAGGGGGTTTCTGCATATGAATCACAACCCCCAAAAAGCGGGAAGACCGTGAATATCCACTCATTAAGTCACATTTTCCACGTGCCTCAATGCAGTTTCAGCACATGCCTATTTGTGCCAAAGCCGAGATTTAGTAACATGGAGGAACAATACGAAGTATGAAAAACAGACTGACTCAAATTAGAAATAATCCAATTCAGAAAACCCTTTTGAGTCCCTTTACATTACAAAGCATGATTTGTAACATCTTCAGTCATTTTGAATAAATATTGCTTTCTAAAATTAAGTTTGTATCTTTTCTGATTACTCACTGCATCTCCTCTAATTTTAGAAAAAATGCCCATTCACATATAGTTTAATTTCACTTCAATTGTTTATATTACATGTTAAATATCCAAATATAAAACAAGATTCACGTTAACCCCCAGAGCGGTCATCAACAGCACTGGTGAAAGGTATTTAACCTGTAAGCTTCCCTTCAAAAATGCAGTCATTTTGAATAATAGAATTCAGTGGCAATAATTTGCCAATTTAAAGTAAGCACAGTCACATTCAGGATCAAAGTAATACAGAGAATACCACAGTCTTCATGACTGTCAAGCTACCAGCTTTTTCTGGGCTTTGGAATACATTATATTTTTTGTTCCTGTTATTTTGTTTTGTAGAAAATGAGTTGCTGGTATTTTGACATGCTGAAAAATGATTTTCCCACCTAGTTCTGAACCATCCACTTTGACCCCCTAAATGCCCAATTAAGATCAGAAACAATTCAAAATGTGAACGTAAATTTATTTACCCAGGCAAGTGAACTGTTCTGATTAAAAGAAAAAAAACTGCCAGTCAGCTACATGCTGGGATGTACTGTGATCCCAGAAAAACATTGATTGCATGATTATTTCTCCATGGAGCTTTTTCTAAAAAAGTATAGTTGAAGCCAATATTAAAATTTGAACACAGTAGCTGGATGATCAGCAAAGCAGGAATGGTCAGAGTACTTGAGAAATAAAGTCGGTAATCTACATATGAGAAAATAAAATTCAAAAAATATAAATACCTTATTCAACTTAACTAAATGATATCCTATCTGTATCAGTCAGCAGTCAATAAAAGGATATTCTTTAAAAAATGTTCTGCATAAAAGAGTTAATAACTAAAATGTTTATGAGAAATACTTTGCATTTTTCTTATAAGAATGATTTGAATGGTACAAATTAGTCAGAATTAAAAAAAAAACAAAACACAAAGCTTGTTTTCCTTATCCCCAAATGTTTCTGCCACTTAATGTTTGCCTATAAAGCTAACTCGTGATTTTTTTTTAAGGTTTTATTTTTAAGTAATCTCCACACCCAACGTGGGGCTCAAACCCAACCCTGAGATCAAGAGCCGCATGCTCTGCTGACCGAACCAGCCTGGTGCCCCTCACTCATGAGCTTCTGACACAAAATAAAGTAAGACTGCAGGCCTTCAAACAGCTAACTTGCTCTGAAGGTACTCCCGGGGTTCCAAGCCATTTGGGCTCACAGCTTCAGCTAGATCAAAACAGAACATTTTAACCATTGGATTCCTTCGAACACAACCCACCTACCAGCTCCAGTTTGATTCCCAGAGGAGAATCATTCCATTTGGTTCAGTTACTCATCGTCAGTACTATTTTGACAACTGCTTCCTATTTCCTTCTTCCTGTATACAGAGACTGATTTTGGTCAGCTCTCCTTCCACGGAAGGGATGGTCCTCACTTGTTCAGTATAATTTCAATAACCACTGCCAAAGTATTACTTTCTTCAAGAACTTGTTGAAACAAGTCCCTGCCAAAACACTTGCGATTCTGTATGACCTGGGCATTTCACAGCATTCCCTCACAGGGCCCTGCTGCCCTGGCAGAGGGCAGGGATCATGAAACTCTGCACCAGCTTGCCCTGTGCTGGACAGTCGCTGCAGGGAGGAGTCTCACGGGTCACAGTCCCAGAGCTCTAGTGCTTGTTCTCCAGGCAACTGGCAGCCATGCGGCTTTGAGAAGGAGCCGAATATGGACCAATAAACTTCGCTGCCTCTCTCTACACCACGCTGGGATTCGGATGGACAGATGCAGTTTTGCTTTCTCTAGTAAACAAGCTTAACTGTCCCCAAATGCTCATCCTTTCACCGTAAGACGACTTCATTAGAGTTGTATCTAAATTCATAAGACTCTCTAGAAATTTGTCACTTCTCCAAAGACCTCACGATGGAAAAATGGCCCCCAACAGCCAAAAGCAATACCACATCACATAGGTGACACACAGGACAGCTGTCAGATACTCCCTCAGAACATTTCGGGCAGAGTTCTCACAAGTTTGATCATAGGATCTTTCCAGAAAAAAAAAAAAAATCTAATTATGGCAAGATTAGGACAAGGTACATGAACAGTAAGTAATGGTAACTAGCAGTCTGGCACAGAGAAAGGAGAGAGAATAATAAATAAAAGCAGATTTAGGAAATCAAAAATAATCCCAGTCTGGGGCCATTCAGCAGAGAACGAAAAGCCCAACCATCCCTCAAGCTATTACCATACTGTAAGTAATGTTCACTCCCAATCTCAGTAACCTGGCAGACACTCTTGGTTCCCTACCAAGAGCCATCCATTCTCCATTCTTTTTTTTTTTTTTTTTTTTTAACAGAAGGAAGGGAGGAGGGAGGGACAGAGGGAGAGGAAGAGAGGGAAAATCTTAAGCAGGCTCCACACCCAGTGCAGAGCTCAATGCAGGGCTTGATCTCATGACCCTGAGATCATGACCTGAGCCAAAATCCAGAGTCGGACACTTAACCAACTGAGCCACGCAGGTGCCCTCCCATCCTTCTTTTTTATGGGTAGAGCCTTCCTCCCACTTCAGAGTCCTAAAGTGCTGGGTATTCACTCTCTTCAGCCTTCCATGAGACCAAGGCATGGAAATGTGACTCAGTCCTGCCAATGAGACCCAAGGGGAAGTTGGCTAGGGGTCTTCTGAGAAATATTTTCCTCTCTGAGTAAAAACATGTATAAGGAGAAGCCCCCATTTCATTCTTGCCTAGATCCTGTCATGTGAGATCTTGAGGCTTGGAGCTGTGTATCCACCTTGTGACCAGGAAAGTCAGCCTGACATCACTGAGCTATTGAATTCATCAGCTCTGGAATGCCCAGTTCTGGATTCCTTGTTATGTGAGACCACTGCAAGTCCTAACTACCTAAACCTCTTTTAATCAGGTCTTCTCAGACTTGCAGTCAAAGAAAGGCATCTAAAGAAATGTTATTTCTTGCAGCTTCTGTTCAAGAAGGCAGGATAATTGAATAACCAATTTCAGAAGTATTTCCACCAAGCATGGTTGAAAACATTCAAGGCACATAAATAGGAAAGTCTGAGTTGTCAGGAAAATGCAGTTCTGTGAGACAGTTCAATACTTGAAAATGCCAAACAAATGAGGGGTTAACCATAATTGCTTCCCTGGGAGTCACATCATCGGATATTTTCATCCTTATTCACAAGTCAGCCATTATTTCATTTCTCCAAACCTTCCAAACGCTATATTGCTGTGTTCTTGGGTCAGTAGGGAAGATACTCATGCCTTCACTTTGTGGTGGTTACAGTGGTGTTTCCATTTTCAGTCCTCTGTAGTCTCTCCAGTTCCTCGAAGCCTCATTAGCAGACAGTTTTAACCCCACGTTGACTTGCTGTAAACGCCCCTCTAACGATGACTCCATCTGAGGTCAACTCTCCCTAAAAGCAGTTTGCTCACATCTCACTCCCAGGCTTCCCCTGCAGTGAGCACAAAACCACCCATGAAGTCTGCCATTTATTAACTGACCACCCCTTACTGACACCCTTTTACTAACTGCACACTAAACCTTTGAGACACACGGATTCTAACCACTAGAAAGTGAAACACCACATATCCAAAGCACTTGCCTACAGGAAATATAAAAGGAAAGTTTTCCAGTTCAGAAGTAATCCTACCCAAGGCATTAAAAATCGAATGGTGTCTCCTTTTACCATCCCTGCCCTACATTTAAGTGACAGGGGAGACTAAATATTAACCAGATTTTGTTGAGCTGGCTTCAAATTTTCATTATCTTTTGTGAGATGTGATCACAAAGACAGGTTATCTGTGGGGTTGTAATATTACCAAACTAAAGCCTGATCCCTAAATTCTCCTGTACATTCTAAACATCCTAATATGGGAGGAGACAGTGTGGTATGGTGGAAAAAAGCACAGCCTTTGGAGTCAGATAAAAATGAGTTTAATTCCTAGCCCCACCATTTATTAGTGGTGAGGCCATAGGCAAAATATTTCATCTCTCTGAATCCTGATGTTCTCATCTGCAAAATGAGGATAATTCTTTTCTCAGCACTGCTGGCAAGACTGGACAAAAGCAGAGCAGGTCATAAATAAATATGCATTCCCTTCCCCTTCTCCCCCTTTCTTCTTAGTTGGTTTGTTTGGTTTTCAATCTGGCTTTATCCACTGTTCCATGTATGTGAAATTTCTAACCATAGCATAAATGCTCACAGCACGTAAGTTTTAGCTATTTTGATGGCACTTTCTAAACTTTGGACAGACCTTCACATCTCAGCATATACAGTATACAGGAAATAGCTTAGCCTTTTCTTGATGACAGAAAACACATGAAAAAAATCATTATACATGATGGCCTCGAGTGTCAAGGAAGACTTAGCTTGCTCTTTCCCAATGCCTCCTACGTAAGGGCCAGACCTCTTAAACTGTGCACAGGCAAGAGGTGATGTGCTCTCAGAGCGGCACACTGAGGTCCCCAGGGCTTACCAGGGAGTGACATGTTGTCTGCCCCGATGACAAGCTTTCTCTAATTTATTTGTTTCCTTTTCCCAGCCAGTGCCTTTTTGCTTTACCACTTCTCATCAAGGCCAACTCTCAATGTCATCTCTCTTTCTTCCCTCTTCTCTTTTCTCTGTCTACTTCATTCCACATGTGTCTCAGCTTCTGAAGAGTCGGGTGCTGCTGACAGTCCTTCCCAGGACCAGAACTCCGTGCAGAGCCGGCGCTGCATGGATGGGAGGTGAGGTGCTGTGAGCTCCAGGGTGCCTTCCTCCAGCCCTGCTCAGTGAGCGTCTCCTCCTCCTCCTCCTCTCGTTTCTGTTTGTTTCCTTCCAGGTTTACGGTTGTCCCAGATAGTTGGAGTCACGGGAAATCTGGTCTCTGCTTATATTTTGTTTAGCATTTGCTTTTGAGGTACTTTATAGGTACAAATGAATCATCCCAACACCCAATGAGACATTCACATAAAACTGGAAGAAGAACCTCAAGATAAAAGGGATGCCATAGTGCCGGCCAGTGAAGAGTGAGGCTCTCTCACCCTGCCCACAGAGACGAGCCCAGACTGAACAGAGTAGGCTTCTCCTCCCACGAGATCAGAGGTTCTCGGCTGGAAGTAAGCATCAGTGTCACCATGGGATCAACACTGCAGCTGCGTGGGCCCTACCTCAGACCTCTGATTTTTGAAAATGCACCTTAAGTGATTCTGATATGTCTCCCCAGGTCGGAATCACTCAGACGGTGAGCTCCTAAGGGTGAGGGTCAGCGATGAGTTATTTTAGTATTTCTAGTCTTTGAAAGAGTGCATGGCACAGGAGAGACTCTTAATAAATGCTTGTTGAACTGAAGGAAAGGAGCATGTAAGGGAACTGCAAATTAAAACGTCAAGGCCATCCCATTTCATACCCATTAGATTGACAACAATTTTAAAACCCAACAATGCTCAAGTGTTGTCAAGGTAGTGGGAATTCTCATTCACTGATGAGCCTGCAAATTTCTATAACCTCTTGTACAAGAGAAGTGAAGATGTACATACTTCATAACTCAGCTATTCCACTCCTAAAATACTATCACATGTACATAAGAAGACACATAGGAGAAAGTTTGCTATAGCACTGTTTGTGATAACAGAAATTGGAAACATCTCAAGCGTCCAACTACATGAGACTGGATAAATACACTGTGGTATATTCTTCAGTGGAATATCTTACAGTATATATATTCAATTCAGAAAAGCATTTCCTCAGGCCTGGCTCCTTGTTCAATCTCTCAATCGGCTCTCGCTTCTGTGACATAGTCCAGGTCCCACCTTCTTCCAGGAAGCCTTCCTTGCCTGCTCTGTTGCTCGGTGATTTCTCCATCTTCCACAGCCACATAGTCCAGTCATGGCAGGACTGCTAACAATTCAGTGTACTTGATATTTTATATCCTCCGCATGTGTCACACTGGGCTGGACACAGAGTAGTTGGCTGATATATAACCAGTGACTGGCATAGATCATAAAAGTGAGGAAACGTTGATTGCACTAGACATGTAAAAAAGGAAACATGTTTTTATGAGATGCAGAAAGAAATCAAGCGACAGAGAACACCATAAATAGCATTTAATACCGTTTTAACTTCTATCTTTAAAAGAACGTAGTCACAAAAAAAAAAAAAAGAACTTAGTCACAATAAATAAACTCCTGGCCTGGGAGGATTAAAAAAGAAATCTGGCTAAATTAGGGAAGAATCTGATGAAAAGAATCCTTAAATTAGTTAAAATATATTCAAATGCAAAGGCGTTGGCACTTAAAAACTAGGCAAAGTCTTTAAAGCTCCGTAAGCTTTCAATTAAAAAAATTCATAGACAATGTACCAAATGTAGGTGATTAGAAGGAAAGGACACATTTAAGATAGTTAAAGTAGAGGGATTGACACTGGTCAGTTTAAATTCCAGTCTTGAAAAACTGGAACATCCTGCCAGGTACAAATTTACAAAAATTGTGACTACTCCAGAGTAAAGGATGACTAACATAGCCTTTGAAGAAAAAAAAAGTCTGAAACTAATCTTGTTTTATTAAAGGATCTAGTTATGAGCTTTATATTCTAGAGAAAACAGCAACAAGTATCCAATGTGATAAGCATTCCTGGAGCACTGACTATGAGCTGGCTCTAGGGAGGCCATGTGACCAAAGCTGGGTCCTCCTCTGGACAGTGCCAGCATGCACTTGACTCTCACTGTCCTCGGGAAGGGAGACAGTGGTGAGGCTTATAGTTGAGGTAGTAATCACCATGGGGTATGGGGTGGGAAGAGAATCTGTCTAAAACCTTCCAGAAGCCTCGGGGCTAAGTCAGTTAAGCGTCCAACTCTGGATTTCAGCTCGGGTCATGATCTCAGGGTTGTGAGATAGAGCCCCACGTCGGGCTCTGGACTGGGGGTGGAGCCGGCTTAAGATTCTCTCTCCCCTTCTCCCTCTTTCTAAAATACTAAAAACAAACAAACAAAACAGCTTCCAGAAGCCTTATTAGATGGGCAGAGCCTTGAAAGACAAGTGGGATTTTGACAGGCAGGTGCAACATGAGGATTCTGACTGGGAGGGGAGGGAGAAAGTGAGGGGATTCCAGACAGAGGGAACGGTATTGGGCAGCCAGAACAGAGAAGAGTATGTCAAACTGTGCAGAGTTGTGAACACAAAGCAAAGGAATATGGACACTTTTCTATGAGCAGTGTTAGCCTGGAAAATTCCTAGAGGAAATATCCCATCCCACTCACTCCAGAGGGTCAGAAGTTTTCTTATAATTTAAATACATAGTATAAATCCTCCAGAATGGAGAGTAGAATGCACAAATCAAGAATCACTTTTATTTATTATTTATTTATTATTAGAGAGCAGTTGTGCACTCCTCAGTATGGGGATTGATTCCTCCTTATAAAACATCTCTTAAGACTTACTGTGTGTCCCTTATAGTCAGGGGAGGCTCTGAAGGAAAAGCCTGATGATAATGGGCTGTTGGCCATTTACAGGAGTCCTCCATTTTCTCTCAAACAATTCTGACTTCCTATGTGGACAATCCATACAGTAGGGACTGAGATTTGGGACTGGATTTAAGATTGGGATGGGACATAGTTTAAGTCAACTATCTGGCAGTGCTTAGAAACAATGCCCCTCAAGAGTGACTCTGTGTTTCCTCATAAGATGGGGTTAGAATCCCAGGTCACCATGTCATTCTGCTCTACAGAAACCTCCACTAGCTTATTTTTTATTTGTACATTGCACTTTCCAAGCATTCTCCATTCCAGCTTTATAGTGTGCTGAGATGTTAAAATTATAGGAAAATGTCTGACTCACTAGATTAGGTGGTATGGGGTATCTTCCCTAGAAATGTCTGAAGAGAAGCCACTGCATTCTTTGGTGGCTTTAGGTTCAGTTCCATCTGGTGAGATGGACAGGAAATAGCTTATCTAGGTGAACTTGAATGTTCAGGTGAAGAAGGCATGTGCTCTGTATGGGGCGAACTAGGCTTCACTTAGTAGGTGTACGACTTTGGCATATTAACTGGTCCCTCTGAGCCTCTCTCCTCATCCATCAAATGAGCAAATCTCTAACTTCTGGGTTGGAAATAAAGTGTGTGTACAGTATCCGGAGCCTAAAAGGAATCAAGAACAGGACGGTATACTGGAAAGAATATGATCTTTGGAATTTGACAGATCTGGGCTTGATTCCTACTCTCCCAGTTACCACGTGGGTGACCTCAGGCAATTTACTAAACTCCCTGAGTCTAGGTTTTCTTATCTTTAAGATGGGATAATACCTACCTTGCAAGGCTGTTGAGTGCTTTACATGATATAATGAATATATATAGAATACTTGGCACATAGCAGATATCCATAAATGAGACCTATGATTACTCACTTTCTCTTAGAAGCAATTAAAACAAACAAACCTGAGTCTATATAATTTCTTTTTCCAACCTGACTTCCAGCCAAGAAAAATACCCATAGATTAAAAGTAGCCAAATTCTTTCAATTAAGCTTCCAATTTAGTTCTGCCCATATTTCTATTTGAGGCAAATTCAGGAGTCCTCTGGAACTCTTCACTCTGAATTCTACAATCTTCTTCCTTCAAACAAAAAAAATCTGGAGGATCTAAGGTCAAATGGGGTTTTGTAGCAAAAGCTGACCATGGACCAGAGAACAGCTGAAGACAGAGGAAGCCTGGTGAAAACGTGGCCAGACCGTTTCCTTTTGTGCTTGGATACCGCACTGCTCCCTCCATTCGCATAGGTGGTTCCTGTAAGTTAAAGGCTTTTTCTTTCTTTTTTTTTTTTTTTAAAGATTTTATTTATTTATTTGACAGAGAGAGAGAGAGAGGGAACACAAGCAAGGGGACTGGGAGAGGAACAAGCAGACTCCCCGGTGAGCAGGGAGCCCGATGCGGGGCTCGATCCCAGGACCCTAGGATCATGACCTGAGGTGAAGGCAGATGCTTAACGACTGAGCCACCCAGGCACCCAAGGCTTTTTCTTTTTTTGCTAAACATTTATTTGTAAGCGGTTTTGCTCTTTGAAAAAAAAAAAAAAAAAGACCAGAAATACAGTCAGTCTTCATATATTTAAAGATTACTATTTGGTCTATGAATTTCCATGTTTTTGTTTAGTGGTTACCGTTTTGGGGCCTTGGTCATTATTTCTTCTGTGAGAATGGGTGGGGGATGCAGTAGGGGAAGGGGAATGGATTCATGTTCTTCCTTGACAGCAATTCTCATCAGAAATGTCGTTTGAGAGGAAGGTATAATTGCTGTCGGAAACGATGTTTTTCAATGGCCCTACTCTCCTATCTCACGAACCCAAATGAAAGAGAAAAACTGTGTAAGCCGAGGTGATCCTGTGGAGGCAAGCCCTTGAGCTGACTGAGCAGCTTGGCCTGTACATTCAAATGTGAAGGAGTAAGAGCATTTTCAGGCAAAGGCCGGATCCAAAGGCTGGATCCGAGTGACCTGAGAAAAGCAAATTCACATTCAATAATTGAGACTTTATTCTTGGAAGCTCCAAAACTTTTCTCCTTTTTACTGATTTTGATTGACATCCTTCTAGGGTAGACTTCACATTTACTTCTCTCAGATCTCTTTCTAAATGACTCAAAGTGAAAATTATAAATATCGACTCTCAGAGTGGGCCGCATGGTCACGACATCAGGCACAAGCAAGCCAGTCCTTATACGAATTGTCTGACGCCTGCCGTCTGTAGTCTCTTGGTTCCCTCCACCCTCCCTCACAGCTGGGGCTATCTGGTCTGCACACCTCTACGCTACGGGCCGTCTATGGGCACTTAAGCTGCTGGGGGCTTGGGAACTAGCCCGCCAGGTTCTTTGAAGGGGTAAGAGCCAGGCCTGGAGGGCTCCCTGCAAGTAAAATACACAGACTTTGTGACCCCTCTTTAGCCAACTCCCTGCCTCTCGGCTGTGTTTTGACAGGTGTGCTCACAGGGTAGAGCTGAGCTGCAAATAGGTGAGATATTTACTTTAAAATCTCCATGTCTTGTCAAACAGAAGACACACTCGTTAAACAGCAGTACAGAAAAGGGCCGTGGAAATCATCTGTGTGTTTGGTAACTGAGTAGCCTGCAGTGCGGAGGGGTGAGCCGCCTCAGCGGCTGCCCTGAGAACTCCGGGACTCCTGACCCCACATCCAGCAAGCTACACTGGCCATGTCACTTGTAACCTGGTGCATCTCCTGGCAGGAGCCGAGTGGCTGCAACTACCCCAGCTGCTTTTATAGTAAGACTTTGGGGTCTTCGTTACCCCAATTCTGAAACATCTCTTGCCACAGACAACAGTTAGGCGTAGGCAGTTTTTTGTTTTTGTGGTAGTTTTTGGTTTTGTGTCTCATTCTAATAAATATATGTATTTTTAATGCTAAGAAACAGGATAGAAATCAACATTTATCAGATACCTACAACATGCTGGGTACTTTCTGCCACGAGATCCTCTCTTGCCCCTTGTCACTAGGGAGCAGGCCTGTCCCTGGGGTAAGCCCGAGAACTTACTTGTAGCCATGAAGAAGACGGGCTACTCCCGGCCCATCTGGGTCTGGAGTCCAGGTTCTTCCCACTGCAAGTGCTACCAATTATATTTACTGCTTGTTTCTGACATTCTGGAAGGAGTTTCTCCTCAGGGGCATTTTGGCTCATCTGCCATCTCAGCCAGGGGTTGCTGTGGGCAAGCAAGTTCTCTGGCGGTTGACAAAGAAAGCATACAAGAGAGGGAGAAGAGGGGTCGGCGTGTATAGTCACAACAGATCTGGAGGAGGAGGAGGCGTTTGTCTTTCAGACTTTGTAAGTTATGCTCAAGGGTACAATGATCTCAGACTTTTAAGACTTCTTATTTTTGATGTTTCAATTTTCTTGTTTTCTTCCCTTTGACTGGGAAAGCATTTTATGTTCATATCTATGGGGTTTTAATGGCATTTGACACTGTTACTCATTTCTGTTCTTCTCCCATGGTTTCCATAACACTATATTGATCTGCTACTTCCTTTCCTTTTAAAATATTTGCGGTCTTTTCTCCATCTGCTTAACAGCCCCTCATTCCCAAAGCTCAACTGAGGGACTTGTTAACCCTGAAGGCTTGGCCCTCAGCTTTCCTCCTTTAGAAAGTCCCAGAAAGTCCCATCTATCGATACTGACTTTATCCAGGAGACCTTGGTTAGTCCATATGGGCTAGAACAGGGGGTACAATTAAGGTAATGAAGCTGGCATCCCGAGTGCAGGACACGTAGAAAAGCAATTCCTGGACGCAGAGGAAGCATACTGAGTTACTTCAGGTGTGAACGCTTAGTACCTGAGGACTTCAAAAATCTCTATTTCCTTCCCTGACTGCTCGCTCGCCTGCACTTTGGGCTGATAATGCCAGACGCCTGCTGAATGCCATGACTTAAGTTTTATGGCTTAAATATGTTTTCACATACACTATCTCATGCGTACGTTTCAAGCTAGGCATATTACCCCATTTACAGGTCAGAACACAGACACTCAGAAACAGAAAGCAGTCTGTTTAGAATTACAGTTATAGAACAGCACTGGACCTCAAATCCAGGTCTTCAGATTCTGAACCCAGTGGTTCTGGTGCCATTAGAATGTTCTGCTATCGACGGGGGAAGAATCACACTGCATGTCTGAAATAAAAGCCACCACTTGCTCCCCATTCACTCACATCCAGGTTCTGCCAATATTCTGTCACCTGACACCCTTCCTTCTTGTTTCCATCTCTGGACAGGCTCACTGTTGACAGCACATCCTACAGCCACTGTCCTATTAGGAGGGGACTGGCGGGGGCTGGGAGTCATGTCTATTCCCACCGTGGAGAAACAGAAGTGGGGATGTATATTTTAAACAACAGCAACCCTACTTTACACAGCTGAATACACTTTGTAGTAAGCCTCCCACGTCCACCATTTTAGGTCTGCTGCAAATACTAAGCGTTCACACCTGAAGTAACTCAGTATGCTTCCTCTGCGTCCAGGAATTGCTTTTCTACCTGTCCTGCACTCGGGACGCCAGCTTCATTACCTTAATTGTACCCCCTGTTCTAGCCCATATGGACTAACCAAGGTCTCCTGGATAAAAACATAATTTTTGAATGCTAGTGGGGACAGCTCAGATGAGGCCTATCTAGCTTTTCCTTCTAAAGAAGGTGGGGTACAGCCATCAGGCTCTGGTTACAAGACGAAGACTCGAACACAAAAGTTGGAAGTTCATATACACAGAACACTTAAGGACAGAAGAAAAGAATCAGATAGGAATAAAAAAGAGAGGGAAGTTCGAAAGGGCTTTAATATAAAGTACCTTAAACTGGTCACAGCTCAGCAGAGCCTGATATGGACTCGACAATTAACCTTCTCATTTAGCCTGTCTGCTGCCCTTACAATAAACAGCTATATTGACCTGCCCCATCTTATTCATGACCCCTTACCAATACTCTGTGGGATGGAAAACTCTTTGTTTCCAGAAGCCAAATGGTTCACTTGAGGTGTATCATTAATTGGTTTCATGGAAAAACAGGTTTGATTCTTTAAATGTTCAACTTACTAAGTCATCACTCAAACTTAGCTCATGGAAACATTAAACGGAAATCTGCAAAGGAGTGCATGAGCAGGCACCAATAAGTGGAAAGAGAACAGAGGAGGAGAGGTGTGGGAATCCGAGGTCTAGAGGAATGCTTTAACAGGTGGTGCCATATCTCATGCGTGTGCGTGCATGCACGCGTGCACACACACTCCCTCTATCTAAATTTATACATGTGTGTATATGTGTGCGTATTTGGCTTAAGAAGCAGGGCAGTTTGGGGCGCCTGGGTGGCTCACCTGGTTAAGCGACTGCCTTCAGCTCAGGTCATGATCCCGGAGTCCCGGGATCGAGTCCCGCATCAGGCTCCCTGCTCAGCACGGAGTCTGCTTCTCCCTCTGACCCTCCCCCCTCTCATGCTCTCTCTCTCTCAAATAAATAAATAAAATCTTTAAAAAAAAAAAAGGTCAGTTTAAGACTTGTACAAAAAGAGGACAGAGAGCTGCTTGTCTGAACCTCAAAGTGACCATGAGCATTCCTGACCGTGGGACTGGTCCTGGCCCGGGAGGGTTAAGGCATCTTTTACCATTGTATGACCTATGGCATTTTAATGATTTAAAAATCAGTTATGACTTGGTATGAGAATAGGACCAAATGCATGATTATCAGTCAAATAAGAAAAGAGTTTGTGAGTTTATACATAGATTTATCAAGACTCTGAGTTGCCCTGACTGACTCCTGTGCCAAGGGAAAGGGATTTCGAGATGAAGGAGAAATGAACTCTGCCCTACAAAGTTCATCACTGGGAAAGGTCAGCAAACCAAATGTCCATGGTCCAGTGTGAGAAGTCTGGAGTAGGAGGCTGCGTTACTTGGTCTGGGGTTCAGATGAAGAGAGACTGCCTACCTACTACTTAAGCTTTGCTTTCTTTTTCTCATAATGTGCCATTTTTCTTGAGCAGATAATAAAAAGTAGATCATGAGATCAACAGCCTTGGCTTTGCTGAGGTGCATCCCTGCTGAACTGTCCTGAGGTTTCTGGCTGACTAAGCTGCAGGTCCAGGGACAACTCTATTTTGTCTCCCAAGCGGCCCATTCACCTGGCCGTGGCAGAGAAAGCCAAGGGCAAACCCCACAGTGGCTCCGAGGGGCCACTCGGGCAGGACAGCGAGGGCCACCAGCTGAGTGTTTTACTCTTGTCTATGTTTTGCTCATGAGGGGCCAAACTCTGTGGCCAAGAAATACTATGTTTAGACAGGCTGTGCTGGTCACTGGGACTGCAGGACCAGAGCAGGGCGACAGGCCCCTGGGCCTCATCTGAGGAGTGGGCGGTTTCTGCACCAGGGCTCAGGCTGAGGTAGGAACGCTGGAGAGCTGTGCTTCCTGAATTCGCTGGGGTGAAGGACCTAGTTTTGTTTTAATTTGCAACCTGTCACGGACGAAACTGAGTAACTGAAAAAACAATTACGTGTTTGGATGTGGCAGCAATGTCAAACTGCTACACAGGTCTCTAAATGTTTCCTCTCAATGTCTGTGTCTCTTCAGTCAGGTCCGAAGCAGGTTTGCAGCCCACACTGGGAGCCTCCGGGGCAGGTCTCCTGACACACTTCCGATTGTGCTACCGCCTACCGGGCAATCTGGCCACTGGACCCTCCCTGAGGGTCGGTCTGAACAGTGACAAGTTGTCCACCACACCTTTCTGTGCGGCTGGGGCTGGCCCTGTGCAGACCCTACGTACCTCTTTTCTCCTCTACCTCCTCCCTAGCTGACCAGTCCCTCACTTTCAGTGAGGCTTACTGCTGTTAAAAAAAAAATTGGGGCGCCTGGGTGGCTCAGATGGTTAAGCGTCTGCCTTCGGCTCAGGTCATGATCCCAGGGTCCTGGGATCGAGTCCCGCATCGGGCTCTCTGCTCCTTGGGAGCCTGCTTCTCCCTCTGCCTCTCTCTCCCTCTCTGTCTCTCATGAATAAATAAATAAACTCTTTAAAAAAAAAAATTGTCCTCCTGACTCTTCCTAATGCCCTCTGTCACCTCGTAGGACAAACACCCACTCTACCACACCCTGGTTACCTCTGCTACCGCTCCAGGAGTCCGCTTTCTCACTTCCTCTCAGAATGTTCCGGCTACCTCCTGTCTCAAGTGAAATCTGGCTTTCTCTCATGACCACCCCGAGTAGAAGCTACTCATTTTCCCAGACCTGCCTACACCCTCAAGTCTCACCTCCCATTGAAAGCTCCTACCATTTGGCCACATCAGCTCTGTCCATCCTCCGCTGTCATCTACGCAGGCTCCTGGTTCTATACTAACTGTACCTCTACACCTGCTTCAAGCCTCCTCTCCATTCTGATCTCTGTAATCATCCAGTGTTGCTTCATCAGATGAGGACAACCCATCCCAAACCTTCTCATCTATTTGTGCTCCAGTCCCAAAATAATAACTTCTGCAATCCTTGTCTCTGACCCAATTTTCGGCTACTTGCTGAGTATCTCCACCTGCTTATCCCATAAACACCTCGAACGCAATATATTAAAACTCATTGTCTTTCCACCACTTTCTGGTCCTCTTCTTAAGTTTCTGCTCTCCACTCAGCTAGCCTAGCCAGGAATTAACACGGGATTCTGCAATCCCTCCCTCTCCCTCCCTCCCGCCTCCCACTAACTCAGTACCTCACGTTACTCTGTCTGGACTAGTTACCCCAAAGGGTTTTCCTACCCCCGGCTTTCTCCCACTTGAATTCGTCCTCCCCTCTGCCAGCAGACCCATAGCCTCACTGAGATAATGCCACATGCTAAAAATCCTCGCAAGGCTCTCCAACAGTAATAGGATATACTTTGAACACCTCACATACAAAGCTCTTCATAACCAGGCACATTCCTTCCACCTCATCTCCCGCTACTGCCTTAACTCGTGCACCCTAAAAATGCAATTTTATGAATTATTCCCTATATTCTGAATGCACCCCATCTGTCCAGGAGCACACTGTTCTCTCAGTCCAGGACATTCCTTCCTTGTTATCTCCAGAGAAATTTCTAGTAGCACTTCAAGACCTAGCTCTGGGACATTTCTATAGAACCCCACAGAAGGGGGGTATCCTACATCTGCATCACAGGGTTTCCACACAGCAGCTGCATTAATGTGTTTGCATACCTGCCTCCCCGACCTGCCTGCAAACTCCGCAGTACACCCACCTGTTTGTGGACTGCGGAGCCTCACACAGGAGTCGGTCCATCGTAGATGCTCAAGTGTTTGCTGAGTTGACTTGAGTGTACACAAGGCTTTTTCTCTTTGACAACAGAACCAAGTTTTTAACCTCTGCATGCCCTGGTGCTACATACACAGCAGGTCAGCAGGTGAGGAATGAAACAGTTATGGAGCTGAAGGCCCGCTGACGGAAGTATGTCAGAGTGACCGCTGTTGAGCGGGCACAGGGCAGAGTACTTTTGCTTTTCATTATACGTCTTTCTGGAGTATTTGCTTTTGTAACCATGTTCATGTTTCTTTGATAAAAATAATAAATATAAAATTCTTCGTCGGTCATGAATAATCTATTGCTATGTCTACGAACCGCAAACTGCATTTTCTGTACATCTGAAAGGACAGGTCATGTTCAGAGAGCTTAACTCCAATCAGGCTGCATCATCAGTGTGTGCCAATGACCAGGGGCGAGACTGGCGTGAGGGGCCACCTGCAGGTCACTGGCCCACGGAGCCCACAGCAGCCCTGCAGAGAGAACGCATTTGCTTCGACGAGTTTGCCTACTTACAGAGATCATTATTATCAATGTGTGTATGATGTTTTTTAAAAAACTAAGAATATACTTCAAGAAAATGTAATTTTATTTCTTCTAATTCCCTGACATGGGTACGGGAGCAAGCCTCTGAAAGCTCTTTCTGTCAGTTCATAAAAAACAGAATTTAAATACAGTAGGCTGAAGATTTTCATGCACACACATGCATGCATGTTTGTGCACGCATGTGCACGCACACACACACATTCGGTTAAAGGAAGTGGGCCTGAATGCTGGACATCCTAGTGCAGGAAGGGTGAAACTGAGATTTCTACTGAGGACCGTTGTGTGCCAGAGTCAGGGACCCAAACATCAAGAAGGTGACCCAGCTGTGCATGGCAACAGACTGAAGCAGCACATTAGCCAGTGTGGATCACAGATACATTCTTCCAGAGGTCAGAGATGAAGATACATCAATCCTTGCTAAAAACATCCGACGGCTGCGTGGTACAGAGACATATTTTGCTGTGGTATGTAATTTCCTCGGTACTTAACTATAAAAGTGTACCAGAACTGAATTCTAGTGCTCTTTCTAAATGGGAGCTGAGTCACAGGTACCTCCATGCTGTGTCTGCAGTCTAACATGGGTGACTCACGTCTGTAAAATTCTGAGAGAAAGTACCAACCGACCCGTTGCTTAGTCATCTTCTGCATGGATGCTGGGTTCATGAGCTCTGTAAACTATAATGAGCGATCTAGCCTTTTACCATCTCTTTATTCTTTTCTAAACAGTACAAATTACATCTCTAAAAATAACTTCATCTATGCAAGTGAGTCACTTCGACCTGACAAGCTTCCACAAGTTACCCAGCTAAAGTGTAATATTTACTTGGGAAGGGACAAATCTTCCTGTCATTTTAGCCCCATTTTTTCTCTTTTTTTATTTTTATTTTTTTGAGATCAAAATTTGGTAGACTTAGGGAAGGGGGGAGGGTTTCATCAAATGTTTTAATGAAAATATGGTTTGCTCTTAACCTCTGACATGGGCAGGGGTTTGAGGTGGGGCGGGGGAGGAATCCTTTGAAAGCCATTTCCAACAGCTTATAGAAACAAAAATTTTAGGGGTGCCCGGGTGGCTCAGTTGGTTAAGCGTCCAACTCTTGATTTTGGCTCAGGTCATGAGACCGAGCCCTGCTCAGTTCTAGCCCGCTCCCTCTGCCCCTCCCACCATCCCTGCTTATACTCTCTCAAATAATAATAAAAAATAAAAATTAAAAAAAAAAACCCAATCTAATATTTCAGGTTTAAGAAGAATTGAAAGACTGCACTCTTAGTGAGGGGGTGCTTACAGACTGTTGAAAGAGAAATATCAGTAATCTTATTTACTTTAAAATCCTGAACTGTGAATTTATGATGTTTTTGACAAAGGAACCAGCCACGCTAATAAATGCATATGTATTCAACATGAATCTTTACTGTCCCAGTGGCTGATTTCCATCACCACGCCCTGGATTCTCTAGCTCTATAACTCAGCTTTGGTCTCCACCCACTTGCTGGGTAGCTGTCCAACCCTCAGGCCTGCCTGCTGGTCTTGGGCTAGCCTTTCTTGGCCTCGTGTTGCCAGCCCTCACCAGGCCCATCCCAGTTAGGCAATAAGCACAATGACTTCAACCAGAGGCAGGAGCAGGTTACCTGCATGGAGCTTATGCCTTCATAAATTAGGCAGCAATACTGAAATGTCAAAGCACTGTTGACTTGAACTCTGACTGAAGCCAGAGAAGACTGGAAGGGTTTCTTATCAGTGCTGGTCAGTAATGGAATTACTGCTACCTCTAGGCCTAGAAAGTTCCCAGTGCTTTTCAGCTTCTCCTTTAAGAGATTAGACCATAGGGCCTCAGTCCGAGGGCCCCATAAACAACAGCTCCCAGGGAACGGAGGTGCTTTAGAAGACAAAGATGAAATCACTGGTCCATTTGAAAATTCCCCAGGAAATGGCCTGCCAAGCCCACTGCCTGGCTACCCCCAGGGCAGAGGCTGAGTCACCTAAATCCTTCCTGACTCCCAGTCACTTGCCTTGTCCTGAGGAGGCCAGCTGGAGTCACCTGGACCCTGCTCTTAGCCCTGGTGAGCAACCAGCCCGGCAGTGGCACCCACCGCAGCCCGTCTTGCCTGCTCACTCCTGCTGGGTCTTCACTCATTCGGCCTTAGCCCCTGCCCGGCCAACACCACCAGGCCATGACCCACAGGAGCTCCCCTTCGCTTCCACACCCACCTGCAGGCTCTGCCACACACACCCTGGCTCCCCTGGAGGACAGGGGGTCCCCTTGTCTCCCTTCCCCCCCCAGAGCTGATGTTACCTCACCTAAGCCTCTTTTCTCTCATGTGAAATGGGGTGAATAACCACCGCCTTCCAGTTTAGTGATGATGAAAAATGACCCTGGAAGTGAAAGTGTGTCACAGGCTGCAAATGCCCTCTGACTGCCAGGCTCCCCTGCCCCCAGCCCAGGCCCAGCACAAGGCTGTGGAGCCCCTGCCGCGTGCCTAATCCCATGCGGGGCACTGCGCATAATCACATCACAATGTAACGCATCACTTAGATGTCCTCTTGGACCTTGGCAAGCAAATGAACTGGAATAATGAAGCAAATACACATGACAATTAAAAAATCATCTCAGAAAATATATGTTAAAGTCTCATAATTATGTTATTTGTGTTTTCTTTTAATTTATTATGTTAGTCACCATACAATACATCATTAGTTTTTGATGTAGTGTTCCACGATCCATTGTTTTCGTATAACACCCAGTGCTCCATGCAGAACGTGCCCTCCTTAATACCCATCACCAGGCTAACCCATCCTCC
>NC_138378.1:103112646-103153098 GCF_054177405.1 Leptonychotes weddellii
CCATGATTCATTGTTTGTGCATAACACCCAGTGCTCCATGCAGAATGTGCCCTCCTCAATACCCACCACCAGGCTAACCCATCCTCCCACCCCCCTCCCCTCTAGAACCCTCAGTTTGTTTTTCAGAGTCCATCGTCTCTCATGGTTCGTCTACCCCTCCGATTTCCCCCGCTTCATTCTTCCCCTCCCGCTACCTTCTCCTTCTTTTTTTTTTTTAAGGACAGTCTCTTTAATAAGTGGGAAACCGGATATCCACATGCAGAATGAAATTGGACCCTTATCCAATCATATATAAAAACCAACTCAAAACAGATTAAAGACCTGAACGTATGTCCAGAAACTGTAAAACTGCTACGAGAAAACATAAGGAAAAATCTTCTTGACACTGGTCTGGGCAATGATTTTTTTTTTAGATATAACACCAAAAGCACAGGTAACTAAAGAAAAAATAGGAAAGTAAGACTGTATCAAACTAAAAAATTTAAAATAGAACTACCATATGATCGAGCAATCCCACTTCTGGATATATATCCAAAGGAAATGAAGAGTATCTTGAAAAGATATCTGCACTCCCGTGTTCACTATAGCATTATTCACAATAGCCAAGATAGGAAAACAATCTAAATGTTTGTCAATAGATGAATGGATGGAGAAAATTTAGTATATATACACAATGGAATATTATTCAGCCTTCAGAAAGAAGGAAATCCTGCCATGTGTGACAAAACAAGTAAACCCAGAGGACATTAGGCTATAGGAAATAAGCCAAATACAGAAAAACAAATACTGCATGATCTTACTTATATGAGGCATCTAAAGTAGTCAAACTCATAGAGGCAGGGAGTAGAATGGTGGTTGCCAGGGATTGGGTGGGGAGGGGGAAATGGGGGGATGCTGGTCAAAAAGCACAAAGTTTCAGTTATGCCAGATAAATAAGTTCTGGAGATTTAATGTACAGCATGGGGATTATGGTTAACAATAGCATATTATATACTTGCAATCCGCTAAGAGGGTGGATCTTGCGTTCTCACCACCCACGCACGCAGAGAAAAGAATGGTAACTGGGAGGTGATGGGGATGTGGCCAATCAGCTTGCCTGGGGTCCTTTCGTAGTGCATACGTGTATCTACACATCAAGTTGTATGCCTTAAATACAGCTGACCCTTGAACAACATGGGCTTGAACGGTGTGGATTCACTTATATGCAAATTTTTTTCAATAAATACAGTACTGCAAATGTACTTTCTCCTCATGATTTTCTAATAATATTTTCTTTTTCTAGCTTAAGTTATTGTAAGAATACAGTGTGAAAAACATAAAACATACTAAGCATGTTAACTGTCTATATTATCAGTAAGGCTTCTGGTCAACACTAGGCTATTCGACGTTAAGTTTCGGAGGAGTCAAAAGTCATATGTGGATTTTTAACTGCACAGGGGTCAGCTCTGCTAACTCGCATTGTTCAAAGGTCAACTGTATATGCAACTTGAAATATTCAATTACAGTTCAACCAAGCAGGATAAATGGCATGGGCATTTAAGAGGCTGTTCCCTTCGCAGTGTATTGACAGGATGACCTCTCAAAACTTCTTGGAAAAGAAAACCAGGAACTATTTGAAGACTGAGACCAAGTCACATCACTGCAGTTGGAAGCACAGCCATCCCTGGGGGGCCCATATCATGAGGACAGGAGGTCATGTTGGGTCACTGCCTGGGTGGGTGAGCCCTTGAAGGAACAATCTCCCCGATGCACCAGGAAATGGCCCTGGTGGCAGGTGGTGGCTCTGGTCCAGCTTAAGGCCCAACCAAATCAAACACATGCCACCACCCTGCAATTACGAAAACCTCCTCCAGTTCAATGATGGGTGAAAACTCTAAGCCTTGGGTCTGCGTTCTTCTGAAGCATTCCATACGTGTGAAGCAGCTTCCTTTCACCTCAAACACTACCAGACAAGCTGGGCACTCCACTGAGATCTAGCTGTGGATGGCCATCTTTTAAATGGAAAAGCCAAATAAGATGCCCTACATCCTTTTCTGCACCCAAGGCTCCAGAACATAATATGTATACGTCAACTCTGTTCATGCAGCCCCTGCATAACTGACTCCCAAATCCCAAGGAAAGAGGGCAAGATCATATCACTATAAGAATCAAGAGATAATAGCATTCTATCAATGAAAGATAAAGTAAGGCAGAGCAGAAAGGGCTCAGAGTTTGAACATTTGGAACTCGATTTAAATCATTCTGCATTTATCACCTGTGGGATCTTAGGCAAGTTACTACACCTCTCTGCTTTCTAGCTTTTCATTTGTAGAATGGAAATCACGATTTTTATCTGGCAGGACTGTAAGGATGACATGAGATAATGCACATAACTATCTAGCAAAGTGATTGTCTCCTAGCGAGTATTCCATATATGACAATGATTAGTGTGATTTGAATTGAGCGCCGAGATACTTTCTCTTCCATAGACACAGCAGAAGGTATCAACAGACTGAAGTAATAATGAAGCCATCTGGGTGAACAGCACGATGACTCTTTGTTCAGGAGCACAAGACAAAGGTGGTATCTGGTTTAGGTACAATTAAATACGTGACCAATAGCAGCCGTGGCCCAAACCCCCTCCATAACGGAAAGGCCGCAAAGGAGGTGCCAGACACCACCACTTAACGAGCTTGTTTCTCGATCTGGCCCTTTCTTAGAGAACAGTAAGATGTATTGATGATTTTCTCATTTTCAGTTCCATGAGGGAGGGGCCATATCTTATTCATGTACCTGATACTGTGGCTGGCCTAAGACAAGGGTTCCATAAACAGTGTAATAAATAGTAGGTTTAATTCAATCGTTTAATTGAACTAAAGTAGTAGGAAACCCCTGTTTTCCAGAGCAGAGTAATGGGAAATGCTATCAATAACACCAAGGCAATATTCCTTCCAGCATTTTGTAATCTGTATGGTTAGCCAAGTACTGCTAAGTCCGGCTAGTCAAGGCTCTGTTAGAGCCTCTAACGTGCTCTTCGCTGAAACGACAAGAACAAAACCCAAAATATCTCAAGATTATTTTATCGAAGAGCCTAGGTTTGTTTTTAATCTTTCCACAGCCTGTGTTCACATCTGTGGCCTCCCGTCTGTGGGCTCTGGAGCTATAAATCTAAAAGGAGACAGATAAGGTAGAAACCTTGTTCAACAAACTCCCCACCAAAACGATAAACATTCCAACAGGAGTGGCCGCCTTTATCTCATCACCACCCAGCTTGGAGTCTGTTTCCCTTTTACAAAGGCTTTGCTGTCTGAGAAGTGAACGTTTTGCCCGGGAGACCGAAGTCACTCCCCAGTCAGGTATTTCCCAAAGGAGCTGGACTGCATGTTCCAGAGCACGGCTCTTGGGGTTGCTATAAAATGCCTTGATTCTGATCTGGGGTTGGACAGATTGGTTTTTTTGATAACCTCAGTCCATTTCCCTGGAAATGCAGGTATGTACCCATACGCTGACTCATTCCAGGTGCAGGGAGCACAGGATCCCCTCCAGTAGGTGGAGACTGCAAAGGCCAGATCTTGGGGAGAAGGGAAGAAGCAGGAGAGAAAACAACCCCCAGAGGACTGTTCTGGGTTGATTATTTACAGACAGTTTGACAGCAGCCAGATAAGGAATGGGTCCTGGCTGGCAAGACTGTGGCGCTTCCTTTAGGTCTTTCATTCAGAGATAAAGAAGAGGTGGCATGTTGATTAAGTAATTTGGTTGCTCTGGAAGGGGAGTATGTACCTGTAGGGATAACTGGAGAGCACGAGCCTCAGCTTTTGTTTGCTGAAATGTTGGATTGAGTTACATCTTCATAGCTATGAGATACTTTTAAAGGAACAGTATTTAGTAAATTTAAATACATAAACTTGCCTCTCATTGGGAAGGATCATACTATAACTTTGCAGGATTTCTCTGCAGGGAATAATCTCCGCAGCGGACATCAAGTCACACTAACAGTATGAACATGATGGAGTCAGTGGATGAGGGTGGCTGATTTAATGGAAACTCTAGGGGAAATTCACAAAAACTACAAGGGATGAGGACCTGACCAGGGCACCGGGGATCCTCCTGGGGATGGAGATGCCCTGCACCATAATAGTGTCGATGTGAATATCCTGGTTGTTGGTATTGTAGTACAGTTGTTCGAGACGTTAGCACTGAAGGAAACTGGGTAGAGGGTACACAGCATCTCTCTGTCTGATTATTTCTTACACTTACGTGTGACTATACAATGATCTCAAAATAAAAAGTTTTAAAAAACCATGAAAGACTATGTGGTAGATTCGGAAAAGTATTAACAAAACTATGGAAGGCAATTTCTTCCTTGTTATTGGAAAACAGGATAAGTAGCATTAGGTATAGAGAATGGCCCTTAGACCCAGATGTGGGACCCAATGCACACCCTTTACCCTTAATTTTCTCATCTTAAAAACAAGGATAATAACTGCCCTACCAACTCCATGGGGCTTGGGGAGATTCAAATTAAATGAGGTGGTAAGTGGGAAAGTACTTGGAAATACTGTAAAGTCTTATACCGGATTATTGAAGAGACATTTCTAATATCCACTTGAGACTGACAGAAGCATTATATAAATCCCACCTAAATTTACAAGAGCTGGAAAGCTGCGGGTCCTGAGCCTTTGTGTTAACTCAGTAACCATGACTGAGGTGGGGTTAGGAATTGCACATCCATGGTAACAAGACATCAAAAGTACTTGTTCCGGGCACAGATTGGATGTCTAATATGCTTCTTTTCACGTAAGAGTGAAGAAAATGAAGAATATATTCTTATGTTTATTTTATCCGCATGAAGAAACTCTGCAAGGCTGAATTTAAAAAAAAAAACAATAGGGCGCCTGGGTGGCTCAGTCGGTTAAGCAACTGCCTTCGGCTCAGGTCATGATCCTGGAGTCCCGGGATCGAGTCCCGCATCGGGCTCCCTGCTCAGCGGGGAGTCTGTTTCTCCCTCTGACCCTCCCCCCTCTCGTGCTGTCTCTTTCTCATTCTCTCTCTCAAATAAATAAATAAAATCTTTAAAAAAAAAAAAAAACAATAAAAGTGCCACGAATAAGTTGTATACCTGAAACTACTATAACACTGTATGTCAACTATACTTCCCAAAAAAGTGACAAGAAGAGAAACAGGATGGACTGAGCAGGGGTGAAGGAGAGATTTTGTCATAGTGTGTATTTTTTTTTTATTAGGTGACTATACTGCCTATTCAAACAACAAAATAAATTTAAAAAGGAAGATTCTTAGGGAGGGTCCCTATATTTTGTGTGTGGGGGGGGAGGGACAATTACTTTTTGTTCTTCTCAAAGCCTTAGTTCCAGGAGTGTTAAGTTAGCTGAGTGTCATCACTGAGGTGTGTGTGGGTGTGTGTATGTGGGTGTGTGTATGTGTGCGTGCATACGCAAAAACAAGCCTGCACATGCCTAAAAATTTTGTCCAAGTCCTACCTCCTTCCTGTTCTCCAAAACTGGAAATACTCAGGAGTCGTGCGAGGTGAATCACTACAGTAGCTACCCCTGCTTTTCAATTTTCTGCGCCTTAGCTCACTTGAAGGACAACAACTGATTTAATTATATTATTACCTTATGTGGGGAGACTGACCTGATCTAACTCACCTGACAGGACAAAATGGGACCAGAAATAGACACTGAGGTCTTTACTCCCACTCAACACCATAGCCACTCATCAGTACCTCCTTGGTCCATATGGGGTTTAAAAAAAAAATGAACATTCTCGAAGGGGGGGAAATTGGAGGGGGAGATGAACCATGAGAGACGATGGACTTTGAAAAACAAACTGAGGGTTCCAGAGGGGAGGAGGGTGGGAGGATGGGTTAGCCTGGTGATGGGTATTAAAGAGGGCGCGTTCTGCATGGAGCACTGGGTGTTATGCACAAACAATGAATCACGGAACACTACATCAAAAACTAATGATGTAATGTATGGTGATTAACAATAAAAAAAAAAAAAACGAACATTCTCAGGGTACCAAAGTGAAATCTGGGCTGTTTCAAAGGACTTTCTAGTTGTTAAAAGAATCAAATTTGGAAAGCCAAAATCAAGAAGCCATTCTTTCTGATTGTGTTGGTTTTCTGCAGCCCCCATGATCTCTGGAATAATGGAAACAATGGATGATGTTGGAGTAAACCGTCTTTGAACATTAGAGCAGACAGTCTCTTTTTGTTTACTCTCTGTGGAGTCCACTGAGTCTGCAATCTTGGGCTGTTCATCTCCCAGAATAATGGGTCTTTTGAAGTATTCTGTCCTCTTGGTTAGAGGCCAACTGAGCATGTTTTCATCTTCTTGTAAATACAGTGTTCAAGTGCTGTCCCATCAAATAGGTTCTACCTTCTCATTGACTAACTGTGGTGGGACAGTCTGAACTGAAGGCTTTGGCCTGCTTCATTCTTCCGACATAAAACAAAGCTATGCACCATTTGGAGATGCTTTATTCAGACCACAGTTCATTTCTGAGGTCTCAATCAAACGAGAGCTTAAGGATAAACTTTGCAAATTCTTTTTCATTTGTCTGACACAGGAGACAGTTTACAATACATATGAGAGGTTTCCAAACTACAGCCAAATGAAAAATAAGAAATTTTAACAAAGTCAAAGAGATTTTCTTTTCTTTCTTTCTTTTCCTTCCTTCCTTCTTTCTTTCCTTCCTTCCTAAGACAATCTTCATTGGGAAAAGCCTCATGGAATCTGAGTACATTAGACTGTGAGTTTCTTGTTTTTTTTAAAAAAAGATTTTATTTATTTAATAGAGAGAGGCAACACAAGAAGGGGAGTGGGAGAGAGAGAAGCAGGCTTCCCACCGAGCAGGGAGCCCGATGCGGGGCTTGATCCCAGGACCCTGGGATCATGACCTGAGCCGAAGGCAGATGCTTAACGACTGAGCCACCCAGGCGCCCCTAGACTGTGAGTTTCTTTAGAAAAGGAACATGTCTCATTTGGCCCTAGATCTTTAGTATTCAGTATGGTGCCTGGCACAAAGAATATGCTTAAATGTTCATGGAGTTAAATGCACCTGTTACCTGGGAGTACATAAAAAGGCAAACCCCAGTCCAGTAAATGTTCAGGACTATAAAGCTGAGTAAGACTCTGTGTCTAATGTGAAAGACTAACAGGGAAAATGCAAGGAACTAAATTTGTCTCTGTACTGGGAAACAAACCGAGTGGGAACAATGGTCTAGGTCAGAGACTGCAGAGATTGTTTAAAATGTGCATGTTAATTCTCTGGCCTCAATCACACTCATGGATTCCTTTTTGCAATTATCTTCACTAGGCTCACCTGTATGCAAAGTCTGCTGATCACTGGCAGGCACTATGGTTTCCCTGGAGACAGGGAATCCTAATCCACCTTTTCAACACTCTGGAGAGCTCAAAAGACTCAGAGTACAAAGACAGAGATTCACAGCTGGGCACATCAGAAGCAACACTGGAGAACCCTGTGGGACCTAGTTTGCAGAAAGGAACTAGGAATTAGGATCTTTACCCATCACATAGGCTGGGATTGGGATTCCCCTCATCGTATACATATCTAGGGTCTTCTCATTGTTTCAGAAAAGACAACATTGTGTTACACCATGCTCCCCAGCTTCTTTCAAATCACGGCTTCATCAGAACAATGGTGTGATTTTATGGCACCCTGGGAAAAGTGTGTGAGGCCAGCGGAGGTTGCCGACATGGGATCCAGCTCCCACAAGAACTAAAGTGATCAGTAGCCCATCAGTGGCCTCTTCCCAACCCATTGGTGTGCCCCAGCACGTGGGCTAGGAAGCTCCAGTGAACTGTTAAGAATAAGAGTTCTGGAATGAAAAGGTCTTAGTTCTAATGCTGTTTCCTTCAACTACTAGCTATGGGACGTCTGGCAAGTCACTTTATTTCTAGGTGCTCTAGTTTCTTCTACTGTAAAATGGAGATAGGGAGCCGTCCTACAGGGCTGTTGAGAGAATTATATGGAATTACGAATGTAAAGTACTTAACACAGGACTTTGCACAGAGTGAGCACTCAGCAAATAATATTATTTACATATCACAATAGCATTATTATTATTATTGCCTATCATTAGAGGTCACTTCTTATCACCAGTAACCTCTGACTGACAATGAATTAGAGAAACACACCATGTTGACTGAGACTAAAGGAAGTTCGCCAGTAAGACGCCTGCCTACTAATGAATTGTGTCTTTTTATGTTTCCATTTTTTAATTGTGGTAAAATATACATTAACACAGAAATTCCTATTTTAACCATTTTTGAGTGTGCAGTTTAGCAGCATGGAGTACATCCACTCTGCTGTGCAACCATCATCACCGTCCACCTCCAGAACTTTCTTCACCTTCCCAAACAGAAACGTGTAAATACAGTGTTCCTTCCCCTCCATCCCTGTTATGACTGTTCTCAATCAGGTCTAATCATCTTTTGCCTAAATCATCTTCTACATAATACCAAAACAGTCCCTTTTTTGAAAAAGCAAATATATACCACTTCTCTGCTGAGCAAACTTCAATAACTCCTTGCTGTCCTCAGGATACAGTCCATACTCATCAGCCTGGTATATAATGCTCTCTGAATTCTGGGCTCTGCCTGCCTCTAGCTCAATCTCTCACAACTCCCCAGGATCCAACACACATTTGAGAAATCCTAAGTGACTTACAGTTCCTGACTCTTGTTTCTCCCCTCAGTGCCTTTGTTTATGCTAGCCTCTCTGCCTGAAATGCTCTTACAGCCCTCCTGTGCTATTAGGTTGGGTGCCCTTTCTCTGTGTTCTCAAAACATCTGGTGGATGCCTAGCTTTGCATTTGAAATGTTTCACTATTGTTTTTATACGTTCTTACTAGACGGAGCCATTTCAGAGCCGGTGGCATTCATCCTGGTCTCCCTAGAGTCTTGACAGTGCCTGAACCAGAGCAGGTGCTCAATACATGGTACACGATGGACTAAATCAACAAACAGGTAAACTATTGCATGGGTCAGGTCTGGAGGCCACTGGAAAAAAGGAAAGAAGGAAGGAAGGAGGGAAGGAAGGAAGGAAGGAGGGAGGGAAGGAAGGAAGAAAGGAAGGAAGGAAGGAAGGAAGGAAGGAAGGAAGGAAGGAAGGAAGGAAAGGAGGGAGGGAGGGAAGGAGGAAGGAAGGAGAGAAGGAAGGAAGGAGAGAAGGAAGGACAGCAGGAAGGAAGGAAGGAAATACATGTTGGAAAGGAAGAAGTAAAATTGCCTTTATTTGCAGATAACATGATCATGTACATAAAAATTCTAAGGAATCCACTAAAGGTTAATATACAAAAATGAACTGTATTTTTGTATATTAACAATAAACAATCAGAAAATGAAAAATTTTAAAAAGAACTCCATTCACAATAGCTTAAAATATACTTAGGAATTTTAACAAGAGATGTACAAGACCTGTATACTGAAAACTATTAAACATTGCTCTGGGAAACTAAAAAAGACCTAAATAAATGGAAACATATAACATGCTCATGAATTGGAGGACTCAATATTTCTAAGATAGAGTCAATGCAATCCCAATCAAGCTTTTCATGAAAAAACTGACAAGTTAATTCTAAAATGTATATGGAAAGGCAAAGGATCTAAACAGCCTAAACAATTCTGAAGAAAGACATATAAGATTAAAGGATTTACACTCTCTGATTTCAAGACTTACTATAAAGTGAAAGCACAGGCATGCAGATCAATGGAATAGAAAACAGGGTTACAGAAACAGACCTCCACTTAGATGTTCAACTGATTTTTGACAAAGGTGTCAAGGTAATTCAAAGGGAAAAGGATAGTCTCGTCAACAAATGGTGCAGAAACAAACGGATATAGTATAGAAAAAAATACATAAACCATGTCCCTTACCTTACACCATACACAAAAATGAACTTGAAATGGAATGGAAATTGAAAGAGCTAAAACTATGAACTTTGCAGAAGAAAACAATGCAGAAATTCTTTTTGAACTAGATGAGGCAAGACTATCTTAAGCAGGACACTAAAAGCACAGCCTGTAAGAATGCAAACTGGTGCAGCCACTGTGGAAAACAGTATGGAGTTTCCTAAGAAAATTAAAAACAGAATTACCATATGACCCACTAATTCCACTACTGGGTATTTATCCAAAGACTATGAAAACACTAATTGGAGAAGATATATGCACCCCTATGTTTACGGCAGCATTATTTACAATAGGCAAATTATGGAAGAAGCCCAAGTGTCCATCGATAGACAATGGATAAGATGTGGTATATAGAGATATAATGGAATACTACTCAGCCATAAAAAAGAATGAAATCTTGCCATTTGCAATGACATGGATGGAGCTAGAGGGTATAATACTAAGTGAAATAAGTCAGTTAGAGAAAGACAAATACCATATGATTTCATTCACATGTGGAATTAAGGAAACAAAACAAACAAAGGAAAAAAGAGACAAACCAAAAAACAGACTCTTAACTATAGAGAACTGATGGTTACCAGACGGGAGGTGGGAGAGGGGAATGGGTGAACTAGGTGATGGGGATTAGTACACTTTTCATGATGAGTAATGTATAGAATTATTGAATCACTATATTGTACACTTGCAACTAATACAACGCAGTATGTTATCTATGCTGGGATTGAACTTTTTTAAAAGCACAGCCATAAAATGAAAACATGATAAAATGAACATCAAATTAAAATTTTTGGTCTTTCAAAGAAACAGTTAAGGAAATGAAAAGGCATGCCACAGACTGGGGAAAAAATGTGTAGAACATATAACTGGCAAAGGGCTTTAATATGCATAAAGAATTCATGACTCAGAAACAGACAACGATCCAATTAAAACAGGAAAAAGACTTGAACAGACATTTCACAAAACAATTTACTTGGCAAAAAGAACATGAAAAGGTGTTCAACTTCACTAGTCATTAGGGAATTGTACTTTAAAACCACAATGAGTTACTATTACATACCTTACAATGGCTGAAATTAAAGGGATTGATAATAGCAAGTGTTGGAGAGGATATGGAAGAACTGGGACTCTCATACACCGTTAGTGAGAATGTAGCAGGTTACAGCCCTTTGGAAAATAATATCGCAGTATACTACTGAGTTAAACACATATTTACTCTATGATCCAGTATTCTCACTCATAGGCTTTTACCCAAGAGAAACAAAACATTATGTCCACACAAAGACTTATGCTTAAATTATGTTCATAGGAGCATTATTCTTGATAGCCAGAAACTAGAAATAAATAAAATGTCCATCAACTTGGTAAATGGGTAACTAGTGGAAGGGAAAAAGGGAATACTACTCAGCAATAAACAGGAATGAAATACCGACACACAAACACTATGCTAAGTGACAGCAGTCAAATACAAAGACTATATACTGTTTGATTCCATTTTTATGAAATTCTATACACTCCATAACATTATAAAGTGTAGTAACAGAAACTGGTCAGTGACTACCTGGGGCTGAAGGTCAAGAGAGGGGATCCGCTGCAAAGACACACGAGAAACTTTGTAGGGTGATGAAAATGTCCCATGTCCTGACTGGTGCTAGTTCTGTGGCCATATGTGGTTGCCAACATTTATTAAAGTATTCACTTAAAATGGGTGAGTTTTACTGTAAGTTATAGTAAGTTATACCTCAAAAAAGGCAGGGGAAAAAATGCCCCATGGACTTAGGAAAGTTGAACTTGTGCAATTAGGGAGCATATAATATGCAAAAGGAAGGTCATTAAACCTTAAACCTGAGCATTATTTTCCGGTATTTTCCTTATGTTGGACATTACTCAGCTCTTCAGGCTAGTGTTAAGGTATCAGCAATACAATACTGACAACATATTGCTGCAAAAGTATTTACCTTTACCTTGCCTGGGAATCTCAGAATTCGGCCATTCAAACATAGGAAAAATGCTTAATTGGATTGCAGGAACTCGGCTTCTAGTCCTATTCTCCCCTAACATTATGCATGGCTTGGGGTTAGGTACTCAGCCACATCCCACCTCTAATACAGGGAGTTTTCTGAGATTCTCAATCTGAGATCCATACACCCCCTACTCCGCAAGCAACCCTGGATCAAATTTGGGCATCTGGGAACTTGCAGAGGAAAAATGCGTATCTTTACATTCACTACCTTTAACTAAAATTTAGCATTTCCTCCAATTATGAACATAGGCAACAGTCTACAGCAGTGTTAGCAGTACCCTAACTTTGTTATCAAAAGAAATCACAGGGCCGCCCGGGTGGCTCAGTCAGCTGAGTGTCTGCCTTCGGCTCAGGTCATGATCCCAGCGTCCTGGGATCGAGTCCCGCATCGGGCTCCTTGCTCAGTGGGGAGCCTGCTTCTCCTTCTGCATGCAGGTCCCCCCTGCTTGTGCTCTCTCTCTCTCTCTCTGACAAATAAATAAATAAAACTTAAAAAAAAAATTACAGATACTTCTGTATCACATTGCAGGTGCTGCTCATATCTTAAAATGTTCTTTATGCTCATCACTATTTCAAAATTACAAGGGTTATTAGATTTGCCAGTGGATATTGTTATTCAAGGTGTCATCAAAGAAGCCCATATCTCTTATCATATTTTTTAATCATATGATTAAATCATTTTTAACAATTTGATTATAGTATTTTAATAGAATTGGCTTCCTTTTTAGTGCTATATATTTTATTTAATGCATTTTAAAACACTGTTCAAAGAATGGATCCACAGGGTTTCCCAAAGGGGTCTTTGGCACAAGAACATTAGAAGTCCCTGGGCTAGATAATCCCTAACCATTCATTCTAGTGCTAAGAATTCTATTCAGAACTGATACAGAGACTCAGGACTCATATTCTAAATGTGGTAATTAAAAGCACTTTGAAATTAAAGTGATAAACAAATGTCAGACCTACTCTTCTATAGGCCCATGAGTGAAGTGATGTTTTTAATAATTTCACTCCATATTTTCTTAACTAAACTACGGGGAAAGAAATTGGGTGGTGACATCCATTATTTGGGTCCACATCTCTTCTTTTCTAAGGAACGATTCTCAAGATTCATGGGTCCTGACTTACTTGGATTCTGATTTGAATAAACCAATGGAAAAAACAATGAACAAACCATGTAAAAAAAAAAAAACATGTTTGAGACAAATGGGGAAAGGTGAACACAGACTAGTTATTAGATGATATTAAATAATATCATAATTTGTTATTGTATTATAATATTCTAATAGCATTGTTTTGGATACATCTTTTTAAAAAATCCTTATCTATTAGAGATACACATTGAGTATTTCTAGGTGAAATGGTATTTCACATTTGCTTCAAAATATTCCAGAAGATTTAAAAAATTAATTTAAAAAGGAGGAAGGGATTGATGAAACAAGGTAGACAAAGCTGCAACATGGGAGATGGGCACGGGGGGGGGGTTTATTATATTTTCCTCTCTACTTTTGTGTTTGTTTGACTTTTTATAATAAAAAGTGTTTTTTCCCTTTTTCTGTTTAAAAATTTTTTAAAAATTATTTAAATTCAATTTAATTAACATATAGTATATTATTAAGTTTCAGGGATAGAGTTCAGTGATTCATCGGTTGCATATAACACCCAGTGCTCATTACTTCAAGTGCCCTCCTTAATGCCATCACCCAGTTACCCCCACCTCCCCTCCAGCTACCCCAGTCTGTTCCCTATAGCCTGGTGATGGGTATTAAGGAGGGCACGTACTGCATGGAGCACTGGGTGTTATACAAAAACAACGGATCGTGGACCACCACATCAAAAACCAATGATGTATTGTATAGTGACTAACATAACATAATAAAATTAAAAAAAAAAAAAGTCTCTTAGGGTTTGCCTCCCTCTGTTGTTTTTTTAAAATCTTATTTTTCCTTCCCTTCCCCTATGTTCATCTGTTTTGTTTCTTAAATCCCACATATGAGTGAAATCATATGGTATTTGTCTTTCCCTAACTTAGTTCGCTTAGCATAATACCCCCTAGTTCCATCCATGTTGTTGTAAATGGCAAGATTTCATTCTTTTTGATGCCTGAGTTTTATTCCATTGTATAGATATACTGCATCTTTTTTTTTTTTTTTAAGATTTTATTTATTTGACAGAGAGAGAGTGTGAGAGAGAGAGAGACAGCACAAGCAGGGGGAGCAGAGGTAGAGGGAGAGGGAGAAGCAGACGCCCCACTGAGCAGGGAGCCCTATATGGGGCTTGATCCCAGGACCATGACCTGAGCCGAAGGCACATGGTTAAGCAACTAAGCCACCCAGGCACCCCTATACTGCATCTTCTTTATCCATTCATCTGTTAATGGACATTTGGGCTCTTTCCATAGTTTGGCTATTGTGGACACTGCTGCTGTATACACTGGGGTGCGTGTGCCCCTTTGGATCACTGTGTTTGTATCCTTTGGATAAATACCCAGCAGTGCAACTGCTGGGTCATAGGGTAGTTCTATTTTTAACTTTCTGAGGAACCTCCATACTGTTAAGTGTTTTTTAAAAAGAGATTCACAGGCCATCAGGATAAATCCAGGCCACAGAAATGTTTGGATTATATTCTGTTTTAGGAAACAAAAAATCAAAATCATGTAAAGGAGCATGCACCTTGCCAAAGTTCTTGCCACTTCTTCCTGTCTTAGAGCCTGGGCAACTCTCACAGTGACATTGCCTATTTGCCTCCAACTTTGTAGGTTCTGCATTTGCAGGACTTTGTATAATGAGCCATTATAACTGGCCACATTCACTATGTCTAAAGAGGTTAAATCTAGTTTTTGATCGTCAAAGGTGGTTAATGCTTTGGTTAATCCATTAGAGTTTGGTCTTTTTATAGCCACAAAGTGAAACCCTACTCAAGCTGGTGTATTTGTGCTGCTGGGCAGGGGTTTACAGCTGGACAGCCTGTCATCACTATTGAGGAGCGCCAGCTTCATGCCTCACTGCCTTCAGATCAGTACTGCCTCTTTGGTGAGATGTCCATTCATGGGCCCGAGAAATGAGATGGCCTACACATATCTCCCAGTGCCTGGGTGAACACTTCTGTTCCTAGAGCTTCCACATTCTCTGGGAAGCTCCAAAGGCTTTCAAAATTCATCACATACTTGGGGAAACTGCCAACCAATTATCTGAAACAGTAGAGTAATGCAGTTTAGCATATGGGCTCTGGAATCAGGTCCTGGATTTTAAATCCTAGCTCTGTCACAGTTCTGTGTCACACCTGTATGATTTGTAAAATGCGGTGATACTAGTAATTATCCTCAGAAGACTATTATGAGGACTGAACAACACAATGCTGTATATGCAAAATACCTGAGAGCCGTGTCTATAGCACGGTATATACTCAACACCTGTTAACTACTGTTACTCTATTACCTTCAACAACAGCAGAAGTTTTGCACCAAAATAACGCCCCTGTTTCACCAATGTCAATACTACTTTAGAATTCTAAGAAAAGGTTATACTGAACTGGATCAATACTATAAAAGTCACTCTTTGTAAACAGCTTCCTTTCTTTCATTGAGCTAAATGCCTTCTTGGGTTACAATGTGTTAATTTCGAAGCAGCTGCATACATTTTTAAGTCAAAATCACTGCATTTTAATGCCCTTTCTTTGATCAGATAAGCTCACTTTAGCAATTGCTTTGATCCAATCATTACAACTGAACGGAATCACACAATATATATGAGAGGGTACAGGGCAAGCAATCACCACATGGTATCATGCATCTGATTTATAACCTCCTTCCTTACAAGAAGTCCTTTAAGGTCATTTAAAAGGTGTCACATAAATTCAAGGTATTAGAATGAAAAGAATATTCCCAAGAATATTAATGAAATTAAATTCTCACACCAGTGTCAGAAACTGCAGAAAAAGACTTTCTAAAAGTAGACTCTGAAGATCAAACAGGAGTTTCAATTTGAATCAAAACAGTGACAGTGGTCGCTAAAGTTCTAGAGCTATTCGGGTTGTAAACCATGAACAGGGTGTGCTTGTGTATGGAATCAAAAGACAAAAACCGCTTCACCTAGCAGAGCTAACCACTTTCAAGGAAGTACAGGATAAAAATTAACCAAAATGCTTAAAGTATCTGAAGGACCAATAGTTCTCATAATCAAAGCAAAAAGGCATTTTAGAAAGTAGATTTTCTTTTATCTTTTTCCATATTCTTTTATCTCTTTGAACAATAAAGAGAACTGATTAGTTTCACTTTTTATTCACAATCAATTTTAGTTCCTGCTGCTTTGATAGCTATTATTCCTACTAGAAATGATAAAATTAAGCCACAAATCTTTATATATGCCTCATCTGAGGTAATCATATGAATTTTAAAATAATACTACACTTTTTATAGATTTGCTTTGAAACGAATTCTAACATATAACATTGTGGTTCCTGATTTTAATCACTTTAATGATTCTGATTTGTTCTTCAAATCTATTTATTTATATAAAAACGTGATTTGCATCCAAAAACTCAGCAAGTTTTAAAAAACCTCACAATTTTGGTTTTACTGAATTACCTAGTAGCCATCTTGCTTGTTGCTGCTAAATAGTCTACAAGACGTTGTTTTTGTGGCAAGATGAGTCTACTCCCCTCAGCTGAGGAACTGGTCTTCCCTGACCGACCCAACAACACCTCCCCTCGGTCTCTGTGGCCCCCTGCTTTGTTCCGTTATGGTATTTGTCAGCATTTGAAATTTATGTATCTGATCGTTTACTTCTTTATTGTCTGTCTCTCTCATTAGACTCCACTAGGGAGGGTCTCTCTCCTTTTCTACATCTCTCTCATATATAAAACACATGAAGTTCTCTTTGCCCTATGTCTCTTTGTGCCTGGCCATATAGTAGGCAAGCTCACAAACTATTTGTTTTAAAAAATGCATACCACTATAATTCACCGTTATCTGATCTCTGTTCTCAGCAACTAGACCTGGGGCTGCAAACGTTTTTTGTATAGGGTCAAAGAGTCAGTATTTTAGGCTTTACCACCTCTGTTGCCTATTCTCCCTCCCCCCACTCCCAATAACCTTCTAAAAACACAGAAACTACTTTTAGCTTGAGGGCCATCTGAAAACGGGCTGAGGGTGGGATTTGGCCTGCAGGATGTAGTTTGCCAATTCTTATGCCAGACTCTAAGTGTCTTAAGGTCAAGCCTGAGTTAGTTACTTATATCCCCTGGGAACTTTCACAGTACTGAGCACATACAGGTTCTCAATAAACCCAGAACTCAGTTGAATTGGGTTAAAGTGATTGGGTTAGGGGTAGAGAGGATAAGAAATTAAATGGAACAGCCCAAATGGTCAGATTTAGAATAACAGGCATTTCGCCAGGGAGACATGGCCTCTGGTCCAGGCTGGATGACTCAAAGGGTCACTTACCAAGGATTTACGGGTGATGGGAAAAGACAGCTTGTCATACAATCACACGCTCTCTCACTTGCCTTGGGAGTCACAGATCTCAATACCCTCCACTTCGAAGCAGCAATCCTGCTGCCACAGGCGGCTGCCTCCTCTCTGGGACCATGAAGAAGAGCTGATGTTTCTCCCAGTGACTGCTTTTGTTCTGTGTTACTGTGCTTGGCTGACTGGTTCTCTTGTCACCCAGCATTCTGAAAAGGTGCTGGCTTAAAGATAACATCTCCCTCCAGAGCTTGGCAAATATGGAATTACCTCCATAGCCACTACAAACAATTCTTAGATGATGGCCAGGAAACCTTCCTGAAAACAGTTTTCGGATGGCAGCACTCCCTGATCCTTGCATGGTTTCAAGTCTCGCAGTATGTTGATCATGGATGAAGGAAGGAAGGAAAGAAGGAATAAATGGATGAAAAAACTCCACGGCCATGATCACAGCCACATCCCCACTCCTGAAACTGTCAGAATGTGGGGAGGTTGCAGTGTCTTGTGAGAGATCCCAGAATATGCACAATGTTTTCCCCGAGGGCATTCTTGCTTCCGCACACTATAGCAAAGTGTGAGGTCAGAGCCATCTGCCTCAAGAGACGAGTGCCTCTTTCCTCTAGCATCCAAAATGCTCAGAATTATTACCAGCACCTGCCCTAGTGACCATCTTCTTCCCAGGCCTGGGAGAGGGGGGAGATAGGAAGGAGAGCAGGGATGTTATTTGGTGTCCAGCCAGGTATCCACTCTCCATCGAGCAGTGGAACCAGCCCCGGAAGCCTGGCTCCATCTCTAGGCATTTCCTTCCTTCTTCATGTTCTTGAAAACTCAGAATACTTCACAGCAATGTTAAGTCTCTGCCAGCCCATATTTACTCCCCCATCCTCATGGAAAGAAAAAAAGGGAACAAGTGGTCCTTTGGGTGTTGTAACCAAGCAAGCAGACACTTCCAAAGGAAAGTGTCAGATGCTTAACTGCATGATGGAATAAGACACGTTATCCAACCAAGCTTCACTCTGATGCAGCCAAGTCCTACATTTTAGATAGAAGAAGCAATAGGGAAGGGATAATTTATTTAAAGACAGGCTGTGTGTTAATGATGGAGTGGGAAACAGCATCAAGTCCCCTGATTCACAGACAAGGTCATATCTGCCCAAGAACCATAAGTGTAGACAGTGACGCTAAGACACAAGGGGCAAGCAGCCTAGGGAGGAGGAGAATAACAGCCTGAGGAAACACTCTGGAAAAAGTAAGTTAAATGAATCCCGAAGTCCTTGTAGTTCCAAAGACTGCCCGTGGGTTCTACATTTCTGGAGAAGGTAACCAAAACTAAATGAAAATATGACTTTGGGACTGCATGTTACATGTCTGGCTTGGGAAAGCTAAGACAGAAGGTGGAGAAGGAGCTGTAAGAAATATTGGACACATGGTACCAGGGGAAACATCCTTTGGGGAACAGACCTTCCACAGAAACGAGAAGTGCTGTAACACCAAATGGCCTACTAAGGGAGTGCAGGAGCTGCAGGTGAGTACTCCTTTATCCCTGGGCGTCATTCTTGCTTGCCACCACCAGAAGAGTGACTCTTGAGTTGCATGTGGAAAGCACAGGTGAGAATGAGCAATGCTAAGAATATCTTTTTTCTCTTCTATCTGATATGATCTGACATCAAGATTTTTGAAAACAGAATCACGGCTAGACAACCAAAGTAAATTTCATTTAAAGAGCTGAGATTTCATGCCACTTTGGTTGAGCATTCCTCTAATTTAACGTTTGCAGTTGTCTTTCTGTGTGTCCCTCCTTCTGTGTCCTCTCAGAGCCACTCCGGGAGGCTTCTGACTGTCGCCACCACCACTCGAGGCAGGGCACAGGCCCCTCTTGCTGAGCTGCGCTAGGGGAGTCACACAAACCGGATCACCCAGGCAACTGTCCAGGGTCATGAGAGACAAACCAAGGATGCAGTCAGGATCTGGGGGCAGGTTACCAGGCTAGAGGCAGAATCACTGGGATCAGGATGGTGCACAAAGTGAATATGGCAAGTAGGAAATGAGATCTCACAAAGGAATTAAGGCTCAGAATGAAAAAACAAAACAGCAACACATAAGGTGACAATCAAAAGTGGTGGCTGGAAGTACCAGTTAGGGCCACATAAGATGGCAGGCAGAGAGGAGATTGCCAGGAGGCCTTGACTGTGAGGCTCCCTCTTCCACCTGGCCCTGTGTAATGGGTTAAGCTCCATATTTGAGTGTCTCCACAGGACTTAACAACCAGATCCCCAGTGTACACATGAGGAAACTCAAGTGGAGGGAAGCTTGTCCTAGTGATTTGAACAATGTCGTGCAACTAGTTGGAGGAACACCCAAATTAAAATCTTACCTCTCCAATTTCTTTTTATCTGTGCACATAATTAATACACAGCAATATGCTTGCATTCTTCAGATGCATCTGAAGAGATGGTCCCAATGTATAACTCGCTATAGAGTAGAAGCTCAATAAGAAGCACTGCATGGCAAGGTGTTTATCATTGGGAAACACCTTAAAAACATAGCCAACTCTCCGTTCTCTCTGTGCAGATTATACCATGGTATTGAAGGCTTTCCTCCCTTACTGTCTGTTGGTGTGAAATGGGGTAAGACAAATGAATTTCAGAACCATTTTTTTAGTCTACACAAATCACAACCAAGAACGTCAGTCTGCTGGGGAAACAAAAACCCCCAAACCAATGCCTTTGTGGCTAAATAGGGCCAAAGCGCCTCTTCCTGGAATAGTTTATTAAAGGTCAAGGGTAGTTCTATCCACTAGGTGAAGTCTACCCCAGCCCACTGCTTTTCTGTAACTTGACTTGGGAGAGCTGGAACTTCTGTGTCTTTGGCTTGAAGACTGGGCATTGTCCGTGTCAAATTACTAAAGAATAAAGGTCTTGGTTGACTTGCAACTGGAACCTGGCACCATGGGTCAATGGTTCTTACATAACAAAGAAATAAACAGAAGAAACTTCAAATTATCTATTAAGAGAAAGCTGGACCAGGGGTGCCTGGGTGGTACAGTTGGTTAAATGGCCAACTCTTGGTTTCAACTCAGGTCGCAATCTCAGGGTCCTGAGATCGAGCCTCGCAGGGAGCTCCATGCTCAGTGCAGAGTCTGCTTGGGACTCTCTCTCTGCACCACCCCACTCTCTCTCTCTCTAAAATAAATAAATTAATTTAAAAAAGAGAGAGAGAAAGCTGGACCAAAGTTTATTGACTCATTGATTAATGTAACACAACAAGCATTTAAAATAAGATGGCTGTCTATGGAATAAAACTGAAAAGTGATGCTGGGAATACATTCCAACTTGTCTCACCTTTTAACTATTTATTATATTATTATCAAAGCTGTAGTCTTTTCCCTTAATAAGGATGATAACCACATGACCAAAGCAAATATGTTTTGAATAATCCTGACAGTTTTGGAACCTCATGCTGGGAAGACGCTTTGAAACAGGAATCTGGAACCCGGGACACAGGGCAGGGTTTCTTCAACTCGGCGCTACTGACATCTTGTACCCGATAATTTTGCTGCTGTTGGGGGACTGTCTTGCAACATTCCTGCCGTCTATCCACGAAATGCCAGAAGCCACAATCCCCACTTCCGCCCTGTTCAATCCTGACAATCAAAAATGTTCTCACACACTGCCAAACATCTGCCGAGGGGCAAATTATACCTGGTTGAGAACCACTGGTCTAGAGGTATTTTCTCTTTAAGACCATGTGGGTAAATATACTAAAGTAAAAGGAACCACATACCACATCAGGACACTAAAGGTTTTCATAGTCATTTTTACATATGATTTCGTACTTTGTAAATGTATGCTGACATGCTCCCAGCAAAAGTATACTCACTGTGCACAAGAAAACAGAAATCTCTCCACATCAGCAGCAGAGTGAGTTTTGTAAAGCCTTCTGCATCATATTCCACGACGCCTCTAGGTGATAAAAACACACACACACAAAGAAAAAACCCTCATCAAAATAAGGCATAAGAGAGATGGAACCAAGTAAAGAACATATTCATAAAATCACGGTGATTGAATCTGAGACGCATTTAGCGTTAAGGGAGTGTTACCATAGGAAGGACATGGGGTTTGGAATGACAGCATCTACGTTTAAGTTTCAGTTTTGCTACGTACTATTATGACTTCAGGACAAGTGAAGCCATCAGGTCAGCAACGACACTACTTTCTGGGTGATGATTAAGTCTCACTTTCACATAGCCACTAAGCAGTAATGAGCAATGACAATGTTACTCAGTTTAGGAATCTATATTATTTTCTTCCAAAGCACTTGGAATCCTTTCACTCGTGGCCCCTGTCCTCCCCACCAGGCTCAAGACGAAGAAGCCATATTAGCTGGGTGGGTGCTGGTTCGGGTGGGAGACACACAGGACATGGGTCACATGTCAAGGAGAACGGCCCTGGACCACTTAAGCGCCTGGGTAGACTTCCGATAGGCTCGCCTCCCCCATTTTCCACAAGAGCTGATGCCTGGGACATGTCACCATAACATGACAATACTAACCACACACTGAGGACAGACATCATTGTCTCTGTCATTCACACCAGGAGGCGTCTGCTGTCTCCCTGGCTGAGTCAGGCCAATCAGACTGTCAATCCTGATGGCCTCCCAGTTTAAGCAGGAAGGGGGAACTCACTGTAAAGGTAAAGGAACTAAGACACTAAAGGCTGCGTGATTTGCTCAAAAACTGTTAGTCTATCATTCAGATCTTCTGACTTAGGTTAATAATTTTATTCATCAGTTTATATTTCTTTTCATGAATTTGTAATCAACTCAGTATTTTACAACACTGCTATCTAAACTTTTCAGATCCTGCATGCTGTAAGTAAAAACAAGCACAGAATCCTTTTCATTATGCACACAGTATAGTAATATAATAGCAATTGTATTTGATTTAGTAGTTGTATACAGGTACGACTATATTACTGTGTTGGATGCATAATAAAACACATACAAAATGTATATTTAAAAAGAAGGAGTTTTTTGGGTTTTTTTTTTTAAGATTTATTTATTTATTTGAGAGAGAGAGAGAGTGAGAGCATGAGCTGGGGGGAGGGGCAGAGGAAGAAGCAGGCTCCCCGCTGAGCAGGGAGCCTAAGGATGCAGAGCTCAAGCCCAGGACCCTGGGATCATGACCTGAGCAGAAGGCAGATACTTAACCAACTGAGCCACCCAGGTGCCCCAAGAATGAGATTTTTAAAAAGATGTAAATGCAGTTTTCCTATTTTTCTTGTGTGCCAGCGGAGTGAGGGGGGACACACACCCTACCTGGGAGGTTACTCTGCTAGCGCCTTCATTTTTAATTATACATATTAAAGATAATCTTCCTCAAAAATCAGAAGACCAATGGTATCATTTATTAACCACTGTTTGTATCCTAAGTACTTTCTCAAAATGTTCATAAATAAAGTTGAAAAAAATCATAAGTATTAAAGACTCATGTGAGAGACAGTCACACTGTTTAGATATTGACAGTTCTATTTTGGACGCATAAAAATTTCCACTAGGGATAATGAGAAAACTTCTTAAAATTGTTTTTGAGGAGTCAGAAATTTTGCCCCCATAACTATGCCACACTTATATCCCAGGGAATGGCCAACCTTACTCTTTATTTCACCTGCTCCTTCCTATTCCCACTTTTTTGGTCCTAATTTATTCATTTCCTTATTTAAAATTTTAATTTTGTGTTACTATATATATCTTTTTGTATTTATAAACCTTCTCCAGAATAAGGTGGGATATAAGCAGACCACTGACCCCCTTAGTGCTCAGTGCCCCTGAATGGGTAGAATGCCCCACCTTTTGAAGAAGACTGGGGAAAACAGGTTCCCTCTGCCCCTGGGCTAAGCCCCAGCGGAAGGGGGGGAGGGCCGAGGCGGGAAGGGGGAGGGGAGTGGGGGGGTGAGTAGCAGCAGGAGGAGATGCCCCCTCTACCTGCAGTCACAGGTGTCCCCCTCCCCTCTCTGTGCCTCCTCCTAATCCTAAGTGGGAGTCACTGCTCTTGGATCTAATGCTGGATTTGGTCCCCAGATCTGGGTGGCAAGTTGCGAGTAGGAGCCCTGTCGGGACACCTGAGTCCTGAGAACCCGGGCTCCCACCTGGCGCGATCTCTGCCAGGCGGGTGACTTCCCTCGGGTTACTAGGCTTCTCAAAGTTTCAGGTCTTTCTTGAGTCAACCGTGCCAATATGGCTGGCTCACTCATGACTCCTGGGAGCAGACGGAGGTGAAAAGCACTGCGCAAACTGTAAAGAGCCCTAGAACAAGCAGGCAGTGCTGCCCTTGTTACTGCTGGGTTTGTGGTTAGTCATGATGCTGCTCCAAGGAAGAGATTTGCTTCTATGATTTAGCAAAGGATCCTAAAAACGATCTTCCTAGGAGCTTTAGTGTGAGCAACATGCCAAAAAGACTCAAAATGGCATTGAAAAGCTAGTATGTAGAAGCACGAAGTGCTATTTTCTTAAGCTCTCACATTCGGGTCATCAGGACATGAGGACATTGTTGGCATGCAGTTTAAACAAGGAGGAACTTACGTGCCGAAGTGACTGAGGAAAGCAGCAATATACTCCCTTCTTTTGTGGTACCCTTGAATCACATACTGCACCTGGAACAGAACCCGAAGATGAGGAGTAGGGAATTCTCAAATGCTTTCTTACATTTCCGAGACTCAGAGAAGTAGAAAGAACGGTAAAATGAATACCCACATCCCCATCACCTATGTTCAACAACTGTGAATATTTTGTCTAGCTGCTTCATCCAGCCATCTACCTCCCCATCAAGCTAGCAATCAATCTTGGCTGAAACACTTCAAAGGAAATTAGAGACACCATGACAGTTAGTTTGGCCCTAGACAGGTGAGCGTGTATCTCCAAAAAACAAGACATTTTCCTACAGAGCCACAATGTCATTATCATACCCAAAACAAATCTAGCAATCATTCTCTGACTTCATCTAGTATCCTGTGCATTGTCACAATTTCCCAGTTGTCCCCAAAATATTCTTTTAAAGGCAGGGTGTAATCGAGGGTATAATCAAGGATCAGGCATTTAATCTAGAAAGTCTTTTAAGGTAGAATAAGAGTACCTCTTGGGGTGTGTACATATGTCTATGTGATATATGATATTGACTTTTCAGAGAAATTGAGCTAGTTGTCATGTAGGATGTTCTGCATTCTAGACTCTCTGGTTGTTTCCTTCCTTTTCCCTCTACTCCCTACATTTCCTATAAATTGGAAGTTAGACTAAAGGTGTGATTAGATTCAGGTTAAAAATTTTTGGCAAGAAAACCTCATAGGTGATAGTGGGCTTGATCACTGGTTAAGGGGACGACAGCAGGACCACTCCACTGTAAAGGGGACTACAACAGGACCAGTCCACTGTAAAGGGAGGTTTCCCCTTTGCCGCCGGGAGTGACCCGCGGGTATACTTTTCAAAGCCTGTGAAGATCTAGCCCCTCTCTCAACCTTTCACCTCATGGTTTTAGTACCTGCTGGAGATGCTTGTCTGAATCAATTATTTCATTAGGAGCCGAAAAATGGCGACTTTTTAAATTCTATCACTCCATTGTGCATTTATCACCTGCAGTTGTCTGTAAAGAAGAGTTTCCTCTCATCAAATGGGGGCTATTTTATGCTGAACTACAACTCCTATTGAAAAGGTAGGACAACGTTGAATTCTTTCTTTTCAAATTCCCAATATCCAGGAAAGGAGTGTTACAATAGGGGATTTTATTTTGCCTTTTTATATTTCCTTGTTATCACCAAATGGCAGTTTTTATAAAAAAAATTGTGAACTTATTAAGCTGGACATCTGAAAGTTAGTCATTTGCCCACCAGCTACTAACACAAAAATACATTCCTTATAATGTCCTCAAAGAAATGGCTCAAAGAAACAGGGGAGAAAGAGGCCCCCCAAATTGTTTATATTGGCTGTAGCCACAACGAGTTTCCATGGCTAACAAAAGCTTGAGATAAAGTGCTTGAAATAACCTTGACACAATTGGTAGTGATAGCCCACTTTGTACCCTTTAGAAGTAAAACAATTCTATTTATATAATAGGGGTTTATGTCAATTTATAAAAACAGTGCTTACTTTGCAGGCTTAATGCAGGATCAGAAATGTTATTTTGGGAAAAGAAAAACAGATGATAAGTTTGCTTAAGTGGCTTTGTTTAAAAAGGGGATGAAAACAGTTCTGTGTACTTGATTTTAAAAACAGAAAACCATTTTAACAGAAACCCACAACAAAACTGGCTATAAAGATAGATTCCAACGTAATTATGGAAATTCATCTGAAGAGATTGTTTCTAAAAGCAGCCCATACTGTCCTCGTTTGTAGCAAGCATAAGAACATCAATTTTAAAAGACAAGTAAAATTAATGAAAGGGAACCAGATAAGAAAAACAGACTGATTCTTGTATATCTGGGAAAATGGTAATAGAATTTTTTTTTTTTTTTGAGGAAAATGTATGACTAGAAATTAATCTCAATTGGAGAGCTTTAAAAAAAGGCTTTTCTTCTCAGTTCTGGAAGACCAAATTCGTATGTTTCTCTATAATACTGGGACACAGATTTGAAGGCAGTGCAAAGTCCCACAACGTAAATAAGAATTCTATCCTCCGATCAGTTTTGAAGGAGGGCAGAGGCTGGGGGAATTTGGTCCAATGAGAAGCAACCACCCCACGAGTTAGATGCCCTGGAGTCCGCGCCAAGCCCAGAGACTGCAGACTTGCCAGATTTTCGTTTCCCTGACATTTAAAAAATAATACTGAAGCCTCTGAAATATTATTGTACTTTAAAAATATTTCCTCTACAGAGATGAGCTATCTTTTGAAAGAAAGAGACAAACAAAAGATTTCTTTTCCAAGCCAATGAGCACAAGTCAATAGGAGCATAGGAAACAGTACTTTGGGAACTGAGCAAACGGAGTCAGTCGATGTGGAAGAAAGAAAGTCAGTATTGCTTGTGGACGAACATCTCTGGTTTTCAGCTAACTACACCGGCTGGGCATTAACAAGTATATACTTATACTTTTTAGAAACATCTGGCAATAGCCATTTATGTAAACTCAGCTAGTCGCCAATGTACTGACTCATTCATGCAGCTAAGAGAAAGCTCTAGATAACCTGATGGGCCTGCCTACCGGACCAGCTGACCTGGAAATCTTGCCCCTGGGAGTGGGACTCTGGCAAGCTGCTCCTAGACGGGACGCGGAGAATCAAGCACTGAGTAGCAAAAAGTGAGGTAGAGAAAAGCAGAAAGAGGTGAAGGCAGTTCTAGTGAATTACCTTGATACTCACTGGTGGCAAACACACACTCACACACACCCACACTCATGCATGCATGCAGCACGAGATAACTGGGAAATGGAGGACTTCAAAGGTGCAAGATCTAGCAAAAACTTAGGACATAAAGGAAATTTAAGGAGGAGGAGGTAGAAATTTAAAAGATGAAGATAAGACTGAAACGGGAGGTCAGAATCCTTAGGAGAGGAAGAAGGAGCACAAGGAACTAGGGAGAGAAATGGATGAACTGTAACTCGAAGTAGGAACGGCCGGCGTCAGGTGGCAGCTGAAGCTGAGACGGGGTGCAGAGGACAGCCTGCAGGCCAACGCCGACAGCGCGGGGGCGGGGCTCCGCTGGAGGGCGGAGCCTCACGAGGGGAGGGTCAGGAGACCGGCTTTTACCTTGTTGGTGAGTAGGTGGCACACTTGCGGCACATAATCAATGAGACATCCTCCTCCGGGAAAGGCTGGGATATGCAGAGCTGAGGAGCCTCCAAGGGCACTGAAAGGACAAGAGCACAAGGGACACTTCTCTTAGGGCTCCGGCTATGTAGGAAGCGATAACCCCAAACAGACTCGCCTTCTCTTAATGTCTGCCCACCAACCACTTGAGTTAATGAGGATGGGAACATGGGCTTCACTTTATGATTACATTTCTTTATTTTTATCTGTTTTGTTAAATCAGCATGTTCAGATTGCCCATGACTACCAACTAATGATCAGTAAAAACTAATGATTCTATCACACAACAGGGCAAATTGGCACATTCTGATTGGCGTGGGTAAATGTCTTACCAATATTAATGGGTTGGACCTTGGATGGACACACACATTTCCATACTCTCCATTATGTGCTGGGCAAAGAGAAGTCATTCCTTAAACCCCCATACTGAACTGAACTGAATTCCTTCAGCACCACCACGGTGCAATGGAAGGACTGGCTCTGCCCCTTACCAGCTTTATTGCCCGGGGGAAGCCTCCTGGGGCTTTAGCCTCCTGGAGTTTAGTGTGGGGCCAGTGGTGCAGGGCAGGGGCTGCAGACTCCAGGCTCCACCCAGCCCAGGGAAGTGATATAAATGAGCACAGAGAACTGTAGTTTCTGCACAGTGGGAAGGGCTCTCCACCCTCCAACTCCAGCTAATCTCTGCCATGGTGGAAACACAAGCCTGGTCTTCACAGACCCTTATTTTTCACGGGAAGCCAGAAATCCAGATGATTTAAGTTCTCAAGTTTTAAACGGTGGCAACTAACTAAACATCTTCTGAAACACTGTGCTGCTCCATCCTGTGTCTGTTGGTCAATATGGGTAAAGTCTGCAACTAGTCCAAGTCAACACTGACATTCATCTAAACAAGAAGGTACAGTCAAAAATCATTGATCCAAGCACTAAGACACAACACTGATCCAGAAATAGTTTCCAGGACTTTCGTGGAGATTCCCTTTCAGTTTAAATCAACCAGCATACCATTATTAAAGAAACTGCTCAGAACCTCACAGTATACATTTCATATCCCATCCTTAATCTTGATTTCATCTTCTTTCCTACTCTCACTTTCCTTTGGTCCTAATTTGCTTTTCTTGTTTGAATTTTATTTTAACGTATACGTTTCTTACTGTAAAAGCCCCTTAAACCACCTCTGTAATATGATGGGGTATAAAGAGACCCCTAAGATCCGTTAATGCTGTGATTATTCATTAACCAAATCCCTAGTTACAAGGCTGTAAATGGAAGCAAAGTGTTTCACAATAACAGTCTAGAAAATCATTCTTAAATAGTTTAGAGCAGACAGACTTAGCCTAGGGTTTGCAGTACAGGGAACAATACATGTAAGTACTGAAAGGGTCCTAGACCCAGCCTGTCTCCCTATTGACCAAAGATTCCTGAAATTAATTTTTCCAGTAGAAATGGATATTACGTTTATTTATTTATGGAATGAAAAAGCCCCAACACGTGAATAAAATCCCGGGTGATGTGAGGAAGTCAACGGGGTGGAAATATTTGCTGTTGACTTTTTCTATTCAGATGAGACCTAAAAAGCACAACAACCCTGACAACTGAGAAAATTATGAGACAGCATTTGACTAAGTATGACATTAATGAATCATCTACAGTCTGCAACTGCACAGAATCAGCAAGAACATCACTTCCGTTTGCTACTCTCAGAGCAGACATTGGAGGAGGTTCAGCCTAAACTCCGAAGAAAGCTAGGAAAATTCCTATGACTTCTTGTGTACTGGAAGAAGGCTTTTTGTCCCCTCTTTTGTATGCAAAAGTACATAGAGAGCACACTTCTAAGTGGAAGGTTCTAACAGTTCCATTAGGATGGAAACTGATTAAGAAGAAAATTCTATAGTACAAGAGAAAGAGATCCAATATTTTTATCTTGTCGTTCCTGGGGGGAAATACCTGTATAACATAGAAATACCAAGATTCAGGCTTCTCGTAGCATACTTGGAAGAACAATCTTTAGCATAATGAAATTCCAGAAAATAAAATAATTTGGACAGTTACCTGGAATTGATTACAATGGGCTTCGACCTGTGTACAATATTACAGGACAAGTTCTTAATCATTCATTAAAATGAATACAAAAAAATGAAAATAGTCTGTGGGTAATCCTCTAAACTTGAGACTCCCTCTGCTTCTGACACATAGCCATTAAAAAAAAATTACCTATAATGATGGAAAGAGGCAGAGGTGTGGAGAAGTCCAAAGACTGGTTGCTTGGCCAGCGGGCCCATCTCTCTGAACTCTGTGGTTATTGGAAACTAACACTTGTTGCTAGGTGCTTTCTCATTACCTAATTTAATCCTCCCCACAATTCAGTGAGGTGAGAATTCGCACTGTAATTCTACAGGTGAAGAAACTGAGGCTCAGACAGCAGAAGAAATTCCCTTGGGTTCACACAACTAGGAGATGGTAAAGCCAAGATCTGAACTCGGGTTGGCCTGTTGCCGGAGTCCACGCTGTTACTGCCGGATTCCGTGCCTCCCTGAGAGCAGGGGGATTTGACTCTTGAAACAGCTCCAGGGATGGGAAGAAACAGAGGGTGTGGCCCCCCGTGAGCCAGGTCGGGACTGCAGTGATGCCATCGGGCTTCCAGAAGCACCCAGACCACCACTGAAGCAGGCTCTGTGATGTACACCTCATCTCTCTTTACAATTTTCCACCCCGCAGCAGAGCAAGCATTCCCGTGCATTTTGCTCCTACCTCAGTCTCTCCCACCCCAACCATCAAACAACCACAGTCGCTGGATTTATTTTTAAAAGGACACTTACTGCACCCTTTCTTTAACTCAGTAGTTCCTCAGCTTGTGAGGGTACTGAACCTGACTGCCAGCATCATATACTGATAAGTGCTGCTGATTCATGTATAAATATCCGTCTTGTGGGTAAATATTTAACAGGCCTGCTATAGCCTGAATGCTGCCCTGATCGTGCTGAATAAACAAAGTCAAGTGCCATGAAATAAAAAAGCTATTACGTTTTTAAAGGGTGCAGGACGGAGGTCCAGCCGGGTGAGCTCTAATTATTTAATATTCATGAATCAAAAACTATTGGGTGGAGCACATACAATGAAAAGCTCAGCATGTGCAGAGATTGCAGGGCTCCCTGAGCGCTTCCCAGGGGTGCAGGGCTGGCTGGAGAGAAGGCAGGGCTGGACCGACAGGCTCCGTGGTGGCGGGGAGGGGCAGGGAGAGGCGGGGAGGTATAGGAGGGGAGGTGCAGGAGGGGCAGGACAGGGGGAGCAGGGGATGGAAGGGACCACTGCTGTGGATTCTTCTGATCTCCAGACCAGTGAGGGGAGGAAGCAGGGTAAAAAGTGAGGAAAAGTCAACTAGAGCGGCGGGGTCTCAGGCTGAGATTGGGAGGACAAAGGGGTGAAGGGGCTGTTTTGATGAGAAAGTACTTTCTGTCTCTTTATGGACTGAAATGACACGTGAAATTGGCTGCTAATTCTCAGACCTGAAACTGAATCTGTGGATATAAATTAGAAGGACAAGGCTGGAGTCTGAGAAACCTTTCCAACAATGGAGTTAAATAGACCAAATGGTAGCCAGAAAAACACTTCCAGGTCCGTCTCACTGGATCTAAAAGTCAAATAAAAGAATTGTCAGTGTTCACCGTATTGATGCGATTGTTTTCTATGCAAATACAGCTAATAGAGCCTTTTGGGAATGGGGTTCTGTCTACAAATATTCAGAGCACTTTTTTTTTTTTTAAGATTTTATTTATTTATTTGACAGAGAGAGAGATAGCGAGAGCAGGAACACAAGCAGGGGGAGTGGGAGAGGGAGAAGCAGGCTTCCTGCCGAGCAGGGAGCCCGATGCGGGGTTCGATCCCAGGACCCTGGGATCATGACCTGAGCCGAAGGCAGACGCTTAACGACTGAGCCACCCAGGCACCCCAGAGCACTTCTACTACTGAAGACTTGACTTGGCTACATTGCTACAGCACAAGGGAAATATTTTTGAGCATTTTGACATGGAAAAATGCAGGGAGGCAGCCTGTCTGAAGGCCTCACTTGGGACAATGGGGTTTGATTTTAACCCATTATGGAACGGTAACTCCCTCCTCTCCGTGTGGGGTTTTACCTCACTGGCCAAATAAAATGAGCAAAACATGACTTGGCACTGGAGAAAACCAGAAGGGGCCAGTGATTTTCAATTCTAATTCTTGCTTCCGCCACGTTTGTTCTGTTTGGTTCTACTCAATTTTCTCATCAGTGCCGTGGGATAACACTGCTCTCAAAAAGACCCATCTCTCTCAAGGGATAAAGCAACAATTAGAATTATAGTAATATGAAGAGAGCACCAAGCACTCTACGAGTGACTTTATTCTAAAATGTCTCCTGCTTGTGTACGCTATGGTCAAGGGTTATGTCAAGACCCTGTTAGAGACACTTGGATCAGCGTTACCATCCTGCTCTGCCTCCGAATCGGGTTCCGAGGGAGAGGAAGATGATCTGGTTGCCTCCTCCACAGGATGATTCAGGGGAGTGTTGGAGGGTGAAGCACTGACAGGGGGAACTTCCAGGATGGTAGATGGACTCAAGCTGCCATGAGCCCCCAGGCTAAGACACATCCTAAGGAAAGGTGAACTCTCAATTCAACTCAACAAACACTAACTCTATGCCCAACTCTGTGTAAGGACTTCAGTTTCCTATTCTGGGTCCATACTAGGGCACTACTGCTAATTCCCTTCAAGGTAGAGGAATGCCAAGCCCTCAGGAATCTGGGGCACTCTATAATGCCAGAGTATGTTTCCTGGTGGCCTGCCAGGAGACCCATTACAGCAAAACACAAGTCACTGTGATTTACTGAGCATCTGCTTTAGCCAGGCACTCTAGTAGGCATTTCGTTATCTCTAAACCTCATAACAACCTGGCCAAGTAGACCTAAGTAGTCCAATTTACAGAAGGGGACACTGAGATTCTAAGGATCTAAGTGTCTTCCCAAGGTCACCCAGCAATTAAGCTGCAGAGATGGGCTCAAAATCCAGTCTTCTTGGTTCCAAGGTCTACATCCTTTTTCGTCAGAAAATCTTTCATAGAAAGACAGTGTGAAAAATTTAAAACTCTACCCCCCCATGTCCTGAAACAGTGGTATAAGTGGCTGAAATTATCCTCACAAAAGCTTAGATCCATAAAACTCAGCACTGTGTCATCTCATTTGTTCTTGTCTTAAGATATCATATGTCACAACAAGTTAACTTGTAGGATAGAGAAAAAAAGTCCTATCTAGCCTCTGAAAACCCAGAAGTGCACAGACAGTACATTAAGGAGAGACTCTGGTTTGCTGGTTTCCCCAACTGGATTTTCTTTGTGCTAGTAAAGCATTTTCTAGAGCTGTTGTTAGCCCCTGTCTCATTTCACAGATTCAACACTGAGCCATCTCAAGAGTCTCTTGATACCTCAGTTAAACAAAACCAATCAAAATTGAAAAATCTTAATGAGTATAACAGGAGAAAAAAATAAGAGATCCGAGTGACAAATTAAGTTTACAAGTAGAAGAAAATCTGGGGAGTCAAACTGGATGAGGGGTTCAATAAGAACTGATAGAGGCCTGGCCATGTTGCATTTGCGACTAACCCAGTATTTCCATTAAACATGCTTCACAGTATATAGCAGGTCTTTATTAGAGTACTGTATCCCATTTCTTGTTTCCCATTTTTAGAGGGACATATGAGAATGGAAATGTTCTGAGACCATGATAAATATGAAATGTTCCTCTGGAGCAAAGTCTAAAAAGAAGCTGAAACTGTTAAGTGAAATTACTTAGCAAGTTATGGAATCATTAAATAGAGTGACTTAAAAATGTGAAGACATACTCTATGGACTATTTGAATCAGCTGTTCCTTGCTTACACACAGTATACATGAAGAGTTTAAAATATGACGGATTTCGTTGGTACAGTGAGTGAATTTTCCACAGGACGGGACAGGAATAATAACTCCATTTAAGAAGCACTAGGTGGGGTGCCTGGGTGGCTCAGTCGTTAAGCATCTGCCTTCGGCTCAGGTCATGATCCCAGAGTTCAAATAAATAACTAAAATCTTTAAAAAAAAAAAAAAAAGAAGCACTAGGTATCAGGCATTATGCTAAGTGCCCTCCTGTATGACATCATCTCTGCTTCATACGAACCTGCGACAGAGGTGTTATCCCATTTTACAGATGGCAAGGCTGGAGCTTAGAGAAGCTACAGAACCTCTCCAAGGTCACGTAAGTGGTAAATGGCAGAGAGGCATCTAAATCCAGGTGCCTCTGACCTAAATCTATCCCCCCACTTAGGCCTTCAGGTACCACTTTTGTGATTTCTGATGCAAAAATCTATCTGCAGACCTGACATCTGGTTCCACGTGCATCAGGTTCACAGGCTCCTTGTGGCTTGGATAGTTCAGGCTGAGCCACAAAGGCTGTTTCCAGGAACATTTATTAAACTGATTTAGGTACCTGAACTGAAGCAATGAAGGCCTTTTTCATTCTAGGCAAATGAACCCCAGGAAACCCAGAAGAACTCTGAGGGCCAGAGGACCTGATGGGCAACTCCCAGCAGATAGGAGGTGGCATGCAAGCAAGGAAACCTGACATTAAAAAAAATACAAAAGATGGGAATATTGCAACTGCAAACAGAATATGTCTCATGACATGAACACTAACCAAATTTTTGTTCAGAAATGTGTTTTTTAAGTTTGTTAACATCTTAAAAAAGCCTTCAAGGGACAGCAATCTTAACAGATGTCCACCATCAGAATTCTGTTGGCATGTGGAAAAGCACTTAAAGTAAATCCCCCGAAACAACAATGGACTTAGCAGATGTTCTATTAAGGTTTGGGATGAACTACTTATGATGATGCCTTGGCTGCGCAAGACATGAACAGGCGAAGCAAGAGAAAAGCTTTTCCCCTCTGGTTGCCTTTTGATCCCTGGCCTATTATCTGCAGTTGAATCCACCACAATTTCTTTAAGAAATGGAACTATTTTCAAGCATCAGGCATCGAGACTGAGTACATTTACTACGAGCTTGTTTAGAAATGTACAACTCAAACCCCAGTGAATGGCTTTATTGCTCTATTATCCAGGTACACGTTACTTTTCCTATGAAGTACTCTTATAACATATTTACTGGGAAAAAAATCAATACATAGATATATCAAATCGTCACATTGTATACTTTGAAGATCTTACAACTTTGTCCGTTATACTTCAATAAAGCCAGTAAAAAAAATCAATGTATACCATAGTTACCCTCAGCTAAATGCACAAGCATTTCTATAGCTCCCTCCTCATTGCACACTGCTTTTAATGGTCAAAGGAAATGCGGATAAGAGGAAAAAGAATGCCTCTGCCTGTCCAGGGCAGAGAAGGATATCCACCTGATGATTCCTGTTTACTGTTTTTTACTAGAGCCTCAGGCACACAAACAGCATTAGGCAACTTCATGCACACATTGCTGGTCTCTGTGCTCCAAGAGCTAATCTGTAGGAAGCTGCAGTTGGGTTTGTGCACACAAAAACAAGCAAAGATACCAGAAGATGAGATTAGCCAGGGTGCCGGTACATAACACTTTATAATTTGTTTCCAAAGTGCTCCTCTTTTTTTTTTTTTTTTTTTTTTTTAACAACAGCCTTACAAAGTAGGTAGCAAGTCTTACTACACCCATTGTGGAAATGAGAAGACTGAGGCTTGAGATGGATGACTTGCCCAAGGTCCAACAGCTGGAAACAGTGAAACGGGCTTGTGATTTTTTTCTCTGCACTAGTAGTTTTCATGACGGTGTGAGAAGAACCTGGGGAGCCTGTTAAAAACTCAAGATACCCAGGCACCATCCCAGAGAAGCCGATTTATTAGGTCTGAGATGGGACCTTGGAATCTGCATTTTAAGAGGTTCCCTAGGGCATGCAGGTGCAGGTGGTCCGCACACCACTGCTCTGTACCTCACGCCGAGGGTGCACACCTGGGACCGCGAATGGGGAAAGGTGTGGTAAAAGCAAATTTGCCTCCCATCCTTGGGGCATTAGGTCACTGACAATTTGAAAGGCACTGTGGACAAGAAGGTGAAGGAAACACAGACATGCTCTTAAGGACTAAGGTCTAGTATGGGAGTATAAGATACTTATGGAAACAACTAGAAAAAAGGTGATCACCACTGAGTTTATTCACGGGCAAAAAGGCAGTGTAGTTACATGCGGGTAACCAGAAGACGAGGCGAGGGAGTAGTCAAATCAAGACTGGGGACTGAAGTAAGGAGGCCACAGATTCTACTTAAAAAGGCAAGGCACTGGATCAAAGGCTAGGGACTCTGCGGGCAGCAGACCATGGATCCCGGACCACAGTGAGCAGCTTTTGCCCCCATGAGAAAAGCACCTTTCACACTTCAGGCTGCCCAGGAGAGCTACCGGTAAGAGGGCATCTGCCTGGAGAGGGAGTAAGAAGATACAGTGGTAGATCTTGATGCATGCCAGTGGTGACCTGGGCAGGAAAGAAAATTTGAGGTTAGAAAAGAAGTTCTGGGGACACCTGGGTGGCTCAGTCAGTTAAGCATCTGCCTTTAGCTCGGGTCATGATCCCGGGGTCCTGGGATCAAGTCTCGCATCGGGCTCCTTGCTCAGCGGGGAGTTTGCTTCTCCCTCTCCCTCTGCCTGCCGCTCCCCCTGCTTGTGCTCTCGCTCTCTCTCTCTGACAAATAAATAAAATCTAAAAAGAAAAGATAAGAAAAGCAGTTCTGTTTAGTCAGAGAGTGAGAGATGTCCTGGAGAGAAGGAACAGTCTGAAGTTGGAGACTGAATCTCAGCCAGTCTCAATGCTTAACATGTCTCTTTTACACTGACAACTTCCAAATTTATACTCCAGCTCAGATCTTCCTTAACCTGGGACTCAGAAAGCCGACTGCCTACTCGCTGCCTCCCCCCGGATGTCTAAAGTGCGCTCCCGACCCCACCTGCTCACGGCAAAGCCTGCCTGCAACACCTGCTCCCGCCCTCGTCCAGCAGCCAGCCAGTGGCAGCTCCGGCCTACTGGTTCCTCAGGCATCCCGGGCTCTTCTCTCTCACATGCCCCGTTCAGTCGGCCCTGTCCAGTCTCCTGTAACTTCTCATCTGGATTCCTGCGCCATGGACAGGCCGGGACTATTCCACCTCAGACAGCTGGCCCAGTCCTTCTGCTCTTCTCTCGGCCTGGAACACTCTTCCCAGCCACCTGCGGGGCTTGCTGTCTCACCTGCTTCAGGTCTCCCTCGAATATCACCGTCTTCGTAAGACTTCCTGAACCAGCTACTTGTAACAACCCACCTCCATCCCAGGTATCCCCTCGTCTTTGTTTTACCTTTTTTATGGCATATGTGTCCAGAAGACACTCTACATACGGTCTTTGTTTCTTGTCTCCCCCCAGCACCCTTCACTAGAATGGGGACCTCTGTCTGTTTTGGTCCCTGCCGTAACACCAGAAACAGGAATAATGCCAAGTTCATAGTAGGCACTCAATAAATATTTGTGGTATTAAAGTCAAATGAAGGTAGGGAAAGATACGGGAGTCAAATTTCCAAAATGGACATTAAAAGTCAGTAAATGTATACATCTTTTCTGAAACAGTCATTGTGAAAGGGCCTAGGACAGGGGTCAGCAAACTTCGTCAGTAAAGTGCCAGGTGGGAAATGGTGTCGGCTCTGTGGCCACAATGTCTCTGTCGCAACCGCTCAACTCTGACGCTGTGGCATGAAAGCAGCCACAGACAATACGTAAACAGGTGACGCACCGGGTTCCAATGAAATTATTTATGGACGCTGAAATGTGGATTTCATAACATTTTTACACATCACAAAATATTACTCTTTAAGTGTTTTTCTAGCCATTTAAGAAATGTGAAACATAAGTCTTAGCTCATGAGCCAAACAAAGTGGGCTGTAGTTTGCTTGCTGGCTCTTGATCTAGGATCATAGGATCATTTGACAGTTCTAGGGATGCTGAAGATAGGGATGTATCCAGGAAGCAATAGAGGCAAAAAGACCTGGAGTAGGTTAGCAAAAACGAAAAGCAGCCCCTTTGCTCAAACCTCTTACAAACTGTGTTCGACCAGCAGGGCAAACTGCAAGCATCAGTCTTCTTTAGGCAAAGGTGAGGTGAGCATTAGGCACCTCGAGGCACCTCGTGGACTGTGGGAGTTCTCATAATGATACTGGGTTGGAGCTGTGCAGGGGAGCTATTTATATCATCTCGAATGAAGCTTGAGGCATATTCTGGTGCTTTCTACTTCTATGCTAGGTGAAAAAGCTGCCTACAAAAGCCTTCCTCCCACCCAAAATACTGTTAGTTGGTGACTGATCCTCAGAAATATTAAGATGAATCATATATGCTCTTTTCACAGTGCAAAGAGAGATAATTTTAAAACTCAGAAAATGTCACTTTGGGTAGTCACACACCATACAATTAGAAAAGCTGCCCAGCCTGAAAATTGTAAATAAATAAAATCCTGTTCTTGCATGGAAACATTTTTCCTCATTTAGATTCCGATGCTTGTCTTAGGACTTGCCTCCAAGATTGGCTGGTGTTAAAACGTGTTCAGTCCCATAATCTGATGATGGAAGGCAGGCTTTGTTCTCCACCCCTCTTCCCTGGGGCCCTCCCTGGCTAACCCTGCTGTTCTTGGTAACCCACGGCACTCAGCTCTGACTTTCTCAAGCTGCTGCTCTTCTCACCTACAAGCAGCTTGTGGCCTCCCTGTCTCCTGCTCTGGGTCGGCCTGAAAGGTGCCAGCCAACAGTGGGCTCAGTCTGGACCCAAGCACAGGGAAAGGAATCCTGCATTTCTTTCCTTCACCTGCTTCCAGAAACAGGTATTTTTGTCTTTGATCCCTAAGCTCTGTTTTCTTTCTCTTGTTACTAAACAGTTCACTCCCTATCTCCTCCTGGCCCCTCCCTTGCCCTTTTTTGCAACTTCATCATTTTTCCACACTGCACCGTTTGGCACAGGAAAAGGAGGGAACCACATCAAATAAAGGAATGCAACCACAAAAGCTGCCTTGAGAAGCAAGGCCCAGGATTTTTTTTTTTTTTTTTTTTTGGTCAATTTACCGTTTTTGGACTTGTTCTCCCATAATCAAATCCTCCCTATCGTGTTAACAATGTGGTAGTGTGTCAATACATTGGAATTTTGCTTCAATCAGCAACCCAGAGCTTAATAGGAAAATGAAGCAACAAAATGCTGGTCTTACTGTTAACCTTAGGCCAGGCCTGTACTTAGGATGGGGATGTTGGCTTCTTGATGGTATGCGGGCCAAACCTTCAATGTTTTGTGAGGAGCTTGGAGCTGTCAGCAGAAGCCTAAGGCAGTGTCTTGGGCATTACTTAGGCATGCTTCTGCCATCACAAGAGGGACAAGCACTCCAGGGACACTGACTGAAGCATGAAACACCCAAAATTTTAGTAAGCCAGGGTAAGTTTAGACTGAATTCACCTGCAGAAATTTAAAAGACACATTCGGGGGAGGAACAGGCTGGGTAAATAAAATGGACAATAACTTAGCAATAAAAAGTAACAAAATATTCAGAATGAATGAATGAATGACACGTTCAGCTTAGTGACAGCCATTCCTGGGTCTGGCTCTGTGACACTCATGATGTCTATAGTTCTCACAAAAAGGCCTGTGTAAAGTTCAAGTGTTGTTTTGTTGTTGTTCTAAATTAAAAACATGTGTCCAACACATAAACCATTTAGGTACAACAAGAAGGTGCCAAAATTCCAAAATAATTCCAAAAGTCACTATTCCATCTCCTCGGGAAGTATGTGTTAGAGTCAATGTTTAACAACAGCTGGTTAATAATATTCATCATAAATGAAAACACCAGTTAGAGGTGGAATACTTTTGATGTGGTAGTTTTATCTTTTGTGACTAAGTTGGTCAACTAAACTGTCCATAACACGAAGGTAAGTATTTTTGTTGTGATTTTGGTTTGGTTCACATGGAACAGTCACAGGCCATTTTGGTTAACGTTGGAAATTAGCCTATCTTGAACATCGTCTACAGCATATATAAGCAGTCAACAGACGGGCCACTAGGCAGTGATTCTCCACCTTTATCTACCCCAGCACATCCACATAACATGGCATCCCTCCGGTGATTCTCTTGGGGAGAAGGGAAAGGATAGCAGAAGTATCTCTTCTCTCATCCCCATTCCAGGGTAGCATACTAGAATCTCAGGGTGAAGAAATGTGTGAATTGAAACAAAACACCTTGTAGTTGGTTCTCATATGGACTGATAGCATAGATTTTTCAACCGCCCCCAACCCAACATGAGAATCACTGTCTCGAACATATAGAAGGAGGAGTCTTCTATCCTCAGGAGCTGAAGACCCTTCACGGCTAACAGGTGAAATTGCTGGTCTTCCAATTTTGGCAGTGTTCAGCCTGGCCCCAGCTCCACTTTGGAGAGCCAGATCGCCCACGTCATTTCAGATGCCCATTCGATCTTCTTGCCCCCTCTCCAGTTCCTCCTCCCCACCGTAACACTGCAGCTGCCCAAGATGACCGAGAGGATGATAAAGTTAAGACAGTGGATGCTGAAGAGAAGCAGGAACAGCGGGCAGGTGCTTGCTTGAAAGCACCCCGTCTACTCTGCCTTGTGCTGCCACCAGCTACGGCCCCAGGGAAGGGACACAAATGTGCAGGCACGATGTCACCACCGGTCTAGCAAAGCAGGACACAGACACTGGATGGAAGCATGGCTGCCCTCCACAGAACCAGGCCCCACCTCCAGGCAGTATGCTCCAAAGTCGCCTGGAAAGCAGAGGGAGCACACTGGGCAGAGGGAGCTGAGGAAAAAGGACATCTGGGAATTTGCAGAGATGAGGGACTGAGGAGGCTATGAGCACAGTCAGAATTCTAACAGAAATAACATGCATTCAGTAGATGCCTGTCATTTAAAAAACATTTTATCTTACTAAATAAATTGTTTACTTACTAATGGAGAAAGTGGGAGTTCAGTTCTGTTAATATCCATCTGTGCAGAACTGGGAGCCTGTTTCTGAATATCACTATTTACCTGTGTCTTTTACTTGAATATATATATATCCATTGGTTTAAGCACTATTTTTATCAAATTCTCTAAAATAGATGATTCAAAACAGCCACGACAGTAAACAAGGGCCTGCACGCCCAGACAAAGACTGCAGGGCAGGCAAGAGGAGAAGCAGCGGGAGGCCCAGGAGGC
>NC_138378.1:103153198-103158938 GCF_054177405.1 Leptonychotes weddellii
ATATAATTGGGTTTGGCCTATTAACTTGTTTGAAATTCACTTGCTTGATTGCTTCAGAATTTTGATTTTTCTTAAGCTTTCCAAACTACAATACTCAAAACTTAGTAACAGAGCAATATTAACAGCAGAGAGGGGAATGCAAACATGACTTACTCAACAAGCTGTAGGGTTGAACCACAGCCACTCAATCCTGGCTCTGTCTCAGAATGGCATCGGGGCATCAATAGACCCGAAGTAATTTCACCCAGACCCACACGGAAGAAGGACATGCTGACCGGACCTCTTGGTGTAAGGATGCAGGTCCAGACACTCTTAACTCTCAGGAGTCTTGGTACTCTCCCAAACTAACAACCCCATAGAAGTTCTGTGGACATTTACAGTCTTCAAGGAGAAAGGCAGGGAGGGGTCCACAACTTCCGGGCCTCCAAGCAAACCCTGAGCATCAGAGTCTGCAGGGCTCAGCAGTTCACCGCAGAGCCTCCAACCACTCAGAGGATCAGCATCCCTCTTTCCCAATCAGACAGAGAATGCTTCTCAGTATGAGCTGTGGCGAACTGAGGACAACTCACTTTTGTGGGTGCGTTCTCATTTTGCTAGGAACTAACCAGGGCTCAGGGTCACTTTAGAGCAGGGGGAGCCCTGAAGCCCACTCACAGCCCATCCTCAAACCCAAGCTGCAGCCAGGCTCATCACCTGAGCAGCAAACACTCCAAGTGTCCTCTAGACTCAACACGTGGATCAGGCATATTTGGAAATGGGAGCCTCCTCAGAAGGGTGAGGACTGAGCCAATGCTCCGAGAGAATGTACGACAAGTTCACACGGGTAGAACCAAATCACAAATGTAAGCGAGTTTCAACATGAAACATCCCAATCAAGGAGCGAAACACATGAGAGTGAACCTTCCAGTGGAGAACCACGTAGCCACTAGGGAAGAATGAGAGTGACCTACAGGTCAGGGTCTAGAAAAATGACCATGACATATTGTTAAAGGAAAAAGCAAGTTGCAGAATAGTATGTATCATGCCATTTTTATGGCTAAACGAAAACAACAGCAAAAACCCAAAATGAACTAAAAGGAACAACAGTGTGAAAATATTACATCTAAATGTTGTATATTTTCCGGTAAGTCACATTTCCCCTCTGCCTTTTCACTGAGGTGAAGGCTCGAGGTTCACTGCCCCGAGGAAGAGGGTGGCACCACACAGGTCAGAGACGCCCCCCACATGGGGAAGAAGGGAGGACCAGCACTGAGGAGGACAGCCCTCAGACAGGAACGGAAAGACACAGAGGCGGAAAGGGACAGAGTCAGAGAGAACAGGGTCTGCCTGGGTATCTCAGAGACCTTCTTCGAGCCTCAGAGGGGAGAGAGAGAGCAAGAGAGCGAGAACAAGAACCAGTGGTGATGAAAGGATAGACGTTCTAGATTAACTGACGGAAATCCAAATGGAGAGGGGTTTTTTAATTTCACTGCCCACTTGGAGATGAGGAGATCACATTGTCGAGTAATCTTCAGGGTAAGACAGAGTTGCTGTAGAACAAAAAGGACATTTTACCTTGTATACTTTGTTATTTGGTGGTACTGGAATTGGTACTGGTGGCTATAACTGGCACATATTACCTTGGTAGCAGAGAGAAAAAGAAAGAGAAAGAGAAACCAAGGTATAAAAATAAGTAAATGCAACGCATAGAAGGTATTGAACTTGGTGAGCGAAGATGTAATGGGAAGGGCAACGACCAACCAAATGGATGAGTCCCTGAGTCGTATGCAGAGTACTTACACAGTTTGCTTCTGGGACTGGGACCCTAAAATTCCCAAGGGCTGTGGGGAGTCCACATTATTGATCCAAATTCTACTACCATTTAGAAGAACAGTAGTGACAGTTACCACACACTGAGCACTGAGCACTTTCCATGAGCCAGGCATTGTACTGAAAGTCTCCATCTGTTAGCTTTATTTACTCCTGACCAGAGCCCTCTAAGGCTGATGTGTTTTACAGATGGACAGTAAGGCTTGGCAGGTTAAGTAACTCACTCAGTTAACTCATCCAGTAAATGATAAACACTGGATTGAATCCAGACATTCAATTCCTGAAGCCACATATTTCACTACTGCTCCATACCCTGCCTCATACCACAGACCATCTGGCTGTGGGGGCTTTAGTGATCACTTAGCTCTCCCGGTATTATTTTCTTATATGCACAGTGGGGATGGGACCAACTAACTCTCAAATCCTTTTTGGTTCTATCATTGTCCCCTGGTCTAATGTAGCAGTATAGCTTTAGGTAGTTTTTTGAATTCAGAACCCTAGGAGCCTGTCTTATTAAAGAAAGCTTTAGAAATCCTGTAACAACGGAGAGATCCAATCTTAGTACATAAACTTCCCTGGCACAAAATTAAGGAAGAGTGAAAGCACATGATTAAGAAGCAGGAGTGCTAGGTGCTGTGAAAAGGGAGATGCTACATTCAGGCAACAGGAACACTGAGCCATGCCTCTCCACCACGTATGATCTTTCTCACCAGCCCTGCATGCGTGGAAGTTCCTGCAGCCAACAGTACCCCAGTTTCATTTTGCAACAGGGACACTTGGACACTAAGCCCTGCATGCTTGCTTGGCTCCTCGGCAGCCTGCCCACCCCTTCAGGCACTGCTGTTGAGGCCCTGTGAATACTACATATTCTTCTCAGCCCCTACTCCTGACTACAAGCCTATCCCTTTCAACTAAATGTGAAACAATCTCTCACTGAATATTTTCTTCACTTATAATCCTCTGCCTGATGTTTTCTCTGATTAAATGGAAGCAAACCCCTCGCATAAGCCTGGAACAAGGGTAGGCATTTGCAATGCAGAATAATGGCTCCCGAAAGATGTCCAAGCCCCAATCTTCAGAACCTGTGAATATGTTACCTTACACGGCAAAAAAGCCTTTGCAGAAGGTGAAGGACCCTGATATAATTACCCCGGATTACCTGGGTGGGCTCAATCTAATCACATGAGTCCTTAAAAGTAGAAGAGGAAAACAGAAGAGTAAATAAGAGAAATGTGACAACAGAAGGGACAGAAAACATGGGAAACAAGAGGGACCTGTTGCTGGCTCTGAAGATGGAGGAAGATGGCCACAAGCCAAGGGATGCAGGCAGCCTCCAGAAGCTGGGAAAGGCCCTCAGCTGACCTTCAGCAAGGACATGGATCCCAGTCCTCTGACTGTAGGCAACCGGATTCTTCCAACAACCGGAGTGAACAAGGGAACAGATTCTCCACTAGAGCCTCCAGAAAGGAATATAGCTCCCTAACACCTTCTTTCTAGCCCAGTGACACCTGTGCTGGACTTCTGATTCACAGGGCCATAAGATAATAAATATGTGTTGTTAAGCCACTACATTTGTGGTGATCTGTTACAGCAGCAATAGAAATCTAATACAGCCCTCAAAATACAATTGTTTTCTGGAGCTGAGGTTACCTTTCTTTATGCAACAAAATAATGACAGAAATGGCATATGCCCCATTAAACACAACAGAATCAGTAAGTCTTTCTGATACAAACAGATAAATGGATAAATAAGTAAACAAAGAAAGCTCTTCTTTTTTTTTTTTTTTTTAAAGATTTATTTATTTATTTGAGAGAGCGAGAAAGTACATGAGAGGGAGGAGGGTTAGAGGGAGAAGCAGGCTCCTCACCGAGCAGGGAGCCCGATGCGGGACTCGATCCCGGGACTCCAGGATCATGACCTGAGCCGAAGGCAGTCGCTCAACCAACTGAGCCACCCAGACGCCCAAAGAAGGCTCTTCTTTAGAACTGAAAGCCAACTAATAAATGTAGAAGGAAAGATGAAGCTAGAAAATCATCAATGGATGTTAAAGCTAGTGGGTGAAAGTCTGATGAGGATATTTACATAGTCTCAACATATCTCCCCATAAATTTCTTATTAACTACAAAGAGAAAATTAGTAACATTAAAAAAAACCTGGTGGACACCACCTTAACTGAGCGATCAAAGTTAACATCACCAACTTGGGGCAAACTGGCGTCATGTGCCTCTTAGTATGGTGTACTCAGGACACACATCATGTATGTGCACTGCTGCCAAAAATTCATAACCTGAATCTAATCATGAGGAAGCATCAAATGGACCCAAATTGAGGAACAAAATAATTGGCCTGTACTCTTCAAAACTGTTCAAGGTCAAGAAAGATAAAGATTGAGAAACTATTCCAGACTAAAGAAAAATAAAGAGGCATGACAACTAAAGGCAATGTGTGATCCTGGCTTGGATCCTGGACCAGGGTAAAAAATAGCTAACAGGGATATTATTGGAACAATTGACAAAATTAGAATACAGATTGTGGATCAGATAATAGTACTGTGTCAATGATACATTTCCTGATTTGATAACTGCACTGTAGCTGTAAGAGAATGTCCATGTTCCTAGGAAATGCTTTCCGAAGCAGGTAGGGTAAAGGGCATCATGGGCCCAACTTACTCTTAACTGGCTGAGTTAAAAAATAACCATGATATATAAATATAAATACACAGAATGACAAGGCAAATGGGGCAAAATGTAAATAATCAGTGAAACTGGGTAAAAGATATAAGATAGCTCACATTCTATTCTTTAAAAAAAATTTTTTTTTAACATATAATGTATTATTTGTTTCAGGGATACAGGTCTATGATTCATCAGTCTTACACAATTCACAGCGCTCACCATAGCACATACCCTCCCCAGTGTCCATCACCCAGCCACCCCATCCCTCCCACCCCCCTCCACTCCAGCAACCCTCAGTTTGTTTCCTGAGATTAAGAGTCTCTTATGGTTTGTCTCCCTCTTTCGTCTTATTTCATTTTTCCCTCCCTTCCCCTATGATCCTGTCTTGTTTCTCAAATTCCTCATATCAGTGAGATTATGTGATACTTGTCTTTCTCTGATTGACTTATTTCACTTAGCATAATACCCTCTAGTTCCATCCACGTCATTGAGAATAGCAAGATTTCATTTTCTTTTTGATGGCTGCATAATATTCCTGTGTGTGTGTGTGTGTGTGTGTGTGTGTGTGTGTGTGTGTCACATCTTCTTTATCCATTCATCTGTTGATGGACATCTAGGCTCTTTCCATAGTTTGGCTATTGTGGACATTGCTGCTATAAACTTTGGGGTGCGTATGCCCCTTCGGATCACTACATTTGTATCTTTGGGGTAAATACCCAGTAGTACAATTGCTGCGTCATAGGGTAGCTCTATTTTCAACTTTTTGAGGAACCTCCATACTGTCTTCCAGAGGCTCACATTCTGTTCTTGTAACTTTTTTCTTCAGTTTAAATATCAACATAGAAAATTGCCCAAAAAACCCCTATAAATTATCCTTTAAATTGTTATGCTCATATCAGTTCAATTTTCTCTAATGGAATGCAATATATAACTGGCTAGGTGAATTTTTCAATTAATGTTGTTAATACGTTATATTAATACCTTGTATATAGTAGGCAAGCAATGAGTATCTGTGGACTAAACATCAAGTAATTCAGTTTTAGAAAGAAAGTCATCAGGGCGCCTGGGTGGCTCAGTTGGTTAAGCGACTGCCTTCAGCTCAGGTCATGATCCCAGGGTCCTGGGATCGAGTCCCGCATCGGGCTCCCTGCTCTGCGGGGAGCCTGCTTCTCCCTCTCCCACTTCCCCTGCTTGTGTTCCCTCTTTCGCTGTGTCTCTCTCTGTCAAATAAATAAATAAATAAATAAAAATCTTA
>NC_138378.1:103159438-103261955 GCF_054177405.1 Leptonychotes weddellii
TGGGTGGCTCAGTTGGTTAAGCGACTGCCTTCAGCTCAGGTCATGATCCCAGGGTCCTGGGATCGAGTCCCGCATCGGGCTCCCTGCTCTGCGGGGAGCCTGCTTCTCCCTCTCCCACTTCCCCTGCTTGTGTTCCCTCTTTCGCTGTGTCTCTCTCTGTCAAATAAATAAATAAATAAATAAAAATCTTAAAAAAAAAAAAAAAGAAAGAAAGTCATCATCTCAAAAGCATGGAGATATAGAACATGATACAAAATTAAAACTTAACAAAAATTAACCTCAAATGTGAATGAGCCAGAAAAATGAAGTGGTTAAAAGCCCTTTTTCTGGAATCAGATGGGCCACGAGGATTTGACATCCAATTTGGCCACTCAGAATAATGGCCTTGGGACAAGTTGTTTAAAACTTCCCTAAGCCTCAGTTTGCTCATCTATGAAGTGGGGATCATAACAAAGCTCCCAGGGCTACTGTGAAAAGTGAATTAAAGAATCATGTAAGGTATTTAGCAAGTGGCCCACACATAGTTTTAAATGCTACTTCTTACAACCACTGAGTGCTAATATTTAAGTACTTCATTGTTTCTCTTTCAAGAAAAAAAATCAACACTCACACCAAACTACAAAATACATTCATTTAGTGGGTATCTCCTGTCAAATGCTTGAAAAGTCACACATTTCATGAACTTAAAAAACCCATTTGCCCTGGAGGAAAGTGTAGCTAAAGGGCTCTTTTTAAACTTTTTAGGTCACCGGTCTAACGGGCCGGGCCTGTCCTTCTCCCTACCTACCCCTGCCCCAAGACTCTACAACTTTAGACATTTTTCTTCAAATAGAGAATCGTTTCCGCATGGGAGACTTTCTGGTTTTCTTTTTTCCTACTTCGGGCCCACTGTTTATTTTCCTGAATGTAGGATGGCCCCCGTATCTCTCGGGCCCGACTGAACCGCTGCCTTAGCATTCTGAATTTTGCGTGCCCAGCTTCCTTCCACTTCCTCTCCTGTGGTGCCTTCACTACAGTTCGGCTGGTGACTCGAAGATGCTCTTATTATCTTAATGATTATCGACTTCCACCCAGCACTTATGAATACAGGTAATTCCTCACACATAAATGCCTTCTGGCCATTACTCCCGCCCAACCATGTCCATCATCCAAAATGCTTAAATGAGTGCCAGTCCACAAAGCCTTTCTTTTCTCTCTTTTTCCTTTTTAGTCACTTTATTATTTTTGTATTTTTCAGTAACACATTATTTGGGGGTGGGGGGCTTGTTAGAAAACTGTACAATAAGCAAGTGATTTCCTGTTAATCTATTAAAAACAGAGAAGGATAATTGAAAAAAAAAAAACTATGCTATTTCACTTGCTGAGCATCAAAAGCAATCTGAAGCCGTTCTTGGCCACCATGATGTTCAATCACTCTCCTCTTCATTCACTCAACATATATTAATAAACATGGCAGGGAACAAGACAAATACCACTCTTGCCCTCACAGAATTTCTAATAAGAGACATTCTAATAAGAGACAAACAAGGCAATAACAGGGGCGCCTGGGTGGCTCAGCTGGTTAAGCGTCTGCCTTTGGCTCAGGTCATAATCTCAGGGTCCTGGGATCAAGCCCCCCATGGGGCTCCCTGCTCAGCGGGGAGTCTGCTTCTTCCGCTGTCTCTGCCTGCCACTCTGCCTGCTTGTACTCTCTCTCTGTCAAATAAATATAAACAAAAATAAAATAATGCAATGATAAAATGACAACAAAATAACTGAAAAGAACAGAAAGCACTAAGAAGGAAACAAAATATAACGTCAAAGAGCATGACTAGGGATGTGGGAAGGTAGTGGGAGGCAACTTTATAGCAATCAGGAAAAGCCTCTCTGAGGAAATAAATTTAAATAGACTCAAGTGATGAAGTAGAGCCAAATAAGTAAACATTTCGCAGAAAAGAGTCTGTGGTAGAGGGAACAGCACGTGCAAAACCCAAAGGTGGCAATGAGCCTGGAGTGCTTGTAGTTCAGGAAGAGGTCGATGTGGCCCCAACAGAGGGCACCAGGGGCAGGTGGGGGGAGAAGGGCTAAATGTGCTGGCAGGGGCTAGATGATGAAGGTGACGGTAGGTGTCTGGATTTAATTCTATCTCAATGAGAGAATTTTATACTGTTTCTTTCTTCTTATGCAGCTATTTCATGGGGTTATATAAGCTCTCCACACAATAGGTGCTTAATAAATGCTTGCTAGGGGCATAAATCAGAAAAGAAGACAGGAGGGAAATGGAGCCAATATTCTAAGGTCTTGGGTGACGGTTTCTGTCACCAACATGTACAAGTGCTCCATCAACCTTAACTTCAGGTCAATAGGTCTGTTATACTGCAGGAAAACAGAGTTGTCATGGCAACTCTAATTAGGTGGTTTTCTTTCCAAGGAGGATGAACCAAATACTGCACTTACAGGCTGGTTTGGTTCTCTAAAATATCTGAAAGGACTGCAATCCTCTACAAGTTGGAACATTTAGGACAGGGAGTGCCCCATTTACCAACAAAGTGGGTTCCCAAAGTTGGCTTGTTTGTGAAGTCAGGGGATGCATTTTCCTTTAGAAATAATGTTGTAAAAGAGGTTATACTCATAGACCAATCCACTAAAGCTTTTAAAAATCCATAGAGTAGCAGAAAACCTGTAAATCTGCAATGAGAAAATAATAGAAATGAGTTCTTTTGAAATGTAGCAATTAAACAAAAATTAAGTTGGAGCTTTTAATTTATCTTAGTGCTCTTATCTGAGGAAAAGAAGGTTTAATTAGGATAAAATGAGGAGAGAAGTGGAAAATTTAGTGCAGATTCTATTAAGGAATTCTGGGCACCATCAAGGCTTTTAGAGGTTAATGTCACTAAATTTTTTATTATTATTACTTTGGATTCAGGTGTCTCTCAAAGAGCTTAGTCATAATCATGGTCATTTTGGGCTCAGAAATAAGAGAACAAACCATGAAGAGGGGCTGCCCTGAGGTTTTCAGGTTGTCCTGAGATTCTCTAAGGGAACAGAAGCAATTAAAGAGAAAGATGGCCCAAAACTTAATTAGGGGAACTATGAAAACCTGAAAAAGTAAAATGAGGGAGAAAGAGGAAATCCCCACGAGAGTCGGCAAGAGCAGAGGTGGAAGCTGGTTCACCTAGGACAGCTTGATTGTTACAAAAACCAGGAAGGTGTGGTGGAGAGGAAAAAGGGGAGAGTGAGAAAGACAGGACAGGTGCAAAGGAGCAGGGGTGAGAAGCTAAGGACCAAAGACTGACTGGTCTTAGATGGGGGAAGAGAAGAAAGTTCTCATTCATTTATTCAAACACATGGGATGTTTGAAAATTGAATGGCACATTCTTCTAAGATTGAATTGACACTTCATATAACCCTGTCTCATCCAAAATACCCAGCACAATGCTTTGGATGTGAGAGAGTTTAATAAATTATTGTTAAATATATGAACACTGCAACAACTAGGACAAGAGCAGCTGACACTATTAAATGCCTATTATGTGTTGAGCATTTTATATGTATTATCTTGTTTAATCTTCAAAACAACATGAGATAGTTATTAGCCCCATCTTACAGAGGAGGAAGCTGAGGTCACACATAGTTAGTAAATGATGAAGGCTGCATTAGAACAAAGTTGGATTCCAAAGTGCATGCTCTTAACCTCTCTGCTCTATACCCACCTCAATAAATACCACAGCAGTGCTAAGAAAGGAAAGAACTTCAAAGGCCAGATTCTCAACAAGTATCTGATCAATTCCTCTTGATATTCATCAATGTAGAATTAACAGTAACATGAATTCATATCCCAGATTGCTTTCTCTGGAATCTTCCTCTTCTTTAGATTACTTTATTTAACCACTGGCAATATGGGGTCTGCAATGAGTGTTTGGGGAAGGTAGCAGTTCAAGATAGATTTCAATTACCAAATCAAGTAAGCATATCAATAGATGCAGAAAAAACATTTGACCAATTCCAACAAGCATTCATGATAGAAACTCTCAGCAAACTAGGAATAAAGGCAAACTTCCTCAACTTGATAACGTCTAGAAAAATCCCACAGCAAACATCAAACTTAATAGTAAAAGACCAAATGCCTTCCCATCTAGAATCAGGAACAAGGCAAGGATGCTGCCTCTCACCACCTTTATTTGACATAGTACTGGAAGTCCTAGCCAATAAGGCTAGAACTTCTTGCCATAAGGCAAGAACATAAAATAACAGGCATACATATCAGAAAGGAGAAATAAAACAGTCCTATTTGCAGATGTCATGACTGCCTATGTAGAAAATCCCAAGTAATCTACAAAAAGCCAGTAGAATCAGTATATAAATTGAGCAAGATTGTAGGATACAAGATCACCACACAAAAATTAATCGTATTACTATGTACTAACAATGAATATATGCAAACCAAAATTAGAAGCCCAGTACCATTTATAATCATTCCCTCAAAATAAACACCTACCTTCCTCCCTATGTATAATGCAAAAACAAAGAGATAGCACAAACAAGTTCTTTCGCAGTGATATAACAGCCCTGGCTCATGACTGTGGTGGTGGTTACACAAAACTACATAAGATAAAATTACACCGAGCTGCACAAAAACACACAAATGAACGCAGGTTAAAAAGAAGCTGGAGAGAGGGTGGATGGATGCAGGGTATAACAAAATGTTGTTAAATATGTAGGATACCTATCTGGAGTCCATTTGTTTTCTCATTTTGTGTATGCTTGAGAACCATACATATATTTTTTCTTTTTTTAAAGAAGGCTCTACACCCAGCATGGAGCCCAATGCAGGGCTTGAACCCACAACCCTGAGCTAAGACCCGAGCTGAAATCAAGAGTGGGACACTCAACCAACTGAGCCACCCAGGCACCCCTTAAAAAAGTATTTTTAAGTCCCAATCTAACTCAACATAAAGACAGCAGTTTCCAAAACCAACCTGACTATTCTCCATTTAGATGACCAACAGGAAATTCAGGAGACTTGAGAATGAATTTCTGTGGTACCCTCTGAAGGGTCTGGCTACTATTTGCTGAAGAGATGCTAACTCATTTTATTATTGATCCAAAAGAAGTATCATGGTAAACTTGGAGCTCCTAATTATATAGACTGCATTCTGACAACAGATTTAAAATATTTGAATTTTCTTGTCCCACTGTCCCACATTTGTATAAGAAATTAAGAGTTAACACTGGGATGAAGTCACTTTATGTCTTTGTTCCAAAATTTCTGTTAAGTGTTCTGCTTAAATGTTTAAAATATTTTGTTTAGAAGAAATATAATTATTTCAAGAAATCTGCTCTGAGGAAGTTTGTTGTTTTTTTTTTTTTTTCTTTCCTTTTGGAGATTCATTTCGAAGGGACTGGCCAAAATTATTTAATAACTAAGTTTTGCTACTGTACTTGAGTTTCATGGAACACCTCATCCAGGAGCTTCAACTGACACTATTAGGAAGAAGGAGGCTTGCTTGCCTTGCTTTCCTTTTTCTTGCATTCTCTCTCTCTCTCAAGGGGAAAAAAAACCAAAAGAATTCCTTTTTTCATTGAAAAAAAAAGTCACTATCGTACATGCTTTTGGCATCTTTCTCTTTTCTTGAGCTATAAAGGTGAAATACTGTCTCCCGCTACCACCTTGGCCACCTGGCAAACTCCACGGCTTTCTTTAGTATCTAACTCAACCATCATCATACCTTGGTGAAGCCCCTACGCCCTTTCAGGAAGTTACTAGAACTCTCTTCTATTCTTCCAGTGTACTTTGTTCATAACTCAAACACAGCACTTTCCCCAGTAGAGTATAATTTACTGTCCCCTATGCTGTTCTCCCTCCCTTGACCGTGAGCAGCTCAAGGGTAGAAACACATCTTTCTTATTTATCTTTGTAGCCACAGGACTTGGCTCCATTCCAGGCACGTAATAGGTAGTGAATATCTTATAAATTAATAATGGACAGGAAAGCAGGAAGAACCAGAGAAGAGAGGCTTTCCCCTACCCTAGCTCCCCCTGCAGGCTTTTCTTTTTCAAGAGACTTCAGAGTTAAGGAGATGGAATGACATTATGGGAAGCTGCAGAGCCAGTGAGCCATGGATAAGCCCAGAGATTTCTACATTTAAAGAAGGAAGTACAAGAAAAGAACGGTGACACCATGGAATGAAACCACAGGGTTAACAATTAGAATAGTTAAAGGTATGTGAATAAGGTACTTAAAATTATACCAAGACTCCTTTCTTTTGGATTTCTCTATGTCATGTACTTTTTTTGTTTAAAGATTTTATTTATTTATTTTAGAGAGAGAGAGAGCGCGCGCACAAGCAGGGGAGCAGGAGACGGAGAAGCAGGCTTCCCGCTGAGCAGGGAACCCGATGTGGGGCTCGATCCCAGAACCCTGGGATCATGACCTGAGCCGAAGGCAGTTGCTTAACCAACTGAGCCACCCAGACGCCCCTATAACATGTACTTTAAAATAGAGATATCTCCCTTTAGAATTCAAGATAAATTATTTTATGAAATAATTTTATTTCTATAAAAGAAAATCATATTGGAATCTTTATCTCAAGTAAACCATGTCTATATCTCAATTCCTAGGACTGGATTATGTAGCATGATAAAAAAAAATCACTACCTTCTAATGGCAGGAAACCCTAACTGTAGGCCAAATATCTAAGAAAAAACAAATAGTCCTCAGTGGTGGCCCTGAGGAATAAAGAACCCACAGTGGCTAGACAGGTATCTGACACATGGCTGTTCAGTGAATATATGTTGAATGAATGAATGAGTAATGTGACAACAATAACAACACAATTAGAGCACATACATCATCTACTCATCTGGCAGGCCTTCCCTCCTCTCTCTCGGTTGGCAATGCTTCTAAGTCAGTGTCTAGAAACTTAAAAATTTTTACTGTTCCTTATCAAGGTAATCCTTTTCTTCCAGGCCACACCTTCTACAAGGAATCTGAAGATCGGGCTGAAGTCCAAAGTTTCTATTATTGGCAAAGTCCCCACCCCCAATTTGTGGGATGCCAATCTTAGCAGATTGCTAATAGGTAATCAGAACCTTCTCCACCCAAGGCAGCTACCACAGAAAACAACACTGCCTCGGAGATAAACAAAGTAACCATCACCCCAGCTCCACCTCCACTCTGAGGAAGAATCGGGAGAGACAAGCTGACTCCTGCCCTGGTGCCCACCGTGGGCCAGAAAAGGCTCTCCAAGCTCTGCAACTGGGGTGTAAGGGCAACTGTGACCAACTCAACTAGCTTTGACTCTCAAAACTTATTATCGCAAAGAACTTATAAGGCACCCTCAGACCTAATTTAGCCTCACTGTACATTTCAGGAATCCGAGACCAGACACATTAAAAGACTTTCCTGAGAACACAGCCGGTGAAAGCAGTTATGACTGGAACCATCTACTCCGTGTTTCTGGTCTCCCAGCAAAGAAAGGGGACCAAGAAACAAAGAAAAATAAGGAGTGAAACCTCTAATCAGTTCATCGGGAACTGATGCAGCTAATACACGTGGGTGGAGGTTACTATCTCCTCACCCCACTTATGGGCTCCAGAGCCCCTGCTCACCCAGGTAGGTCTGCTAAATCCTATGCAAGTACTGAGAGGATGAAACTGTCAGTCGGATATAACTGCTTAGGAACTTAGAAAACGGTCTGAAGAACAGAAGACAAGAAAAAAGAAATCGAAATTGTAGGAAAGATACAATAAAAGAAGAATCTGTCTAGAAGGCAGTACCACAGGGGGCCCTTCTGGACATCAGAAAGACTAAGTGAGTAAACAGAGGTCCACCATGCTGGATTCTGATTCTAAGTTGTACAAACTGAGGTTGGCAAAGGGGGTATTTCTGCTAACTTAAAACATTTCAAAGGTCTTAAAACCATTGTCCTACAGTACTTCTAAACCAAACTCAACAAGTCAGTTTTGATTTTGTTTGTTTGTTTGAATAGCAACACCCAGTTAGGAAATGCTTCATAAACGTAAATGGCCTGCTACGGACACATCTTGAGTTGCGCTCCCTGTCCCACTGGGAGTCTGTCCTGATTACAGCCAGGCTCTCCTGGACTACCACGAACCCAAGGGAGCAGTATCTGGAGCTACATACCTGCCTACAAGTGTCTTCCTACCGTAGCTCACTCCAAGTCTGCTGCCGCTGAGTGATCCCATTCTCATAGGTATGCGTGTGCACGGCCTTTAACACCTTCCCTTCCCCTCTCACAATTTTTGATAAACTATCTCAGGAAAAATGTATTCTCTCTCTTTGCTCCATTTGTGAAGCAAAGAAACAAAACCACACAGAAATGTAAACAGTAGCAGCAGAAACCAGGGACCTAAATCACAGAGAATAAGCCTACCAGTAATAGGTGGTGAACTAGACATACATTCATGGTATAGAAAAGGAAGTGAAATTAGATCTGATTAGCAGTCAGCCTATCCCACCAAACTTAAGCTCTCTTGGGAGTGTCCAGAAACCACCATCAGAATTTTCACAACTTCTATCTACTTTTACAGCGTCCTCTAATTTAACCTTTCCCCCCAACTCAAGTGCCAGCATTCAAGATGGCTGTGTGTACAAACCATGTGAAACATGGGCTGAGCACCCACCATGGCAGAATACTGGACTAGTGCTAGACCCTGCTGCTTTAACAGTCTGTTGTTTTATTTGATTTCTCACAGGGTAGCAATTTTGTTTTCTGAGTTACTTCATCCTTAAGTATTCAGGGGAGATCTAGTATAGTGAGTAAGCCCTCAGATTTGGAGTCACAAAGATGGGCTTCAACCCGCATTCTGCCACTCAGGGAGCTAGTATCAGTACCTGCCCCACAGGGACACGACGAAGATCAGACGATGGACGCGTAAGGACGGCACTAAATACTGTTGCCTGGCACGCAACAAGCTCTCAAGGAACGTCAGATGCTTTTTGTTTCCTCTCCTCCCTCAAGCTAGGAGTAGTAGTCGCAGTAGCTGGTGTAATAGGGGTAGCTGTGGTAATCGTAGTAAACAGTGGCAAAATCACACCAGGTTAGTAGCTAGATAGGACTGGAGTCAAATCCTAGCGCTGCTGCCTATTCCAGGCTTCTGCAGGCACGTAAGGAATCTTTATGCAGATTATACAAAGACACACCCCCTCTCCCTTGAAGATGAATGACAAACAGATGCCCCTCCCTCTAGGGGCATTGGTGGTTCCAGTGGTAGAATTCTCGCCTACCCCTCCCTCTAAATGGAGGGATGTGTCCAAGGGCCCTAGCCTGGCAGGAAGAGCAGCTGGGCAAGTGGGGCACTGGTGCGGTTTCAGGCCCCACTCACCACCTCATTGCCATCAGCAGCAGCATCACCATCACCATCAAGAACCCAGAAGAAAAATGGAGACTCAGAAGAGACATCAACGATTCTGGTTACCCTAGATCTTTCTTTCTAATATTCCTGAACTCCATCTGTCTAAGTGAGTCTTGGTCCACCACTCCGATCAGGTCATCCTTATAGGAGACTCTTGGCTGTCTACTTCCAGCTAAGTTACATATAAATTCCTCCGGCTGGAACTCGAGGTTCTCTACGGTTCTTATCTACCTCTCAGCTGCATTTCCTCTTTTGCCACCTGGAAGCTTTGCAAATACTTCTTTCCTACCTTTGCTAGAATATAAACACCATGAGGATACCGATTTTTATCTGTACTGCTCAGCTATGTATCCCAAGCACCTAGAAGAGTGGCTGGTATATAGTGAGTGCTCAAAAAATATTAGAAAATGAATGCATTTGCTTATTGCAGTCCCTTTCACCTGGAAACCCCTTCAGCCTTCACAATGTTATCTTTCCTTCCATGTCTGTCCTATTTGAAAGCTTTTCTGAGTCTTAATTTCTTCTTCCATGGAATAATCTGAACAAACTGCCCAATTTAAAAAGAAGTCAGCAATATAATTTTTTATCATTTTTGAAAACTGGAGTGTTGGCAAAAAAATGTACTCCTCTAGAAGTAGCCAAATTACTCTTGTGCCCCTTAGGGGGAATAAATGTATATTCGTCCATTATAGCTATAAGTCAGGTATGTATACATGCCTCAGATGGTAATGTCTATTTAATTGAAACAGGCAAAGCTATTTAGCTTCACTCCATATTCTACAAAAGGGTTGGGACCTAACCCATCTTAAATTTAGGATCACATTAATTTCACAGGAAGAACTGCACTGAAGCTAACATGTTGAGCTTTGCAGTCTGACTTAGGACCTGAGAAATGTGAACAAGTTAATCTCTTGTGCCTTCTTCACCTATAACATGAGGGATAATACTAGTACCATACTTGATTAGTTAGGATAGGTTAGGCAATGCCGCACATATTACAATCCCGCACAGGTTAGTGTCTTATCATGGCAAAAGCTCATGGAAAGTTGGCTCCACACACAAGTGACTATCGTGGGTAGCTGTCTTCAGTTCAATGCTCAATGATCCAGGCTGGCTGAAGAAGAGAGGGCCTGGACAATTTGGTAAAAAAGAGTTTTTTAAAAAAAGACAAAAAAATGAATTTTTGTTTTTGTTTTTTTTTACCAACACAACCCAAAAGAGGTAGTGTCAATTCTGTTCATGTGTGACTGACAAGAAGTTGTTATATGGTCCAGGCCCAACTAACACAAGATCTTTATACTCAAAAATCTCCTACAGAGTGAAAACCCAGTCTGAGTTAGAATTTAATGTGATCTCTCTGCACTTATGAGGGCATTTGAAATGACCCCATTCCTCAGCACGCTGAGGAAAGATATTCCAAAGTCATGTGTGAGTATCTGTGGAACTTCTGGGGAAAGTTTTGAATTCGTAATACTGGTTAGTTAATATAGCACATTTATCAACACACCAGTTGGGGCAAGGCCCTGCTTTTGCTTTCTTTTTTTATTTCTTCACCTCCCATCTCTGTTCTATTTCCATTACCCTTAGTAGGGCTCTTGATATGCCCTTAAAAATACGTAGTGTTGTCTTGTGGACTTCACTTAAGTGATGTTTGTCATTTACATAGGCAATATGCTAAGGTTCTCATTCTAATTCTTAAGTTCGCAAGGCTTTATGCGTTTAAGATCTTTCCTTTTTGGGGTGCCTTGGTGGCTGGGTCAGTTAAGTGTCTGACTCTTGATTTCAGCTCAGGTCTTGATCTCAGGGTTGTGAGTTCAAGCCCTACATTGGGGCCTACTTAAAAAAAAAAAGATCTTTCCTCCTAATTTTTGTAGCTTTTTCGGAAAAAAATAATTTTGTGTTTGCATTGAGCTAGAGATTGGCAGTAGCGGGTATGAAAATTATAATGTTTAGGCCAATGTTTAGAGAATTCAAGAACCAGCCTGATCTTTGAGACTGAAGCAGTGCGCAGAATGCATTCCCTAAGAACTTTCCAGGAGGCACGAGCATGGAGTTGGGGGAGAAGCTCAGTAGTCACTGACAGTGTGGACCAACATTTGAGTCATCTGTGGGGATCAGACTCTCCCCAGAAGTTCCACAGATACTCACACCCTCACAAAAAGATAGAAAATCATTGGCAGGAATTAGTTGTTACTCATCCACAAAATTCTTCCTAAAATTTCCAACTGACATATGTAGGCAAATGGAATAAAAGAGGCTATTGGGTGATGGGGATCTACACAGAAAAGACTCAGGCAAATAAAAAATCCTGCTGTTGTTACTTGCCTTTTTAACTGCCAGAGTAGACCAAAACTGCTTCACAGGAGCCTTTAGAAGTGAGCCCTTTTTGTGTAGAATTAATTGATAAATGTTCTGAAGTGAGAAACCCAGGTCCTAACATATAAGGCAGCCCTGGCAGAACATAGTCGCAGAGACTTAGAAGAAGTAAAATTGAGTGAATTCATTATAAAGGTCAAAGTACTACCTGTCACCTTGGCTCATTCTGACACTTCATTCTGACTTTCCCAATTTTGGTACGTGTTAATTTTGGCACATCATGATCCTATACACGAGACAGGATGTGTCCCACAATGACTCATCAATAAGAATGTACCCTCTCTTCGGGGGTGTGTCAGGACACAGGTGCGGTGAAGGTACAAAATACATGCTGGTCTCCGCCGATCTCTGCCACAATAAACTGCAATAAACAATGGGAGTGGTTTTCTCCCGTGTTTAAAGCACCAAAGGCATATATATTTGTGTTGTGTGTTTTATTGACTTTATCTTATATTACCTGTTGAAGATTTTTATTATAGTTGTCTTTTCTCTTTTTCTTTTCTTTTCTTTTCTCTCTCTCCCCCCCTCTCTCTCCCTTTCATCACATCTTAAGAAAGGATCAAAGTCCTGATTATTTGTACTCATCCGTTCAACTTTGGGGGGGGAAACTGAAAGATAATGGTACTTATAATGTTATCGACAAGGTAACTAATGCCATGTTCAACTCTTCCCCCAGCTGCATGTATTAAATTAACAAAAGCCCCAACTAAAATGTTTCCCTTCACATAAACTAGAGCAACATTACCAAGTCCAGCTTTGACAGATTCAACTCACCCTGCTGTTTTTTGAAGCAACCAGATGCTGGAATTGAAGTAGAATTTTCTGTCCTCTGGGGAACTTCATACTCAACCTCATAAGAATATGAGCAGTCCTTGATAAAGTTACTGAGAGATAAGTTACTTCCTTCAATCAGAGGAGTAGGGAGAGGGCACGGTGAGGGGGGAAGAAAGGAAAGGAGGGGTCACAAACAGGGATGGGAAGGAAGGAGGGCAAGGAGGTGGGGATGAGCAGAGGAGGGTCAAAGCCGAGGACTACAAATAGAGCAAGGCTAAAGTAATGCAATATTAGGAATACGGTAAGCACCCTGGTCACGAACTGTACTCCATAAAGTAGTACTTAACCAAATCTCTCTTATCTTCTCTAGGACTTATTTTCATCCTTTGACCCGGTACTGCTTTTCCAGCTGGTCTACAATCCTTATCAGAGTGGAGGTGTGCACTGCATCCAGAGATTGTTCTGAGCCTTTGGAGTACTCTCAGTTCTAAAAGCTTTTAACATCCTCTGGCAAAGGATGCCCTTGGCCCGCTGTTCCCAATTGTTCCTCTGGCCAACTGGGCATGGTGGCTCACCCTCCATGACTCCCCAAATGGAGGAACATCCCGTCTCTGCATCTGTACAGTGACCACAGTGATCTTTCATTACTTGGAGCTTCAGCTCTATTTTGTGGCCTGGCCTCTATCAATCCTCCATGTCTTGCCAGAGGCTTTGTCTTCATTTTGCAACCTGTTCCTGCTGATGCACTGCACTTGCTTGCCAGCATCTTTGTAAGCCTTAAGACTTAAGAAATCCCTGGCAAGAAACTGTGGAGGATTAGTCGAGGCTACAAAATGGAGATGAAACTCCTGATAGAGCCAAATCTTAAAAGTTTGGCCACACTTGTCCTGATTTTTTTTTTCCTTCCCTTCATATTGAAAATCCACAACAGAAGAGTTTTTAAGGAAAATTAGCAACGGTCTCTTGGTGACAACTAGAGCCATAAATCGAAGGCTGCTCCCTATGCACAGAGACTGAGTGTGCCATGTAACACCTAGGCCAACGTCACGTCCACTGTGAGTGGGCACTGCTTCCTCAAACCCATCATCTCTCTTGGCATCTTACTCGAAGCTCCATACATTAAAAAAAAAAGAAATGAAAATATGTGCGTAAGGCAGCAAACAAATGTTGAGAAGGTCGGGTCCACATTAGCCATATGGTATTTTTGGGTAAAAACAATCATTATGTGATATTAGGACCAAAGAATATGAAATTCAAATTCAACTCTGAAATCTGGCATCTTGTTTACTTCTGCTACCATGCTGTATACTAGGATTTCTTTCCTTATAGTTAAATCCTCAAACACAAAACAAAACAAAACAAAAAGATGACACTTAAATACAGAATAGCATACTGGGGTTTTTTTTGTTTGTTTTCTTTAATGGAACATAAGACATAGCTCCTTGGTTATTCCTGAAATTTATTCCCCACCCCTTAAAAAACTCACAAAACTTGGCAAACAATGTAAACAGCTTGGAGTTTTTAAACACAAAAGACAAACTTTGTAGTCTTAGTCTATTTTTGGAAAGGTCAATGATGCTGTCTATTGTTTGAATTTGATTGGATGTTTCAGTCAAATGAGCAAGAAGAGGAAGTTATTTAAACTATTATTTATAGATGATGAGGCCAATTAATTCCTTCAGCAAACTCCCAGCTGCCTACTGATGTGCACTTGACCCTCTTACTGACTGTGTGCACAGTGTGGTCATAAACGGGGAGCTCGTGGTGCCTTCTTCCATCTGAAATGATATAGTGTTGTTATCAACAGGAGTGAAGAAGGGGGTTAATATCTATGGGTAACATTATATTTCATTCACTTCTCTAACAAATTAACCTTGTTAGCCTTCCATTAGTAGAGGGTAATAGGGTACAAACACATTCAACAAAGACACTTGGACTTATCGAGAGGCCAATGGCCAATGATGATCCATGAAAAAAGAAATACAGAAGACTCAGCAATGACTAATGAGGGAAAGAAATTTAGTGCAAAGATCCAATCTCTGGTCCTGCCTTCTTCTCTTAGTATTGTTCACTGTCAACAGCATAGTAGCTAGGAAAGGTTGTTCGGAAAGTGGATACTGATTCAACTATGAAGATCAACAAGAGTGTGATGTGTACTGTATTTCCCTAAAAGGCACATTTCACACATTTAGGAGTGAAGATACCAGCGCAAACTCTGATTAGCAGCTCACTTTTATTAACACATACAGAACAGGAGTTCCTAATACTGCCTTCGCAAATGAACAGGGTGTTAGGAACTGTCCAGCTCTACCCATACTCTGCATGCATGTCAATCCTAGATAAGGAGCACTTACTTGGGTCTTACCGCCCATGGGATTTGGTTCTATACCTGCTGACAATGGCTCCCAAGTCTTGGCCAGAAACTCATCTGTCTGCAGGCTCTTCAAACTTCGGTTGCTACACACTGCTACCTTTCTACAGCTCAGTCTGCTGACTGACCCAACACACTAGCTGGCTCTCTGCTCCTCACCTGCTTCGCTGCCAACTAAAGGGACAACACAGCCCCTGAATCTTCTGCAACCTTGGCTTACAACACCAGTTCTTTATCTTCTTAGCTAACACCTACTCTCAGTTTTATCTTCTGGATGTTAACTGCAGTCTGTACAAAATAATAATTCATTCAAAAAATGTACTGAGCATTTACTATTTGCCAAACAATTCAAGGGGTTGGTTGTTCACAGTAGTGAACAAAGTCATTTGTGAAATTTTTAAATTTAGACATAAAGACTGTCATCGGCTAGAAAAACCCACAGCCAACCAAATAGCGAATACAGGCTTAGGGAAAGGAAGATCTGGGTGGCACATACCTGCACCAGCCTAGCTAAAAATATGCACATAAAACAAGCAACTTGTGACAAGCATGCAATCAAAGAGCAGAGGCTGTGTCAGCCAAGAAGTCAATTCAGCATGTAATGTAACACATGCCACTTGCTTCTGGGATTACACCAACTGGCACAATAATTCCAAAATCAATTGTTTGCCCTAATGCTGACCCAGCAGAGGGATTAGCACTGCATTATAAAAATGACTCCAAGAGGCACAAAAACAAGGAAGGCACTAAAAGATGTGCTGGAACAGAACCATGGAAACAGGTACACAAATTCAAGCCAAACAAACTCAGATTCTACGTTTTTATAATCTTACCTAAGTGGTAGCATTGCTGAACCTGCATTCCCAGGGCACTTAGTGGGACAGGCCCTGTGGAGAACCCTAGGGCCCAGTTACCAACTTTCTCCTTCTTTGGCCGCCCTAGGGGTCTCACACTCTGATCAGATGCTCCCTTCTCAGTCCTGCGGCCAAAATCACCACACTCTTAAACCACACCCCCTGACCTCCATACCTAAAGCCCACAAAGGGCTTGCTTTAGGATTGCTTTTGGAGGGGAGGGTTGTTATGGTTAGGATTGCTTTTTAATATAGTTAGGGCATAAAAAAGTTCTCTCTTCTCTTTTTCCCCCTTCCCACTTGTATGCTGTAGGTCAAGACCAACGATTGTGGATACCATAGTGGGTCTCTGCTTACCTAAAGGCCTAAGGTAAGACTGATATTAATGAAGAATATTTCAGCCAATTATAAACTCTAGTAACTGAAGGTCAAAAGAAGAGCCAGTCTTGGGCTTTCCTGGTATTTAGTCACTGGAACTAAAGGCAAGGAAGGTAAGGAGGGGTCAGGTGCTTTGGATTAGGAGCAAAAAGTCATTATGGGTACCCACAATCCAAAACTACATTAAAGAAGACTCTAGTTGTAGGTTTTCAGACCCCGGGACAGTGTGAACACAGATGGTAAACTTGCTTACAGGCTGCCTGTGGTTGTGAATTCTCAGGAGACAGCTTTGGCTCCCTTCCACCCAATGCCAAGCTCTAGGCAGGCATGTTTCTTTGCTGTCTCCTTCTATGGTACAGATTCTTTTCCAATTTTTCCTTACATGGAGGGTACTGTACTTTAGGGTCCCAATTTTATATGAATTCCTTTTACTGGACTCACCTTGGGTAAAACCTTGGATTTGGCTCCTATTCTCAACATCAAGTTCTGAGAACCTAAGTCTAAAGACATCACAGTTAAGCAGATGTCTTTGGGTTGAAAGCTCACTTTAGCCCTAACCTACTGCACTGCACTCCTGCCTAAACATTATTTCTGGCCTTTGAGGCTGTATTACTTTCTTTCTTTCAGCTTTCATTTTCACTTAGTTCATTTCCAGAGTTTTTAGAGAGCTTCTGTTCAGGTACTTAATTGTACATACTAGGAGAAACAGAAGTTGAAACATGTATTTTTCATGAGCAAGGTCCTCAAATGATTCCGACATGGAATCAGGTTTGGTTACTAGTGCTCTAAACCTATGACTGCAGTAGACATAATTTCCTGACTCCTGCTAACAAAAACAGCAATTAGCTAATTAAACTCTTTTACTCCATCTTCACCTCCCATGTAGGTTCAAGGGTAGGGCATGCAGGTAATTGTAAAGGAGAAATGTTCTAAGCCAATGCACCAGGCCTTTTTCTATCACAAGTGTTTTTGGTAGTTGTAAAAGGGAGAGAAGCACATTCTAAGCATTTGTAAAGCACAAAGCCCTCCGTTTCGTGATTTCCCATACACTAGTTCTTCTACTTGTTTCAGCCTAGGTAAATTACGTATTACTAAGTTGTACTTTCATAATAACATTATAAGTTCAGAGAGGCTAAATAAACTGGTCAGGGACACATATGCATTGAAGCTTTGAATCAAAAGTCAGTGTGACTCAACCTACGATGCTGTTTCTCAGGAGTAGAGAACACGGTCTCATGTCCTCCCGAGGCTGACATTTCCATTGGTAAACTGCTATGCCAATTCAGAGATGAAGAAAATGGGGTTAAAAAACAGTCACTCACAAGCCCACAAACACAGGTGAGGTTATAGCGGAGTAGACACAGCGTGCATGCTTAACCTCTAAAAAGTTAAAAATTTTGTGTGAAAAAGTCTTAATTTTGGATTATTCCCTACTGGGAGAGCACACTGCCCACAATGGTGGAAGCTGACACTCGCCTATAAAGTATGCGAGCTCACAGCGAGCCGCCTTCTAACCAGTTAGGCATTAGCAATGGCCCCAGCAGTGCCTTTAGGACACAGCATGGGATACCGTTTTTTGCTTGCTCGAACTAGTATTTTATGTGTGTGCTCGACTTGCCCAAAGCCACCTCCATACTATCCAGACTTGAATTTTCAACTGTTTTGTGTAAAAAATGTGTTATATTCAACCTGGCATTCCCATTTCTACTGCTAAGTTGACTGATGGGCTGTGTCAATATGCTTGCTGAGACCTTATGACCAATGACAGCCACTTTCACACACCAAGGCTGTTCACGTCTGAACTGTACTAAACAGGCACCGATATTTTGTTTAATAACAATCCACTAGTGTACCTGAAAACTCCGGCTTTCTTGACAGACGCCCCCTACCCAGAGGAGGGAAACAGCTCCCACGCTAATAGGGCCCCAGCCCTTCGCCCTTCAGAATCCTCATGTTTTAGAGATTTTTTTCCCAGACAGAATTCTGAATATAAAAAGAAATAAACAACCAACCATCTTGGCATCTGAGGAAAATTCTGAAAAGATTATATGTTATTATTAGCTGTTAGAGACCAAGGAATCTGAAAAGTATAGTGTGAGACGTTGTCCAAAGTAACCTACAGCTATAAAATAGATGAAAGGGAGACCAACGCAGGTACAAATCAGCAAAAACTGCAGATACGCTCTTAATAGTATCCCTGCGGCCTATAAAAGCTAACACACCTTCCCCGAGTTGTTTTAAAAATGCCAATGTGACATTGGAAGAAAAGGGAACAGAAATTAATTATCCTTCTGTTAAAAAAAAAAAATCTTGTTGCATTTGACCTCAGAGAGTTTCCCCTGTATTCAAATCTTTCTAGTCTTCTCTGATCGAGCAGTTTTCTCTCTGGTAGAGAATCCCCATTTAAAATGTCTCTGTTGCAACCACACAGCAAACTGTGAGGGAAACACTGAAAAGTATGTTTTATTAACCAGTATAAGTAATAGTCACTGTTTATTTGGAGAGGTTTCTGTTTTCTTCAGAAAAACAATGTAAACAAAGTCAGTCTGGTCACCATAAGCTAAGTTCTATCCAAGAAAACCTCGCCTAGATGGAGGTCCACGGCCTCCCTCATCTTGAGGACCAGCAGCAGGACTTCACAGGGAATCTGGGAGCTGGGAGCAGGAAGCCTCTTGCGGAGTCAGGGAACCGGCCAATCGATCCTGCTTAAACCCAGCCATGGCTCCTGGCTGCTCATCCCATGGCTTCCCAGGCTCCACACAATCTCAGGAAGCCCCTGACTCCACCTCTTGCCTAACCCCCTTCTCTCTAATCTCTAGTCACACTAGGCTCTCTCTACAGCTCTGCACATGCTGTTCCTTTCAAGTGGAACACTCCTTGCCATTCTTTGCCTGGCTAAATTCTCACTTATTCTCAGGTCTCAGTTTAGACGTCCCTTCCCCTGACTCCCCAAATCTGGGTAAGGAGTCCTCCCAGGTGCTCCAGACCCCCTGTTTTTCCTCGCATAGCACTTATCAAACTGCACCACAGCTCCTCACTGGAATGTCAGCTTCTCGAAGGCAATGACTCACCTGTTTTCTTCCTTGTTTTATTTCTATTGCCTACAAGACCTGACACCTGGCAGGTGCTTAGCAAATATCTGTTGACTAACTGAAGGAAGCAGAGGAGGGAAGAGAAAAAAGGGACAAGAGAAAGAACTGCTTTTGAAGGAACAGGGTGGAGTGTCCATTGCAATAATGTCATACATTTGAGTGACGTCATCTGTTTCTACACAGAAGTAGTATTATGACATAGTGTTCTTTTCCTTCTTGTTAATTACAAAGATTATGTAATTTGGTTTTCTTGAGCAATGAATAAGCAGGCAATGAGATCCTGGGCAAGATAACAACAGAGGGAACAATAACCCCTTGCATTTTTATGCCATTTTACAGCTTTTCAAGGGTGCTCACGGAACTCATATCAATTCTGGAAGGCAGGCAGGTCAAATATTATTATGACTCTCATTTTATGCATGAGGAAACTGGGACTCTGTGGCACACGACTTGCCAATGTCATGAGTTTAGTAAGCGGCAAAGCCAGAGCCAGAGACCAGGCCTTCAGACTCCTTGTTGAGGGCTGACTTGGGTCCACTTGGCACAGGGCACCAATCCAGCACCTTGCCTAACACCTGAGGACCAAGGGCTCAAGAGTGCATAATTATTAGCTTCAATCTTGAACAAGTTAAAATCTAATCAAAATGTAATTTTATAATGTGATTAATTATTTTCCATGAGTACCATAAACAGAACTATTGCTCTAGAGCACCTTCTCTGAAACAAAGGCAAACACAAGCTAAGAAGAGGAGCTAGAAACCCAGTCAAGTTAATGAAGATCCACAAACTGGATTGCTTTAGCTTTTCTACCTGGCTTAATGGATAATCTCCTGCCAACATCAATGGGACACTGAGCTCCTGCTGGAAATATCTCTTTGATTGATGTCATCAGTCAAATGAAAATGACCATATTAAGCAATCAATACTTTTCTTTTTTACAGCTTTGAGGAATAAGTGACATACAATAAACTGCACATCTTCAAAGTGAACAGTGTTAATGACTTTTGACATATGTATACACCCGAGAAATCATCACCAAAATCAAGATAACGAATGTATCCATCATTCCCAAAAGCTTCCTCTTACACTTTGTCAGCTCTCCCTCCTGCACCTATACCAGTGCTCTCCCCAGGCAACCACTGATCTGCTTTCTGCCGTTACAGATTAGTTTGCATTCTCTAGACGTCTATATAAATGGGATCATACAGTATGTACTCTTCTTTGTCTAGTTTCTTTCACTCAGCATTATTTTAAGATTCATCTACTGTTGCACGGATCAAAGATATTTTCATTTTTACTGCTGAGTAAGTAGTACTCCATTGTATAGGTATAAAACACTTTATTTATGCAGTCACCTATTGATGGATATTTGGGTTGTTTCCACCTTTGACTATTATAAATAAAGCTGCTATGAAATTCATCTGCAAATATTTGTGTGGACATATGGTTTTATTTCTTTTAGCTAAGTACCTGGGAAGAGAATGACCGGGTCATATGGCAAGTGTATGTTTAACTTTGTAAGAAACTACCAAACTGCTTTTCAAAATAGATGTACCATTTTATATTCTCATTAACATTCTAGTTCCTCTATATCCTTGTCAACACTTGGTTTGGTCAGCCTTTTTAATTTTAGTCATTACAGTGGGTGGGTAGTGTGATCTCACTGTGGTTCTAATTTGCATTTCACTAATGACTGCGTATCTGTTAAAATCTTTTTAGCCTATATTTTATTGAGTTGTTTGTCTTATTCTTAAGTTGTAAGAGTTCGTTGTATACTCTAGATTAAAGTTCTCTGTCACAGACATTTTGAAAATGTTTTCTCTTGAGTCTGCTGGTTTCCCATTTTGCTTTCATAACAGTGCCTTTGAAGGGCAAACATTTTTTTTTTTTAAGATTTATATATTTATTTAGAGAGAGAAAGAGAGAATGCATGCACAGGGGAAGGGGCAGAGGGAGAGAAAGAGAGAGAATCTTAAAGCAGGCTCCACACTCAGCACAGAGCCTGACGAGGGGCTTGATCTCACAACCCTGAGATGATGACCTAAGCCGAAACCAAGAGTGGGACGAGTCACCCGTGCACCCCGAAGAGCAAACATTCTGATGCAATCCAATTTGATTTTTAATTTTCTATTTCATGTACTTTTGTGTATCATACTTAAGAAATCTTTGTCAAGCCCAAAGTCACTGAGATTTTTTCCCTATGTTATCTTCTAGATGTTCTACAGTTTTAGCTCTTACATTTAGGTCTATAATCTAGTTTGAGTTAATTTTGCACATGGTATAGGGAAATGACTGAGGCTCATCTTTTTGCTTATGCTATCCAGCTGTTCCACCATCATTTTTTGAAATGATTATCTTTTCTCTGTTGAGTCACCTTAGCACCTTTGTCAAAAATCAATTGTCCATATACATGTGGATCTCTCTCTAGACTCAATATTCTACTCCATTGATCTATTTTTATCACTTTATATGAATGCCACCCTGCCTCAATTATTGTAACCTTATAGTAAGTCTTGAGATCAGGTAGTGTAAGTCCTTACTCCAACTACGCACTTCTTAAAAATTGTTATGGCTGTTCTTGGTCCTTTGCATTTACACATAAATGTTAGGACTAGCTTGTCAATTCCTACAAAAAAAAAAAAATCTGCTGAGATTTTGACTGGGATTGCCTTGAATCAATAGACCAACTTGGGAAAAACGAACATCTTACTATTGAACCTTATAATCCATGGATAATGTATTCCTCACTTTTTTAAGTCTTCTTTAATTACTCTTCTATAGTTTCTAGCATACAGATTTTATGCCTCTTTTGTCAAATATTCCTTGAGTACTTCCTATTTTTGATGCTATTCATAAATGGCATTAACAAAAACAATCCTTTTTCAAAGGAAAGATGTGAACTTTTCCTTCTATTCTGTCGATCCCTAATCTCCTAGCCTTCTGTTCAACCAGAATTTTCTGTGTAACTGTCGTATGCCAGGACCTGAAGACTCTGGCCCATGACACCCTCTCCCCCCTTTGCTATCACTAACTGTCTTACTTACACAGCACATTTACCTCTGACTGTATCACACAACTTCACATTGTCACATGTGCTGCTGTGTTCTTTCATTGTTTCTTGTACATGTCTTATCTGCCCAACTACACTGCAAGCCCCTTGGGAGTAAAAACTATAATTTCTACTAATTTGTAAATCCACAAATGCTCAGAACATTGATAAACCAACAGGAAAGAAATCCTTTTTTAATGAAGGGACTCATAAAATTCAGCAAACAAAACCCATTTGAAACTCTAGGTCTGTCTGCATTCAATACTAACTTAGAATTAAGCAATTAAATAACCAATATTAAATATGTGTTTGTTGTGTTCAACTGTAGCCTAGGGACTAAGGAGTTCAAGGAACGGTGGATTTGCTTCTCTGTCCTTAGGGAGCTCACCAGGAAGGAGAGCACAGCAGAGACCATGCCCTCCCATGTCTAGCTGGCAGCTCTCAAAGGGCCCCAGGGCCTGTTGTTGGGGAGAAGCCTAGTTCCACGATGGCTTCTGTCCACTTTCCATTTCAGTCCCTGGTATGCACGATTCTGACAAATAGCTGCTAGCATTTGATTGAGTCTGTTTACAAGATACAGGCAGCTATTTATAAGAAACAGGCCAAATTCTACCTTTCCACATGCCAGAATTATTTTCAGTGATTTCAGGCCCATTATGGGATTCTGGCCATAACCATTTTTCAGTATAGTTTAAGACTGTAACCAACTTGTTTTCAAGCCCCTGAACTGTAGGGTTCCTCCCTCCTCTCAAAAAAAAAAAAAAAAATCACTTTCAAGCTTATTTACCACAAAGAATACAAGATAGTTTAAGGAAGTCGTCACCAGTGTATTTTAAGCAACAAGCCAGTTAGATGGCTGGGATGTTCTGCTGCTGTGACAGAGAAGAATTGTAGGTAGAATGGAGAAAGGGATACATGCCCAGAAATGATCTCATGAAAGGCATGAGGAGCAGATACACGAGATGGGCACTGTATTGTGGATCCTACATGGCATATGTCTCAGAGTTCATGCAGTCCAGAGATTAAAACATCAAACTTGCAAATAAGGTACTCCAGATCTGGTCTATGTTTGCAATTTACCATCTTATGCACATCTCAACTTTTCTGAGTTTCTCGATGTCAACCATCTCAATCCACATCACAAGCTGCAGATAACAGAGTGTGTAAGTGAAGGGCTGTGGCGGTCAGACGGCTAGCTGCCCAACCCAAGTTCACTACAGAGTGCTAGGGGTATCCAATCCAGTATTCTCGGAAAAAGGAAAACAGAAATATATAGTAATAAACAGGTGTAAATGGGAGAAATAAACAGTGCCACTACAGCAAAGTTAATTCAGAAATATTAGTTCAAAATCCACCAGGCCTCATTATAGAATCTGCTAATGTTTATGGACCCAATGACATGATGGTGGATTTGCATTTTATTTCTGTTACCAAGCAACCCTCAGGTTCAAGCCCAAAGAATTCATACATGTCTACTGCCTAGGCTAGAGGTGGGTTGAAATGGAAGCATGTCCTTTTAAATTACAAAGGTAGTAAGGAAGCATCTTCAAAAAATAATTCCAGGGGCACCTGGGGGGCTCAGTAGTTAGGCATCTGCCTTAGGCTCAGGTCATGGTCCTGGGGTCCTGGGATAGAGCCCCGCATCGGGCTCCCTGTTCAGCGGGGAGCCTGCTTCTCCCTCTCCCACTCCCCCTGCTTGTGTTCCCTCTCTCACTGCGTCTCTCTCTGTCAAAAAAATAAAATCCTTTAAAAAAATTTTTTTTAAATAAAAATAAAAAATAATTCCAATGGTTCTGTTATATAGGAATGGTTGTAACTATATTATGGATGTGTGTTTCAATTCCATTGGTAAAAGCCAGAGGCCATTATCAAGAATCTTTTTAGATTTCAGATAGAGAAATAAGATAGACGGAACTTTATACTAAAAGACTCAAAGCACAAAGAACTGTATGTGGAAAGGGCTCTACAGACAGAAGAATTCCCTCATTCAACAAATACCCACCGGACACTGTGGAAGTCACAACAGTGCCACGCAAAACAGACGTGGATCCTGCCCCCCAGATGCTCAGTCTAGTGGCCATCCTCCTAGGTCATGCTGCACAGGCCTCGAGGAGCTTTGCATCTTGCCACCGTCACTGTCCTAGGCAGGACTGGGGCTGAGATGCAGAGGTACGCATGAGAGAGAGAAAACAGTCAACAATCAAGGCTCACATACCGCAGAGCCAGCGACACACGCAGCCAAAACCTATTTCTCCATTATGAAACTGATCAAGTCCTCACGATCCATGATGTTACGATAAATAGTAGAGAATAATGGGGTAGGCTACCGCTTCTCCTCACTACAGTTCCAATTTCACCTGCCTCTCTTCCCCTCTTCTTTCCACTCTTTCTCCTGTCTCACCTACCTTTTGCTCTCTCTGTGTGACAATAACGTCCTCTAAAATGTCCCCCTGAAAGACAAACATTCCTATCACCCATTTCTGGATTTGTTTTGAAATAATCCAGTGGGGGAGGGAGAGCTGGGACTTGGAAGGGAGTGGGGAAAAAGACGCCCACAGACAGAAGCAGCAGGGTCACGGGGGCCTGAGGTTCATTATACTAGTCCACTTTTGTACATTTCTGAAATTGCCCATAAAAGACTGAAAATAAAATAAATCATTTTTCAAACGCTTACCACATCAATCTTTTGCCCCGAAAATACGGTGGTAGGCTATGGCAGGAATTAACCATGGATTTGCAGACATGACAGAAATGCCTTAATTTGCATTCATGAGTCACTCCCTTTTAAAGAAAGGAGGCCCTGTCTTCAGCTCTCCTTCTTTCGCCCTCTTTACCATTTCCCACACTTAACCCTACCTTGGGTTATGCACCACCCTTTAAAGACAGAAATCAGTGATATTCCATGTAAGAGCGACTCATTTAGTGGGCACTTTAAATTGTCTCATTTTAAGCTAACTTTTATGAAAAAGATGTGTTTAAAAGGGCAAAAGAATGCTTCAAATATTTAAGATCAATACTGAAAATAAACGAAATGTGGCGAGCCAGATAATCTGCTTTACTTTCTAAGTAGCTTGCCCACTCAATAATAACTGGAAAGACCACACACACTGACCCCTGTCCGGGGCATTACTTGGGTACCAAGATGCATTCAGACAAAAGCCTCATGCATACGGCTGGAATGGGAGACCCAATATATTTTCAATGTAACTAAAGTTTAATATTACAGGAGGCCAAGTCAGTTACGAAACTGTGTTTAACGATATTTCTGGCAGACATGCATTCTGGATCATCCATGAAGCTATTTAAAATTGCTTGACATGTAACCATGACAGATTTTAAAGATCAAAACACAGGTGTGTGTCAGTGTTGCATTCTGCGGTAAGAGCAGAACATGAGATCATTCCACTTAGAAACGGACCCAAACACAAACACCCACCTGGGGTTCAGGTGTATGTGGCTCTGTCTGCAGGCAGATAAATTTCTCTCTGGAGTTTTGTTCCAATATAACTATGTTCTGGTAAGAAATGAGGTTTTGATACATTAATGTTACTCTAAACTGGGTGGGTCTTTTTAGCTAACAAGCACCTTATACACCACCTTCCTTTATATTCTTTTTTAACCTATTCAAAGACCCATTGCTCAACATAAAGGAGTTACAGTCACCAATGATTTAAATAGCCTTATTTATTCTTTTCAGCCTCAATAAACATAAGAGAATAACACTAAAGCTTCAGGACAGTAAAGGCAAAAATCTCTTCCATCTCGTTATGAACCACAGAAGAAAATTATCAAGATAAAGTCTTAAGAAAATAAGCGACTTAATCAAAGCCACCTCACCAAGTAGTGTGCGCAATCCATCCAATGATTGATTTAATATTAAACATCTCTTACATGTAAGACATTACACACTAACTGTTTCATGAATTTTGAAACTCCTTAGAATCAGGGGGTGGGGAAAATTGAATAGAAGTCAGTCCAGGTAATCCTCACAAGTCATGGCCCTGGATCTTTAGTTAAGGTTCCCAGTAACCCCGAGATTTATCTCATCTCCAAAAGAAGACTAACAATAGTAAAGGAGTTACTTTGCTCCAACCAAGCAAGTGTACACTTATTTCCTGGGCCCAAATGCAAACCACTGCTCAACAGACGAGGAGTTAAGTTTTGTGTGAATAAGAGCACAAAGGAAAGAGAGTTATGTGTGTGTCTTTGTGAGCAAATAACTGCATTGTGACTCTCTGAGATTAGGCTTTCCCAAGAAAAACAAATCCTCTCTCTAAAACACACATGCACACACATAAACAGGAGATGCATTTTGTACACCACCGCCATTTGGTTAACAGATGTTGGCGTCTACCCTCAGCACTCACAAACAAATCAATGTACTTTATTTTTGCGTAGCATCTTCTATCCAAAAGTCACGTGAAAAGCCGTGTGGCTGGGTTGACAGTGTGTCTGCAGAATCTGTGTAAGACTTAGAACGGAGCGAACACCTGTCAGGCTTGTTTAGATGCTGTCTGAGCTGGGGATCGGCTCCATGGTTAGGCAGCTGCTGGGCTTCTCGACAGTAAAGCCAGGCACCATCCTTGGCTATAGTGTGTTGTTATTGCTTGCTTGCTTGCTTGCTTGCTTGCTTGCTTCATGCCTCATTATATGACCTCCATTTATATTGAAGGAAGAAGTGTATTTTAGGAATTTCTTGATTCATAGGAGTGTTTTGGATTAATGGGAACCATAAATGACATATTTTTTAAAAAACAACACCAAAACGATACTCCCTTTTGGATCCACAAGAGCCAGGATCTAGGCCCTACTTCATTACTGACAATCTCCTCTGGATTTCAGAGTCCTAGCCCATAAAGTAACTTGGAGAGTTGGGCTAGATTTGCCTTTCCCAAACTTGTCAAGCATGAGGGACATTTTAACACATCAAAACCTCTCTCAGACTAATCAAATGATAGCAGTTATATTTTAAGAATCTGTGCAATTAGAAAATACACAATGATAAAAAGATACCTTTGATGCAGTGACAGCTGAAAACAAAATTCCAATTTATTAATCACAGCAGAGTCTGCATTGATTTTTCAGATAATGGCATACAATGTTAGACATTTATTTAGTCTGCAAACAACAGTTGGTGTACATATGAGTTTGCAGTCTTTGTAATAACCCCATAGCAGATCCCCTTATCCCAACCTGGCCCTCTGTGTAAAGGCTGGGAACCCTGAACTACAATACAGATGCTCCAAATCCTTTCTGACACTGACCCTCCATAATTTGAGTCCTACCACCACCATCTAGTATGTCGTGTGACTCTGAACTTAGGAAGGATGTCTCCGTTCCACAGTTTTCTCACCTGTGTGGGGCTGCAGGGGTGCCCCAGTGAGGTCTCAACATAGCACCGTGAACCATGATTCTATGTGTGTCATGTTTTAGAAACCTAGAGACCCTCAGGAGAGAAGCCCTACTAAAGTGTAATGGAATCACCCCGCTTTTTCAGTGCCCTGGAATGTGTTTCTACACAGACCCTGTGATACCTTCTAGTAGAAGGAGAACCCCTCTCCCCAAGTGGAAGGTCATCAGCTCTGACACATTCCCACACATCCCACCCTCCCCCAAAGCAAAGAGAGACATATTCTGGAAGGACAACATCTCTGAACCTGAGACAACATCTCAGGGCCTTCTCTAGACAACCTGAGACTGTGGGTGAAACAAAAAAAAGCTGAATGGAGGAGTGAGGAAGTTGTTATGCAACTCAAGGCTGGTTTACAATGGCTCTTTCTTCAACAGTTCATAAGAGGTTCTAAGGTTCCCAATACCACTGAACCATTTGAGGACCTAGAATAATGAGGCCAGAAGGAGAGTCTCAGATCAACCCAGATGGCCTTCAGAGTCCTTGGGAACTGTATTATTGGCATCAGTATATCTAGATACTGTCAATAGATACATACTTATTGTATAGATAAGCAATACACAGTGATAAATTCAGTTACCTCAGAGCCATCTTAATGGACTAATTTCTCAAACATGACACAAGGCTGCATAAACAGACTCTGTTTTTGCCCTGAGCAAACTTCTACTACTCAACACCTATTACTATTACTCAAAGTTCTTTTGATAGTTACAAGGCTCTTTTATACTTCAATGACAATTCTTTGGAAATACACTCCTAATCCTGCCCCCTAAACCAACCCACCAACCAAGACCCATCAACAGGTAATTACGCAAACAACTCAAATAAAAAAAGGGGCCAAAGACCTTAACAGACAGATTAGAAGACCCCAAATCCAGAGTACCGACAATACCAAATGCTGGGAAGGATGTGGAGCAACAGGAACTCTCATTCATTGCAGGTGGGAATACAAACAGTACAGCCAACCTGGAAAAGAGCTTGGCAGTTTCTTACAAAGCTAAACACACTGTTACCACATAATCCAGCAATTCTCCTTGGCACTTACCCAAAAGAGTTGAAAACTTATGTCCACACAAAAACTTGTACATGGCTGTCTAGACCAGCTTTATTCATAATTGCCAAAACTTGGAAGCAACCAAGATGTTTTTCAGTAGGTGAATGGATAAATAAACTGTGGTACCTCCAGACAATGGACTATTATTTAGCACTAAAAAGAAATTACCTATCATGCCATGAAAAGACATGAAGGAGCCTTATTTTTTTTAAAGATTTTATTTATTTATTTTGAGAGAGAGAGAATGAGAGCATGAGCAAGGGGGAAGGGCAGAGGGAGAAGGAGAAGCAGGCTCTCCACTGAGCAGGGAGCCCGATGGACACAGGCCTCAATCCCAGGACCCCAGGATCATGACCTGAGCCAAAGGCAGATGCTTAACTGACTGAGTCACCCAGGCACCCCATGAAGGAAGCTTAAATGCATATTACTAAGTGAACAGATACTATCAATGGTCAAAGAGAGAACTCAGTGCCATGTACTTAACGCCTTTGTCCTCGGATTATAAAATGCACACAAGTTACCCCCAAATTGTAGAAAGAACCTTTAAAAAAAACAAAATCAAAGAAAACTAACATCTTTTAAGGTAGTTATCCCATTATCTTGGGTAAAGTATTTCACAACCATGACCATCAAAAAGTTATTATTTATATGCAACCTAAATCTATCCTGCTGCAAATTGGCTTCTTTTTCTGTAACTCGCCTCTGTTGATTATACTATCTCCAGTAATTGTTACGTATTCTCCTCATATAACTGAGTTGAAATATAGTAAGAGACAGAACTGAAAGTAAAGTAAAATTTTGAAATTAGGACTTCTCTGGCTGAATCAGGCCAGACCAATTTAATATATCAGGCTACATACTGGTTCTATCACACACTAAAGCTAGCTCATCAAAACGGACTGCTAGAATAAAAGACAGTCCTACAGTCTAAGAAAGCAGGAAAAGTCTCGGCACAAAGACATATGCGGGAACATACTAAGGGTTGATAAATGATGGCCTATGGGCCAAATTCAGCCTGCTGCTTGTGTCTGTGAAGTTCTACCAAACACAGCCATGTTCACTCGTTTATACACTGTCTATGGTTGCTTTTGCACTACACTGGCAGAGTTGAATGGTTGGCCCACAGAACATAAAGTAGTGACCATATGGTCCTTTACAGCTAAAGTTTGCTGGCCCCTGACTTAGACATTCAACTTTGCCCTGAGCTGGTTCCTGTAGGAGCTCCAGGGCTCAGATCCAGTCTTCTCTTCTCCGTCTTGCACTTGCTGGCTACATGAGCTCATGTAGTATCAAGACTTTAAATGGTACCTATCTACCAACAACTCTCAAAGATATGTATCTCCGGGCCAGACATCTCCCTTGAGCTCCAGATTCACACATCCAACTGTCCAACTGGCATATCCACTTGGAGATCTAACAGACATCTCAAGCTTAATGCATCTAACACCTAACTCCTGATCTTCCCCAGCCCCACCCTACACCCCAACCTGCTTTACTCACAGTGTTTTTGATTTCAGTAAAGGGCAACTCCATTATTCTGGTTGAACCCATAAAAACCAACCAAACAAATAAAAACTCTGGAATTAACCCTAGTTCTACTCTTACTCCACATCCAGTCTATCAGCAAAACCTCAACTGCCTCAATATATTCAGACACCTGCCATTCATCATCACTTCTACTGCTACCATTCTGCTTAAAGCTCCCATCACCTTTCACCTGGATTTTGTAGGAGCCTCTTAATCGGTCTCCTGGCTTCTACCCTTGCCCTTTTCATCTGTCCACATGACAGCAGTCAGAGTCATCTTGTTAAAATGACGGATCACATCATTCATCTTCCCCACTGCCACTCCACCTCTATCCTCCCACCCCCAGCACATATTCTACTCCAGCCATACTGGGATCCCTGCTGATCCCTGATCACCTGTGGTAAACTCCCATCCCAGCCTCCACGCTTGCTGCTTCTCCTCCCCTAGATATATGCATGGCTCACTCTTGTACTTCCTTCTGCTCAAATGTCACTTTCTCAGTGAGGCTTTTCCCTGACCGCCCTGTCCAAAATAGCAACTTCACCTTGCACCTCGACCGCCACCCACACACTGTGCCCATCTTCCCTGCTTTCTCTCCATGTTCTTGTTTATTTTATCGTCTATCTCCCCCAGCTAGAGTGTAATCTCCACGTGGACAGGAATTTCTGTCTGTTCTGTTCACTGCTGTATCCCCAGTGCCTAGAGCAGTGCCTGGTACAAAGTACCCAGTAAATACTTGTTTAATGAATGAATAAATGGGTCAACAGGCCTGCCCAAAGGTTTAGAATACAGTCTTATGGAAAACCACATTTCTGATTTTATTGTGAAGATTAATGGGAAAATTAACACTCCTTGGTGAAATGTGCTTCACAGACAAATTGGCTGGGAGATACCATTCTACTCTAAAGCAAGGGATCCTGTCCCTTAATAATTTATTGTTCACTGAAAATACCTGTATATAAGGGAGTTTGTAGTTAATCTTTCTCTTCATCCTCCTAATTCTCATAACCTTTATAAATCCTATTTCTCAATCCTGTCCTCATTTTTTGTTTCTCCTGGATTATATCCAAGACTTGCAAACCCAAAGGTCATGTACCAACCTGTACCACAGACGGCTTTCAGCTGCCAGAAACTGTCACTGGCAATACCGAGCCGTCACCGAGTTCCTGGCAGTACATCGTCAAATGATGCACTTACAAATCAAACAGAAGTGACAATATCATGCCAACCCAACAACTAGACCTGAGTTAAACATCTAAAATCAGCAAGAAAAGACCAGGGATGCTGTGGTCCCAACATGAAGTCATGCAGGCCCAGATGGACACATGAAAGCCACGCTCAGGGTGATCCAAAAGCCTCGCTCCCGGCTGCACTCAGCAACCTGGGAGCCAGATCACTGGAGCTGTGCTGGGTCACTGGGGCTCCTTTTGGTGACTCAAGTACACCCTCCCACTGCTCTGAATCCTAGGACATTTCAGCTAATTTTAAAAATTCTCACCCCTTCCTGGGCCTGTTTGCATCTGGGGGATTTGGCACCCTACCTGGTCCTTACCTGAAGTCTTGTGAGGCCTAGGGGCTTGTGAATTGTACACACCAAAGGGGGTAAGAGTAAAGAGTCACATATTTATATATCATTCTGCCCCCCTACGGCCTTGTAATATGTAAATGATAACCTGTACCTGGGCAGGCCCCACAAGGCTAATTCACGCAGGAACCGAATGTCTGCGTCCCCCTCAAATTCATGTGTTGAAGCTCTAATTCTCAATGTGATGGTATCTGGAGGTGGGGTCTTTGGGAGGTAATTAGATGAGATGAAGTCATGAGGGCAAGGCCCAGGTCCAGTGGGATTAGTGCCCTAAAAGAGAGATCTGGAGAGCTTGCTTCCTCTCTCTGCCATCTGAGGAAGACAGCAAGAAGGCAGCCATCTGCAAGCCAGTAAGAGTCTTATCAGAAACCCACCACACTGAACTTGGACTTCCCAGCCTCCAGAACTGTGAGAAATTAATTTCTGATGTTAAGTCACCCATTCTTTGGCATTTTCTTATGGCAACCCAAGCTAATATGAGGTTTTAAATTTTAAAAGTTGCTTTAAATTGTCAAGTCCCAAAAAACACACTTGGAATGCTCCGTTGATAATACTTGAAACTTGATTTCTTCTTCTATTCATTAAGAAAGGACAGGAACACTTGTCCACAGCCATCTCACACACACACACACACACACACACACACACACACACACACCCAGAGAACACTGAGAGCAGCCACACCCTGCTGAGACAAGGTTTTCTTTGCAAGGAAGTATATGCTGATAGAAAGAACAGACCCAGGATGTCCTGGGGAAAAAAGACATGTCAAAGCAGCGTGCCACAGCTCCGGACTTCTGGCCCAGTCCTCTTCCAGTGTTCTTCCTATCCAAAGGAACCAATGAAGCAGAACAGGGAAGCAGACACATGCGGTGCAGGTACATTGGGGCTAAATTTGGTTGGAGGCCATGAAACACCGCTGCATCTTCCCTGGTCTGTAACCATTCAGAGGAGATCCTCCAAACTCTTATAAAAACCTTTTTGAAAAGAAAAATTGACACAATGAATATTAAGCAATTAGAAGTAGGGAGAAGAGACGCATGCAGATTATTGCAGATGTTGTTCTCCAAAGCCCTGAGCAAAAGGACTCATTTGATCATACTATGAGATGCCAGGAAAAAAAGAATGGTCAATTCAACTAAGGGTAGTATGCTGGATACTGTAAACACACAACTCAAAACAAAATAAAACAAACACAGAAGAGGTAGGTCATCTTTAGCAGTGTTTCATGCCCTGAGTTTCAATGACTTTTCCATTCCCTTTTTGATCACATCCCTGAACTAAGCTCTGAAGAGCATGTAACATGTTAAGAAAGTCCTTTGTTCTAAAATTATCCACACACAAAAATCAAGTAGCCATTGTTTCTAAGTCAGCTGAAGAGAAGAAAATGAAATTAACTCTAAAATCTGAAGAAAACAAGGTCCCAATCTATAGTTTTCTCTGACATGCCTCTTAAAAATCAGTGAACAGTCTGGGTACTGCACACAACACCCTACGAGAGCCAGCCACAGTATCGACGACATAATTTATTAATTAATATGGAATTGAGAAGCACCCCAAGCAAGGGGTAAATGAAATTCTCAACCAGAGCAGTCCAATTAAAACTGAGCATAGGGCGCTAACTGTGAAAAACAATTAGAATTCCATGAGATTTCCCTCCTCTTTCCCCTGTCTTCAGTCAGTATTAATAAGAAAACACCAACTGCCAGAACACATATGCCTTAATTATGGGAAGACCTATGGGACAGGGAAGCACGAATGGACTGCCTCACCTTTCTGCAACCTGGCCAGAAGGCGCCCTGACCATTCAATGAGTGACCCGGTCTCTACGGTGACCTTGCAAATGCATCTGATGCTTGATCACCTCTAACAGTGGAGAACTAGCCATTTGTGAAGGCAAACAAGGGAGGCAAATAAGATAATACAAAAGAAAAGCTTTGAAAACTATCAAGGACTATAGGAATCTGAGAGTCCCACCAGCACCTCTGATCATCTGACAGACGTGATAATTGTAACAGTACTCCTCAGTGTAAGCACAAAGACATTCCTGTTTAGTGACAGTGGCAAAAGACTGAAAACACAAACAAAAGCTCGTATGTTCATCAACAACCATGTGGTTAAATAAATTATGTTATAACCATTCAGTGGACCTACCTGGCTTAATATGAAACAATCCATAATATATTTTTAAGTTAAAATAAAAAAAAAAAAAGAAGGCTACAGTATACTGTGTCTGGTTTGATACCATACAAGTGACAGGATACATTCGTATACCCTTGTATATTCCTGAAGGACACACAGACGTGTCAACTGGCTATTTTGGGGGATAGGGACTACAAATCTAGGGGATCTGGGGTTGTACAAATGTACTTTGCATTGTATATCATTTTATATCTTTTACTTCACTTAAATGTCTTTTTAATTTGTATATCCTTTAATGGATATCCTGTTTGATTTCTCTCCTAACAATATTTTAAAATTGTGAGGGAGAAATAAATTTCTTACAAAGATGAATTCTTTTCCTTTATTGCTTCTACTCATGAATCTTTTGTTTAATTGCTTAGAACCATACAGCACAAAACAATAATAACCAAAAAGCCCTCTAATCTCCCTTTTACATTTATATAATTCTGTTGAAGTTCATACGATTCTGTTGTAGTTCACAAATATCTAAAAATAACTTATAAAAATGTGATACTATCAAACAGAAACATAACTTATAGCTATAGGGAAGAATATTTCTTATATTTTAATTGTTCTTTATTTTCAGCATTAATAGCTAAGTTAATTACTTTAATGGCAATTGGTGGATGGAGTTAATATTCTTAGCTTTTTATACACACTAGCTGTGATACTTTGGGTATCAGAGAAGTCAAGATACTGGCTCTTCTTTAAAGTATTTAAATAACACTTTTCTAAATAGAAAGTAGTACATGTTCATTGTAGAAAACTTGAGAAATAGAGGAAAATTAAACAATTCATTATCCTACCACCCCAGAGGAAACCACTATTAATTCTGATGTATAGCCTTCCTTTTTTACTTCCAGTGCATACAAGTATATATATATATATATATTTTTTTTTTTTTTTACACAACTGGAATCAAGAAAGCTGCACATACTGTTTTAAAAGTCTGCTTTAATAAATTATCACCACTACTTATGTTCTATAATTTTTGTGCTTATGATTATAAAATGTACTTTACTTATAAAATTTCAAATTTCTAATTTTAATTTTTTGTTTCAGTCTCTCTGACAAATGGTACCTGAAACCAAAAAAATAAAAATCACCCCAAATTCACAAACTGAAATGTAAAAGAAATTTTAAGAATTAAACTTTGAAGTTATTAAAGCTTAACACTGTACCAAGACTTCTGAATGCCCTGTGTTAGAAATGTATCTCTATGCCATTATTTATTTATTTATTTATTTTTTAATTTATTTGTGAGAGAGAGCATGAGAGGGAGGAGGGTCAGAGGGAGAAGCAGACTCCCTGCCGAGCAGGGAGCCCGAGGCGGAACTCGATCCCGGGACTCCAGGATCATGACCTGAGCCGAAGGCAGTCGCTTAACCAACTGAGCCACCCAGGCGCCCGCCATTAGTTATTTTTTTAAATGGCTGACAGGATTCTGCTATACTTGATATGTCATAACACCCTTATCTAACCCCTTGTTATTGGACATTTAGACTGTTTTTTTGAAGAGATCATAAAAACAGATGAATAAATGCGTTATGCCAAAAAAGCCCCACCCAGGTTATAACTGTATTAATTCTGGAGCAAGAGGTATGAATTTTTTCAAAGTTTTTTTAACATACATTGTCAAGTATATTCCAGAATGGGTAACAAGAAACAATGTCATTGATATTGAGCACACTTAGAGTAAAAACGTCTTTAGAAGTAAACGTGATTTTTTTTCCCCCCTCAACCGAAGATACCTACAATGATAATTAAAGTAATAGGTTTCAGGTTTACTTTGTTACCACAGCTTGAAAGAAAATTTCATTCAATATTAGGCTCCAAAGAGCCCTTGAAAAATGACCCACAATCCTTACCGGGGTTTAAAAAAAATAAAGTTTTAACTGAACCCATAATAAAATACAGTTAGGCAGGTCTTCAATATGAGTAGTAAAATAATAAGAAGCCCACACATTGGAGTTAAGCTAAATCTTTTATCAGTTTGCTCAGAATCTATATTATAGTGTCACTATAAGGTTGGTTTAATTGACTGATTTGGGGAGCAGAACTGAGACTATCCTGGACCACAGTGGAGGTTACCAGGTCTCTGCCAAGATAAGACATGAAGGAAAAAAGATGTGAGGATACTAATATCTTCCTGTCTCCACTTCAGGTCTGACTTGAAGCCATTCAACTTTTAGAGAGGTCCTTCAAATCCATTCAGGATATTACCTTCAGAAATTAGAAACTTGCTCAGAACTATGCTTCTTGTCCCCTGAGAATCATAAATATACTGACAACTGTCAACACTGCACCAAACAAAAAGCTATAAGGACCTTGGGAGATAAACCATTTCATTTTCGCATGCCCCCAAACCTTTCAAAACCTCCAAAGGGGGGAGAATTTGAGATAAATAAAAGGAAAAAATTCATAGCCACTAGGAGTGATCATTACCTGTTCAAAGCAGACCAGCAAACTCCTAAGATACCACACCAAGCCATGTGCAGACTTCCAGAAATAGCAGGCCACAGCTTACCAAATTACTAAATGTACTCTGATTACACTTACATAGGCCTGTGTAATGGCCTTCCAAGGAAATCTAATTCTGGTGAAATTATTTAATTCGGTACAAAGGATACAACTTTAATCCTAGCCAAAGAAAGAAAGGATATATTTTATCCATCCTACATGGGCAAGTCCAGCCCTTCATAATAAAATGGTTTAACTCCATGCTGGACCTTCTTGAAAGGTATCTTCCGAGTGCAGACCACAGAAGCACACCTTTTAGGTGTGAGTGTACTGCATTGGGTTCCTTGAGTTCTTCTGTAACAAAAAGCCCTTGGATGGGGTCCAAGAAAGTCTTTTCACGTATTAATGAAAACTCTCATTTATTCAGATAAATGGAAGCATTTGGCTCTGACATTCACTAGCTGTGTAGTCTTGGGAAAATTAGTAACTTCTCTAAGCTTCTGTTTCAACATTGGCAACGAGGAAGCTATTAATGGTACCCACTTCATGGGGTAGAAACACGGATTAAATAAGACCGTGCAGGAAAAACAGCATCTGAACATTGTTACCTTCTTGATTTTATAGGTACTACAGTTTAACTACTTTGGAATATACAGAGTAACTGAATCTCAGCCAACAAAGCGTTGTCTACCAAAGGGACTTAGCATAACTGGTTAACAAATAGATAAAAATAGCCTGTCGTTAAATAACACGGATTACTTATACATAAATGTATTTCTGATATCCTTAAAAATGTTTTCCTCTGTTAAGCTACTTAAATATTCTCTTTAAAATTATTTCACTAATCAATGGCTTAACCAAAAGAACTTCATTTTCTCACAGTTCTAGAGGACAGATGTCCGAGATCAAGGTGCTGGCAGGGCTGGCTTTTTCTGAAGCCCCTCTTCTTGGCTGGTAGATGGCTGCCTCCCTGTGCCTTCATTTGGTCTTCCCTATGTGTGTGTCTGTGTCATCTCCTCTTTTTTTAAAGACAACAGTGATATTGGTTTGGCCTATCCTAATGACCTCATTTTAACTGAATAAACTTCTTTAAAAACTCGATTTCCAAATACAGTCACATTCTGACGTATTAGGGGTGAGGTCTTCAACATATGAATTCTGGGGGAGCACAATTCAGCTCATAACATTGTGTGTGTATTTTCTCTGCTTCAACGCCCTTCACTGCCCCTCCCACCCCGATTTTCTGTAAGACAAACTCTAGATTTCTAAATGTGGCAAGCCACGCGACCCTCACCACCTGGCTGCCCATCTTATTTTTCCAGCTCCGTCTTCTCTGTCTCTTTGCACTCTATAGATATCGAGCCCATTGAACCAACTCTCATTTTCCAAACACACTTTCATACCTCCTTGTCTCTGAATATGCTGTTCTCTATGTCTGGAATACTCTCACATGTCAGGTACTCTGAGAAGTTATTTTTGATGCCTGAGGCAGGGCCAATTACACTCTTCCCACTCTTCAAAGAACCTTGAGCACCCTACTTTTATAGCATGTATCTCTCTGAATTGCAATTAATTCTTTACATGTCTTCACCCCACCCCCCTCACCACCAAACTGGTTACTCCCTGGAGGCAAGGACCATGTGTGTTCTACTCATTGCTGATTCCTCTGTGCCCAGCACAGACCTGGCACATAGTAGGAACTAAAAAAAAAAATATTTCTTGAATAAAGGAAATGAATAAGTAAATGGAAATACAAACAAACCAATGCATGAGAAAAGAATTCCATTTCTCTTTTAATACCTAGTACAGACCCATGGTATTCAGAAACTTCGTATGTGCTTAATAAAGGACTGAATAAAATACCGACTGAGCCATAAGAGAAAACCTGCAACAAGGAAGGGATCTGGAGTTACTTATGTTCAGAAAAGTTATGGAAGCTGATCATCTTTGGGGTAGAAAGGAAATGGATTCTAAAAAGCCTATAAACTGCAGGAAAAAAGTGCCAAGATACATGTGACAAGGCAATCTGAGCTCGACTCCGATCCAAGAACAAAGGGTTCTTGGTTTAAGCTATGGAATGGCCTGTTCCAGAAAGCAGCTGGGCAGAATTTCCTCACACGAATAGTCCTTAATGTATGGGAAAAAGAAAAGAGCAAAGCAAAACAAGCAAAGGCAGCAAAAGGGAATAATTAGTGTAAACAGTTTTTTTTTTTTTTTTTAATGCATTGGACAAACCTCAAGAAGAAAAATGTTGTGGGATAAACATCTGTTCGTTCGGAACATGACAGAGCCCTTGACAGGCTCCACGGCCTGTGCGTGTCCTCATGTGCCCGAGGTTTATATTTGTGCTCCCAGAGCGCAGGCAGCCCACAGGGCGGCCCAGAAAGAGGCCTGTTCTGGGCCAGACGCACTGCGCCAACTCCAGCCAGGACTGTGAGAGGTAACTCTCCCTCCGTTGTGTCTGACACAACGAGGACCACATAGAAGAGAAGAGAAGAGTAAATACCAACCACCCGTCCAGGCAGAACCGCCCTGCTCTATTTGCCACGTTTCCACCAACACTGTATTTTTACTGCTTGCACGAAGGTGGCCAGACATGTCATACGGAGAGGGATTTGCATTTCTTTTCCAACCCTATGATCCCTGGTATCAAGATATGAAGTCCAGTAAGTTGAAAGCATCTATCTCCTTGTGCCAGACGTGCCAAGCAGTCACTGAGTCTAGGCCTTCCTGTTAAGAGGAGATCTCCAGGGAAAATTCTGCTCCAGTATCGGGCCTCCCTGACTGGGAAGAGGTGAGCAGCTGTGGGCCTAAAGATGAAACTAGGTGGAAATGACCTAGCAATTTTCAGTGGGCAGTTTCCCCATGGGAAACACCCCCAAGGGGCAGGTGGCCTTCATTCTCCTTCTCATGGCTCCAGATCACCTCACCTTCAAGCCTCGGGCCATGTGGGTCCACTTGGGGGCCCTCTGGCCAGTTCCATCAGCCCCACCCTGTCCAACCCAAGTTCCACTCTGCGGGGAGTACACTGTGTCAGGTGGAGACAGACTCTGCCTCTCCCTTCATCTTACTTTCTGACTGCGGTCAAAACTCCTCTTGCTCTGCCCTCCGATTCACTTCCCTTTTCCCTTTCAAAGGCCGAGCAGGGTCCGTGTTTCACTCTTCTCACAACATTAATGTCAAAACATGGCCCCTGACTGACTACCAGGCAGGGGTGACTGCCTTACACGCCTTCCCTAGCCCTCTGCCCCTAGCTCTATGTGATCTACGCAAGGACTGTAAGTCGACACAAGGGGTGCCTTCATCATCTAAGTCATAGGTGATTATTTTCCAGATGTACATTTTTTGTGACCTGCCTCAAGTCCAAGAATATGCTCTTTCTTTCCCAAGGGGCTATAGCTCTCTACATCTCTAAAGCCCCCCAGATAGCTAGCCATTGACTTACCCTATATAACACAAGAGGCCACGTTTAACACAATTATTTTGAGAGTGGCCAATTGGGGCCGTTAAGGAAACTAATTATAAAACTTATCCCGGTCCACCTACTGACTTGGCTGGAAAGAACCAGCGCTCAGAGCTTCACATTCAGATGAAGGTCACTGAGAAAGCAGAGCAGCTACAGACCGAGAAGGCACACGGGTAAGAGCAAGGACTTCACCAGAGGAAAATGCCGTAAGCAGGTCAAACAACACAATTCCTACATCTTTTCTTTGGGGCATCCCACTCTATCTGTCCACATACTCAAAACAACAAAAATGTACATAAGTAAAGATATTTGGTAGAGTCCTGACTCTCTACAGAATTGTGACTGAAAAGGCAATTTATTCTCCTGGATTGAATGGTTGTCCCACAGTTTAATTTTATCTGAAGGAAAAAAAGAGCTGACATCTAGCAGCTAAATAAGTCTTTGTCACTAGAGGCCTGTGACACAAATCTCAATGATATTTGATGGGAACATGTATAGCTTTTCTTCATTTGTGGCTATAATTGCTGCTGGAGAAGCCCCAACATGTAAAGGTTGATGCTTCTGAAAGTGCTGAAAGATGCTGGAACTGAACCAGGCAATGACAGCTATCAAAATGTCACTGATGCAGTGTCATATTCAGTCAAGATGCTTAAAAATCACATGTCTGACTAACACTGTTCTAGCCGTGGAAGGAAGAGGATTACCTGGCTGCGTGGTGGGGAGAACGAGATGAGGGTCGTGCGTCACAATGCCTGGTGAGGACCCTGGGCCCAGGCACGGCCCAGGCAGAGTGGAGTCCGCCAGCCACTGCGCTCTGTGCTGCACTAGCTTTAACTCACGGAGTCCTCACAACTGCCCTCGGGGGACAAAACTGACACAGAGAGAGCGTAAGGAACTTGTCCAGTATTTCCCAGCTGGTAAGGACCGCAGGCGGAATTCAAACCCAGTTCCGGCAGCCTTTGGAGTCTACACTTGAACCATGATGCAAGTTCCAGTATCTCACAGGCGTCCTTCTGCATAAAGTGGAGGACATTCCAAGTGCCCTTTATCTTTACTGCCCTGGCGTGAGTCATGCACTCAGAGCCCAAAGATGGTAGTTTCTTCATCTGGGCCTGAACACCTACTAGAGGGAGCATGAAAAAAGGCAAAAGTATGACGTTTCAAATTTCTAAATAATTTCTATTTAAACAACTGCAACTCCCAGGCACTTGGCCGTTGAGTTCAAAAGGCTTCATTCATTTGGGCTGCTACTCATTTTAGGAATTAGTAATTGGTCTGAAGAGATGGTTGCAGTGGCTAAAATTTAAACTTAGGCTCATGAAGGGTGCAGGAAATAGTATAAACCTGTGTCTGAAATTGAAAGCAAAGAAAGGATGTCCAAATGTTTGGTCCTGGTTCTAGCAGAGTCCATCTCTGGCTTTAAATCAAATAATTAAAGACCTCATCCCTCAGTTTACCCCAATTGCAAAATGGAAATAGTACCTCACTCAACAGATAACTGGTTAAATTAGCTGCAGCTGTGCCAGGTTGACATTGAGTAACTGCCGTGCAAGATTCTCTGACCGCAAAAGAACAAACTGGAGGGGGACAAGTGCCAAAAGGACACACCCACTTGTGTTCCCTTTTCTACTCTGAATGCACGGCTCAGCCCTGCTCACGGGGCTTCAGGATAGGATCCTGGGCAGGTCTGCCACAGAGCACTGGCTAACCCTTGCTTGAAAAGTAGGAGAGTTTGGGTGCTAAGCAGTTCCAGAATAAAAGGAAGAAGGCCCTTTGAGACACCTTGGGAGGTTGGGCCAAACCAGAGACTCCCTGAGAATGAGGAAAATAAATGGCTTAGCCTTATCTAATCTGCATCTAATTTCTGCTTTCCACCGAATCCCAGCCCAACTCTGGTCCCCATCCCCACGCCCCAGCTCCGGAGTCACTGGCACTATAAACCCGCTCAAGCCGGGATAGGCTCGCTGGCTTCCTCCAGCACCAACCTAGATCCCGGCAAGCCATCCCCAGCAACCCAGGAGTCACACAGGAGCCCTGGGATCAGGCGATTTAAAACAAGAATGTGCCAACTAGTGTCCCTCCCCAAAAAAGGACAATGGTTGGACATGTACTCTCTGCCCCACAATGGCATTTTTCAAATGCTTTATAAGCCACTTAAAAAGGAAACTGCCTACCCATAATTCCCTGACGATGTCTAGCTGGTTGAAACAATTCCTCGGTTCTGAGCCTTTCCTCTAATGGGAATCTGTTGAAAAGCCGGCTCTTCACAACTGGAAAACTTGGGATCATCACGATTATAAACCACCATTAACAAATTCAAAGAGAACGACACTAATGCTTTTAACGTTGTAGTAGTCTCCAAAAATCTGACTAAACATTATGTTTAAAGAAAAAAAAAAAAAAACATGGATGGTAGAAATCTTTCGTGTGCCCGATTCTGACACGTTTAAACCACAAGTCTCTCCGCTTTCCAGACTCCCAGATTCACCACTGTCACTTTCTAACACCCACCAAATCACAGCCTTTGCTCACTTGCCCACACTGTTGCATTAGGAGGTCCCAGCTACCTACTTTTCTTTTTTAAAGAAAGCAATTTATTGTGCCCCTTTCCTTGCTCACTTAATTCAGTTTTCTGGATAAATGTGCTTGTAATATTTCCTTGTGCTCGATGCTAGTTCTTGTGCCCCAAAAAGCCATCAAATATTTAGAAAGTGCCTCGCAGGGGCTCAATTTTTTATTAGGAATGATGGAAGGAAAGACAAAAGAGCACATTTGTGTGACTGTGTGTGGGTGGTAATCACGCGTAGGTGCACGGGTGTGGGTTCCTTTAAATCACTGTCTCTGCAGCCCAACACGGAGGCTGAGAGAACAGGGAAACGCTCTCAACATAATGTGTGGAGAGAGACATGAACACAGCCGGCTGGGGGTGTGGAGGGACCTGGAAGGGCATCCAGAACAGCCTAAAAACACGGTAAGCTCTGCACAGGATCCAGCCACAAGGAACATACTAAAAACCAGTCATTTTTTGTTTTTTCTTTCTGGATGATGTGAAATCCTTCTGGATCGTTACCTTTTACCTAACTAAATTCCAGCCCATGACTGAGCGGCAGCCAGGAACGCTCATGATTAAGCATCCACATTGCTCCCCTCGCCATGCTAGGCACACTCTTGCCTCTGGGCCTCGTTCACATGTCCCTTCTGCCTGGAATGCCTGTCCTCTCCTTCACCTCCTGGAAAAATTTCACTCTTGCTTCAATACCCCTTCTGTGAGCCCTCGGACCCTAGGTGGACAGAATCCATAGCGCTCTCAGCTGGCTTCCTCTGGCTCTATGTGCATACCTCCGGCACAGAATTCATCCCTCTCCCAGCTAGTTAACTTCTCTGCTTGTGCCTGCCAGTGGACTGCATTCTTCTGGAGGGTTGGCCGTCCTCACCCTTATTCCACAGCTCCCTACCTCCACCCCAACAGGTTAGCAGAGTGCCTGGCATGCAACAGGCACCCCAACGATGTTGGCTGAGGGAATAAAGAACTCTACATTACATTTTTTTTCATCACAAACTCGTGCGATGCTTTGCCACAGATCAGTTCCCTCAGAATACAGGAATTTCAGATCAAATGCTTTCTCCTCCAGCCATTCAAATGAAAAGAGAATCTTCTTGATGATTCCAAAGCTCCACAAATTGCTTTCTATACCTGTACAATTTCTAGGCATGAACTAAAGCAGAACCGAGGCTACCACAGCTTAAGTAAGGTACAGGTGATAACATGAAACAGAGAAAGCAATGACAAAGGCATTAATGGGGAATAAACAAAAATGTCCTGCTCTGCCAACCTTAATTTTTTTTTTCCTATTTAAAAAGCCTCCCACAATCTCTGGGTAAAAATTCAAAATGTAAGTCATGCAATAATAGCAGTAACGTAAGCACAAGGTGCACGGGGCCAGTCAGATCAGGAGGGGAGTTAGGAGTCTCCAGCCATGCTACCCTGCCCTTCTCCAACGTTGAAAGAGTAAGAATTCGGCTTCCAAATAATAGAGACCGACACCAGAAAGGCTGGAGAAATGGGGAATACAAATACAAATGTGAAGATTGCCAGTCCTAAGAGAGGACTACTCCTGGAAGCTCTTACGGGGGTCAGAGTGGTAACACAGAGATCCAGAATGCCAAGAGGGGTCCGTTCCCAGAAACCACCTTTGCTCCGGATGGCATTAGGGCCGCTGGGAGCTGAAAAGTGGGAGCTACCTTGTTAGGAGAACAGAGGGTATACCAGCATTTTTTTTACTTTCCTGCTACGGTGAGCATTCCTACAAGCAGTCACTCTGTTTTTTTCTCCCTGAGCTTCTTCATTTAGAGCTTATTTGTACAGTTTTACTGTCCTGCTGATTTAAAGCTGATGCAAGTACTATGTCATTTCCATTTTGAATTTGGGGATCACTAGGTGAGGGTCAATGTTCCAGATTCATTAGTTGTTTTATTTCTTCTTTTGGAAACAAAATGGAATTATTCTTTATCCTTTTACAACAGGATTTCTCCTATTCTTCTGATCAGTTCTTACAGGGAAAAAATGTCAGTTTTTGTTATATTTGTGATAGATATCCTTCTGGTTGGTTTGTTTGTTAATTGTTTTCATGGCATTTTTGACACAGAAGAAAAGCTCAGTTTGAATGGTGGGTAAATTGCTCATGGTTGTGTCATCAGTAGGTGGTATATGGGAGACTAGAACCCCGGCCTGTCCGGTGCCACAGCCCACATCCTTAAGTAATTTGCTTACCAGAATTAATGGATTTGAGTACAAACTCTTATCGATGGTGTGGAGCCACCACTGAGGATGTCAGTTAGCATATTGTATTTTTGGTTTTTCCTGCTTTGTACGGCTGTCTTTTTTGCTGCTATCAAAGCATGTCTACCCATAGCAGCCTACCTACCTTCTAATCTGTTGTTCCATATATGCTATGGGTATAAAAATAGACTAACCAAGTTTCCAGGTCAGTATAAAACAAAACAGCTGAGTGCATTTTTAAAATACGTTCTGCACCTCCTCAGCCTCCTTTTCTCTGAGTGCTGAGATCAAAGCTCTTTTCCAGGGGGCTGCCGGGAGCCTCACCTTTGGATAAGTGGGGTTTTTCCAAGGAACTGGGAATATGACCTTCCCCTAGCAGACACTTGATAAATGTTTGCTGAAGATGATGAAATACTTTTTTCTTTAGTTTTCCAAATTGCCCTGGAGAAACTTTTCCAGTTGAGATTAGAGAAATGGAAATTTTCCATAGACAGGGAAATAAATGGGATGTTATTTTTATAAGGAAAAGTCTTACAGTTCTCTTTAAGTTAAAGAGCTATTTTCACTCTCACAGAAGTCTAAAAACTATAGACGGATATGTTTGTTTTCTGAAGAGAAATACATAGTTCACTCTAAAGAAAAGTTGGCTGTGAAACAGATTTCTATCACTTGAATTGATTGGAGTGAATCATATTTTCCCATTAAGATCCTCTTAAAAATTTATAATACAGAATCAAATTTGGCCTACTACTCAAAGATGTTCCCAGGCTACTTAAACTCATTTAAGGAATATACCTACTTTTTTTTCAATTAAAGTAATAAGAAAATGCATTCCAAATAAGCCACAAAATTAAAATTCCAAATAAGTCTTAAAATTCCATACATCTGCTGCACTAGGAGCAGAGCTACAGTAAGATAAGCCTTTCATATTGCATGGTCCTTGGAACTAATCCTCTAACCCTTTCCCTCTTAAGATAAATGCTTCTTTCTAAAAGTTTTCTAAAATCAATTATTTTGTAAGCTGACTCCTGATAGCTTATTTATAATCCTGAGGAAGACTTCTCAGTACTATTAATAACTTAATATTCCTTAGTCTATAAAAACTATAGTTCCCAAATATTTAAAACTTGCTTATTCTGTGACTAATACCTGCCAACTTTTGCACTCAGTTTTGTACTCAACGGTGGATATAGAAATAGAAATCATATACGGTCTCAAGAATCTCCTAATTAGTGGCAGAGATAATACCGTTAAAAAAATAATTCAATGAGATAAGAACTATCATGGAGCATAAACAGCCACATAGGAGTACGAAAGAGGGCATTCTTCACTCTGTTTGGTAAAAGAGTGCCAAGAAAGGCTTTGGAGAAGAGGGGACACTTGAGCTGAGACTTGGAGGAGTAGGAATTAACTAGAAAGGCAAGACAGCAGGCAGAGAAATAACTTTTCTCATGCTCTCTCTTAACTATGGATACATATGCTTAGAAAAACGTATCTGTACTTGCCCCAAAACTAAATTTGTAAGCATCAGAAAAGAAAGAGCTAATAGTAACTAGCGTTATTTCACAAACCAATCTAATCAGATTACTCTGGCTTTCTTCTCAGACAGCGGGGGTAAAAACAATAAAGGGAATATTTTGCCTACCATACAGGTGCCTCATGCTGGGGGATTACCCGTATGTATATACCGCAGCTAGTTTCACGCCTCCTCCCGCTACTATTCACGAGGAAGCCCGCTGGAAGAGCAACTGAGCTGCCTACGGCTGATGGCCCCATCTGGTGGTTAGTATGGGGAATTACATGGTTAGTGCTTCAGGCACTACTTTTCTTCCCCAGAGAAATGAATGAATTTGCTATGTTCCCCCACTGTTTCTACCTTTCTCTCTATAGCTCAGTATCTCCTCCAGCACCTGGTCCTTAGTACACAGATACTTGCTTTCTCGATTCCCAGTAAATAGTTATAGAACTGAGCTGTTTTGAATAGGAAATCACAAGGCTTTGCATGGCCCCTTCCATCTTCCCCAAGCATTTTAACATGTACTGAGGACCTTTAGCTCAGTCATCTTACTACAAAGATGAAGACCAGTGCTGCATAAACCACCAGGCGTCTCACCAGCCTGCATTAAAATACACTGTACTCTATAAGGAGATGGTCCCTCTCTATCAGTCAACTGTTGGATGAATAAATGATTAAGTTTTCTATCCTCTTCTCTTCAAATTCTTAATCTGCTATCTCAGAAACTGTTCTTCATTTTATTTGTAAGACATAGGTCATCATAAATCACCCGTAAGAGCAGTGCTGGCTATGCATACACCTGTGGCTGAGCAGATGGAGGCTATTAAAGATTGTGATACTAGAGAATTCTCTATTTCTACAGCTGTTGGAGTGCTTAAAGAAAACAAACTCAAATATTCCAGAAGTCTCTCAGTACTTTTTCTTTTTTCTTTATCTTTTAATTAAGTATGCCTTTTTCCAAAGTGTTTGTGTTTAGGATTTTTAAAAACTTACTCAATTTTACTTTTCTGGGATATTTAATTGCTAAGCTGCAACAGGATTCGTTCAGAAAAGCAAAAGAAAGAGAAGGAGATAGGAAGCGTACAGAAAAAGCAAATGGAAGCAAAATGAAAAGGCAGCAACAGCAAGGAAATACCATAGGGTCAAAAGTGGAGGTTAAAAAAAGAATATAAAAGAAGGAAAAACGGGAAGACAAAATGGTGATAACTAAACAGGATCTCTGAAAGACCTGAACTGAATCTCAACTTTAAACTGTATTCATTTAATATATACTCCAGCTCAGTGGAGAGAAGATCCACAAGTGAACACACAAATGTACAAACTCTGGAAGCAGGGCAGAAAAGTGGTTGCCAGGGGCTGGGAGGTGGGGGAAAGAGGGAAAGGTTGGTAAAAGGGCACAAACTTATGCTCTAAGATGAACAAGGTCTGAGGATCTAATGGAAAACATGGTGACCATAGTTGTTAAAAAATGCCGTAGTGAATAACGGAAATTTGCTGAGAGAGTAGAACTTAAATGTTCCTATCTCCCATACCCAAACTCTTTGGGCCATTTTGGGTGAGTCTTTTACTTCATTTTTTCCAGTCTCAATTATCTTGACCAGTAAAACAAAGGGTCTGATGATAAGATCTTTAATGTCCTTTCTAGAAGATTGTTTGTTTGTTTTAACATTCTCCGATTCCGTAAATGATTAAAAAATAAGGAGGGCCAGGGAAAAGAAAGGTGGATAAAGTAGCCAAAAGGAATATGGGACTTACAAAATGCACAGAAAAGCTAATAAGAAAAATGAGGGTGTTTTCTAGCTAAACAACTCTTGTTATTAAAGGCATTAAAATTAAATTAACCAAAAATGGGTTGTTTTCACCCAGGATATATCCTGGAATGCCAAAATAGTTACCACCCTACCACCACCACCACCTCGCCTCCCACTAAAATCATAAGTGTTTCCTTTGAAATATTCCCATTTCTCCAAGTTGAACATGCCATTATCCAAGAGAAGTGTCTAAGCAGAACTTCTGTATTCAGCTGTAGGTTGTACACTGTGTTTAATACGGCACTTTTAGGCCTTCAGCTTAAAGGCACTTGAGAAATACAAAGTGTCATTATGTTAATTACTATTATTATAAGGCTCCAGCGCTTAGATTAGCTATAGTCTACGTGGTTCTCTATGACCCAGGCAGGTGATCTCCAAGCACCATGTGCAGGGTCCCTTGCTCCTGGACCCCTCCAAAGCACCACACACAAAAGGTGTGCGAGAGTCCAGGTGACTTGCACCTTGACAATAGTTTTGGAACCTAGTATTCTCTGCAGCTCTGCTGAATACCAGGAAAAGTAGGATCCTACTCCTTCCTAAGACTGTTCTTCATAGAATTCAAATCAAAGAGAGACTGTACAAAGGCCAAAACTCAATCGTGTATGTCCTGGAGAAATTTAGGTAGTAAATCCCAAATAAGTGAGTGCTGAGCCAACTTCAAGACAAAAGTTCTCAAACTTTGTGTGCATATAACCACCTATAACGTTTCTAAAAATGCAGGTTTCTCAGCCATCAAGATTCTGATTCGGTAGGTCTGGGGTGTGTTCAAGGAATCTACACTATTAACAAGTTCCAAGACTGGTGCAGGTGGTCTGCTGACCACACTCTTGAGAAGGTTCCAGAAAGCCATCTCATAAAACAATAAAATTCTGATTCGACACATTCAACAAAGACTTAGAGGTCTCAAAGATGACAACACAAAGTGGAACATATCAATTACTTTTCAACACAGTTTCAATTAAACAGCAATTTAAGGGGCTAAGTTTTGGACTACTCCTTCTAAAGTCTTGAATAAAAAGAAGCTGAATTGAGAAACTGTTCCAAAAATGCAATATCAAGAAATCCACATGTAAATGAACAGAAGAAAGCAGAAGAAAAGCCTTTTAGGTAGCAAAGGTGATTGTTACACACTTTGTCGTTTCAAAACCACCAACTAGCAGCTCAGGGAACAGGTGTGACAAACAATGGACCAGTTTAATGCTCATTAAAAGAAAAACTATGAGGGAAAAAAAGCCATTTGTGAATAAGCCTCTGTAAGGAGGAGCATCCAAGAAACAGGATCCAAAATCCTAATGTGTCTTTACATTCTTAAATGCTAAAGTCATGGGGGAGAAAAAAACAACTCCCAGTGAAATGTTATGAGGTGTTAATGTTTCAAAGTGTTACCCACTAAGAATAACACACAAAACTGCTCAAGTGATTCCTGGAAGCTTTTATTACAAAGACAAGTAGGGGTAGAAGAGACTGTAGCTGAATGAAGCAAAGAATGGCTCTGCAGAACAACAGAACTATCTATACACCCCACCCCCCCTACTAAATTACAGACTGAACTGTCGGCAAAGATAGTAATATATAAACTTTTATGTTCAAGTCCTGGTGTAGCCACCAGCCAAATCAACTGGATCTGTAATTAGGGCTCACTAACTAATAGCTGGTGACTGTCCTTTAAGACTCAGCTCAAATCACACCTCTTCTGTGAAGCCTTCCCTTCTTTACCCTAGCGAGAGAAATTTGATTACTAGTGATTACAATATTGGTTTTTGGTATTGTGGTATCATACTATTTTCAAAAAGCAAAGTTGCTGGTTCTCTCCAATTGTTGCCCCGCCCCTATTCCTGCCTCCCCAAACACTCACCCCAGACACCCTCACTGTGAATCAGGTAAAGCCTCCCAGCTCCTCCTTACCACCCAGCTCCTGTAATTTCCCTGCCTCTAGTCCAAAACAAAAAGGCCCAGGCTAGACATGGGGAAGGGGGAAGATCCTCTAAAGCTGAGGGAGCTCTTTCCTGAGCAGAGAGAAATTGAAGCTGGTATCAAGGCCAATGGCTGGAGCTGAGAAGCTGCCCAGTGTACAGTGGGGTTCCTGAAAGCTCCATTCAGAAGCATTTAAAACATGACAAGAAAGTTCCAAAGCCAAATGCCTATGACTTGGCAGTTCCAGGATGCCAGGGCAGCCCTAGGGTCTGTGGATCTTCATTCTAAACTGTTTAAAGCAAGAGTTTAAACCCTTTGGGGGGGGAGGTGCTAAATGTAAGTGTGGGTCTTCTGAGCACACAGAGGAGTGATGCTGGGTGCAGTATGTTACAGCTAAAATGCCTCAGGAAGACATACAGAAAGCTCTTATATATTCTAACATGATAGATTCATTTGGATTACTTCTTCTAAAATCATTCTTTTAAAATAAAAACAGTCCCTGGAAGGGTTAGGTTTATCACTTTAATTTACAGTGCTGTGTAAATAATCTGGTCATCACACCACACACACCTGCCCACTCTCTGCTGAGGTGTTCAGTGCTCATGAAAAGTGAGGAAAATCTGTGTGTGAAAACCACTGATACCTAAAACGCTCTGATGTCCCAAGACATCAGACCTGGAAGCGCTCCTCCCCAAGAAAAGATTTGAACTGAATATTCCACTTGAGGAAATCCAGAGCTAGATTAAGTAGCAAAGGTTTAAAATTTTAGTTTATTAAGGAAGGGACCAAACTGTATCAAAGTATTTTGAACTATCTTGCTCTAAATTACAGTTTTTCTCATATTTGTTATGTAAATATTAGCAGTTATTCGTTTTAGCGCACTATTTAAGGATTATGGTAGTAGGGCGCCTGGGTGGCTCAGTCGGTTGAGCGACTGCCTTCGGCTCAGGTCATGATCCTGGAGTCCCGGGATCGAGTCCCGCATCGGGCTCCCTGCTCGGCGGGGAGTCTGCTTCTCCCTCTGACCCTCCCCCCTCTCATGTGCTTGCTCTCTCTCATTCTCTCTCTCTCAAATAAATAAATAAAATCCTTAAAAAAAAAAAAAAAGAATTATGGTAGTAAAGTCTGTGTAACAGCAAAGTCCGCCATTGCCTCAAACATACCCACTCTGCCTTGACCACGCAGGCATAAATAAGGCTTTAGAGGTCATCTGGAATCAGCCAAAATGCTGCAGACATAGTGTCCGAGAGAAATTCCAAAACCTCCTATCTGTTTATTCTAGAACTTACAAAGTAAAACCAAAAACCACAGGTACCCTTAAATACCCTCAACACTATTCACCAATCATTTAATAATCAATAACTATCTTACAAATCTGATTACAACACTACCTTCTGAGGTGCCTACCTTCCTTACAAGAGTCAAATCTCTAGGAGCTGTTCACACTCGGTGCTCTTTCAAAAACTGTAACTGGCAAGGGCGTCGAGTCAATGGAGGTTTGCCATCATTCTCACGGTCTTGTTTCCTAACGATTCTTTTCCTGCTGACATGACAGAGAATTTTCTGTGGATGACGGTAAAGCTGCAGATGCTGGGAGGGACATCTGCTCAGTTCCCACGTTTTACAGGTGACGGAACTGGAACCCAGAGAGGGGACATGACCTGCTGACGTAAGGTCACACAGCTGGAGTGAGAAGCAGAAAGCAGGGCCGGAACACAGACCCCCGACTTCCAGCTGCTCGTCCTTCTGGGGTCTCGCCACCTCTCCAAGTGACTTTCCAGCTGCTCAGCCCGGGCAAGGTCTATGAAGGGTGCTCTGTTAACAGCCCCTAAAACACTTAGAGATGCTCTCGGTCAGTTAACCTCAGTTCAACTGAGTTACCAGGTCAAACTTACATCAGAGCATTTGTCTACAGATCCGTGATGTTTAGACGAAAGAGAAAGGAGTGAGTTTGCTCTTTTCTGGTGGTGTTCGGGAAGAAGAAATGACTATCCTCCAGCTTCTCCCTCCCCACCATGTGTCCAAGGCACGCTTCTGTTCGTTACTAAAAGGCCCGCAAATGGTGCTCTTTGCCCAAGAGAAGGTGTGTGGCACAGCAATGTGCAAGCCTTAGAATCAGAGAAGGCCAGATTTTAATATCCCCTCTACTTTTTACTTGCAGTGTAAGTGACTTAGCTTGTCTGGACTATTGTTTCTTCACCTGCAAAACATAAAACACTACCTACTTCATAGGGTTTTTGCAAGGATGAAATGAGGTCATAAATTTAAAGCACCTAGTGCAGTGTCTAGTTCACATGAGCTCCTCAAAGAAATAGTTTCCTTCTCCCCTTTTCTGTTACTGTTAAGATTAGATAAGCAGCAGTGCCTAGAGGTGGCTGAGTTGGTTAAATGTCTGACTCTTGATTTTGGCTCAGGTCATGATCTCAGGGTTGTGAGATCGAGCCCCAAGTCAGGCTTCGCCCTGGGCATGGAGCCTGCTTAAGATTCTCTCTTTCCTTCTCCCTCTGCTCCACCCCCACTCTCCCTCTCCCTCTCTCTTAAAAAAAAAAAAAAAAAAAAAAAGATTTTAGACAAGCAATTTAACTAGTTAACTTCCCCTATATAATGGAAGATAATATATGCTTCTGATGAAAAGACACTATATAAAACAAAATATGATTATTAAGCACCAAGATGAATACCTGAAGGCATTAATTCACTTTATAAAATATGCAAAGGTACCAATTCACTAATAAATGTGCTACAGCAAGAGCTTATCCTAAGGTGCCAATTTGCTGAAGTAAGAGGTATACCAGGGCCAAAGTGCCAAGAACACTGACTAGAGCAGCCAGAGCGGAGAGCTGTGCTCTCTGCTAGAGATGTTTCACACCGGGGGGAAAAGACTCTGAAGAGAGCTACCAGCAAGGAATGAGCAGAGCTAAAGGAGGCAGCCAGGGTGCAGGTGTCATGGAAAGGGCAGGGGGAGAGGGCCCCCGGAGGTCTGTGCTCCAGCCACAGACCCGCCGGGAGCGCTGCCAGAGCTGGGCAGGTCCTTTAAGGTACTTGAGTGTTGACTTTAACACTGGAAAACAGGACATCACCAGCCCTACCTAGTTTGCAAAAGGAAGAATGGAGAGTGCTTCTAAAGTAGGAAACGTGATAGCAGCGTCAAGTTAAATGATTGTTACTAATCAGCATGTAAAGATGGGCAAGGAAAGATGAAAATGAGGATGCCCTGGAAGGGTGATGACCAGACAGGAGGATGGAAGCTGGCACCCTGACCAGGAAGCACCAAGTGATGACTCCAAGGAAGTCACACTGAAGGGCTGAGTACTACGTACCCAGTGTTGGGCAGGCCGACGGTAACCCACCACGCCAGGGGACAGGGCAGGTGAGAAACAGGCTCGATAAACACTGATGTTACACTCAGCTTAATTTTAACAAAGACAATAAAAACATGGCAGCAATAATGCTGTTACCATCCCTGTGTTAAGAACAGTACAATGGGCCTACTGTTCTCTCAGTTCCTATCTTTACTATAATAAGTGACATATAACAGGGAAATGCTTTGCAATTAATACTCAAGAACCTACATCATAGGGTAATAAGCTTTTGTGGAAAGGCCTCCTGCCCAGTCTAAGTTGGTTGGCCTTCCCTGGGTGACCACAGGGTCCACACAGGTGACTCACAGAGACAATCGTGTATTGCCAAGGCACTTGAACACATAAGAAAGAAAGGAGAGTACGTCATCTACTCTGTGCTTACTCCGCTCCAGTTCTCCTGGGCTCTGGGATGTGGGGTGGGTTCCACAGGCCATGAGGGAAAGCTGCTTAGCACTGTTCCAGATTAACAAGCTGGAACCGAGTGACAGCTCAGGTGTTGTGCTCTGCACTCATACTTTGTAGAAAGAAGATATGCCTGGGCTTTGGGGACCTCTGGGTAGGTGGACTTCTTTTGGGTGAACCAAGTCTGTCCCATCTGCCATGGCTGGATCACGGATGGCTCCCTGCCATCCCCCAAGGCAAGTGATACAACGGTGGCCTCTGAAGAAGAAGATAAAGGGTTGGGTTCTGTCCCTCAAAAGGTGGTGATATACAAGGCAGGCACTATGGCTTGAAGGACTCCTTCAGTACATCTAGTTTCCTTGGTAACCTAACTATGTACTGAATGGTTTCCATGGCAAAACCATGTCCCAGAGTCTAAATAATCAACATACACATACCGTTTGAAATGTAACTTATTCGTGGGGGGCTGCCCACACTTGAAAAACTTAGTAAGCATAGAGAACAGCCCTGAAAACCTGCCTGGTGCCAAAGCAGGTGTCTCTGTGCAGCCAGATTCCAAGGGCACTCTCTCAGGGAAGGGCCAAGCTAGAGCCATGTGACACTTTCTGCAGTAAACTACTCTCCGAGGGATGAGACCATGATCTGAAACCAACAGGCTGGACAACTACAGAATAAGGGTAAAGTACTTCTGGGATTCCTGGAAATCTCTTCTAAGATCAGGAGTAAGATTCTCACAGAAACACATAGTGAGATGTTCGGTTTATCATTTGGCACTCAAAGGAAAAAGGTGATTATTTTCCTTCTCAACTGGGGTGACAGCACCCCTTCAGGGGGCATATGGAAATGAACGGGGACATGTTAAGTGGCCCCCATTAGTGAGGGGTCATTCATGCAGCAGGTCGGGACCAAGGAGGCTAAGTGGCCTGCACTGCACAGGACGGCACCACACAACAAAAGGAGTATAACATTCACGTTGGAAAACGGGTCATATCACCAAAGTGATTTCCTAACGGGAAAATGATCAGTTTGTAATGCACTGCCACTTTTCCTTTCTTCTTTAAAAACAAAAGATGAAATGGGAGGGGTAAACAAAATCTAAGATTTGTAAAGTTCTTAATCTGTTTAATGAGGGTGTTCTATCACAAAGATGTGAACTTAAGCAAATTGTAAATGAACATTTTTCAATGATTTGTTAAAATGAAAAAGAAAGCAACTTTAATTTCTAAGAAAGGACAGTGTTCCAAAAAACAGGTGGGTGCAGAGGCTCCATGCTGGCTCAGCTCCACAGGGTAAATCTGCCTGGGGCTACTGTAATGTTTGGGTGCAGAATCCCCTGGTCCAAAGTCACGGTCTACAGAGGCCCTCTTCTCACTCTGCAGTTCACTGAGACTTCTAGTTGTCTTGCGAATGAACAGTGAGTGACAATGTAAAGGACAGTCATTAAGTGCAAAATCTCTCCTTTCGGATATCCACAAAGGATCCAGATGTTTAGCTCTGGAATGAGGAGACCCTCCAGATGCTACTATATCCACCTGCAGGTCCAATTTCGGGTCCAAGACAATCTGCTAAAATGAAAAGGCTTCCTTAGTCCTTGGACTCTCTCGGGGCGGGGGGAGGGGGGAGGTCTTGAACACCTTTAAAAATGAATTTAAAAGCCTATACTGGCTTTTCTTAACATTCCTCCAAATGCGGGGAATTTAATCAATATACGAGTTCTTAAGATCAGGTTCCAAGCCAGGATCAGAATGGCTTCACTAGGTGGTTGAAGAATTTCCAAGCCTTTGGTTCTTATCAAAAGCCCAGTTCAGTCTTAAGGTCTCAGAGGCTAGGCAAAATCCAGAGTTACTCAATAGTTCCAGCCACTCAACAATGTACAGTGGCCCACTGATGAGATATTTGTTCCTATTTTATTAGTCATCCATGCTTCCTTGTTTGTGAAGTGTCCATGCTTTTTGCCCATTTTTCTTAAGATTTTTTTTTTTTTTGCCATTTTCTTATTAAGTTCCTTTTTCTGGATATGAATCCTGTATCAGTTATTTTAGGTTTATAATTTGTATGTTTAAATGTTATAAAATGAAGAAATGGCAATTTGGATCTTCAGTGAGGGAGCTAAATGATCGAATGTAGAAAAGGTTGAAAATATGCACGTGGGAAAACTATAAAATACGATTATAGTAAGAAGCAGATAAAAATACTAGCCAAAAGGAACTTCAACAAGTAGCTGACTTCAAAGGACACCAACAAGAAAGTGAAAAGACAACTCACAGAATGGGAGAAAATATTTGTAAATCATGTCTCTGTTAAAGGTCTAATATCCAGAATATAAAAAGAACTCTTACAATTCAATAATTAAAGGAAAAATAACCCTATTAAAAAATGGAGAAAAAACCTGAGTGAATGTTCCTCCCAAGGGATCTGAAAACATTCATCCACACAAAAACTTGTAACATGAATGTTTGTAGCAGCATCATTTATAATAGAAAATAGAAAACAGAAAATCCAAATGCCCATTAACTGATGGATGGATAAATAAAATGTGTTCATACAATGGAGTGTTATTAATCAAAAAAAGGGGATGAAGTTCTGGTACATGATAAACACAGATAAACCTTGAAGACATTATGCTAAGTGTAGTCACAAAAGACCACATATTATATGACTCCTTTTTATATGAAACGTCCAGAACAGGCAAATCCACAGAGACAGAAAGTAATTAGTGGTTACTGGGGGCTAGGGGACGGTGGGGAGTAACTGCTAATGAGTATGGAGTTTCTTTTAGGGTGATGAAAATGTTCTAAAATTGTGGTGATGGTTGTACAGCTCTGTAAATACACTCAAAAAACGTTGAATTGTCTACTTTAAATAGACGAACTGTATGGTGTATAAATTATATCTCAATAAATCTATTTAAAAAATAGCAAGGCAAAGTATAGGAGAAGAATGACAAAGCAAGGCAAGTAAGCCCAGACAGAATAGAGGAAAAGAATGACAGAATGCCTGAAACTCACGGTGACAATTTCAGGCTTCAGACATAATGCATTTCTTGAGGGCCTTAGGACGGGTAAGTATCATTAAAAAGTGGGAAGAAAACACAACTTTTAAGAAGTGATGAAAAGTCAGGAAGAGAAGGTAGCGTAGGAAGCCAAATTCCAGCAAAAGAAAGGGTGGACTAAATTAATTAAAATCCACAAAGGCCCAGATTAAAACAGCCACGGCTGAGCTAAAACAAAAGCAGTATTTAAAGACATGAGCAGGGCGTCTGGGTGGCTCAGTCGTTAAGCGTCTGCCTTCGGCTCAGGTGGTGATCCCGGGGGGTCGTGGGATCGAGCCCCGCATCAGGCTCCCTGCTCCGCGGGAAGCCTGCTTCTCCCTCTCCCACTCCCCCTGCTTGTGTTCCTGCTCTCGCTATGTCTCTCTCTGTCAAATAAATAAATAAAATCTTAAAAAAAAAATAAAATAAAGACATGAGCACATGGAGGGCATACTCTTTGCTCTTTCTGTCTGCCCTTCAAAGTCCTTTGTTTTACTTCTGTCCAGCACTCTAAGCCACATGGCACTGAAATGACCAGTGACTCCCAAAATATTTAGTGAGCCTAAGAATCCCCTGGTACTTGTTAAAGGCACAGGTTCCCGAACCCACTCCCAGACCTTCGATGCAGAATGTGGGTGGCCTCAGGAATCCAATTCTAACCAACTCCCAAGCTCCCGTGGAGGCAGGTGTTCTGCAGACCATACTCGGAAGCACAGCACTCACTGCCCTCAGCCAGACCTCTGTGGCCCCTCGAGTGAAGCATTAGGTAGCAGGTAAGAGCAAAGGCTGTGGAAAATAACAGATCAGTCTGAGCCCTGTTGCTGCCACATACTCACTGTTGGCCTTTGACAGTTACTTAACCATTCTGTGCCTCAAAATCCACACATGCAATTGAGAGCCAGCAATTCCGACCACGCAGGTTGAATGAAATAATGTTTATAATGTATCCAGCATAGCGTCTGTCATGGCTGGGGCTCAGAGGTTGCTGGATTGCTCTTGTCTGTGATTTTTGTCCTTAGCCAGCTTACCCACTGCAGTGGTCAGTGGCCATCTCACTGGTTGGTATCTCAAGAAGAAACTTCAGAGAAAGGATTCTTAATTGAGGGTAGCGGATCCCCAAAGGGTCTGGGCTTGTACATAAGGAAGTCTGTGGATTCTCTGAAGAATATGCAAAATCATCTGGAGTCGGAGGGGCAAGGGTGGTCATAGCTGTCATGGGCTTCTCAAGTTTGGAGCAGGGTTGTGACCCAAAAAAAAGTCAAGAGCTGCTCCCTTACAGAAATCTTGAGTTCATTTCTGTCTCTCATTCAGATGTCTGTTCTTATGTTTTCCCCACTAGCTTACCCTAAATGAATTCAGGGGGCTGACGTTACCTTAAGGTCCTAGTGCCTAGCATCTGGAGTGGAATTCTCAAAAACATTTCAGGAGGAGGAGGAGGATGATGATGATGTTGATGACAGTGACAGCAGTAATAAGAACAGCAACTTACCATGTATCAGGGGTTTATGATGTGCCAGGCACTATACTGAGCACTTTATACACTAACCCTTCTCTCATTCAATCCTGACAAGAACTCTGTGAGGATTACAGATGAAGAAACTTATACAGATTAAGTAACTGACACTGGGTCACGTACCAGAGACCGGCAGTCAGGCTTAATCCCAAATCTGTCTTACTGCAAAGCAGTGCTCTTGGCCAATGCCTGCCTTTGTATGCCACTGAATACTTAATCTTGGGGGGTGGGAGCCGGTGGGCCAGGATAAAGGGTATTGCAGCTGTGGAGAACAGAGGTGAAGATTCTGCTTCTGGCTTCTCTACATTTATCTCCTGAAGGTTGGGAATTTGGGCAAAAGGCAGAACTGGGCTTTGTGCCCTGTTGATCTTTGGGATATATTAGTCCTTTGGATCTAAAACGGCGGGGGACCCTTCCAATAAGGTTATAAAAATCAGCCCCCAAGTATAAACATGCAAAACTGCTCTGATCACCAAAATCTGTGAGGAAACTGAGAACCGACTGGGACATACTCATCTGTGGAATGGAAAGTAGAAAAAAAAAAAATCAAAGACACAAATGGAGAAACACACCTTAAATACGGTACCAGGTAGAGAGCTGTGGTCCTCCTTCCTGAGATTAAGGGAGGACACGAGGTAGGCAGTGACTTGGAGAGACCCTAAAAGCAAGTTGGCTGTATAGCACACATGACATATGTAAATACTAGAGGCTTTGAGTTTAGGGGTAAGACAGGAATAGAGTAATAACTGAAGAGTACTGAAGGATCCATTATTTCAATTCCTAATTGTTCTGCATGACCTTGGCACAACAACTGTTATATAAACTAAAGGAAAACAGTTTGATGGTGTGAAGGAAAGATATTTCTCAAGCTTAGCACAGGTACGGATAGACTCTTGAAGGTTCCTGAAGGGCAATGATAGTAGATTGGTGGTTCTCAACTTGGACTGATTTTGCCTCCCCCGCCACCTTTTGCCCAGGTGACACCATTGACATTGTTAACTGTGGTGACTGGGGGGTTGGCAGGTGCTACTGACATCTTGTGTGCAGAGATCAGGGACGCTGCTAAACACCTGTGAACAGGACAGCCCCCTAAAGAAAAGAACCATCCAGCCCAAAATGTCAACAGGGCCAAAGTTGAGAGACCCTGTAGTAGATGACAGGGACCACTGCATAGTACTTCAAACAATTATGAAATGTTCAGAAGCCCCACTAAGAATCCCATTTATTATGTGCAGAACACAAGTTCCACCGAAAAGTATGTAAGTCATCAAATATCCAGTAAATTTCTTCCGATCAGACTTTTTTATTTTTTAAGAATTTCAATTTCGTAATTAAAATGCCTAGATTCACACTGAAAAAAAATCAAAACATTACCAGTAAGCTGAAGTTCCCTTTGATCTCTACCCTCAATCCTGTTCGAGTCAACCTACCTACATGCAAATGGTGATGCCACAACTTGCTAGGGATGTGACTCAGGCAAATTTCTGGCCCTCTCTGAATTTCAGCCTCTTCATCTATAAAATAGGGACAACAGTAGTAACCAACTACGATTATAGGGTTGTTGTGAGGACTGAATGAGTTAATGGGTCAGCATACTTACACATATGCCCTAAGTGCTCATCAAGTACTAGCTATTGCTAGCACCCAGTGTACACATACACACCCACACACGGACACACTCCCTCAGAAAATACATATGATGGTTTTGAAGTCCAGCTTTCTTTTTTAACCTAAAAATGTATAATTCTGCTCATCTTTCTGATATTTCCTCTTTTTCTTCAACTCAGAAACCTGCCATGTGAGTACACAGAAATCTACCTACTTCTTTCTCGCTTCATTCTATGCCCAAGTATTTCAAGTCACGTCCCTGCTGAGGACCAGTTCAGTTGTTTCTACCACTTGGTAACATCAAATTCTCCAATGACCAAGATCAAACAGACCCAGCTTTATCTGTGTTTTTAAGAAAGAGTATACAAAAAGTAAAAGAAGAGTGAATAGCCCTAACAAAGTGGAAATAATAAGGATCAGTCACCAAAACACATAATATCCACAAACAAATATTTTGAAGGGTTTCCTTAGTGTACAAATACAAAATTCTAAAATTTTAGAATAATTACATGCTCCATAATCTGCTTTTTTCCAAAGAATCATATATGATATTATAGTTAATGAAAACTTCAAAGCTTTCAAAATAATTTTCCTTGGCTTTAACACACATATTGGACTGGTCACATTAAACTCCAACAAAGTTAGGAAAAAAGCACTAGGTCAGAGGAGGAAATGAAAACATGGAAGTGTTATCACCATTTGGTCATAAACTCCTCTTCTCAGAGAAACATGGCTATAAAAATCTGTTCCAGGATGAACACTTGGCACAAAACAATCCAATCTTACATCATCCTTTTTAAAGGTTGGGGTGGAGTAGGGAGGGGAGGGATTAAAAAGTAGGAGGGGAAAGTTCTTCGTATGTAGGAAAAAAAGAAAAAAAAGGCTGTCAGTAAAATAAGTTTTCCACTGATGCATAACTTCTTCAAAGTAATGGTTTGGTTTAGCTGAAATCTGGCAAGGTTGCAGATTTTCGTCTTTTTCAAGAATGGCCTCTATTTTGGTGAAGCTGTCTATAAAAGATAATGTTCACAGACAGGATGTTCATTCCCTGTTATGGTCCTATTTACAATATTATGTTAACTCATCATTTGTTTTGTTTTAAACTAAAGGCTTCTCCATTCATTAAAGTCATTAGTGAAAGACAGCGTGTCTGAATTTTAATAAGTACAGAAAAACTCCAATATAATTATGAGCCTTATATTATGGGAATTAAAATCAGACATACCAGGATCAAATTACATGCTCTTTAATAAAACTTCACATAGTAAAATCTGACAACATCACTGATGTTAGACCTTGCCTCCAACAACAGTATAAGGGGTTCCTCTTTATATATGAATTTTATACATTAAGAGCCTTAGTCATTACCTACTTACACCAAACACTTGTAATCAAGAACCATGCCATTACTTTCGGGACTAAATAATTACCCTTTGAAACCATGTTGTGGACATAACCATATACTTTTTTAAGAAGACAATGAGGCAAGACGACTTTTTTTAATAATCCAACTGTCATATCCCCCATCCACACCCACACTCTGCTGTGAAAACGAAGATGTTATATGAATGTAATAGACCGATTCAGAGATCACCGTGTAGCTAGAAACATACTCGTCTGAGAAAAGAGTGGAAGATCTGAGAGCTAGGAGCCCTAGAAAAAGAAGTGCTGTGAACCAAAAGAGCTTCATGCAGGTCAAGCCCAAGCACAAAAAGAGAGCTCCGAAGTCTTGGTTTCAATACCCTGGAGCCTTGCTCCTTCTGGAGTTCCTCTGTCCTCACCGTGAGCTAAACTAAGAAACCCAGGTGTTTGTGTTGGGCAGAGAGGAGCGAGAATGGAAGGGCTCTGGGTGGATCTGTCATTCCACTAGGAGACACAGTAAGGTTAAAAACTGCTTCTGAACATAGTAATTATGTTAGCTATTTTGAGAGCAAGAAATAAATTAAAACATGCTTTTATTTAAACAAATAATACACAACAAAATTTGTGGAAAAATGGTCGTTTATTAAACATCCCTTACTACTAATGTTCCCAATCTCCTGGCTTCAGGGCACTGTGGGGCCTTACATCGATATAAAAGGTTTACTAATTTATTGGATACCAAGCACCTTAAGACCAAATAAATATCAAATGTGTAATATATCACACATATAAAAATAGATTTATGAATGTGTGTATACATATATGCATACACACACAGCACATACAAGCATATACATGTATCCATTTCTCAAATATGTACACACACTGAAGTGATTAATAAAATGCAGTTCATTTAAAAGGCATTCATCATTTATTCACATGAAATACTAAAAAGTATTACTTTTTATCTGTACAGATCTGTGAAACGTTTTTCAATTTATTTTTTAACCACAGTAAAACTTACTCTTTGCAAAGCACAGCTCTCTGAGTTTTGACAAATGTGTAGAGTTGTATATCCACCACCACAATCATGATACAGAACGAACAATTCCATCATCCTAAAACAATCCTAAAAAATCTCCTTGTGCTGCCCGGTTATAGTCAAGCCCTCCTTCCGTCCTCATGTAAAAGGTGTTTTTGTTTTTGTTTGTTTTGTTTTGTTGTTTTTTTTTGAGAGACAGCATGAGTGCATGGGATGGGAGGGACAGAGGGAGAGGGAGAATCCCAAGCAGGCTCCACGCCCAGTGCGGAGCCCATTGCGGTGACCGGAGCCAAAACCAAGACTCAGAAGCTCAACCGACTGAGCCATCTAGGCGCCCCCTCATGAAAAAGGTTTTGACTAAAAACTGGTCCTCACACTTGAAAGAGATGGGAATAACTGCCATAAAGTATTGAAGGCCATCTTTCTCATAATTTTATGCCCCCTTTTTTACATATCAGTCTCTACTTTCACCCAGGGTTTGACAGAAAGGATTAAAGGGGAAGGGAACTGAAATAACAGGACAGGAAGAAATAAAGACTTGGAAGAATTCAGACTTCAAGACAGTATGAAGGAAAAAATGGTAGAACATGATGAAAGACTACAATAGGTAGTATTAAAACAGCAAACAGTAAAATACACAGGCTTGAAATGGGGCTGGGGAAAGAGTGAGCAGATGAACACGAGATACCATGGGCGCAAAATCAGCCAACAGTTGTGTACATACAGGCAACCATGGTGAGGGGAAGGTCTGGGAGATACAGGAAAAAAAACCTTCAGTGGGATAAAGCTGGTAATTGATCATTTGTGAATAAAAGTAATGAACTTTTTTTTTTGTTAAAGAATGATGAGATCTGATTTGTTTAGAAAATCCACTCTGCCTGCAGTTTGGCAACTAGCTAGGAGTGGGGAAAGAGTGGGCGTGGAAGACCAGTTAGAAGAATATTTCAATAGTCCAGCTAAGAGACGACAGTAGCTCAGATAAGTTACCTCAAAGGGGGAGGTTTACTAAAAAACACGAGAAGTAAGAAGAACAGGAAAAAGCAGTGGAATATTACGGAATGTCACTCAAAGAACATCTAAAATCATAGTCAATTCTTGTGGAAAACTAGAACAATCAAGACACAGTGCAGCAGATCTCACAATACGGCCTGCGGTCCTCCTGCTATAAAATACTGAAATATGTTGGATAAAAATTGTTAAACAAAGACAAATACACTTCTAAGAAAACTAAGGAGGATCCCCAGAAGTCCCTATCCCTGGTTCCATCACCTGTGGCTCAGGAGTCTGGGATACATGGAATGTAGGCAGCTGTAAGTGTGCTGAGCACCCAGGTTTCTCAGACAGGACACCAACATGCAGTTTTCTCTCCTGTCTTGAAAAGAGGCACTAAGAGGATTTCAGCAAGGAAGTGACACGGACTGAGCTCTGCTTTCAAAAGATTAACGTGGCAAACAGTAAAATACACAGGCTTGAAATGGGGCTGGGGAGAGGGTGAGCAGATGAACATGAGATACCACGGAGGCAAAATCAGCCAATAGTTGTGTACATACAGGCAACCATGGTGAGGGGAAGGTCAAAAATAGGATGCCTAGGTGTCATGGCTGTGGGCATGAGGCTAGTCAAGCTATTAAGGAAAATAAAGAACATGGGGAAGAGTAGATTTTGGAGGAGGGGAAATGGGTAGTGTTGGACCATAATTTACTCCTTAAGTATGAAATCTGAAGCCTCAGAGATTATTCTAGCATGAGAGGTATAGAAGGCATTAAAAATGCAGAACTGAAATCTAGAACAAGGATCCTCAAATGAGGTTTGTGAATTGGCTTCAGGGGCAGGTGTGTTACTCTCAAAACTGTATTTAAACTTTCTGTGTCTGTAGATTTTTCTGGGCTAAAGTCCATGGCTCTCATCAGATTTTCAAAGAGGTCTGTGTCAATCTGCTATTCCTTTAAAACACAGTGTGTCAACTTCGGATACTTTCAATCTTTTGATTGTTCTGCAACTTCAGATGATGTGTCTAGGTGTCAATTTCTTTTTACTTAGCCTGTTTGAGATTCACTGTATTTCCTCTATCTGAGGATTGGTATCTTCCATCCGTTCTGGAACATTCTAAGCCATTTTCTCTTCCACTTTCTAATTTCTCTGTTCCTACCTATAACACAGCCTAATGTTTTTGTTAACTACCACTCTACATCTCAGACCTTCCATTGAGGAATATTTTCCTACTTGTGAATAAATACAAATGAACACTGCATAAAACAGCACAGAGTTTTGCTGTTGAAATTTAGTGTAAAATTGAAAATCATAAACTTCTCATCTTCATTACAGAAAAAAACACTGCACAAAATCCTTGAGCAGAAAGGCGCTAGGCTGATTTTTTAAATGAAGACACATTATATCTTATAGTGTAAAGCTAATCATTATGCTGTGGACCGGAGAACAGTGCTTAAGAGAAACAAGGCACAGAACTGCCCACGGACACAAAATAAATCCAAGACAAAGCTTCAGGGGCAAACAAGTTTAAGAAACACGTACCCATGAGATCTGAGTTATCACAGACTTATTGTATACATCTTCTTGCGAACTGTATATTTTTCTGCCTAAAAAGAAAGCTAGATAAAAACATTGATACACCACCAACTCAGGCAGCTGGGGAGGTGGGAGTTCTACACCAGAATGTTTCCAAAAATATGCTATTTGGGGGCTGATTGATTTTCTCCCCCAACTAAATTCCGTTCTGGTTCTTTTTGGTAATGTTTCAAAGTGCAGGCTGAGCTCTTGATCTTTTGGGAGGCACAGGCAAGACAAAAGGCCAAACTCACTAATGAAAACTTGCTGAACTTACTTTTCAGAATTCCATTCGAAGTCACGAAAAACCCTTTTGGCCCTGCTCCCAGACTAGTAAAACGAACATCTCAAATCCCTAGAGGCTAAGATAGCTCGTTCCACTAAAACCAAATACACATCTTCTCCTGACAGCTGGTTGTCTTAGCATACTCAGGACTATATATTTATCAAAGGAAAAAAAAAAAAAACTCTAGAAGCACAATATTTATTATAGGATTATCTCAGTGACTCAAGTAAACATGAGTAAAGCTAAATTAAACCATGCTTACTATGATGTTCTATTACTTAAATCCTGATACAAAATCACCCCAAGAGATTGGGGTCTTATTTGAGACCTTGAGACAACTGATGTAGGTTAAAAAAGGGGGGGGGCAAAGAATTATCTTTTCTTTAAAATCTGTGTTTAGTTATACAATTTTTCTAATTATTCTAAAAAATCTTTTGAGCATCTAAAACAAAAATTTTCTATTCCATTAAGATGTTGAATTCAGTACTAAATTTAAATAAAATCACAAAATATTGAATTTGCTCACTTACTTTATCTGATATATCCGAATTTAATATCCATAATTTCATTAAATCTCACCCATAATTCTAAGTAGTATTATTTTAATTTTCAGCTCCTCCCAACCCTTTCCCTAGGCCCTTTAGACAAGTTTCAGTTTATCCCAGCCTTTTTGGATTACAGGCTATCCAAATGTTCCAAGTGACCATGTCGGTGGCCAGACACACTGTGGGGTAAAGGCAGGGAAAAGAGGGCTGGAGAGGCCACAACAGGGGGAGATGATAGGTCACATAAGATCAAAAGCATATTTACCACCTTCTGGATTCAGCTGATCTAGGAAATAAAGCTCCACCTCTAGGAAACATGACCAGGGGCCCATAAGGGAAATAAGCCTGCTGGCTGGGCCACAAGACACATGCACTTTGGAGACCACTTGCCTCTGTAGCACAGGGATCCAACAGGTTCAAAACCTTCTGATCTGCCAGGGAGTCCAGTCAGTGGGAGCTGCAGCTGAGCTCAGGCAGGGCCCGAGGGCAGGGCCAGCTTGGCGGAACATGGGCTGTGGCTCACTAGCCCTCAAATGATGGAAACAGAGGTCCACCCTTAAGGAGTGTATAGTCCAGGGAAACAGTATGACAACAGAGGCACGAACACAGGTGGGAAAAGTGCAGTCTTGCCGGGGAGGCAGGTGGTGGTGGTCAGGAAAAGTTCCAGAGGAGAGGTGGGGACTGAGAAGATCTATGAGGATAGACAGAAGTTTGACAAATTCTACAGGAAAGGGAAATAAAATTCAACATTCTCGTAGAAGCAGCAGCCCAAGCAAAGATATGGAAGTGAAAAAAATACAAGGTGTGTTCACAGGAAATCCCAGAAAACTAGCTTGGCTGAACAACAGGATACACACAGAACCCAGATCGGGATAGAAAGGTCAGCTGGGATGACAAGAGAAAAAGTTCTGGATGTCACACTGAGAGATGTGTACTGAATTCAGTTGGTGATGGGCGGGGGGGGGGTGCATTGATGGTGCTGAGCAGGGAAAGAACATTATATGACCTGAACTTCCTTCAGGAAGACAGTGACAGCTCCGTGCTGGATAAACTAACATAGGAAGAAAAGTTAAAAGGCCATCAGGAGACATAGCAACTGAAGGACTAAACTAGGAAATGACAGTAGGAATGACCAGAAGGACAGATATAATGGAGGGAGGATTTCTAGTACAAAACGGGGGTTGGCTAACACCATTTGGATGCAGCACCTGGACGCCTAAGAAACTGGGAGTGTCCTGAATAGAAACAGGGCTGTGAGGAAGAAACCTTGGTTTACTGGAGGAATGAGGAGTTTGGTGGCAGACACTTCCAATTTCAGGTGTCAGCTGAACACATGGACAGACAGGTGTATCAAGCGTCTAGAAAAGCAGATCTACAAGCAGGGAGAAAAGCTGAGGTTAGGGATGGGGATTTAGGGGGGCATCCACAAAGAGGTAGGGTTCTGGGGATGAAATCGCGGGAAACATAATTTAGCATAATTTAATGGGTTGAAAAAGGAAGAAGAGTCAGCGGAGGAGACCGGGAAGGGTCTAAGAACTCCAGGTCATAGAGGAAAAGAGATGTATTCTAGAACATGTTAGGGATACTACCACGAGGATCAGATGGGATGGTCAAGTGAAAGCACTTTAAACATTTGAAAGGACTAAACAAATACATTTTTATGATTTTCACAGTAGCACATGTTTAATCTCTAGAGAAGCCACATTGTGCGAGAAGAGCCAGGCTTCCCAAAATCTTCCACAGAGTCCCCTCTCCACCAAGTCAAATGGAAACATGATCTCGTCCCGCCCTGTACTTTCACAGTACTCACAAAGTCGGATTTTGGTATCTGTACAACTCAAGAAGCACTACCTGAGCATCGTCCGCATGCCGACGCTGCAGGGGGCGCTTTCCTCTGTGTCCCCCTTGGAGGAAATGAAATGGAAAGAGGATTTACCCACCTTTGCAGAGGATGCCATGAGTGAGGCTTCAAAAGGCTAAGTATCTTGAGCCAAGACTGCCAGGTAATGAGTGGAAGAACCAGGGGCCTCTGATGCCAAGTCTTACTGTGCCTTTTCTACTAAAACACGAGCTGGGACTTGCCCTATCTGTTCTTATTTCCCTTACAATCAAGCAAACTAATAAAGGCACAGCCATATCTCATTTATCTTGATATCCTCTGAAGCACCCAGCCAAGGGCCTGACACTTGGTCAATTCTTGTGCTTTCATTGCCTGAAAGTACTTGCGGGCACACGGGCCTCCCCAATGGTGAGCATCTGTGGGCTGCTAAGCGTTGAGGACTTATTTCTAAGGCGGACTGTAACTTAACAACAAAAAGTTCTAAAAACAAATTCTGTACTTGTGAAAGATGCCACCTGGTCTGCCTCAGGGGCTGAAATCCTCTTTTTATGCACCGAGTGGGAACAGCACAGGGAGTGACAAGCTGGCTTTCTTCAAACCACTCCCACCAACGGGCTCAAGCCAAGAAACAGGCCCACACCTTTCGGGAAAGAGAAGTGCCCGTTTCACCTCTGGTGTCGCTGCTGGTACTGCCAACAGTCTGAGAAGGAGGGAAAGGGAGAGCAGGTTTGGTGCCAGGTCTGATGATGTAACCTTGCAAGGCCAGCTTGTCTGCCAGGAAAAAAAAGGCAACCGGCTTAGAAACTAGGGTTTTTTTTTCCCCCTCCCTTAATATTCAACTGAAGTCTATTTTGCATAACTGACCACTAGCTGGTTCTGTTTTGTTTAATGAACTGCACTTAGTGTCTCATTTACCTGACTGGTTTGGGTTCCTTGGAAAACAAATGTATAGAGAGCCTGAAATAAGTGTATTTCATAAATGTCCCATGTGCAAGAAGAATGCGCAGTTCTCCGAAGCTTTACTTTGCAAGCCATACACATGCACAGTGGGAGACCAGGAATAACATACATCTAAACACCATAAAGGCGCACAGTCAGGCTCCAGTGTCACCAGAAACACCAGAAACTCTTCCAGGATCCTGGGCAAAAAGACAGACTTCTGAAGTGGGATTATATTTTAGAGCTTCATTCATTATAATACACTTGGGAGTTTTCAACCCCATGTCTCTGACAGATGTTCCCTTTTGTGGGGATTGTCTAATTTGAGGACATTTGGTAACCATGTCCCTAGAAATCTTTAGGGTACAGCAAATTGATCCCTCTTCCCACATGTGAAGACAAGACCCAAAGGAGCCTCTTCCTATTTCTAGGACTAGTTAGTGTAAGCATAATATTCCTGCCCACTGCATGGACAACGTAGGGCAGAGAAACATTAGGCAGACTGAAATGAGGTATCTCCCAGGCTCAAGATACCTTTCTATGCCCATGGAGAGCAGAGAGAGGGAATGCAAGTCTTTTCTTGCCAATTTTCACCTCATGTGGATCAGGCCATTGATCTATGTTATCACTGACCCACATTGATCAGGCCTGGACCCCTGCCTGTCAAATGCACTGCATGGGGCTTGGAACTTCCTAGAAAGAGCCATAGCAAAAGCCAAAAAGAATACAAGCCTCAGCTTAGGGCAAGCATCTGGCACTGGCTTTGGGCGGGGCCACATGGAATGCTTTCCCCATGACTCCTGAGAGCACTCTCCAAGTCTGAGTCTATAATCAATGCTTGGATGGCTCCAAGTTAACAGGATAGTATGAAACAGAGAAAACAAATGAGACCTTAACACAATATCAAAGACCAGTACCAACCTCTCCTCATTCAGTTCTTAAAATCTATCCTATAACCTTGCCCTTACTGAAATGTCATTACCTCCGTTCTATACACTGAACTCTGCATGAGTTAACCAAAGATATTAATAACTTTAGTAACTATGTAAGCCCTTAGAAAGTCATACCACAAATTTGGCCAATTTCCATTTTAACCTTTTTTCTGAAACCTCATTTTTATTTTTTTTTAATTTGTTTTTAAGATTTATTTATTTGAAAGAGAGAGAATGAGAGAGAGAGCACATGAGAAGGGGGAGGGTCAGAGGGAGAAGCAGACTCCCCGCTGAGCAAGGAGCCCGATGCAGGACTCGATCCCGGGACTCCAGGATCATGACCTGAGCCAAAGGCAGTCACCTAACCAACTGAGCCACCCAGGCGCCCCATTGAAACCTCATTTTTAAAACTTCTACTCAAGGATGTAAGAACTTTTGGCAGTTTTCATTGGTATTACAAAGGCAGTTCTATTAAGGCAATCTGTATCAACCAAGAAAGATATAAGACCCCTCAGTGCAGCAGAGGGGTAAGAATTTTTTATTGACCCATTATACTGCCAACCAGGCTCCTAGTCCCCCTGCACTGCATTTCTGCAAGACATTAACATAATGAAAAGACTTGTTCCTGCCCTGGAGTAGCTTGCAATTTAGTAAAAGATGGGAAAACAAATACACATCACTAACTAAATCTGTGATGAGCAGATTCTAATTGACACAAATTCAGTATTAAAAGAGTTCAGGGAATGGCTAGAGAAGGCAGCCCAATGGTGCTCAGGAGAAATGGCAGAGACAGGACTTGGAAAGGTCTATTTCAACAGGAAAAGGGTGTTAGAGAAGGCACTGACTGCACACGGAGGTAACAGCTTTAGCAAAGGCACATGGGCAAGAGCACACAGGTAAATTAAGAAACGTTACGGTGATGGGAGTCTGGCTAAACGACAGGCTACTGGAGGGAAAAGTGTAAGAAACTGACCTGGAAAAGTAAGATGCAGCCAGTTCTTAACATGAAAAAAGAGGGAGGACATGTAGAAAGCTAGATTTTAGAGGAAATAACTTTTCAAATATAACCTTCACTGATAATTTGTCACATCATATCTCAGATTTTTAGAGGGAGAAATATTTTAATAGCAAGTTTATTTGCAAACCAGGTGTAGTAACTTCAAAGGAAAATAACGTGGGTGCTGAGAAAATCATTCTTCCAGGCTGGCAAATTCCTGTCTACAGCTTAACTAATAATATTCTTATTACCTACATCTTGTGATGGTTTCATTGAGATCCCTCTTTTCTCATCACCAACATACCTTCTTAATTCATCGCGTATGTACAGAGTGACGACTTAGAACTAGTATCTGCTCACTTATTTACCCATCCTCTCCTTTTCTGCCCCAACTTATCCTAACCACTCACTCCCTCATGCATTCTTCTCCCACGAGCGCTATCGATAACAACAACCTTAATAGCTCCCACGAGCTATAGTACCAGGCACGGCAATTAATGCAATAAGAACAGTGCTTAATATAATCCTTAAAATTCCACTATAAAATAGGTATGACTAGCCCCATTTTGAAGCAAGTTCAAAGACGTTAAAGATTTTACCAACTGGTAAGTGGCAGGACCCGGGTTTAAAGCAGATATGCTCACCCCAAGAGCCCTGGCCTATTTATTACCGGTTCATCATACTGCCTCCAACACTCTTTGGCGTCTTTACCGATATGGGTTAGTACTTTCAATTAAAAATTAAAGCATTCAGTGAACTGTGTGCTACTGTAAAATCCTGTCCTAGGTGCTCTCCGTGGTATACAAATAAAGGACAGAATGCTTGGGACACCTGGGTGGTTCAGTTGGTTAGGCGTCTGCCTTCGGCTCAGGTCATGATCCCAGGGTCCTGGGATCGAGTCCCGCATCAGGCTCCCTGCTCTGCGGGGAGCCTGCTTCTCCCTCTGCCTCTGCCTCTCTCTCTCTCTGTCTCTCATGAATAAATAAATAAAATCTTTAAAAAAAAAAAAAATGACAGAATGCCTGTAGATTACTGATGCTCCTCGTCACCGCTACGTGACAATGAACACCTATGTCTTCTATCAGTGTGGAAGATGGTGTGTCCATGATTCACGAAGTTGAACAACCAGGGCCAGAGGGAGTAAAAATGACTCAGGATATGAATGCTGGATTGTGACCATACCTCACAGACAGAAATCAGCCAACCCTGACTGACTGACAGAGATTTTTAATCATACATTTCAAATCAGAATCTGTAAAAACTCTCTCTGTCGATGGAAAATCTGTCCTGTCAGAAGTTCCCAACCAAATCTGCTTACAATCTATTTTCAATGAGCCTCAGCTTCCTTTGAAGTAGAATAAGCTTCTGAAGCATTTCAGCTAACAATAAGCACATTGTGACGCTAGCCCTCGTAAAATTCATTACCAACGAGTAAAGTTACTTGGTAAAACATAAATGTGGTATATCAAACTACTTGTACCCTAGAGCCTGAAAGTTGTGTAAAATTATATAGTGCTATTCAGACACAGAAGGGAAATTCAAATGTGTCATCTTTTTAAGCTACCTGCTTTTAAGATCACCATTACTAACTTCCGAATAAGTTTTTGCTAATATTTTCAGGAGGCCAGTTACATTTTTACAAATAACTAAAACTTACAAAAATATAAGAAATTGGATAGGACGCTGTTGAGCAGTCCTCTTTAGGCTATAACCATATGTACCCAGGGAACATTTGGACGGAGTCGCAGTTTCGTATTCCGCCTGCCTACTCATCTCTCTCTACAAAGGTACAGTATTCATATCACAAGTTGCACAACTAAAACTCATCCAGAGACTGCAGTGGCAAATACTAACTGCATTTACTCTGCAATCTAAACTCCTGACACAACTCATTTTTAAGAAAATGAAAGTCAATAAGGAGAAATCACCTTAAGAGTTCAAGAGTGGCAAAATTATCAAGACATGTTTGGCTAACAAGGAGAAACACCAGGCTACATAAAATGAATGATGTTGATACTTACTGTTCAATTCGGGGTGACAAGTACAGCTTGGGATACACCTGAGTGGCTTCGGTGTCCTCAAAACTGACAGAAAGGAGGGCCACATCTTCTCCAGGGTCTTCATTTACATCCTTAAACAGGGAGTGAAAAACACAATGTCATCAGTCCCTGCTCTCATATCATCTTTCCGGGGCTGAGCTCACAGCCCACTGGCACTGAGGCTAGAGCGTTTCCGGTACCTGGATTTGAATTTAGCAGCTCTGCGCATCCTTTGCCACATGCCAATCACTTCCCTAGAGTGGTGACTTTCAAACTTTCTGACCAGAGCTGACCATGGTGAGGAGAAGACTCCCACCTATCTCATTTGTACCCCCATTCCAAGAGGGGAAAAGTGAATCTGGCGACAACCAAGAATTAGTCAAAAGCACAGTTAACAAATTGCAGTAAACATGTTGCTAATGATATATGTAATGTCTTATAATTTTTATAATGTATATATAAATGGCTTGTAATTTTCCTTTTATAGGAAGAACAGGAGATATGAACATGATTTATATCATAAGACAACAGAATCTTAAAATACCCTGTAATTTTATTATATATACCTTGATAGTATGTTGTAAGTTACTTAAATAGCAAAAATTCCCAAGAAACTTATCGCTATGAACTGTGCCACCATAAAAGCAAATGGCAGGGGGTTACGTACACATTGACTTTGCCAAACAACTGCGCATGATTCATATATGAACCACAAGACACACATATCTTAAAAGCCTGGTTATCAGAATATTATAGGACAAAAACACTGTTGATCCAAATACGTACCAAAAAAACATTGAGAGGTTAACAACCCATAATAAACTAAACTGGTAACGACAAAGCTAAACTTCCTGTAATTGATAATTTAAAAGCAAGAATAGTGATAATCGAATGTCATAACCAACTCAGGCCAACACTGATGAAGTGTCCTGAGTCAAAACTGGGATTTATAGGTTCGTGATTATTGCCAAGCACTGAATGTTTGCCAGACTTCTGAATAAAATACTGAGTTAGCATAAATTCTAGTAGCAAGATGGTTTTACTTTGTGAATACCATATTTTAGTAACCCTTAATCATTTTACTTGTGGTTGGTAGTGGCTCTAAGTCAAATATAAATTTTTTGAAAACTTAATAGGACTGCACATCTTTCACCCGTAAGGACTGGTAAGAACTGGCCTATAGTTCTGGATTGGTTCACAGGTCCTCTGGAGGGCCCACTTGCCATCCTAGGAGGGTCCCAATCTAGACTGTAAGAATCACTGACCGTGAGCACTGAGATCCTCAGATACAGGGTTCTTGCTTCTGTCTAAAACTAACCTCACCCCTTCCTTTCCTGTACCGTGGGAAGCTGGTCATCACACTCGTCCAGCTCAGCTCTGACCTCATCCTCACTCTGCCTTCTATTGTGCCTACAGGATGCACGTGTGGCAAGGATACAAAGGGGCAAGAACCAGAAGTCTCTCCCATCTTAAAAAATAAAAACTTTAAAGGGGCATCTGGGTGGCTCAGTTGGTTAAAGTCTGTCTTTGGCTCAGGTCATGATCCCAGGGTCATGGAATCAAGTCCCGCTTCAGGCTTCCTGCTCAGTGGGGAGTATGCTTCTCCCTCTCCCTCCACCTCTGCCGCTCCCCCTGCTCGTGCGCGCTCTCTCTCATAAATAAGTAAAATCTTTAAAACATAAAAAATAAAAATTCTAAAAAGAAAGAAAAGAATCATGCCAGTCTCTACACAGCATTCTCTCCCATCTCTCTCCTCTCCTTCACAGACTGCTTAAAAAAGCTGTCTGCGGGGCGCCTGGGTGGCTCAGTTGGTTGAGCGACTGCCTTCGGCTCGGGTCATGATCCTGGAGTCCCGGGATCGAGTCCCGCATCGGGCTCCCTGCTCGGCAAGGAACCTGCTTCTCCCTCTGACCCTCCCCCCTCTCATGTGCTCTCTCTCTCATTCTCTTTGTCTCAAATAAAAAAAAAAAAAAAAAAAATCTTAAAAAAAGCTGTCTGCACTTCCAGTCTCTACTCCCTTCCCTCCCATTATCCCTTAGCACAGGAGATGGCCTTCTGACCCCACTAGGCCATCGGGACTGCCCTCACCAAGGCATCCACAAAACACAGCAAATGCCTCTCTGGACTTATCTTACTTGGTCTCTGAACAGTATTTGACATGGATGATCTCTTTCCTCTGGAAATACTCTCAGTTTCTTGCTCCTAGGAAACTACACTCTCCGATCTTCTGTCTCTCGGACCACTTCCCTCCTCCCTTTTCATGCTTCGTGTTTTTTATCCTTTTATTTGTCAATTATTTTTTGGTTTTACATGACAAAATTCAGGCTTGTTGTAACAAGTCAAGCCGTACAGAAGCTTCTAAGAAAAAGCTCTTCCGCCCTCCACTTTTAAAGGTAACCAGTATTAAACTGTGTATGGAGCTTCAAACAGCTTTCTCTATGCTCATAAGCACATATACACATACACACACTTGCATATAAATAGCTCTTTAACCTTCTGTTTTGTTTTCCTTAATGGAATTGTATTATACATATCAATCTACCAACTGCTTCCTAAATAGCCACATAATATTCCATGGCATGGATTTTTTTTTTTTTTTTAACCATTCCCCTAGCAACATTCAGGTTGTTTGTAGTTCTTAGCCATTTGATAGTATTACACTAAATATGCTCATAAAAAGGATATATATGTATTATACTTCCAAATTGGTAACGAAAACTGAGCTTGTTAAATCAAAGGTTATGAACATTTTACATTTTAATAGTTTGAGATTACTTTTCTAAAATTTTACAGCACTTTACATTTGGACTCCTGAACTTGCATCAGTAGGAGAGAGCACCTGTTTCTGCTCATCCTGAATAACCTGATAACACCAGCTGTGGTCATTCTGCAGTTTAATGTTGGCGGTCTGACTGCTGGAAAATGGGGCCTCAGTTGAGATTCAATGACTAAAGCTGAGCAACTTTTTACTTGCTTACTGGCCATCTGTTCTGTCACTTCTCTGATCAAATCCTTTGCCCTAAAGCCTCTTGGACTTTCCTTGTTGTTGCTGTTTACTGGGCTTATTAACCCTGGTCTATCACATGTGTTATAAATATTTTCTCTCAGTCCAGCTTTTGGCTTTTTACTTTGTTTGGGGACTCTTCTGACAGCACAGAAAATTTAGATTTCTATAAACTTAAATCTGGTCAATAACTCTGAGGTTATTTACTTCCCTAGCATTTCATCTAACATTTTATTTTTACATGGAGATTTGTAATGCCACTGGAATGTGTTTTAGATAGTATGATTTAGGGAGTATATAAGAGGAGGACCTTAGTACAGTGCCTGGAACACAGAAACCACTCCATGTTTGCTGAATGAATACAACAGTAAACAAATTAATGCTAATTTCTAACCTTTATTCTCCACACCTAGTGCTTTTCAGGAACTGGCTTTACAAAAGTTGCTTCAGCAGTGTTATCTGGAAACAGTACTGACTCCTTGCTCCTGCCCCCATAATACACCAACGTCCCTAGAACCATTGGTTTCAAAAGGAGAGTAAAGATTGGGAATCTGAGTTCAGTTATCATTTCTTGCTCTTTGACAGATGATTAAGTATTCAACGTTGAATGCTCCTTTCTGTAAAATGAGGATGGAAATTTTAAAAATTACTTAGGTCTCAACAAATAGAAACTATGTAATTCTATTTTTTTTTTTTTAATTTATTTATTTGACAGAGACAGCGACAGAGGGAACACAAGCAGGGGGCGTGGGAGAGGGAGAAGCAGGCTCCTCGCTGAGCAGGGAGGGGGCTTGATGTGGGGCTCGACCCCAGGACCCTGGGATCATGACCTGAGCCAAAGGCAGTCGCTTAACAACTGAGCCACCCAGGCGCCCCGAAACTATGTAATTCTATAACACAACTCTAAAACTCATAAAATATCTAAAACTAAGGTGGAAGCTGAGTTTGAAAATATTCACATTCAGAGAGACAAATTCATTTGATGATCTAAGTATAGAAGTAGTCCTCTTTAGTGTTAGATTGGTCATCTTAAAGTAAAATAATGAAAAAAGAACCAACATTGATTTTCAGACACCTTCCCCCAGTGATTGAGTTTCCTTGTTAAAGGTCAAGGTGCTGACCACAAGTCACAAAACCTGGTTAAAAACAAAAACAAGGGGCACCTGGGTGGCTCAGTCAGTTAAGTGGCTGCCTTCGGCTCAGGTCATGATCCCAGGGTCTGGGATCAAGCCCCGCATCGGGCTCCCTGCTCGGCAGAGAGCCTGCTTCTCCCTCTCCCTCTGTCTGCCGCTCTGCCTGCTTGTGCTCTCTCTCTCTCTGTTAAATAAATAAATAAAAATCTTTAAAAAAAAAAACACTGCAAAAAACGAGAGGCCACTGGAAACCTTTTTAATTAGCAGCTTCACTCCATATACCTGGATAATTTATAATTATTTCCTTTTCCTACTTTTTAACTTCTCATTTCACTGCTATTTAAGCAAAGAACAGAAATGCTCAGACAGTCCTCCAAACAAATGGAATGACCCTGGTTTATATAATCAACATTTATCATCTGGCATCCTGCAAAAAGTACATGAAATATTTGTCTGAATAGGAAAACAGTTGTTTCCAGGAGTTCCTTTTATGAACTACTTTTAATATAATTTACTTGCCTTGGTGTGACACATGAGTTTCCCCTGAATTGGTATTTGATTTCTAATGGATACCTAAGTTTGACTCTGAGTGCTTAAATAAGCCCAAAGAGTTCCAAAAATACAAATCTACACAGTACTGTTTCCAGTTTCTGCAACTCTAACAGGCTTGTACATGTGTTCCTTCCCATCTGGGAGAATTATAAAAGAAGCTCTTGTACTGTGGTTCTTAGAAGCTAACATTACAGATGATTATTGTAACCACTAATGGCAACATTTGGAAAGCAGGGGGAGGTTATAGTGTAGTAGGGGACACTTAAAAATGCACAAGTATAGGTGCGCCTGGGTGGCTCAGTCGTTAAGCGTCTGCCTTCGGCTCAGGTCATGATCCAGGGTCCTGGGATCGAGCCCCGCATCGGGCTCCCTGCTACGCGGGAGGCCTGCTTCTCCCTCTCCCACTCCCCCTGCTTGTGTTCCCTCTCTCACTGTCTCTCTGTCAAATAAATAAATAAAATCTTTAAAAAAAAAAAAAGCACAAGTATACATTTTCAAGGCTTTCTATCTGTACCATCTAAAATTGCAGAGGCTAAAATGGGGGGAAAGATGTCAAATCTGCTGAAGCAAAAAAGAGTATTGCCTCCTACCTTTACCAAAGCGTTATCAGGCGCTGATATACATATGGCAAGGAAATAATGGCCATGATATTTTGCTGAGACTTAACAATGGATCTGGCTCAGCACTTGGCTATAGAACAGAAAGAGGTTCCTATGGCTTATAGTGAATATTCACTAGGTGGTGAGTTCCTTGCAGGCTGGGAGCTTTTCCTGTTTGTTTTTGTATACTCAATGTCTGAAACAGCACATATATGGCAAACTGGTTGGAGAAAAAAAAAAAACTGATTAATGCTGGAAAGATTGTAAGAATGAGTAAATGATGGAGTTAACAGAAAGTACTTTCAGTTAGGAAAATTCTCAATACCTATTTCATTTTTCCTTAAATCTATGACTACTTAAGATTTTGTTAAAGAAAACTCAAGTCTGAACCATATACAAGCAAAAGATGCACCTCCTAATAAGAGGTAACATTCTGTGTAGGTCATAATGACTTATTCATATAACTATTCTCAGTTGGGGCTCTTTACAAATATCAAAAGGGTGTAGAAAAAAACAACGATTAGCCTTGGAAACGAAAGTAAACACAAGCACAATTTATCATTATGCTGTATCCCTTTGATGTGCTAATTCCAAGTGAGGCTAGCAGCCATTAAACAATATATGTTGAATGTCAATATAGGTACAAACTACCAGTTAACTATTGCTGACAGACATGAGCTGAACAATAAATATTACAAATTACAGGTCACTTAAGAAGACTGTAAAAAAGCCACTGTATTCCTCAATTCAAAAGGATAAAAACAAGTCTATAACCATTCCTAGCAAAACTAGTTTGTAGACAATAAGGACTATAAAGAAGCCACTATACAGTATGTCAAAAATCAAGTAAGAACCATTCTGAGTTACACTTAAATGGTATTAAATTAGACCCAGGACTAATCATGATTCCAAGAGTGACTAAAACTAGGTCTCAGGAAACACCTCTTTATACAAAAAGCTATCAGTTTTTGAACAACTGTAAGCAAATTAAAAACTTCCAAAACAGATCCTTATTTTTTAAAAATACTAAATAAGATTTGTACTTTAGAGGCCCCAATATTTTGATACTATGGACACATCAACAAGCTACATAAATCTAGATTTCTCAAAGTCAAGTTTCTCCAAGAGAACAAAACTTTCACAGTGCTACCATTCATTCACGCATTTAACAAAGTAAGTAAGATATACATAGCATGTTACAAATGTTATGGAGAAAAATTAAAGCAGGGAAAGGGGAAAAGGAATAAGGAGGGAATGGAAGATTAAAGAGAGTGGTGAAAGGTGGTTTGTGGACTCAGCAGTGGACTCTCATTAAGACAGGAGACCCAGGATAGAAAGATCTCTTGGATCTCTTGCGTTGTCTATCAATACAAGCAGCCCAATCAAAATTGGGTTTAGATTCTACTGGCATTAAGACATGACAATGAATATGCCAGAAATGGAATTAAATTTTAAGCAAAAGAAAGACTGAAGAACAAGGAAAATGATGTAGGTAAGACCTTAGTCTCACTGCTAAGGGGTCTCTGTCCAATAATGACACTGGTCATTTTAGAAATCAGGTCACTTTCCTCTTCACCAAAATGCTGGGAAATGTACAAGTGCCAGGGAAAGCAGCAGAGTCAGAAAGCAAAACAAATCCAAGAGAAAGGAAGCTGAGCCAAATAGACGAGGACGAGCAATAAGTGGGTGCCATGTCTGCCTCTTTTGCCTTTGGTGTGGCTCCTAACCCTGAAAACTCCTCTGATATTTTGATATCTCTGAGGAAGGCAGCATTTAAGAGAGTTACTTCTGATTTGGTTTCTTCAAATGGAAATGGGAGTAAAAAGAATCTCCCAGCGTAGTCTAGTCAAACTGGGCCATTCCCCATATACTTTATCAGATCTTGACTAACACTTTGACACCAGCCATCCCCTTATCAAATAGCTCTTTCTTTCCTTTTAATTGACATGGTTTTAAAACTCTCATTGTAAATTCACTTGTTCCATTAAGATTCCTTTCAACTGCAATGTAATCTTTGCCTGCCCTTGGCTGTTATCATGTTCTTCATGAATTTCCCTTGCTGTTTAAGCAGTATATAGTTTATATTCCAAATAGAATTTCTTGAAGGCAGGGTAGAGATCTTCTACTTCCTATTATGCCTAATAATAAGAACTGATATTTATTCATTGTTTACTCAGTAGTCATTTTGCTTAGTGCTTTATATGCATTACCTCACATAATCATCATAACAACCTTAAAGGGTAGGTACTATTATTATACATTTGCAAATAAAGAAACTGAGACTGAGAGAGATTAAATGGTGATGATGAGTTCTGAAGCCATGTATATTGACTTTGAACCTGGACTCTTAGCCACAATGCTATACCCCCACACATGCTGCTGGGCACAAAGAATAGACTCAGTATCAATGCCCAAAGTTATAAAAAACTTAAAAACCCATATGCAGAAAAGATATCACAGATTTACTATACACTTAACTTGTTCTCCATTTAGTGTCTAAATCCTCTATGTTCCAAAACACCATGAGCATCTTCAGGAACCATTACTCCCTTTGTACCCAAGGAGACTACCCAGCCTATACCAGGCACATAATGGGTATTCAAAATAAATTAAGAAGTATATGCTTTATGTGTTTTAATGTTTACTTTTTATTTTTCATTATTTTTTAAAGATTTTATTTATTTATTTGAGAGAGAGAAGAGAGAGCACAGAGGGAGTGACAGGCAGAGGGACGAGCAGACTCCCCACTGAGCAGGGAGCCCAATGTGGGACTCGATCCCAGGATCCTGGGATCATGACCTGAGCTGAAGTCAAACGCTTAACCCACTGAGCGACCCAGATGCCCCTAATGTTCTCTTTTTAAAACTATGGAACAAGAAATTAAAATCCTTAAGAGTATAAAGACTAAAAGCTATAAAGATCACTATGCCACATAAAATGTATTCATTTGACGTCTTTACACAGACCCAGTTAAGAAGGAAGGATGGCTTCTCTAAGAACACTGAGGAGGCCTGTGGAGTTCTAAGCCACAGTATCAACCTTCCTTCAATTATGTATGGTTAGGCACATTCTATGATTAACTAACTATACTCAGTGAAAATAGGCAGAGCTGATTGTCAGGTCAGGAAAGGGAAACTGCAATGTTCTTGAAATAGCCAGCTCTTAGAGGGTGAGTCCAGGACACCAGGAGAGAGCTGTTGTCACCTACCCATGTTTTTTAAAAGTGACATCTTGAGTTCATTACTACTAGATGTCATGATACAGTATGGGGTTAGGGGTTTATTTTAATTTATATCTTGCTTATTATCTTCATAAACAAAGACCATTTCGTTGCTCTCGTTTATGCAGGAATCTGCTTGCAAAGCTGTACTTACCCTTAACATGGTGGTTATAGCTTCTGTTTATAAAGCTAAATTGAAACACATGTTGTACAAATAAACTTTGGGAGAAAAAAATCCTGGCTCTTTTAAAATAATAATGATCAAGATTTCACTGGTCAAATCCTGTCCCCTCAGTTATCATACCTAACAGACGTAGCCTTGCGATTCACCAACATTCTTTGACTAGTCACAGCATCGTCGCTCTAAAAGGTGTGTGAACTGGAGCCTTTCCTCCAGAAAAGGCCGGGGGCGGGGGAAGGAGGGGAGGAGAGCCTCCGCAGTACAGCTAGGGTCCTCACTAGAAGCAAAGGATGTCTCCTTGCTTCTACTTCCTTCTCTACTCACCAACATTTTTAGAGAAAGAATCTGGAATATGGGATTTCCTCTGCTGTCCTAACAATTGTGTTCTTAATGAGTCCAATAAGGAGCTGAGCTTATTTAAATAAACATCCATTTTTGCAACTGCTTTACAAATCACACTGAACCGCATCTTCAGACATCCTCTGTGTTGTGATTCTGCACACACACACACCCCAATACGAACCTTGTGCCAGACTTTTATCCAAGAGCCCCAGAAAACAAGTTAAAACAACAGTGTTTTACTTGAGCACGTATGGAACAAATATGAACACCACTGACCATATCCCCTGTATGTCTCCATAATTTAAAGAAAAGGTAGATACGGCTTTTACATAAATAGTCTACATCGCTCTTTTTAAGTGACAGAAGCACAGATGTAAAGTGGTAATGGATATAATGGACATCTGTGACAAGGCTTGCCTGGCACCTTCTCTTCTCCTGGGAAGCCACTCTCTCTTCTAGACCCAACACTTAGTGCTCCTGATCAAGCTGCCTGTTCCTAGCCCCTGGGTCCAGGGTAGGACCAGTCCTTTCTTCAAGATCTGTGAACTTGGGAGCCAAGTGTAGGCCAGTCCCTGTGCAGAGGCAAAGGAAATTGTCACTAGTCATACTCCCCACACATGGAAGAGGCGAGGCTGTAGCGTGAGAGAAGAAAACCAACACGTGGAGAAAAGTGGGGACGAATGAGAAGAGAGTCCTGGCACAAGATTCACATCCTTGGTTCTCAGGCTCTTGGTCCAGCTGTGTCCTGCCCTAACTGTGGTTTGGATCCTCAACCTTCTCTGGGCTTTGGAACGCTGATAAATTGCCCTATCTCCTTAAGCCAGTTTGAAGTGGTTTTCCTTTACTTATAACTAACATTTTCTCTTGTAAATTATTAAACTAATATAGATGATAACCATGGCAAATCAAAATCTACAGAATTAAGTGCTAAAAAGAGACTTTCACCCCTGGGTTATTGGACTACTTGTTACATACTATGGAATGCCAGGCCCTAATCGGAACCCAGGAAGGGCTTTGAGGACAAAGCTGAGCAGCATACCTCCGCATATTCCAGAAGAAAGCTTTGCAGGAGCAATCTGCTGGCAGCACCAGGCTCTGGCTGCAGCCAGGCTATTTCTCTGGACTTACTGCTTCTCATCCTGATGGACATTAGCCCATCCTGGGTCATGGATGGAACACTTTGCACACTCTGCTCTATACCCCCTAGACCTCACCAATGAAAATAAAGGCATCAGAGGTGCCAATTCTGAAGGTAGAAAATCCATAGCAATATGCCATTTGAATACATGAAGTGTTTTGCAAGTTTGTCAGGCAACTTAAAAACTGCATAAAAATGGTGATTTTTTAGTGATGGAAATAAAAATTTTTTTGCAATGAGTTTACATGTTTTTGTTTTTTCCATATGATATGCTAAATGTAGACATAATGAAAAGCAACAGGTGTCCACAGCTTTGGCAAATGTATGTGAAAGTGCCAAGCACAGAAGCAGGCATGAAGAAGGTGCTCAATAAATACTACTTTCACTTTTCTTCCTCCTTCCAGACTCTTGGCCTGACAGCAATTCCATTACCATGTTATTCTTCCTACTATTAAAGCTACACCCTACCCCTTCCTCTCCAAGTTGCTTTGAGTTATAGGGTTTAAAGATTCTTCCCAGGTGGTTCTGTGTGTGAGGACAGAAGGAAAAGGCACCCTAGAAGTGCATAACACGTTGCACCCACCCACCCAGCAAGTCACTTGGCTCAAACTGCCTGGTGCCCATGGCAACTAGGCAATCGGTTACTTCCAAGTTCTTTCTGCCACCTGGTACCACACCCTCATTAACTGAAGACAATTGCAAACCACAGGTGTTAAAACAGAGAATGGAGCCTACCAGCAACTCTCTCCTTGAAGTAACCAGAGATCTTCTGATTTGCATATTGGTGTTATCTACACAACCTAAAGGGCAGAGAGCTCTGAAAAACACTTGGAAAAAGCTTGGAGCCGTATCTCTCTGGAACTGGCCAAAGGAAAGGCTCAGTGCAGAAGATGAGCTTTGAGAAGCAGAGAAAATACTGCACCTTTCTCCAGGCCTGCAAACCCACCTGCATCTACAGTGGCCTGGCGTTCAAGCCCCTCCAAGCTGTCTTCCCCCTCCCCCTGTTGACACACACTGACTGTGGCAGGTGCCCACACTCCATGCGATCTCCATTCGCCTCTCAATCCTGAATGCCTTCCTCCAACCCCCCAATCTCCCAATTCTACATATTCCTTCCAGTCCCATTTGGATGCTGTGAGACTTCCTTGATCCCACCCTCTGATGTAACAGTTTCTCCTCTGAAATCCTACAGGTCTTTAGCCACACCCTTTATATGGTAACATTTCATAGTTTCTTTTGTATTTTAAAGTTATTTACATGTGCTTTTATTTATCTGATTGAGTTCCTTTAAGAGCAATGACTATGTCATTCCTTTTTGTATTCTCAGTGCCTAGCATGGTGCCTACCACAAAAATAGGCACCCAATTAACATTTATGAACAAATGTATGAATATATGTATGGAAGAATAACTACATGTGCTTGCCAGTGAACTACTGATCCAAACGTGGGTTCCCCACATAGATTTCCCTAGTAGAAAAAGCCTTTGTAGATTATTATTTTTTTTTTAAAGATTTTATTTATTTTTTAGAGAGCGAGCGAGAGGGAAACAGCATGAGAGGGGAGAGGGTCAGAGGGAAAAGCAGGCTCCCCGCTGAGCCGGGAGCCCGATGCGGGACTCGATCCCAGGACCCTGGGATCATGACCTGAGCCGAAAGCAGACGCTTAACCATCTAAGCCACCCAGGCGCCTAGCCTTTGTAGATTATTAACCTGACTTTCCAATATTAATCAGTGGGAGTACGTTTGGGCAGGATGAGCCATTAAGATCATTCAGATCACCCCAGGAATAAGAGGAAAATTCAAGTTCGAACACTTAACAGAGAGACCAAAGCGTGCAGAACAGAAAAGCAAGAAAAATCTTTTTGGCATTTTCTAATAAACTTCCAACAATACACCATGTGCTGTCACTAAGCCAATACTCATTTATGATGTACCTAGCATGTACAAGACACTTCAATAAACACAATAAGGAAAAAAAAGAAGAATCGCAAGAATCAGTCCTCCAACTCAGAGAGGCATAAAGATGTCAACACATGAAGGTAAGAAAAGTTTCTTTCTTCTCCTCCCATAAGATATCCTATAAGGTAGCGCATGATTAATCGTCAAAAGCCCTGTAAGGAAAGGCTGAAAAACTCATCAGTTGTTTCTGTGTCTTGAGAATGAATCCATCAGACTCTTTCCTGGCATGAGGCTTTTACAAGAGAGGAGATACAGAAAGCAGGAAAGTAATGGGTAAACCAAGAGGAAAAATGCAAAACTTACCAAAGTGGTAAAAGGCAGGAAAAGAGGCTTCTGCTTTCTCAGCCTGCAGCTTTGGATGTTTTCCAGGGAAGACAGTTCGACCTCTTCCGTATCTCAGAATATCTACTTCAAAATACATAGAGGGATAGCTCCATAGAAAGATACAAGAGGGACAGAAGGACAGAGGGCCAGTACCAGGCTGGCAATGCAGGCGTGGTTTCACATGTGCCAACGGCAGGCAGCTGAAGCCTGGAAGAGTGGAGCCTTGCTACTCAGACCAAGAGCATCAGTTTCACCCGGGGCATACTAAAATTCTTAGGTGATTTCTTTTTTTTTTTTTAATTAAAATAAAAACTTAATTTTTAAAATTTAAATTCAATTAACTAACATATAATGTATTATTAGTTGCAGAGGTAGAGGTCAGTGATTCATCAGTCTTATATAAGACCCAGTGGTCATTACACCACATGCCCTCCTTTATGTCCATCACCCAGTTACCCCATCCCTCCACCCACCTCCCGGCCAGCAACCCTCAGTTTGTTTCCTATAATTAAGAGTCTCTTATGGTTTGTCACCCTCTCTGATTTTGTCTTGTTTTGTTTTCCCCTCCCTTCCCCCGTGATCCTAGGTGATTTCTGTGAATGTTCAAGTTTGAGAAGCACTGGTTTAGAGAACTGGCACTTAAGGAAAAGAAAATGGGTCAGAAGGTGAAGGCAGAACTGAATGATTCAACAGGAGGAGAACACAAACTGTGATGTTTCCACTGGGCGAGGAGAAGAGAAGGTCTCCTAGACAAATAAAAGTAAGTATCTAAGACGTCTTCCAAAAACTCAGGGTTAAATGGAGGAAAGGATGGTGGTGGGAGCTGAAAAGTACAAATATTCCTCTAACCGGCCACGTCCGTATCCGTGGAGGAGCAGAGGACGTGAGGACAGAGCCGGCACTGCCGGGACTGGCCCCTGGCGTCCGTGACGATGGTGAAAATGTGCTGTAGGTATAATGACACGAGTGAGGGGTAAACAAAATCAGAGAACGTTAAAGGTAAAAAGCCCCTTAGAGATCCGATCCAGTGGTTGTTACCCTGTGTTCTAGGGAGAACCAGGGGTCATGTGTACCTGACGAGCTTATGTCTTAAGAGCAGCTACTAATTCTGTTTTTGCATACTGCGCACTCGGAGAAAGGCTGCATTTGTAAAACCATTGCCAGTATATTAAAAATAAAGTTTGTAACCATTATTTCAACACCCACACTTCACAGATTTACAGATGGAGAAACTGAGATAAGGGAAGTGATTCGTCTAATGTGCAGAGCCAATTAGTCACAGGGCTGAAACCAAAACCCATGACTGCCGATTTCGGGCCTCAATGTTTTTTTGTTTTTTTTTTCACTCCATCATTCTGCTATATCCAAATTTGCTTTGAAAACTCTTTGTCACTTACTAAATGAAGCCTGTGTGAATTAAAAAGGAACTGTAAGATCCCAAAGAGGAGGGAATTATGAAGAGTGGAAAGATTCATATGAGGAAAAATATGTTATATTAAAAGTTCCCAAAATGTAAAATTATAAATGTTGGATTTAGCATAACTATTGAGTAGGTGGCTTTGTAAGAACTTCACTAATTATAGAAGTGCTGATGACCAGATTTAGAAGAACTATAAACTAAGTTAGACTTTATTACGGACTTGAGTTAGTGAGGAATATTTCTTTAATTTCTAAACTAATAACAGGTTTACGATAGACCAATTAACGAATGCTTACCGTTTTGTGCTTATGAACAGAAATTGTGACATTTCACGATGCATAAATGATGATGACAGAACTGAAGCATTCCAGCAAGTTGCAATTCTCCACGGAAGCTATTAACAGCTTAACATTTCTAGTTCACATTGGAATGTGGATTCAACTTACTGAAAAAAGTTTATACTAAATAAGCATGAAAGAAGGCAATTAAGATAGCGGACTAGGTCGGGCTGTTAGTTTCTTAGGTTTCTTGGATCTATTACTTACTGAATTAAATGTTGGTAAGGTGCAAGAAAACGTGTGTAACAATCCAAAAGAGGTTTCCTGAACTATGTTACAAAACAACACAAGAGCAAAAAAACTTCCCAAAGCCTCACCAAACTAAACCAGGCCTTTCCCCAAATAAACCAAGGCTGGACTGGCTGCTGCCTGTGCAGTGTGGACAATGTATGTTGCAGATTTTTAAAAATTTTCTTCTGTCTTCAATTACTTCCATTCCCCTACTATACTGAGTATATCTTTGGGACTGGCCTTGGGATGGATTCGTTCATTCATTCATTCATTCATTCTGCAAACATGTATTAATGCCCCACTGTGTGTTAGGTACCACCCAGAAGGCACTAGGGAACGCATGCCCTCAAAACTTTGACAGTCAAGTGGAAAAATAAGTAAGTAAACTGACCATTATGTTAAAACTGTTACAATAAAGGTGTGTTATAAGAGAGGCAAGCACCTTTGGCAGGACGACAGGGTAACCTAAAGAGAAGGCAGAACTGGTTGTTACATAAGGCTTTTCAAGCAAGAGATGTTTTTTGCTGAAAAGTGATTGAAAGGAGAAAAAATAAGAGCATGTGCACATTCAGGGCACTGTTCAGGGAGGCTGAAATAGTGGAACTAGGGAGGAGAGGTCAAAGATGAAGCTGGACAGGTTTGGAGGCCCGATCATCAACAATCCTGATGCATGGAAGGCAAAGAGCTTGTTTTATTTTAAGAGGAATGTGAGAAGGGATTACAAACAGGGTAAGGACACAATCAGATTGTTTTAGAAAGAGCATTCTAACCGCCTGGGAAGGATGGACTGAAGAGGGCAAGGCTGAATGTAGAGTAGTGGGAGAGAGGTCTAGAGTGGTCCAGAATGGAGTGAGGAGGATATTCCCATACAAAAGCAACTTGGTGCCGGGCTCAGAGCCCAGGCCGAATGAGGAGGGTGCCCACAAGGGGGAGGGGGGCGGGGGGTGGCAGCAGAAACGATAGGAGGTTGGTTACATACAGGGGGATGGATATAATATATATAATGCATTATAATATATGTAACATATACAATGTGTTAAGGGTTATTAAAAATAATGGCACTGGATCTATCACACTCAGAGAAGGAAGTTATAAGTATGTATAAAGAGAAAAATAATAGAATAAATCTAGTGTACTCAATCAGAATTGGAGGTACCAGTATGAACATGGTTGTTCATTAGACAGGCAGAGAAAGAATACTGAACATCAAAATAAATGATAGTAACTGACTAGAATCCATTAAATAAAATGGGAAATCATGAGTCCTTACTGCTCTAAATACATAAATATAAAGTTTGATGAAAATGGGATATTGATATAATTTCAAAGGACCACCCCACAAAATAGGTACCAATACAAAGGGGGAAAAAAAGGAATGCCGGAGTGAACCTTACAGACATCACCTGAAACAAGCAGTCCACGTGAGCACATCATCAGTAATCAGTCAAACAGGGTGTATGCCACCTGAGAGTGGGCAATGAGATGGAGACAGCATGGCTCCTGACGTTCCTGCCACAGACACATCATCAAAATCCAGTCAAGATGAAGGGGCGCCTGGGGGGCTCAGTCGGTGAAGCGTCTGACTCTTGATTTCAGCTCGGGTCATGATCTCAAGGTCATGAGATGGAGCCCTGCTTTGGGCTCTGCGCTCAGCAGGGAGCCTGTTGGAGATTTTTTTCCCTCTGCCCCTCCCCTGCCCCGCCAGAACACACGCACTCTCTCTCTCTAATAAATAAATACATCTTTTTAAAAAAATCCAATGATGGAACACCAGCCAAACCCAAACTGGGAGCCATTTTATGAAGTAACTGGCCTATAATCTTCAAAAATCTTGTAAACGTCAAGGAAAAACAGAGGAACTATCAGAGACTAAAGAGACGCAATGACTGAACGTGACACATGATTCCAAATGGAATTCCTCTGCTATCGGGAAACCACTGGAACAACTGGTGAAAAGTCAGTGGGGTCTCAGAATTGGATGGTAGTTCTATAGCAGTGTTATCTCCCTGATATTTAGGACTATATTATAATTATGTCAAAGAATGTCCTTATTTATAAGAAATACATGCTAAGTATTTGGAGGTGAAGGGCATCACATCAACAGCTCACTCTGAAATGGTTAAAGAAAAAAAGTGCTTTGTACTGTTCTTATATTTCTATAAATTTGATATTGTTTCAAAATTAAAAAAAAAAACAATTGGAAGATGATGAAATCCAGACCTGACTATATCAAGACCCTGTTCTCTTAAGAATAAAAAGAAAGAGAGAAGCTAGAATCTTAAATCAGAAACCCATTAAACATACTTAAAAGTTTTATGGTACATATTTATACTTAGTTGCATAATAAAATGAGCATAATTCTCAAATCATAACACGGGTTTAGTAATTCACCCAAAATTGCTATTTTCACCAAGTTTAGGAATCTGGCTAGGTTTGTCTATAGCTATCTACCTGGAATGGCTGGCCTCCACCTGATGCTGGCATCGAGATTTGATGCCTAAAATAGTCAAACCTAAGTTAGCAGTGCTCCTTAACAGAAAATGGCTTAATAAGGCTTATCTGTGTCTGGGTACTATATATCACACCAAAACTGACATCACCAACAACGCTTTAAGACAGATACTGTATCCTCTCCATTTTGCAGATTTAAGATTTTCTAAAAGACATTAAGCAGAACGTCCAGAGTCTTCAACTAGTAAATAGAGCATCGGCACACAAATTCAGTCCTTTCTAGCTCAAAGCCCAGGCTTTTCCTACTGGGATCCAGTAGCTCCCCATGCACAGGGCGCCACGCCATTCACTGTGGGAGCGGCAAGAAGAATGAGACCCGTTCTCAGAGAACTGACCATTCCTGCCTGCCCCCTTTATGCTGTAGTCAGAATCTTGGGCCTCCTGCCATGACTCTCCCACACACCAGTTTTCATCACAACTGAACGTAACACATGATGAACTCAGGGACACTATTTATTCTACCCTTTCCCTCAACGAAGAGACACCTACAGCAATTCTGAAGATGTACCAACGTGCCTGAGAATATGAAGGTAAAAAGTACTCTCTTAATGTACTGTGCCCAGTGAGCTTACTGAGTATATAATGACCCCTTTATTAGCAAAATTGGAAAGGACAAATGACACAGAAGGAGTATAAAGAGAATAGTATTGCTTCTGAATAATGTGATGTTGGATAGGAAAGCCAGAGACCAACTGAGGAAATGTCAGGAGTTCTAGCAAGTGAACTGCTTACTCCCAAACTTGAAATATTTCATCACTTGGTGGAACAGATGGTCTAAGAAGCTCCCCGAAACCAGAGCCAGGCCCCTGACTAGAAGCAAGGGAACTGCTGCCCTCTGAAGAAGCAGTGGGACCTTGAAGGCTTCAATCATCTCTGTGAAGAGTGAGTTCAGTGATGGTGAAAAAGAAATGGGCTCCTCGATGAAAGCAGAGGGAGAAGAGTAAGATGGCAGTTTACCAAGTCAATAATGAATTCTCTCAACCACGATCATAACATAAAATATGATCTACTTAATATTTCTATGACTCGGATTTATCCATCTGGAACACTGGATAGAAGGTCTTGGTAGAATTTTGAGATGCTTGTATGTATTGAGTAAATTTTCCCCATACAACAAATGTTCTACAATTAAAGATGTCATATAAGGAACCATATAATTATTTTCAAAGTTTATGGAAAAGGAAAAAGGAAACCCTCTCCCTAAAAAAACAAACAAAAGTATAGGCTTGTTTATAGATTACTCAAATTAATATAACCTAGAAATGATTTTAACACAGAAACTTACAAGCAGACTCAACGCAGTTGTGTTTCTTGTCGTTAATACTACGTCAGAGAGGGCAGTGGCTTTGGTTTACCTCCAATGGTCCCTCCTAAAAACTGACTGAGCCTATTCCTGGAATTGCTCTAACCTCCCCTAGCATTTCATTCTTTCACACACAGTGATGCACGGGGAATAGTGGTCATATCTGAGACAAATTCAAAGATCCCAAAGTGGAAGACATTGTTTTCCTGCATCCTACCTACTGTAACTAAAAACTGGGAATTTACTGGAATTGAGGATTTATTATGAGTCAGATGGTTGATAGCCTTTCCAACCAAAACATCTGCTCTACAAAGGCACAACTGCTACAATCCATTTCCTCTTGGATCTGGAGAATGACCAAGTTGTAGCTTGGCCCTTTCCTTAAAGACACAGGGACGTGAAATGAGCAATGAAATTAAAGCAGTTCTCTACATCACCTTCCAACTTCCACTACTTTCTCTGATGGTACTGAAATATAATAAAATAAGAGAATTAATATTACAATTTTTGAACCTTAAACAACTGCAGTCAGTTCAGAGGAACGACCACAGACGTCATCAGAGTGTTCAAATTGACAGCCGCACAGCTGTAACTCATTCATTCCTTGGCAGTTGAGGAAAGAAGCGACATGGATTGCCCAAACACAGCGGGAAAAGGGTTTCATTATTCATTCATTCATTCGACAAATATTTCCTGAGCACTCCTATGCATCCAGCACTATTCTAGGAACAAGTGGTGAACTCCTCTTGGAGCTAACCTTTCAACAAGGGATAACAAACAATAAACAAGTAAGCCAATTCAAAGCACTTCAGATTCCCAAAAGTCTACTGATAACAGTTGGCACCAAGATTTGTTCCAGCAACTACAAGTATAATTTTGAGGGACCATACCCTGGAATAATGGTTCAAATTCTGGCATTTGTTAAAAATCATATTCCTGGACCCTACCCATGGAGATTATGCTTCAGTTAAGTGTGGGTCAAGGAAATCTGAGCCTTTTTTTTAAAAAACGTACCAGGAGACTGAGCTGCCCAGCCAGGTTTGGGGTCTATTGCCCTAGCATACTGATCTCCAAACATTTAAAATCACACCCCATCAGGAAACACTGTTTGAGCTCCACATCAGTATGTCTGCATGTATTTACCTGTAAGCCATATACATGAGCTGGGGCGCTAATACATTGTGAACATCATGAAACATGCACCAACGGTAGAAATTCTAAAAGGATGAGATAAAAATAAATTAGTACTTCTCCCGATCTGGGTGGCTGCCTGCACAGGCTATAGGATACTACATGGGGCACTCCAGGAGGCCTACAGGTTCCTCATGTGGATGAGTGAACAGGACAACCACAGGGGAGGCCCTGGGAGTCACAGCCAGCCTGCATTCTGCTCCATAAACTTACAAAAATATCACTTCTCACACAGATGAGAGAATTAGGCAGAGAAGCAGGAGAATTTGAATCATCTCAGGGACGGGAATTTGGGAGACCCTGCCTCACTCTATCCGCCAACATAGACCTGCCAGTTCTTGTTAACACACACTGAATAAAGTATGGAAAAGCCAGACCTGGAGAACATATAACCTCAGTCCTAGGTGCAGCAGCTGTGACCCTGTTGTGTCAGTCGTCTGAGTCATGTGTCAATGTGTCTGCAGGGTAAAGCCCAGGCATCGTGGTTCAGTAGAGAGATCACAGGCTTTGGAGTTGGACTAGTAAGAATCGTGGTTCCATGCTCCCTTGCTATGTCAACCTGGCTGGGTAAATCATTTAAAACCTGGATGAGCTTCTGTTTCTTCCACTGTAAAATGGGAAAGGTTATAAAACTATTGTGTCAGTAACAACATATGTTAAGGGTGGCCGCCACTATGACCACCATCACTGTCACTGTAATCTCAGATCACCTTGGGATATCTGGCCCACCTGTTTCCTGCTCTCAATGCACATTGAGCCTGGCCCATCTCCCTGGAAATAATACCTGTCTGTTGCCGTCTCTGTGTGTGAACTCTTTGCTGGCAAATCCTGACTTGCCTCTGCAGAATCGATTTCTCATTTGGTCCCTCCTGTGATAAACGAGTGGCACCACAACTGTCACCCCCCTTAGACACCACACCCTGCTTGGCCAGGCCTACACAAAGCCCCTGCACTCTGAATTCCAAATCACGGACCAACAGACATCATTCTGCCCTTTCAATCGGCAACTAACTTCCTGGCTGTTTTTCCGCTGGCACAAAAATCCCAACAGGTAATGGCTTATCTGTTCCAGGCACAGTCTCCTCTCCAGCATGTTCTTGTGCTTCCTATTATTACTATTCAAATAGTTACATGGCGTGAAATCATCTGAGTTTGAAGAACAGAAGGCAATACTGAATGATTATTACTCCTGACTGCGGGAGTGGCCATACACATACCTCCAAAGGGGATGTTTTCCACTAATAGGACTTTTTTTTTTTTTTAGATAATTTGGCAAGCATCTTTATTTGAATGATAATAGGGATTTTTTTTTTTAAGATTTTATTTATTTATTTGTGAGAGAGAAACACAGCGAGAGAGGGAACACAAGCAGAGGGAGTGGGAGAGGGAGAAGCAGGCCTCCTGCCGAGCAAGGAGCCCAATGCGGGGCTCAATCCCAGGACCTGGGACCATGACCTGAGCCGAAGGCAGACACTTAACGACTGAGCCACGTAGGCGCCCCAACTAATACGGTTTTAAAAGTCAGGCAGCCTTCTTAAGGAAATCAGCCCTCTTATAAAAGATTCTCCAACTGTCTAGATTACTGAGGAAAGAAAAAAAAAAAAAAAACAATAAAGAATCTCTCTGAGGGGCACCTGAGTGGCTCGGTCGGTTAAGCGTCCAACTCTTGATTTTGGTTCAGGTCATGATCTCCAGGTCATGGGATTGAGCCCCTGCATCAGGCTCCATGCTCAGTGGGGAGTAGGCTTGAGATTCTCTCTCTCCCTCTGCCCCTCTCCCTGCTTGCTGTCTCTCTCAAAATAAAGAAATAAATCTTTGAAGAAAAAAAAAAAATCTCTCTGAAAAAATCTTTACAAAGAGCCAAGAAGCAATAGCAAACTGAAATTAGAAAGGGCAAAAAATAAAACTAAGAGCAGAAGAAACAAAACAAACAAGCTGTAACCAACCCAAAAGAGAGAAAAATCTAAATCATTAAATCAGAACTGTTAGAAAATAGGTTTTTCTTTTAATTAGGGCATTATAAATTTTTTTTAGTAATTAAATGGAAATAGATAAAAATTCAAAATTACAAGAGAATAAAAGAGAAGTATAAGGAAATAGCAAATTTAAATGAACAACTTACAACAACAAAAATGTTATTTTATTAAGAATTACTGTTTTTAAAAAATACCTATAGCCAGTGAGTTTGTTGCAGAATGTTTCTAAACTTTCCAAAAACAGGTAAGAATGTTGTGCTTTTCAAACTACCTCATTAGGCAAATACAATTTTATTTTCCATAAACACACAAGACATTCACAATGTTTTTTTGTTTTTTTTTTTTTTTAAGATTTTGTAAGTAATCTCCACACCCAATATGGGGCTTGAACCCACAACCCTGAGATCAGGAGTCTCATGCTCCACTGACCAAGACAGCCAGGCGCCCCCACAATGGTTTTTTGCATAAGTATGGCTCTAATAACTAAATAAAAATCTTATTAACTAAAACACAAGACCACATTGAAATAATTTTCCAGTATGAACCAGCAGAATTTATACTTGGACTGAACAACTGGAACAGGGAAAACAACATAATTTATCACATAAAGGAGAGAAGTAGTAAGAATCATATTATTATTGCAATAAGTGCTCACAGAAAACTAAGATAACAACTGTATGCCCCTTGGCAATACAAACACTACCATCAGGTTGTCAGGCTCTGTCCAAGAGGCCTCAGGAGTGTAGTTTATGGTCTTCGTGAGCCTTCTGAGCTCAGACACACTTCTGTTTGCACACCACTGCAGAACCACTGCCCAAGGGGACGTGACCTACAACCAGAATGCTAACTCATTAGTTCACTGTGAGAAATTAATTAGGTACTAAAATATTCTAAGTTCACAGGGTTAGTGCATTCTTTCCCACAATATCAGTCTATTACTTCATAATTATAAATCACAGTCACAGGGAATGGAATACTCCAAGCCCCTAAGATCAGTGCGTTTATTCTTTCTGTAGATCTGTGCGGGTTGTTAGGTGAGCAAGGGTTCAGAAGGAGAGTTAGAGGAACTGCATTTTAATAAAGGCTGATACACCAATCTCACTCTTGGGATAACCTTGTAAGTGGGACCAGTGGGGATACTAAGAGTACTTATGTCTGAGCTACATCCTCTTGCAACCATCTCCACTTTCAGATTATTCAAAATTTACTGGTTAACCCATCCTTCATTCTGGGTAATACTGGAATTGTTACTGCCGAACTTTAACTCTACAACATTCTTTTGTCCTATTCTTTCCCTAGCTTTGGTTTGATACACTCTTTCTTCAGATACATGAACACATTCAAACAGATCTAATATTGCTCACCTGGGATCCATTTCACCTCCCAAAGAGAATATCACATGTTAATATCTTTATCCATTTATGTGCTGGCTGCAACTTTCACAGGGTAATCTGATTCCGTTTTTTCCTAGGTCTTAGGGAAGCAAGAGTAGTTCCTTCACTGAATGGGCAATCAGGTATTTGAGAGGAAAAGAATTAAAAAGTATAACCACAGAAAGGAAAGAAAAAATATTTTATATATGAAATAGTTCTATGTCATTAAGTTATAAAGTTATATGCTTATATAACTCCATAAAATCAATTTTAAATCGTGTTAAATGACTTCAGCGAAGTTGCAAAGTAAAAATCCATTTCAAACTACTACAAGCCTATGTACGATGGCCCACAACTAGAAAATACAGTGGGAGAGACCCCACTTACAATGCGGACAAAAAATTCAATAAGTGGGTATTAATTTAAATCAGAAAATTAGAGGCTTATTCAAAGATGACATAAAGTCTGATGGCAGAAGGATGGATAAATGGAGAAATATAATTTGCTCCATGCTGGGGAAACTAAATATAGTAAAGATAACAACATTCCCTAAATTATTATGTAGATTAAATAAAATACTGATTTTACAGAACTTGATGTTAGCTTCCTTTGAGAAAAACAAATGATAAACTTCCATGTTTGAATGCTGATCAGTAGATTCTGTCCAAAAGAAACAGTGAAAGAGCAAATCACCACCACCACGACTACTACCACCACCATCATCATCATCAAATTAATCCTCACAACAGTCCCAAAAGGTTCCTCTGAGAAGTGTGAAGGCAATGATAAAAAACAGTGATTTCTAGTTGTCTTCAATTCTGTGCCATCAAACAATCAGCATGAAACAGAATCAATGCTGAGAATTTCAGAACAACATTTCTAAACATGTGGGGCACCTGGGTGGCTCAGTCAGTTAAGCATCTGACTCTTGATTTCAGCTCAGGTCATGGTCTCAGGGTCGTGAGACAGAGCCCCGTGCTGGGCTCTACACTGGGTGTGGGGCCTGCTTAAGATCCTCTCTCCCCCTCTGCCCCTCCTACCCCCTCTCTGGGAAAAAAAGAAAAAAACATTTCTAAGCGTGTGTGTGCAGCAATTAGGGTGCTTGAGTCAAATGGCAACTCACCCCTACCCCTTGTAACTTCCTGATTTGATGGTGTGATAAGAAACGTTTATCCTGGTACAAGGAAATACACAACTACTCAAACCTTTAAAAAAAGTATTTGAAAAGTAGAAAAAATACCCAAAAGACAATGAAGTTATGATACCAGTTTCATACTATCAAATTTTAAATTGTTTCAAAAGAAAAATCACTTTTTAAAAAAGATACAGTATTGGTTGAAATTTTAAAAGAAGTCAAAATGGAATTCATAAATAAATACAAAGTGTTAGTACATAATAATCCAGAAGCACTCTTACTGCAGAAGAAAAGTGAGAGTAAATAACTGAGGAGTGAACAGAGATGAAAAGAAAGAAGAGCTTAAGCTCGTACCATATGTGCAGGCTAAAGAATGAAGATATATGTACCAAAAAAACAGGACGGCATATTTATTTCAACTATGGAAGAGCCAAAAAAAAAAAAAAAAGTAGAAAATCATCACAAATATTTTCAAATATAAAAGAATCTACCCCCCCAAATGTATCAAATAGCAAATATCTACCAATATAATATAATATTAAAGATCTAAAGGACAGAGAGGGCAGAACAGCTAGATGTGATATAATGCTACTATCCATGGCACATAAATAAAAAGAGTGAATAACCAGATTTGACTTGAAAAAGCGCTCCAAGAATATGAACCCTGGAAAAAAGCACAACTTTACAAGGTAATAAAAAATCATTTTAAGGCATTATCATGTAACTATTAACTTAGCAAAAATAAGTAAAAATGACAGACATCCAATGAGGCCAGGTTGGAGTACACAAAAACTTTGCTTCCTATTCCCAAAGCCCCACCCACCTCCCCAGCTAGTCCCAGATTTTCTGGTTATTTTTGTGGGTCTTACCTGGTTACATATGGTCAACAACTTACTTTCTATGCATTCCAGTAAATAAATCTGCGTTTTAGTTTCCTGACCCTAGGTGCTTTGCCGCCAGGCATCACAGATCTTATACAACTCTGGCCCTACCTTGCTCTTGCCCATGCTCTTAGGGACTGAAATAAAATATCAATTATTGTCATTGGTCTCTCTTTCTGCCAGCTTGAATGCCTTGTGGTTATCTGGTACTGTTACCTTCCTGGATTACCATCCTAACCAATGGATTGGTTTAGTTTCCAAGGCCAGGTTCTGGGCCAGACCCATCCCACAAAAAACAGAATCTTAATTAATCATGAAGGTAATTTTCACACTGTTGGGAATACAGTTGAACAATGTAGCGGTTGGGTGCCAAACCCTAACGCGTTTGAAAATCTATGCATAACTTTTGACTCCCCCCAGATCTAACTAATAACCTACTGACCAGAAGCCTTACTGATAGCATAGTCAATTAACACATATTTTGTATGTTATATGTATTATATATTGATTTCTGACAATACAGTAAGCTGGAGAAAAGATAATGTTACTAAGAAGATCATAAGGAAGAGAAGATACATTTAAAGCACTGTCCTGATTTATCAGAAAAAAAAAAAAATCTGGTGTAAGTGGACCTGCACAGTTCGAATCCATGTTGTTCAAGGGTCAATTATACTATAAATTGGTATAATCTTTCTTGAACGCAACCTGGAAATTTGTAACAAATTGTGCTTATCTTCCTTTAACCCAATAATTCTATTTTGGGGAATTATTCCAAGGAAATAATTCAAAAGAAAATAACAGAAATTAGTATAAGATGTTCAAGGCAGCACTACCTAGAAATAAGAAGAGCGAGAGCAAAGGAAGGAATGAAAGAAAGAAAGCTGAGTGAGACAGAGGGAGAGAGGAAGAGGAAGACGGGAAGAAGGAAAGAGAATTTAAGTATCTAATGGTATGAAAATGGCTGGCAAAACTATGAAATAGTAAAATAACGGAATGTTCTAGAACTACTTTAAAATGACAACTATGTAAACTGTTGGAGGAATGGTTCAGTAATATCACAAGTGAAAGGATTTGGAAATTAGTTGCCTGAGCCCCGATGCTCACCCCAAAACCTAGACTACCTAGACTACCTACTATTCTTTTTGTACCCTCCCCCCAAACCCACCAAGCAGGAAAAATTTTCTTTTTTCCACCACAGTTTAATTTTTTTTTTTCAGGTCAACGATACCTAAAAATTGTTGTAAGTTCTCTGCTTCTAAATGAGTGTCTAGGGGCGCCTGGTTGGCTTCTGAGCCTTCGGCTCAGGTCATGATCCCAGGGTCCTGGGATCGAGCCCCACATCGGACTCCCTGCTCAGCAGGAAGCCTGCTTCTCCCTCTCCCACTCCCCCCCACTTGTGTTCCCTCTCTCACTATGTCTCTCTCTGTCAAATAAATAAATAAAATCTTTAAAAAAATAAATAAATGACTGTCTAAACTTATATCAACTGGGTTTCCAAGCTTTGTGTAGTTCAATTTTTAAAACAATGGCATTTTTGACAGATGTCAGAGATTCAACCTCTGCTTTGCCTAAATACTTTCCTGTTAGGCCCCATTTACTCTGCTCCCCAAACTGTGAGGGCTACTACTAGGTTCAAACCCACTGAGGCCCTGAATCAATGGGAGCCTGGCCTGGCATATTCGGAGGCCCTTTCCTAATCAGTGGACAATGTAGGGAAAGGTAATGAGTGCAGGGAGTAAGAGGACAGATCTGGGTTTGAATCCAGTCTCCACTACATGATACCTGACTCTAACAAGTTATTTAAGTTCTTGATTCACAGATTTCTTATCTATAAAAAGGGGATGCTAATATCTACTTCTTTGGACTACAGGGAGCATTGTAAAATGCCTAGCCCATGTAAGTGCTCAATAAGTGATATTCTTTCTTAATTACCCCTCTTATTATTTGCATCCAGTATTCAATATGGAGTTAGGCTCTGATATCCACATGGACATCAGACTACACTTACTCTGTGCAACCTTTCATGTATGTGCCAAGAGCATGACTGGTTCTCGTGCTAGTTACCTCCTGAAACTAAGACCTAGCTCCGAACCTCAGGTCATTTGACAGGGGTGCTGAATTCCTCACTCACAGAATATCTGGCATTTCCTCAGAAACTCCTGATGTTGCAACCCCTTGGAATGGACTTCAAAGAAATCAACACTATGCTTCTAACAGTCTCTACTTGGAAAAGAGATCTCGCTCGGGAGGGGTACAGTTTTTGTGTTCGCTAAGCTGGTCCCCACTCTAGACAAGTCTTGACTCCGTCTTCCTCATGAAGAGAATCCAAAGGCCAAAGCTTTTGTGACATTTAAAAGGCATTCACTTTTGGACTCAATTACATTGAGTTAAAATCTGCAAATCCATCATTTTGGCTTAATAGCTCCAGTTCTCCCCTCTGAAACTACAGAGAAAAATCCTCGTTCTTTATGAAGCCCTTCAAAATACCTAAAAACAGAACACCTTCCTTAAGTTCTCTCTTTTCTGACATAAATAGCCCTAATTCTTCAAACATACTTGGTAGAAATTCAGATCTCTCACTATCCTATTCACCTTCCACTGTTAGTCGTCATCTTCACCTATATACCTCCTAGATTGCAGCACCCAGAATTATGCTACTTAGCACCCCAGAGACAGCTTTTAGAACTACCACCTCCTTTATTCTGGAAACAGCACTTCCATTAATGAGTCTTGTATTACGTAAGATTTTTGACAGCTGACTCCCAAATTCTTTATATATGAATCCTAAATGCCCTAAATCTTTTTCACATGAACAGTTCTAAATACATCTCCCTTATATCCTGCATCTATTTGTATAGCTGATGTGTTTGTTTTTAAAGTTGATTTTAAGAATGTGAAATGGAATATGATCACTGTACTATAAATCGGGAAGACCTAACTTGTTTCCACTTATTCAGTCAACAAATATTTATTAGGAATCCACTCTGTATCAGGCCCTGTGCTAGGTATTAGGGCTATACTGATAAACATGTAGATAGGAAGACAGGTAAATGAAATCAACAGTTACAATGCATGGGATAAAGGCTTTGTTGGGAGGACATAAAGGGTTATTATAGGAACATTGAGAAAATGCATCTGATCCAAACTTGGTCTGGAAAGACCTCCTAGAGGCATGTCCTCATTTTGCTACTCATAATAAATGACTTAACTCCCAAAGCCTCAGTGTCCTCACCTATAAAATGAAAAGACTACTCTGGAGGAAACTTGGCAGTGCCCATCAAAATTACAAATGCATTTACCCTTTGACCTGGCAATTCTACTTCTGGGAATTTGTCCTACAAATATATCAGCAAACACAGGAAATAACGCATATACAAGATTATTCAACAGCAGCACTATTTATAACAGCCAAATTCTGCAAATAACCCAGTGTCTATAGAGGATAATTAAAGAAGCTATGGTATAATCACAAAATAGACAACTAGGCATTGGTGAAAAAAAATGGAAAAGTAAGAGGGAGCTATATAGTGGCATGAAAAGACTGTCAAGATACTTTTGTTAAGTAAAAAAAAAAAAAAAATGCAGAGTAGCGAATACAGTGTACCACCTTTTGTGTACGAGGATAAACAAGAATATATATAACACATGAGAACATAATAATATATATGTTTATATTATAGAGTTTGTATATTATATAATAATATAAGCATATATATTACTTACATATTTATACTATTTATATAATATATAATTATATAACATAAACATATATATAATGCATAAGAACATAATACACACATTTGCATAAAGAAATTCTGGAAGGACGAATATATAAGAAAGTACTAAAAGTGATTACCTAGAGGTGACCAGAAGGGTAACTGGGTACATGGAAATGAGATGGAAATGACTTTTTTCCAATGTATGCCTGTTTACATATTTCAATTTTTGAGTCATGTAAATGTATTAACTACTTATTTACTATTTACTTTAATTTTAAGGTTGGACTAGTATGATTTCTGAAGCTCTTCTACTCTTAATATCCTATAATTACATGACTTAACCTACACTTACCTTGTAATAATATAGTCAAATATTCATCAGATTCTTTGCTTATTTGTAAGGATGTTTACATTTGTAATTCTTAAAAACTGAATACTTAGGTCAGACCAACATGAGTATCTTAAAACCCTGTATTCTGTGGCCAGCACAATCTTTTCTATCTATATTTAAATGTTTGAAATGCCTCTAAATTCACTGAAATTCAAAAAAGATTTACTGAGCACCTACTCTAAGCCAGGCAGAGCCATGGACAAGACCTAAAAGGTCTCTGAATTAATAAAGCATTCATTGTAGTGACCATAAATCATCCTCATATAGATGTTAATACTGAATTTAAATATAACTTTATCACCTCTTTCTCAATATACAGATAGATACTTGTGTTGTTTTTAATCTTTTTATAGAAAATTTTCTATTCTAAACTTTTAAATTAAATTTGAGGAGGGGCCAGCCGATTGTTCTGATAATCCAACCTGGGCCTACTGTGAACAAGATAGAAAATGCTGTTGGCTATAACAATGTATCCCTCAACCTGGCTCAGGAGAGATAAGAATTTGGTTATCAATTCACAAATTAGCACCCCCCCCACTCCTGACTTCCCATATATTCATACTACCAATCTCTCACAGCAGTACTAATATTTGATTATTTTTTAAATTTTTTATTGTTATGTTAATCACCATACATTAGATCATTAGTTGTTTTTTTTTTTTAAAGATTTTATTTATTTATTTGAGACAGAGAGAATGAGAGAGAGAGCACATGAGAGGGGGGAGGGTCAGAGGGAGAAGCAGGCTCCCTGCCCAATGCAGGACTCAATCCAGGGACTCCAGGATCATGACCTGAGCCAAAGGCAGTCGCTTAACCAACTGAGCCACCCAGGTGCCCCATTAGTTTTTGATGTAGTGTTCCATGATTCGTTGTTTGTGTATAACACCCAGTGCTCCATGCAGAACGTGCCCTCTTTAATACCCATCACCAGGCTAACCCATCCTCCCACCCCCCTCCCCTCTAGAACCCTCATTTTGTTTTTCAGAGTCCATCGTCTCTCATGGTTCATCTCCCCCTCCGATTTCCCACCCTTCATTCTTCCCCTCCTATCTTTTTTTTTAACATATATTGTATTATTTGTTTCAGAGGTACAGATCTGTGACTCAACAGTCCTGCACAATTCACAGCGCTCACCATAGCACATACCCTCCCCAGTGTCTATCACCCAGCCACCCC